>NC_053036.3:537970124-538597026 GCF_002575655.3 Aegilops tauschii subsp. strangulata | reverse complement strand
GGGATCCTGTTCATCTAGAGGCAACACCACGGGGTCCTGTTCATCCACCCCCACCGGGAACTGTTCATCCAAACCCCCCAGCAATGCTCACTGTTCATCCAGAGGCAGCATCGATCGGCTTCAGTTAGCAGCAGTAGCGAAGGAATCGCTCGATCGGGTTCAGTTAACAGCCATCGATCGGTCGCTCGGGTTCAGTAACGCGTAGCCTGCAGTGCAATCGCTCGGGTTCAGTTAGAGCCCAACGCCTCGCTCGGGTTCAGTTAGAGCCCAATGCCTCGCACCCACTCGCGTGCGTGTACGAGAGAAACGCGCATCGCTCGGCCCGACCACCCACCGTAACCGGGAACACCCCGATATTTTCCTCGCCCTCGCTTCTACCACGGTTTTTTCCGTCATGGACGGCCCAAAGAATGTCATGCAGCCGCGTCTCCGGCCCGCCCAGGACGAAAAGCCCATTTTCTGTTATGATTTTTTTTCATAGAAGTAGGACCCCACCACATCTATGATGATATCGGGTTTTGTCACAGTTATCGTCATAGAAATGTCATAAGTACGATATTTTTTTTTTGTTCGGCCCAAAATGTCACGGATGTGTCTTTTTTTGTAGTGGTAGTAGATGCAGGCAGGAGTCGGTCTACTTGACATGGACGTGAGGCCTATATTCATGATCATTGCCTTAGATATCATCATAACTTTGCACTTTTCTATCAATTGCTCGACAGTAATTTGTTCACCCACCGTAATATTTTCTATCTTAAGAGAAGCCTCTAGTGAAACCTATGGCCCCCGGGTCTATTTTCCATCATATAAGTTTCTTATCTACTATTTTTCAATCTTTTACTTTCCGATCTATAAGCCAAAAATATTTACTTTGTTGTTTGTTACTTTCATCTATCTCTACCAGATCTCAATTTTGCAGGTAACCGTGAAGGGATTGACAACCCCTTTATCGCGTTGGGTGCAAGTTGTTTGATTTTTTGCGTAGGTATTCGGTGATTTATGCTTTGTATCCTACTGGATTGATATCGTGGTTCTCAAACTGAGGGAAATACTTATCTCTACTTGGCTGCATCACCCTTCCTCTTCAAGGGAAAAACCAACGCAAGCTCACGAAGTAGCACACTCTTACTTATCAAAAGTAGAACGATAGATCCCCTATACTTGTGGGTCATGAAGAATCTTTTTTGGCGTTGTTGCTGGGGAGTGAAGCGCCTTTGATAAGTGGAATTTGCTAAGGAAACAGTTATATTACGTGCTGAAATTTACTGTCACTTGTCACTATGGAAAATCATCCTTTGAGGGGTTTGTTCAGGGTATCTTCACCACGACCGGAAGAGCAAAGAGTTGCCCCTCGACCTACTGAACCTACTGAAAATATTTATTATGAAATTCCTTCAGGTATGATAGAGAAACTGCTAGCTAATCCTTATGCGGGAGATGGAACATTACATCCTGATATGCATCTAATCTGTGTGGATGAAGTTTGTGGATTATTTAAGCTTGCAGGTTTGCCCGAGGATGAAGTCAAAAAGAAGTTCTTCCCTTTATCTTTGAAGGAGAAGGCATTGACATGGTATAGGCTATGCGATGATATTGGGACTTGGAATTACAACCGATTGAAATTGGAATCACTGGTACGCGTTGGTGCTATACAAATGGTTTTTAACCCCTTTTCGCGACGGCATTTGGGACCATCGCCAAGTGAGTGTGGGCGATAGGGGGTCCTTCCGACACGACCCAGAAACCGTTGGGGATATGGAGCAATGATCCAGAGGCCTTCCAAAATGTAATCGTGTGCGATGCAGGACACACTAAATTCTTTTGCACGTGTGGGATCGGTGATTAAACGTTTCTAATGATGAATTGAAACCAAACAGTGTGTCGTAATGAACCATTTGGAAAATAGTATGTAAGGCACACGGGCCAACATATGAACTATGTGCGATTTGTGCCCCCATCGCACACGAGTTTTCTGCGTAACCCGTCTACCATGCAAGACTCCATCGCACACGTTTCCCAACAATTACCGTCTGCGATAATGTTCTATCACAAACGGTTCAGGAGCCCCTTCACACACATACAAGTGCTGCAGACCATTTGTGATTTGTTGTATATCACTGACTGTTGCGGCAAGAGTGACGTGTGCTTTTCGTTTGGGATCCCACATGTTTCCTGAAAAAATTACGACTGGGATTGTATTTTACATTGGGCACGGTTTACTCCGAGTTCTCGTGTGCGATAATGCGATATCACAAACGGTTCCGGAGACCCTACGCACACGTAGTAGCGCTGAAAATCGTTTGCGATTTGCTGTGTATCACCGATGGTTCTGCTACGATTGACATATGCTTCCCGATGTGGATCGCACACACTAATTTAGTTGAACCGTGTGCGGAGCAATTGCCAGGTTAAAACAAAAATATCCCATTTTGAATCGGCATGCAAAAGGCAAATTCGCGACAATATTCAATTGAACAAATAAACAAAAATATCCCATTTTGAATCGGCACGCAAAAAGCAAATTCGCCACAATATTCAATTGAACAAATAAACAAAAATATCTCATTTTGAATCGGCGTGCAAAAAGCAAATTCGCCACAATATTCAATTCAACAAGTAGTGTCCACAGGAAGAACATTCATCAGATTTCGCAACAATTACAATTGAACATATGGTAGCTAAATTCCAATGATTTTTCCACACATATATGCATTACATAATTAATCATAGTGTACGAAATACGAAGACCTCATCAGATGGAAAACAATGGATCCATGCGTATATGTTTAGCGGTTAACTCTTTCTCTATGTTTCAGGAGAACGCATGCTGAAATCTTCATTATCACCAGTGGGATTGATGTAGTGATTCAGGAAGAAGTCGTTGAAAATCTCCGAACCATCAGCAATTCACCAGCCGGGTGCGGTTCAGGGGTCCTCGGTTTTAAGATGAGCTACAGTATTTTTAAGATCAGAATGTGCCATATGAGTGGAGTAGAAGATATTAATTAAGATAGACTTACCGGTACTAATTCGCGAGGATTGTCACAACTATCAGCAGATTTGCGGATGGAGATCATGTGTCTAGAAACATAGTATCCACAAAGGTTGGTCCCTGCTTCTTGCTGAGGACACTGAAATTTTTTCTACATAATTAGTCATGTATTTGTCCTGTTAGGAACAACCTAACCGGTGTTAGATGTATTATTTTTTCCTTGGACAAAATAGAAAGAGGTTTATTTAGAAGCTTGAATATTTGACTAGCGTAAGAAAAGGTATTTGCAGACTGTTGGATAAATTTCCCAAAATTAACGGATTTCGGTGTGTTACAAGAGAAACGATCTCGTGCTGCAGAGGTAGTTCCCTCTTGAACAGGTTACCTGGTTTAGTTTTCCACATTGCGAGCACATTGCAAATGAAGATGAATTTTGACAACATCAATTATTGAACAAGACATGAATGCAAATTAATTTCAACATCGTAGAATTCAATACCTATGCATGAATTGCTGAAGATGCGTCAGATCCTAAGCGTTTGTTGACTCTCTGAGAGAATCGATGTAGTAAACTATGTTCTTGTTTGGAACAATGAATACCAATACCAAGTGATTGCTACATATTAAGAAAGCCATGAACTTACGAATTATGTCAAAATCTGAAAGACAATCAGTGTATGCGTGGTTGTTTACTTGACTTACCGTTCATGATATGGCCAGAGAAATGATTCTACATGGGACATGTTTTCGAAGAGACAGACGACCGTGTTAACGGCCCAGTCCCGTAGGTCCTTACCATGTATTGTTGTGCCATTTGCTAATTCAGGATCTATGAAATACACACTCTCCCTTTTTCTTCTATGCGCGTTCAATCCCCTGAGAGGAATAAAATGCACTTAGCTGTTTATCATTTACAACCTTGTATGGAGAAGTTGACCAGAGTTTGTTAAGTACTTACAAAATCAGGCATCTAACAAGAGTGGCATCGAGCTCATTGAAGTTGAAGAAGAGATGTAAGTGCTCGAAACCCACATTGATGGAACCAACATCATGTCGGAAATGATCTCTGTCATAGTGGACTAGCAAACCATGATGACCTGCTGACATTTCATCCATGCAACATTCATGTAACTTGCGGCAACTGGAGCTGCACTCATCAAAGTATTCGCCAACAAGAAATGGCTAGCCATCGACGTAATTGCATGCTTGAAGTACGTCTGCTTTACTTTTAGCAAGGAACAAATGTACTTCTTCATCATCCATGTTGTCAGAAATAATATTAATCCCCGATTCGAACAAGCTACTGTTAATTTGGTTCTGGGTGATGAGTGCTTTAAGTAATAGGCAATCGTTCTCTTTCCTATTCACTCTCCCGCTGCGCTTCCTCATGGGTGTAGCATTTTTGGCCACTTCCTTCTTGGTACTTGAAGCATTTCTGGAAGAACATCTGGTTGGCTGCAAGGTAGACTGCCAAGCATACGGTGAAGCTTCGATGGACTGCTTAGCAGACGGTTTATCTATGCCGGACCACTGAGCTGGCGGTGCTGCTGTTACGGACTGATGGGCTGTAGGAGCAGAGGCATCGGACTACAGACCATGCGTTGAAGCTATGTCGGGTTTTTGCGCAGCTGGTGCCAACTTGTCGGTGTGCTGAGGAGGCCGTGCCAACGCGTTGGTTTGCTGAGCAGGAAGTGCTGATGCATTGGTATGCTGATCACGCGACTACGCACCGACGTACTGATGAGCAGTCGGTTCTGGACCTACAGACTGCTTAGCAGGCGGTTCCGAAGCATTAGACTGAAGGAAATATGCCCTAGAGGCAATAATAAAGTTATTATTTATTTCCTCATATCATGATAAATGTTTATTATTCATGCTAGAATTGTATTAACCGGAAACATATTACGTGTGTGAATACATAGACAAACATAGTGTCACTAGTATGCCTCTACTTGACTAGCTCGTTAATCAAAGATGGTTAAGTTTCCTAACCATGGACATGAGTTGTCATTTGATTAACGGTATCACATCATTAGAGAATGATGTGATTGACTTGACCCATTCCGTTAGCTTAGCATACGATCGTTTAGTATATTGCTATTGCTTTCTTCATGACTTATGCATGTTCCTATGACTATGAGATTATGCAACTCCCGATTACCGGAGGAACACTTTGTGTGCTACCAAACGTTACAACGTAACTGGGTGATTATAAAGGTGCTCTACAGGTGTCTCCGATGGTACTTGTTGAGTTGGCATAGATCGAGATTAGGATTTGTCACTCCGATTGTCGGAGAGGTATCTCTGGGCCCTCTCGCCAATGCACATCACTATAAGCCTTGCAAGCATTGTAACTAATGAGTTAGTTGCAGGATGATGCATTACGGAACAAGTAAAGAGACTTGCCGGTAACAAGATTGAACTAGGTATTGAGATACCGACGATTGAATCTCGGGCAAGTAACATGACAAAGGGAACAACCTATGTTGTTATGCGATTTGACCAAAAAAGATCTTCGTAGAATATGTAGGAGCCAATATGAGCATCCAGGTTCTGCTATTGGTTATTGACCGGAAACGAGTCTCGGTCATGTCTACATAGTTCTCAAACCCGTAGGGTCCGCACGCTTAAAGTTCTGTGACGATCGGTATTATGAGTTTTTGTGTTTTGATGTACCGAAGGTAGTTCGGAGTCCCGGATATGATCATGGACATGACGAGGAGTCTCGAAATGGTCGAGACATAAAGATTGATATATTGGACGACCATGTTCGGACACCGGAAGTGTTTCGGGAGGTTTCATACATATACCGGAGTACCGGAGGGTTACCGGAACCCCCCAGGGAGTATATTGGGCCTAATGGGCCTTAGTGGAGAAGAGGAGGGGCGGCCAGGGCAGGCCGCGCGCCCCGTCCCCCTCTAGTCCGAATTGGACAAGGCGGGGGGGGGGGGGGCAACAGCCCCTTTCCTTCCTCCTATCTCCTTCCTTTTCCCCTTCTCCTACTCCTACTAGGAAAGGAGATGGGAGTAGGACTCCCCCCTTGGCGCGCCCTCCTCCTGGCAGGCCGCCTCTCCCTTGCTCCTTTATATACGGGGCAGGGGGCACCCCAAAGACACAACAATTGATCTATTGATCTCTTAGCCATGTGCGGTGCCCCCCTCCACCATTATCCACCTCGGTCATATCGTAGCGTTGCATAGGCGAAGCCCTGCGTCAGTAGCATCATCATCACCGTCACTACGCCGTCGTGCTGACGAAGCTCTTCCCGGAAGCTCTACTGGATTGTGAGTTCGCGGGATGTCACCAAGCTGAACGTGTGCTGAACGCGGAGGTGACGTATGTTCGGTGCTGAGGATCGGTCGACCGTGAAGATGTACGACTACATCAACCGCGTTGTTATAACGATTCCGCTTACGGTCTACGAGGGTACGTATACGACACTCTCCCCTCTCATTGCTATGCATCACCATGATCTTGTGTGTGCGCAGGAAATTTTTTGAAATTACTATGTTCCCCAACAGTGGTATCCGAGCCAGGTTTATGCGTAGATGTTATATGCACGAGTAGAACACAAGTGAGTTGTGGGCGATACAAGTCATACTGCTTACTAGCATGTCATACTTTGGTTCGGCGGTATTGTTGGATGAAGCAGCCCGGACTGACATTACGCGTACGCTTACGCGAGACTGGTTCTATCGACGTGCTTTGCACACAGGTGGCTGGCGGGTGTCAGTTTCTCCAACTTTAGTTGAACCGAGTGTGACTACGCCCGGTCCTTGAGAAGGTTAAAACAGCACTAACTTGACGAACTATCGTTGTGGTTTTGATGCGTAGGTAAGAACGGTTCTTGCTCAGCCCATAGCAGCCACGTAAAACTTGCAACAACAAAGTAGAGGACGTCTAACTTGTTTTTGCAGGGCATGTTGTGATGTGATATGGTCAAGGCTTGATGCTATATTTATTGTATGAGATGATCATGTTTTGTAACGGAGTTATCGGCAACTGGCGGGAGCCATATGGTTGTCGCTTTATTGTATGCAATGCAATCGCCCTGTAATTGCTTTACTTTATCACTAAGCGGTAGCGATAGTCGTAGAAGCAATAGTTGGCGAGACGACAACGATGCTACGATGGAGATCGAGGTGTCGCGCCGGTGACGATGGTGATTATGACGGTGCTTTGGAGATGGAGATCTGTGGGCCGGATAATTAAACTACAGTGAACCCCTGTTGATGATGCCATGTCACCACGATTACTGTTGCTAATCTCATGTTAGTTCAAACGATTCGAATTCAAATTTAGATTTAAAGGCAGACAACAAAGGTTTTCAAATGTTAAAACAAAAATGTTCGGGAGGTGTCAAATAAATCATAAGCAGTTATGGCGAAGAACTCATAATTAAATAAAATATTTAAATACACAATAGTAGATAAAACAATGGTAAAACAATTACTTAAATGCTTTTAGATACTAAACAAATATCTGAACGGCTCCATTTGACCTCAAACTTTTTGTACCACCTTGTGGTGTTGACTAGAAATTATGAGTAGGATTTCGAGTTAAACAAAAATCGTTTGCTAGCAAAACTAAATGAAAAACAGCGGAGAAATACAAAACAGAGATAATAAAGAGAGGGAGAGAGTGAAAAGGGAAAACCCCCCATCCCCCTGGGCCTTAGGCCACCGGCCGGCCTACTAGGCCCAGCCCAGCCGCCTCCCTATCTAACCCTAGCCCCTCACCTCGCGATCCCCACTCCACCCGTTCGATCCCATCGTCCCTCCTCACGCCGCCAGGAAGAGAGCAGAGAGGAGCAAGAGACCCCGCGCCCGATCCCGCTCACACGCGCCCTCCTTGCCCTGCTCCAACCACCTCTGCCACTCTGCCGCTGTTCTGGTCGGCGAGCTCCTCACCTCCGACCCCCTCGCATCGCCGCCTCCTCCTTCGACCTGCACGGTTGCCGGCCCCGCCCCTGCCGCACGCCCCCTGTCGCTGAAACCGCCCGCGCTCCGTGCCTCCCATGGCCGCACCAGGCCGTGGCCAGCGCCTGCTGGCGCACGTGGGCGCTCGCCCGCAGCTCGCTACTGCTCCTCTGCGCACCCGCCGATGTTGGTCGCCCCTGCCCGACCGCTTCATCACCGGCGCCCGTGCCTCGTCGGCCACCTCTCCGACCCGCCACGACCTCCCCTGAGCTCGCGGACCTAACCTACCGCTCGATGTGAGGCCCCCCTCGATCCCCTGTTCCCCCTTTCCGTTTCTCAGTCGCCGAATTTCGCCGCACCACAGAACTCGTTGTGCGCTCGCGCTCACCGCCACCAGCTGTGCCCACACACGCCCGTGTCGCGCCCGTGCGCCACCTCGGAGCAAGCCATGGTTCCAACACCGCGGGACTTGTCGTTCCTGACGATTCCGGCAAATCCAACGCCTGCTGCGAAGCTCCCTAGATGCGCGCGACTACGGGGTATCTTCTGTTGCCCTCGTCGGCCGCTCCCGTGGACCTCCGGCGAGTCTGCATCGCTCGGGAAGGTCGCCGATGGCAAACCCCGGCCGGTTGTCGCGTCCCTGACTAAATGGCTCTGTTGATTAGCCCTTGAGACACCGACGGGTAGGACCCCTAGGCAATTATTCCATTTAATTAAGTTAACATAATTACAAAGTATGACATGTGGGTCCATCTGTTAAATTAACTAAATAACTAAAATCGATTAGACAGTGACAGATGGGGTCCACTACTAGGTATAAATATTAAATCAGTGTTGAAATTACTAGAGAGAATGACGTGCGTGTCCCACATGTACTATTCACACCGTTGACCAGCCAACAGTTGACAGGGTCAACAGGGTCCCCTGGCCCCACCGGTCATAGGCTATGGCTGACCTCTGCTGTGTACACATAGCCTTTCACTATTTAAATCAAATTAAAATAATTTCAGAAAATGTTTAAAAACTTTGAAAATTCATATAAAATAAACCGTAGCTCAGATGAAAATACTGTGTACATGAAAGTTGCTCAGAACGATGAGACAAATCCGAATACGCAGCCCATTCGTCCGCCACACACCCCTAGAATATCGAACACACAACTTTCCCCCTTCGATTCATTTGTCCGAAAACGTGAAACACCGGGGATACTTTCCCGGTTGTTTTCCCCCTTCGTCGGTATCACCTATCCCTGCGTTAGCTCACCCCTGGCACCGCGTCTTTGCCTTGTTATATTTTGTGTTGCTATTGTTTGCTCTGTTATTTATTTGTTTCCCCTTCGTTGCTTCTTTTCGGTAGACTCCGATACTGCGCTAGACCCCGAGACCTTTGTTGTTTCGGTGTTCGACTATGGCTACGCTTCCGAAGATTCCTTTCGTTTGCAGAGCTTCCAGGCAAGCCCTCCCTTGATCACCAGATATCGCCTACTCTTCTCTATACTGCTTGCATTAGAGTAGTGTAGCATGTTACTGCTTTCCGTTAATCCTATTCTGCTGCATTGTCTGTCATTGTTGCTACAGTTGTTACCCTTACCTACAATCCTAAATGCTTAGTACAGGATGCTAGTATTCCATCAGTGGCCCTACACTCTTGTCGATCTGCCTTGCTATACTACTGGGCCGTGATCACTTCGGGAGGTGATCACGGGCATATGCTATATACTTGATACTGTTTCATTACTTATGATACTGTTCGGAGATGGGGGTTGAAGGGGCAAGTGGCTCCATCCTGGTAGAGGTGGGCCTGGGTTCCCGACGGCCCCCGGCTGTTACTTTGTGGCAGAGCGACAGGGCAGGTTGAGACCACCTAGGAGAGAGGTGGGCCTGGCCCTGGTCGGCTTTCGCGGATACTTAAGACGCTTAACGAGATCTTGGTATTTGATCTGAGTCTGGCCATTTGGTCTATACGCACTAACCAACTATGCAGGAACAGTTATGGGCACTCGACGTCGTGGTATCAGCCGAAGCCTTCGTGACGTCAGCAACTGAGCGGCGCGCGCCGGATTGGACTGGAACGCCTGCTAGGCTAGGTCTGCTTCCGGCCGCGTTCGCAACGTGCAGGTGTGCAATGGGCGATGGGCCCAGACCCCTGCGCTCATAGGATTTAGACCGGCGTGCTGACCTCTCTGTTGTGCCTAGGTGGGGCTGCGACGTGTTGATCTTCCGAGGCTGGGTATGACCTAGAAAAGTGTGTCCGACCAAATGGGATCGAGCGTGTTGGGTTATGTGGTGCACCCCTGCAGGGAAGTTTATCTATTCGAATAGCCATGTCCCTCGGTAAAAGGACGACTGGGAGTTGTACCTTGACCTTATGACAACTAGAACCGGATACTTAATAAAACACACCCTTCCAAGTGCCAAATACAACCCGGTGATCGCTCTCTAACAGGGCGACGAGGAGGGGATCGCCGGGTAGGATTATGCTATGCGATGCTACTTGGTGAACTTACCATCTACTCTCTTCTACATGCTACAAGATGGAGGTGGCCAAAAGCGTAGTCTTCGATAGGATTAGCTATCCCCCTCTTATTCTGGCATTCTGCAGTTCAGTCCACCGATATGGCCCTTTACACATATACCCATGCATATGTAGTGTAGCTCCTTACTTGCGAGTACTTTGGATGAGTACTCACGGTTGCTTTTCTCCCTCTTTTCGCCTTTCTATACCTGGTTGTCGCAACCAGATGCAGGAGTCAAGGAGCTAGAGATCCCGAGGATGATTCTACGTGGAGTTCGGCTTCGAGGAGTAGTTAGGAGGTCCCAGGCAGGAGGCCTTGCCTTTTCGATCATTGCTACTTTTGTGCTATCCTTCTTAAGGCAATCTTGTCTAACTTATGTCTGTACTCAGATATTATTGCTTCCGCTGACTCTTGTGTTTTTGAGCTTATGTATTCGAGCCTTCGAGGCCCCTGGCTTGTAATATAAAGCTTGTTTTATTTTAATTTGTGTCTAGAGTTGTGTTGTGATATCTTCCCGTGAGTCCTCGATCTTGATCATACACATTTGCGTGCATGATTAGTGTACGATTGAATCGGGGGCGTCACAAGTTGTTATCAGAGACGACTGCCTGTAGGAATCCCCCTTCCACACTCCTTGGCCGAAGTTTAGTCTAGACAGTACAAAACTTCTACTAACATGGCTGTGTGGCTTATGGGCCCACGTCGCCATTGGGTGGTAGTAGGATCTTTTTATTCCTCGTCTATACTCTGGGATTCTGATCTCTCTTCTATTTGGGTTAAATGATTTTCTAAAATCTAACTTTAGGTTCTCGAAAACACTTTCTCCCGGAGAGCCCCTTCGGTCCAGATGATCGCCGGCTGCACCAGAAGATTTCGAAGTTACTCTCCGATACTCTTTTGAGACTTTGTACCCATTGCTTTTGCAATTCCCTACCACCGAAATATCCCTATGGATAAATACATACACTTGCCGTTCTTAATTTTATTCCTAGTTGATCTTGTTATAACAAGATACCCTGAAATCCCCTCTATTGTTCCGAGAATATTTTGTGCCTACTGCCTTGCAGTTCCTTGCCACCTGAATACCCCTACGGATAATTTCTCGCCCTTATCGAGTATCCGCTCATCCCCAGTTGTTTATGTGTTTCACTAAGGTCTTTGAAATAATATTCGATCTTCCGAAAATCCTTAGCAGCTTATTGCTCTTGAAATTCTTGATTGCTTGCATTATTGTTAATCCCATAAGTATAGTAATCTTATTGGTAGCCTTTGTCACTATCATTTTGAGTCCGTTGATTCTATATGTGTGCGAATGCACGCAATCATCAGTTGATCCTTATAAATTATCTTTCCGGCTCAGACGTCTTTCGAACATGAGCTGGTTCTCGGCCAATCAGATTGCCATCGATTGTACCCCTAAGTCTATTCAACTTAGCCATCCTTGATCAGAGCGTTTGCTCCTGATCCCTTGATTTGAAAATCATAATTCCTTTGCCATTTAAACGTTGAATTAGTCAGTTGCTTCTATAATCCAATGCCTTTGCATTGTTTCTTCGTCTGGTTGTGTGCCGATGCTCGCATCAGCTTCGTTATGGACCGACAGATCCTTTGTTGGATTTTGTACGACAACGCCCTTCATATTCAATCACTTTGGGAATTCTTTCCCTGATACATAATGCCATTGGCAAATCCTATTCTCTGATTTGGCCAACCATGCTCTCCTTTCAAGCTGGTGATATTTACTCTTGAAGCTTGTGGTATATGTTTCTAGGATGCCCCGATGGGTTGAACCTATACTTTCTCTAAAATTATGTGAACCCGAGAGTTTTCACGAGTCATACTCTTCTGGTACTTCGCCGGATAAAATTTCAACACTACAACTCCTTTGAAGATGAGAAGTGAATGAAAGGTTATGCATTGAAGAAGTGGGAGTCGACCTTCAACTTGTGTTCATGCCCATGGAAATGATGTAGATCATATCATTAAAGCTTCTCTTACATTAATTATTCCCTTGGTATAAGTTCATCTCATATCTGTGATCTGGCCTTTTTGCAATCGTCGTTCCGACCACATTTTCTCCTTGATTCCATTTCTCAGACAAGTTAAAATACTTGTCTTCGGTTGATCGATACATCTCCGCAACCTCTATTCTTATCTTCTTTCGAGTATTGCCCTCCGGTATCTCGAGAATATCAAAGAACTGTGTTGCTTCCTATAAGTCTTCATCTAGTATTGCTTCTCACCGTTTTCAGATTTTCCCCGGGTTCTGAGTTATTAGTCACTCGAGAACACCGATAAATGAATTGATTCCGCAATCCGATTCAATAACTCTAAGTAATTTTCGTTGCTTATAAGCTTAATACTCCGTCATATCATTCCTAGCCTGATCGGCTATATCATTATCGTACTGATTTTAACTGTGATACCTCTTCCTTATTCCCGGAGCACAACCTTCGACGATGAACTAAGCTTACGTTGATTCCCTCGTCTTATCGTTCCACCTCGAACAATAAGCTTGGTTCCGAGTTGGTGTCGTATCCATGGATCCAATAATCTATCCCTGCATCGGTCCTTTTGCTTGATGCAGTTGCTGTTCGATTGATTCTTCGTGGAGCCTCTCGACAATATTTGTCGTGATCATCATCAACATCTTGACTCCCTCCTAGATATCAATTGAATTCATGATGAGAAATACCATCCTTGCCCTCGATGATTTGTTTTATCACCGACCATTTTATTGCCTTCTGTTCAACACAAACTTGACCGTGTTTTGTGTTATACCTTGAGTTCCTTGCTATCCAGTCTTAGTTCTTCTTTACCTTGGAGTATTACCATCTTTTATGTCAGGAATGTCATGAGATTGCTCCACCTCTTAAGAATTCTTGGTATTGTGATACTTCTCACCCTCACCATTCTTTCTTGGTCCCCGTATTGATTCTAACCGGGATACCAACAGGTGAACCGTGCTGCTTGGGTTCTGTACTTCTAGCAACCCTATTGCTTTGAAGTTAATGGTCGATATTTCATTCTTAGACCATTGGTTATTGAAACACCATTCTGACATCATTCCTACCTAAGCCCATATCTCGGGTGCACCTTTCAGCCAATGTTTAATTGTGTATGTTTTCCTCGAACATACATCATTATATCAATTGATCTGACAAATGTTATCTCCTTGTTCACATGATTGTGGAAATCCATCTTTTTGGAAATCTCAAGGAATTGTCGCTGAGTCCTTCAGCCACCTCCTCATCCTCTCCTTGGTTGAATGATGAACTCTTGTTTCGGAACTCGCTTCCATAGTTCATTTCCCCGAGAACCTTGCAATGTCATCTCGACAATTTGTGTTGCACTTTCTTCTCAGGCATCCTGAATCTGAGTTATCCTAACACCAATCAGATCTGAATCTCGGTCAGATATGATGGTTGAAACATATTTCCAAGAGTTATAAAATTGGTCTCTATGTGACCTGGTAAGGTGATGTCATGCCTAGCACACCTGCCCGGAGGAACTATTGTTATAGTTTCCTTTTTAGCAAGGTTAACCATTCTTCCATGAGGAAATTGTAAGACTTATTCTATAAGTTGTTCCTGATGGGTCCTTTGTGTATCCAAAATCTGATCTTTGCTTGAAGACCATGCCAATGCTATCTCTAAGTATGTCTGTGGTACTCCGATCATCAATAATAACATTTGAAGCATAATGCAAAATTTTCTTTATTAATTACCCCAAACACCGTTGTATGGGTAATGTCATGAAATTTATCTCCCCTTACCTAAAGGGTTTTCTACATTATATCCTGTCAAGGATATCATGCTTTGCTTGTCCTTGGGAAGGATATACCACTGAAATATGTGTTTAAACACATTTTCCTTTCCATTGTTCTGTTTAATCTGATACTCATGTTTTCCTTTCCATTGTTTGGTTTAATCTTTCTTGTGATCTATATGATCTAAGCAGTAATATTCTCCTGCTTATGTAAACATCTCGGTGCACAATTCTGTCAGCAAGACCCTGTTACTAATGTTGATGACATTCCAGTAACCATCGATGGACGAGAACTTTGCCTATTGGTCCGCCTCGTTCAACGAGCAGGAAGATGGTTCTCTTTGTCCCTCGCCCTTGGTTCCGATGTTGTTGCCGGCATAACCGACAGACTATCCTCTGACATGCCTTGCTTACATGATCGTGCAAGATGTCACCGCCCTTCCTACTTTTAACCCACATGGTGGGCCAGTAACCCACAGTTCCACAGGATCAAAACCAGACTCTCATGTACACCCTGTTTCCATAGTTAATCCTCGCGCTTGGCTTCGTATGCAATTCACGAGCCACCTTCCTAGTGATCTATTCTGGTATCAGACGCAATACTTATTCTCGTTGTTCTGGACCCTTTCACACTTTGTTTCAGACATCGAACGATTGTGTATCCGTTTGAAACTTATTATTATACCTCCGTACCTTACTCTCGATGTATTTTATATGTTCAACTCGAGAGATAATCTTATGCTCATTCATAGGTTAACCCCAGATTGTTTCCCTCAAAAGCATTCTGTCGTAGTTGAGCTCCCCCTTACCTATTCATAAGTACGTTGGAGTTCCCGAAGAAAAGGACGACTTCACCATGATGACGTGAAGCAGAGAAATGAAGACGTCAATGTAATGGATCGATCTCTTCGAGAAGAGCAACCAAGGCCGAGAAGATCCGTTAGAATTTCGTAACCAAATCTCTTCCCCCTCATTTCCCCTCTTAAATCTCGGGACGAGATTTCTTGTAGTGGAGGAGAATTGTGACGCCCGGAAAATTAAACTACAGTGAACCCCTGTTAATGATGCCACGTCACCATGATTACTGTTGCTCATCTCATGTTACTTCAAACGATTCGAATTCAAATTTAGATTTAAAGGCAAACAACAAAAGTTTTCAAATGTTAAAACAAAAATGTTCGGGAGGTGTCAAATAAATCATAAGCAGTTATGGCGAAGAACTCATAATTAAATAAAATATTTAAATACACAATAGTAGATAAAACAATGGTAAAACAATTACTTAAATGCTTTTAGATACTAAACAAATATCTGAACGGCTCCATTTGACCTCAAACTTTTTGTGCCACCTTGTGGTGTTGGCTAGAAATTATGAGTAGGATTTCGTGTTAAACAAAAATCGTTTGCTAGCAAAACTAAATGAAAAACAGCGGAGAAATACAAAACAGAGATAATAAAGAGAGGGAGAGAGTGAAAAGGGAAAACCCCCCACCCCCCTGGGCCTTAGGCCACCGGCCGGCCTACTAGGCCAAGCCCAGCCGCCTCCCTATCTAACCCTAGCCCCTCACCTCGCGATCCCCACTCCACCCGTTCGATCCCATCGTCCCTCCTCATGCCACCAGGAAGAGAGCAGAGAGGAGCAGGAGACCCCGCACCCGATCCCGCTCACACACGCCCTCCTTGCCCTGCTCTGACCACCTCTGTCGCTGTTCTGGTCGGCGAGCTCCTCACCTCCGACCCCCTCGCATCGCCGCCTCCTCCTTCGAACTGCACGGTCGCCGGCCCCGCCCCTGCCGCACGCCCCCTGTCGCTGGCGCCGCCCGCGCCCCGTGCCTCCCATGGCCGCACCAGGCCGTGGCCAGCGCCTGCCGGCGCACGTAGGCGCTCGCCCGCAGCTCGCTACTGCTCCTCTGCGCACCCGCCGATGTTGGTCGCCCCTGCCCGACCGCTTCATCACCGGCGCCCGCGCCTCGTCGGCCACCTCTGCGACCCGCCACGACCTCCCCTGAGCTCGCGGACCTCCCCTACCGCTCGATGTGAGGCCCCCCCTCGATCCCCTGTTCCCCCTTTCCGTTTCTCAGTCGCCGAATTTCGCCGCACCACAGAACTCGTTGGGCGCTCGCGCTCACCGCCACCAGCCGTGCCCACACACGCCCGTGACGCGCCCGTGCACCACCTCGGAGCAAGCCATGGTTCCACCACCGCTGGACTTGTCGTTCCTGACGATTCCGGCAACTCCAACACCTGCTGCGAAGCTCCCTAGATGCGCGCGACTACGGGGTATCTTCTGTTGCCCTCGTCCGCCGCTCCCGTGGACCTCCGGCGAGTCTCCGTCGCTCGGGAAGGTCGCCGACGGCTAACCCCGGCCGGTTGTCACGTCCCTGTCTATTAGGGACTAAATGGCTCTGTTGATTAGCCCTTGAGACACTGACGGGTAGGACCCCTAGGCAATTATTCCATTTAATTAAGTTAACATAATTACAAAGTATGACATGTGGGTCCATCTGTTAAATTAACTAAATAAGTAAAGTCGATTAGACAGTGATAGATGGGTCCACTACTAGGTATAAATATTAAATCAGTGTTGAAATTACTAGAGAGAATGACATGCGTGTCCCACATGTACTATTCACACCGTTGACCAGCCAACAGTTGACTGGGTCAACAGTGTCCCCTGGCCCCACAGGTCATAGGCTATGGCTGACCTCTGTTGTGTACACATAGCCTTTTACTATTTAAATCAAATTAAAATAATTTCAGAAAATGTTTAAAAACTTTGAAAATTCATATAAAATAAACCGTAGCTCAGATGAAAATACTTTCTACATGAAAGTTGCTCAGAACGATGAGACAAATCCGAATATGCAGCCCGTTGATCCGCCACACACCCCTAGCATATCGAACACACAACTTTCCCCCTTCAGTTCATTTGTCCGAAAACGTGAAACACCGGGGATACTTTCCCGGTTGTTTTCCCCCTTCGTCGGTATCACCTATCCCTGCGTTAGCTCACCCCTGGCACCGCGTATTTGCCTTGTTATATTTTGTGTTGCTATTGTTTGCTCTGTTATTTATTTGTTTCCCCTTCATTGCTTCTTTTCGGTAGACTCCGATAATGCGATAGACCCCGAGACCTTTGTTGCTTCGGTGTTCGACTACGGCTACGCTTCCGAAGATTCCTTTCATCTGCAGAGCTTCCAGGCAAGCCCCCCCTTGATCACCAGATGTCGCCTACTCTTCTCTATACTGCTTGCATTAGAGTAGTGTAGCATGTTACTGCTTTCCGTTAATCCTATTCTGCTGCATAGCCTGTCATTGTTGCTACAGTTGTTACCCTTACCTGCAATCCTAAATGCTTAGTACAGGATGCTAGTATTCCATCAGTGGCCCTACACTCTTGTCCGTCTGCCTTGCTATACTACTGGGCCGTGATCACTTCGGGAGGTGATCACGGGCATATGCTATATACTTGATACTGTTTCATTACTTATGATACTGTTCGGAGATGGGGGCTGAAGGGGCAGGTGGCTCCATCCCGGTAGAGGTGGGCCTGGGTTCCCGACGGCCCCCGGCTGTTACTTTGTGGCAGAGCAACAGGGCAGGAGACCACCTAGGAGAGAGGTGGGCCTGGCCCTGGTCGGCTTTCGCGGATACTTAACATGCTTAACGAGATCTTGGTATTTGATCTGAGTATGGCCATTTGGTCTATACGCACTAACCAACTACGCGGGAACAGTTATGGGCACTCGACGTCGTGGTATCAGCCGAATCCTTCATGATGTCAGCGACTGAGCGGCGCACGCCGGATTGGACTGGAACGCCTGCTAGGCTAGGTGTGCTTCCGGCCGCGTTCGCAACATGCAGGTGTGCAATGGGCGATGGGCCCAGACCCCTGCGCGCATAGGATTTAGACCGGCGTGCTGACCTCTCTGTTGTGCCTAGGTGGGGCTGCGACGTGTTGATCTTCCGAGGCCGGGCATGACCCAGAAAAGTGTGTCCGGCCAAATGGGATCGAGCGTGTTGGGTTATGTGGTGCACCCCTGCAGGGAAGTTTATCTATTTGAATAGTCGTGTCCCTCGGTAAAAGGACGACCCGGAGTTGTACCTTGACCTTATGACAACTAGAACCGGATACTTAATAAAACACACCCTTCCAAGTGCCAGATACAACCCGGTGATCGCTCTCTAACAGGGCGACAAGGAGGGGATCGCCGGGTAGGATTATGCTATGCGATGCTACTTGGTGAACTTACCATCTAGTCTCTTCTACATGCTGCAAGATGGAGGTGGCCAGAAGCGTAGTCTTCGACAGGATTAGCTATCCCCCTCTTATTCTGGCATTCTGCAGTTCAGTCCACCGATGTGGCCCTTTACACATATACCCATGCATATGTAGTGTAGCTCCTTGCTTGCGAGTACTTTGGATGAGTACTCATGGTTGCTTTTCTCCCACTTTTCCCCTTTCTATACCTGGTTGTCGCAACCAGATGCTGGAGTCCAGGAGCTAGAGATCCCGAGGATGATTCTATGGGGTGTTCGGCTTCGAGGAGTAGTTAGGAGGTCCCAGGCAGGGGGCCTTGCCTTTTCGATCGTTGCTACTTTTGTGCTAGCATTCTTAAGGCAATCTTGTTTAACTTATGTCTGTACTCAGATATTATTGCTTCTGCTGACTCTTGTGTTTTCGAGCTTATGTATTCGAGCCTTCGAGGCCCCTGGCTTGTAATATAAAGCTTGTTTTATTTTAATTTGTGTCTAGAGTTGTGTTGTGATATCTTCCCGTGAGTCCTCGATCTTGATCGTACCCATTTGCGTGTATGATTAGTGTACGATTGAATCGGGGCCTCACAAGATCAAAGGCACAAGATGATGATGGCCATATCATATCACTTATGTTGATTGCATGTGATGTTTATCCTTTATCTGCTTTGTTTGACGGTAGCATTATAAGATGATCTCTCACTAAATTTCAAGGTAAAAGTGTTCTCCCTGAGTATGCACCGTTGCCAAAGTTCGTCGTGCCGAGACACCACATGATGATCAGGTGTGATAAGCTCAACGTTCATCTACAACGGGTGTAAACCAGTTTTGCACACGTAGAATACTCGGGTTAAACTTGATGAGCCTAGCATATGCGGATATGGCCTCAGAACACTGGAGACCGAAAGGTCGAGCGTGAATCATATAGAAGATATGATCAACATAGTGATGTTCACCATTAAAAACTACTCCATCTCACATGATGATCGACATGGTTTAGTTGATATGGATCACGTGATCACTTAGATGATTAGAGGGATGTCTATCTATGTGGGAGTTCTTAAGTAATATGATTAATTGAAATTTAATTTATCACGAACTTAGTCCTGGTAGTATTAGCATATCTATGTTGTAGATCAATAGCTCGCGTTTAGCTCCCCTGTTTTATTTTTGATATGTTCCTAGAGAAAACTAAGTTGAAAGATGTTAGTAGCAATGATGCAGATTGGATCCGTGATCTGAGGATTATCCTCATTGCTGCACAGAAGAATTATGTCATTGATGCACCGCTAGGTGACAAACCGATTGCAGGAGCAAATGCAGACTTTATGAACGTTTGGCAAGCTCGATATGATGACTACTTGATAGTTCAGTGCACCATGCTTTATAGCTTAGAATCGGGGCTTCAAAGACGTTTTTGAAACGCCACGGAACATATGAGATGTTCCAAGAGATGAAATTAGTATTTCAGACTCATGCCCATGTCAAAAGGTATGAGACCTTTGACAAGTACTTTGCCTACAAGATGGAGGAGAATAGCTCAGCTAGTGAGCATATGCTCAGAGTGTCTGAGTACTACAACCACTTGAATCAAGTGGGAGTTAATCTTCCAGATAAGATAGTGATTGACAGAGTTCTCTAGTCACTATCACCAAGTTACTAGAACTTCGTGATGAACTATAATATGCAAGGGATAACGGAAATGATTCCCACGCTCTTCGTGATGCTGAAATCGACAAAGGTAGAAATCAAGAAAAACATCAAGTGTTGATGGTTGACAAGACCACTAGTTTCAAGAAAAGGGCAAAGGGAAGAAGGGGAACTTCAAGAAGAACGGCAAGCGAGTTGCTGCTCAAGTGAAGAAGCCCAAGTCTGGACCTAAGCCTGAGACTAAGTGCTTCTACTGCAAAGGGACTGGTCACTAGAAGTGGAACTACCCTAGATACTTCGCGGATAAGAAGGATGGCATAGTGAACAAAGGTATATTTGACATACATGTTATTGATGTGTACTTTACTAGTGTTTATAGCAACCCCTTAGTATTTGATACTAGTTCAGTTGCTAAGATTAGTAACTCTAAACGGGAGTTGCAGGATAAACAGAAACTAGTTAAGGGCGAGGTGACGATATGTGTTGGATGTAGTTCCAAGATTGATATGATCATCATCGCACACTCCCTATACTTTCGGGATTAGTGTTGAACCTAAATAAGTGTTATTTGGTGTTTGCGTTGAGCATGAATATGATTTGATCATGTTTATTGCAATACAGTTATTCATTTAAGTTAGAGAATAATTGTTGTTCTGTTTACATGAATAAAACCTTCTATGGTCATACACCCAATGAAAATGGTTTGTTGGATCTCGATCATAGTGATACACATATTCATAATATTGAAACCAAAAGATGCAAAGTTAATAATGATAGTGCAGCTTATTTGTGGCACTGCCGTTTAGGTCATATTGGTGTAAAGCGCATGAAGAAACTCCATGCTGATGGAATTTTGGAATCACTTGATTATGAATCACTTGATGCTTGCGAACCATGCCTTATGGGCAAGATGACTAACACTCCGTTCTCCGGAACAATGGAGCGAGCAACAAACTTGTTGGAAATAATACATACTGATGTATGCAGTCTGATGAGTGTTGAGGCTCCCGGCAGATATCATTATTTTCTGACCTTCACAGATGATTTGAGCAGATATGAGTATATCTACTTGATGAAACATAAATCTGAAATATTTGAAAAGTTCAAATAATTTCAGAGTGAAGTGGAAAATCTCCATAACAAGAAAATAAAATTTCTACGATCTGATCGTGGAGGAGAATATTTGAATTATGAGTTTGGTCTTCATTTGAAATAGTGCGGAAAAGTTTCGCAACTCACACCACCCGGAACACCACATCGTAATGGTGTGTCCGAACGTCATAATCGTACTTTACTAGATATGGTGCAATCTATGATGTCTCTTACCGATTTACCACTATCGTTTTGGGGTTACGCATTAGAGACAGCTGCATTCACGTTAAATAGGGCACCATCTAAATCCGTTGAGACGACACCATATGAACTATGGTTTGGCAAGAAACCAAAGTTGTCGTTTCTTAAAGTTTGGGGTTGCGATGCTTATGTGAAAAAGTTTCATCCTGATAAGCTCAAACGCAAATCGGAGAAATGTGTCTTCATAGGATACCCAAAGGAGACAGTTGGGTACACCTTCTATCACGTATTCGAAGGCAAGACATTCGTTGCTAAGAATGGATCCTTTCTAGAGAAGGAGTTTCTCTCGAAAGAAGTGAGTGGGAGGAAAGTAGAACTTGATGAGGTAACTGTACCTGCTCCCTTATTGGAAAGTAGTTCATCACATAAATTTGTTCCTGTGACTCCTACACCAATTAGTGAGGAAGTTAATGATGATGATCATGTAACTTCAGATCAAGTGACTACCAAACCTCATAGGTCAACCAGAGTGAGATCCGCACCAGATTGGTACGGTAATCCTGTTCTGGAGGTCATGTTACTTGACCATGACGAACCTACGAACTATGAGGAAGCGATGATGAGCCCATATTCCGCGAAATGGCCTGAGGCCATGAAATGTGAGATGGGATCCATGTATGAGAACAAATTATGGACTTTGGTTGACTTGCCCGATGATCGGCAAGCCATAGAAAATAAATGGATCTTCAAGAGGAAGACGGACGCTGATAGTAGTGCTACTATCTACAAAGCTAGACTTGTTGAAAAAGGTTTTGACAAAGTTCAAGGTGTTGACTACGATGAGATTTTCTCACTCGTAGCGATGCTTAAGTCTGTCCGAATCATGTTAGCAAATTGCCACATTTTTAAAAATCTGGCAAATGGATGTAAAGACTGCATTCCTGAATGGATTTCTGGAAGAAGAGTTCTATATGATGCAACCTGAAGGTTTTATCGATCCAAATGAAGCTAACAAAGTGTGAAAGCTCCAGCGATCCATCTATGGACTGGTGCAAGCATCTCGGAGTTGGCATATACGCTTTGATGAGTTGATCAAAGCATATAGTTTTATACAGACTTGCGGTGAAGCCTGTATTTACAAGAAACTGAGTGGGAGCACTACAACATTTCTGATAAATATATGTGAATGCCATATTGTTGATCAGAAATAATGTAGAATTTTCTGGAAAGCATAAAGGAGTATTTGGAAGGAGTTTTTCAAATAAAGACCTCGGTGAAGCTGCTTACATATTGAGCATCAAAATCTATAGAGATAGATCAAGACGCTTGATAAGTTTTTTCAATGAATACATACCTTGACAAGATTTTGAATTAGTTCAAAATGGAACAGTCAAAGAAAGAGTTCTTGCCTGTGTTATAAGGTGTGAAATTGAGTAAGACTCAAAGCCTGACGACGACAGAAGATAGAAAGAGAATGAAAGTCATTCCCTATGCCTCAGCCATAGGTTCTATAAAGTATTCCATGCTGTGTACCAGACCTATTGTATACCCTACACTGAGTTTAGCAAGGGAGTACAATAGTGATCTAGCAGTAGATCACTGGATAGCGGCAAAATTAGCCTTAGTGGAATAAGGATATGTTTCTCGATTATGGAGGTGACAAAAGGTTCGTCGTAAAGGGTTACGTCAATGCAAGTTTTGACACTGATCCAGATGACTCTAAGTCTCAATCTGGATACATATTGAAAGTGGGAGCAATTAACTAGAGTAGCTCTGTGCAGAGCATTGTTGACATAGAAATTTGCAAAATACATACGGATCTGAATGTGGCAGACCCGTTGACTAAACTTCTCTCACAAGCAAAACATGATCACACCTTAGTACTCTTTGGGTGTTAATCACATAGTGATATGAACTAGATTATTGACTCTAGTAAACCCTTTGGGTGTTGGTCACATGACGATGTGAACTATGGGTATTAATCACATGGTGATGTGAACTATTGGTGTTAAATCACATGGCGATGTGAACTAGATTATTGACTCTTGTGCAAGTGGGAGACTGAAGGAAATATACCATAGAGGCAATAATAAAGTTATTATTTATTTCCTCATATCATGATAAATAGTTATTATTCATGCTAGAATTGTATTAACCAGAAACATAATACATGTGTGAATACATAGACAAACATAGTGTCACTAGTATGCCTCTACTTGACTAGCTCGTTAATCAAAGATGGTTAAGTTTCCTAACCATGGGCATGAGTTGTCATTTGATTAACGGGATCACATCATTAGAGAATGATTCGATTGACTTGACCCATTCTGTTAGCTTAGCATACGACCATTTAGTATATTGCTATTGCTTTCTTCATGACTTATGCATGTTCCTATGACTATGAGATTATGTGTAACACCCCAAAATTTTGACCTTGATTTATTAATTAAAAATTTTGCCAGGAAATCAAGATTTTTATTTTTTGGCTTTATCTATTAATTTTAGATAACTCTGTCCCTCTGAATTTTGGAGTTTTTCTTTCTAGATGGAAACCTTTCAAAAATGTTGTTGGACTTGTATATCTTCCCAAGACCATTTCTTTTTATCAGTAGAATTATTTCTACAATTATTTTCCTGAGCTTTATTTCTTTAAAAATGATTTTCATAAGTTTCAGAGCTCTATTTGCACTACAACCCTTTCAGAAAATTCTTGAAAATTTCAACCAAAATTTGGGGGTGTCATGTGATGTTTCCACATCACTTTTATGCAAAAATATCTTATAGTCAATGGAGGTTTTGAGCTCTACACCAAATTTTCAAATCTGGTCCAGTTGGTAATTTTGCACTACAACCTATTTAAATATTTCTTTAAAAATTCTTCCAAGTCTTTGGAGATGTCAGTAGATGCATATAATTCAACTTTATGCAAAAACCCTTGAGTGTTGTTTGAAAAATTTGAGCAAAACATCCTCTTTTGCTCTCTGGCTCAGTTTGGTATTTTTGCAACCATATTTTAACTTGCCCTTTTACCCTTGATTCTTTTTCCTGCTTGTAGTCCTCCCTACCAAACCCTTAAATCCAGGAGAATGGACCCATTGGATTATTTTTGGTCCATGAAACTATGCCCTTTACTTTCTGTCCAGAATTGGTTTTCTCAAAAACTTGCACTAACAAGTTTTTGTTTTTGACAAACTAACCATGCCACCCTCTCTATCATCCAAACAGACTATGATCTGGAGTTTTTGGCCACCCCAAGAGTTGCCTAGATGCCCATGGCATTCTGTCGAGCACCTTGTGTTCATGGACACCTTTGGCATAGTTTTATGTTTGCACTATGATCTTGCCCCTCTGGACAAACCAGCATGTCCACTAGTCTCCTAGCCACCACTAACCTAGACCTGTTAACTACCAGCCTCATTCAAGCCCTCTAGCACGCGTTGGCATTTCGTCGAGCACATGGCGTGCGTGCTCTGGGCAAGGCCAGAGCGCGCGTTTTGCACGTGCGTGCGCACGGGTCGCCGCGTCTGGCCCCTGGCCTTTGCTCACCTGCAGAGCCATGGCCGTCCTCATCCACTCACCAGAACGCTCCAGGCCGCCCCTGGAGCCCCACAACACCGCCGTCAGGTCAGCCACGGTGGCTAGCGGCCGGCCACAGTGGGCTCCTGCCCTGGACGGCGCCGCCCGAGCCACACGCGTGCGCCAGCTGCCCTCTGGAGCAATCCGAACTCATCCACAAGCTCGTCTGCAAGCGCTCATCGCCGCCACGTCGTCCTGCAGCTACAGAACGGCGGTTCGCCGGCGTTCTTATCCGCAGCCGCGGGAACCGACCTCGACCGCCTATAAAAGGAGCCCCCGAGCTCGTCTAGACCCTCAGGCGACCTCAGGCCATCTCCCTAGTGCTCCCATAGCCAACAATCGACGGAGGGAGGCCTTCTTCCTCGTCTCCGGCCAGTTCGGCCGCCGCCACGCTCCGGTGCCGAACGTCGCGAGCAGGGCCTCCCCAGCTCATCCAGCGCCACCGTCCGACTCCCCTCGACCGTGCGGAGCCACCCAACACCTCAGCCTCGACCGGGAGCCACCGTAGCCCAAGCCCCCAATTGCTCCCGAAACCACCGTCCGCCGCGGAGCTCGCCGCCGGTGACCCCCTCCACCCCCGCCAGCCTATCAACCACAGGGAGGACCGCCCTGGACCAACGGATCCATCCCTGCCCTAGGGACCCCGTGGGGAGCCGCCGTTTGTCGACGCCGATCGCCGGAGCCCCGCCACCGCTCGGCCAGAGGAGAAGGAGGCGCGGGCGACTGGTCAAACCTGACCAGTGGGCCCAAGGGACCCACTGTCAGTGACCCACGAGTCGACCCACGCTGGCTTAAGTGGAAACGCAGTCCACTGAATATGCCTTCGCTAGGAGAAAGCGTAAGCCCCCGAACCGTTTCCTTTTTCTGATTTTTATTAAAAGCAGAACTTTGACTGGCTATAACTTTTTAAATATAAGTCCAATTGATTTGATTCTTTTTCTGTTGTTTCTCAAATTTTGTCTAGTTTAGTTTCATATTTATTTGAAAATTTTCCAAACAACTTTTTTATACTGTTTTAAAATTAAGTGTTAATTTAAATTTCCTCAAAATAGGATTTGGGATGCACCCTGCCTCTCCACAACTTGAAGGCAAGCATTCTGAACCCTGGCATGATATTTTTGTGAGTTGTTTGATACAGTTACAACACCACCTTGACATGGAGCATTCGTTATTTTATGTGACGATACGATCATACGCATGAGTGCATAATGGAGATTCTTTGCTGTTAGAAATGGATATGCTTGTGATAGTAATCATCTTCGTATGCCTTTCATGCCTACCGGAAGGAAGCCGGGAAAGTCTCTGTCTTGGGTAGACACGAGCTTGTCTCTAGTTCCTCGTCAGGACGGTTGTGTCCGGTATGGCATGATGAGGTATGATGAGTGGTGATTCTGTCTGTTGGTTGAAATATATTTGTTATGTTAATCTTGCAGGAAATACTTAAACCTCCTGAGTCGACCATAGATCGAGTCTTGTTCCAGTAACCCCCATGCTTGTTTCGTACTGCCACTTGTCCCTGCCACAGGTAGGGTACGGTTCAGTAAGTTGTCCACCCCTTACCAAGCACACACCGTACAGAGAGGCCATGGTGGAAGATACCGGAGGCATCCGGTAGGCATGCCACCTGGTCCGGGGGCATGGGTGTTTCGGTTGTAGCCGAAGGGGTAGCTCCCCTAGTTTGCGCGCGGTATAAATTTTGTGATCCCATGCTAAGTCGAGGTTGTAGCCTCCCCACTTAGAGTTTTGCTTAATGGGTGTCGTGGGTGATTCCAGACACTGGTAAGTTAGGCTGGTGTCTGCGGTTAGGTGTGTTTTCAATTAAAAGACCGTAGACAGAATTAGTCCCGATAGACTAAAGGAATTCGTTACTCGTGGGTAAAGAGTACACCCTCTGCAGAGATTAAACATCTATTCGAATAGCCGTGTCCATGGTTAAGGACTACAGTCTGGGATGGGTCAAGTGTCGGTCTTAGTGTCGGTCTTCGGGGGAAAAACTGCTAAACCAGAACATTGATCATGACTTGTGACTCATGATGATTATGATCGCTATTATTATGGACTAACCATTTACATTATTTGAATTATTGACTATCCCTGGGACGGTTCTACCTCCTGGATATTCACTGTGATCATTCTCTTATAAGCCCTTTATGTGGCGTCACTCAGACGCCCGACTGTGGCATGCTCGTTATTTAAATTACTTATAAGCCCTTTATGTGGTGTCGCTCAGACGCCCGACTATGGCATGCTTATTATTTCTATTATTTATAAGCCCTTTATGTGGTGTCGCATAGACGCCCGACTGTGGCATGCTTGTTATTTCTTTTATTTATAAGCCCTTTATGTGGTGTCGCTCAGACGCCCGACTGAGGCATGATTTATCTTATTATCCTTTCGAGGCGTCGCTTCAGACACCCGATCGGTGCATTCTATTTCTACTCTTTGATTGCATACTCATGTTAAATATAAATAACCTGCTTGCGTGCATCATGGATTTTTATTTCGTGACTGACGTTATGATCATAGAATATTTCGGAGCATGATTATCCCTTGTTATATTATACCAGTGTTCATAATGTTTGCGAGTACATTCAAAAGTACTCACCGGCTTGTCCCTGGCTATTGTCTTGGCCAGATTTCTTGCGTGGAGAGGACCGTTGCGACAACAGCCCCGGAACCTACGCAATGATGATAGCAGCCTCGCGAAGATAGGAGTTATCCTGGTCAGCTGTTCTTGTGGGAAATGGAGTCCCATAGACGCAGATGAACAACAAACCGCTTCCGCCATCAGCCACTAGAAACCATTTGTTGTACTCATAGGCCACAATGGTCTTGTACTACATATTATGTACGTTGCTTGGAATTTTTGTATCAAGTTGGTGCCTCATCAGCTAACAGTAATCCTGGGGCTAATGAGCACAAGGATCATTTTCTGGGAAAATATATCCCGAAAAATCCGGTCCTGACATTATGCAACTCCCGATTACCGAAACACTTTGTGTGCTACCAAACATCACAACGTAACTGGGTGATTATAAAGGTGCTCTACAGGTGTCTCCAATGGTACTTGTTGAGTTGGCATAGATCGAAATTAGGATTAGTCACTCCGATTGTCGAAGAGGTATCTCTGGGCCCTTTCGGTAATGCACATCACTATAAGCCTTGCAAGCATTGTAACTAATGAGTTAGTTGCGGGATGATGCATTACGGAACGAGTAAAGAGACCTGCCGGTAACGAGATCTAACTAGGTATTGAGATATCAACGATCGAATCTCGGGCAAGTAACATACCGATGACAAAGGGAACAACGTATGTTGTTATGCGGTTTGACCGACAAAGATCTTTGTAGAATATGTAGGAGCCACTATGAGCATCCAGGTTCCGCTATTGGTTATTGACCGGAAACGAGTCTCGGTCATGTCTACATAGTTCTCGAACCCATAGGGTCCGCACGCTTAAAGTTCTGTGATCATCGGTATTATGAGTTTTTGTGTTTTGATGTACCGAAAGTAGTTCGGAGTCCCGGATATGACCACGGACATGACGAGGAGTCTTGAAATGGTCGAGACGTAAAGATCGATATATTGGACGACTATGTTCGGACACCGAAAGTGTTTCGGGAGGTTTCGGACATATACCGGAGTACCGGAGGGTTACCGGAGCCCCCCGGGGAGTATATTGGGCCTAATGGGCCTTAGTGGAGAAGAGGAGGGGCGACCAGGGCAGGCCGCGCGCCCCCTCCCCCTCTAGTCCGAATTGGACAAGGAGGGGGGCGCCCCCCTTTCCTTCCACCTCTCTCCTTCCCTTTCCCCTTCTCCTACTCCTACTAGGAAAGGAGGACTCCTACTCCTGGTGGGAGTAGGACTCCCCCCTTGGCGCGCCGTCCCCCTGGCCGGCCGCCTCCCCCTTGCTCCTTTATATACGGGGGCAGGGGGCAACCGAAAGACACAACAATTGATCTATTGATCTCTTAGCCGTGTGCGGTGCCCCCCTCCACCATATTCCACCTCGGTCATATCGTAGCGGTGCTTAGGTGAAGCCCTGCGTCGGTAGCATCATCATCACCGTCACTACGCCGTCGTGCTGACGAAGCTCTTCCCGGAAGCTCTACTGGATCGTGAGTTCACGGGACGTCACCGAGCTGAACGTGTGCTGAACAAGGAGGTGCCGTACGTTCGGTGCTAAGGATCGGTCGATCGTGAAGGCGTACGACTACATCAACCGCGTTGTTATAACGCTTCCGCTTACGGTCGACGAGGGTACATAGACGACACTCTCTCCTCTCGTTGCTATGCATCACCATGATCTTGCGTGTGCGTAGGAATTTTTTTGAAATTACTATGTTTCCCTCCATACCAACACTTTCCAAGGAATTTATTATTTGACAACATAAAGTAAATTCATTTTTCATTTCGGGACTGGGCATCCATAATACCTTTGCCTTACTCTCGTGCAATGACAAGTGCATAAACACTCATCGTGAGAATAACACATCTAGCATGGAAAATATTAGCCACCCCTCACCTCTCCACGAGCGGAATGAACACACAAAAGAGAAGTTTATTTTGAAAATTAGAGATGGCACATACAAATTTGCTTAGAATGGCAAAATAATACCGCCTATAGGTAGATATAGTGGACTCATGTGGCAAAACTGGTTTAAAGGATTTTGGATGCACAAGTAGAGATCATACCTAGTGCAAAATGAAGGCTAGCAAAAGATTGAGAAGCGACCAACCAAGAAACGGATAATCTCATAAGTCACACCAAATAATGCACCACAAGTAGGATATAATTTCATTGCATGACTATTGACTTTCGCGCTTGCATAGGGAATCACAAACCTTTACACCAATATTCTTACTAAAGCATAATTACTCATCAACATAACTCACATATCACATAATCATATCTCAAAACTATTACTAAGAATCAAGTTTATTTTGTCCAATGATCTTCATGAAAGTTTTTATTATATCCTTCTTGGATATCTATCACTTTGGGACTAATTTTTATATGTTGCTTTTGACAATCTCAAACAAATATAAGTGAAGATCATGAGCATAATTTTTCTTCTTTCTCTCAAATTAATTTAAGTGAAGCAAGAGAGAATTTCTTGAAAATTTTACTAACTCTAAAATAAATCTAAGTGAAGAAAGAGAGCATTTATTCAAAAATACTAAAGCACACCGTGCTCAAAAAGATATATCTGAAGCACTAGAGCAAGTCTATCGCTCATAAAAGATTTAAGTGAAGCATAGAGAGCAATTCTAACAAGTCATGGCATAATTTTGGCTCTCTCAAATAGGTGTGTCCAGCAAGGGATCAAGACTTAAAAACACAAAATAAAATAAGCAAAGACTCATATCATACAAGACGCTCCAAGCAAAACACATATTATGTGACGAATAAAAATATAGCTTCGAGTAAAATACTGATGGTCGTTAGAAGAAAGAGGGGATGCCACTCGAGGGCATGCCCAAGCTTAGTAGTTTGTTCATTTTTGGATAATAGCTAGGGATGCCAGGGCATCCCCAAGCTTAGGCTCTTCTACTCCTTATTCCTTCATCCATCGTAAGATAACCCAAAACTTAAAAACTTCAATCACACAAAACTCAACAGAACCTTCGTGAGATCCGTTAGTGTAAGAAAAATAAATTACAACCATAAGTGTTGTGTCAAACCAATTCATATTTTATTTTTGCATTATATCTACTATATTCCAAATTTTCTATGGAAAAAACTCATCAAAGAAAACCATAGAGCCATCAAAATAAGCACACAACATAAAGAAAACAGAATCTGTCAAAACAGAACAATCTGTAGCAATCGGATTTGTTCAAATACTTCTGGAACTCCAAAAATTCTGAAAAATCAGGAAGACCTTGGTAATTTGTATATTAATCTACTGCAAAAACATTGGCATTTTATCACATTCTGGTGATTTTTAACAATTGTTTTCATGAGCGCAAAAGTTTCTGTTTTTTAGCAGGATCAAACAACTATCACCCAAGAAGATCCTAAAGGCTTTACTTGGCACAAACACTAATTAAAACACAAAAAACACAATCATAACAGTAGCATAATTGTGTAAGCACTCAAGAACAGAAAGCAAAACGCAAAAATAAATTTTATTCATTGGGTTGCCTCCCAACAAGCGCTATAGTTTTACGCCCTTAGCTAGGCATAAAGCAATGGATCTAAGTTTTGTCATCTTTGTCCAACTCCTCAATCAAACACTTAGGATTCTCCAAAGTTTTAGCGTAAAGATTTTCAATGATAATACTTCTAGGAACAACTTTAAAGAATACATTTTTGCAGAAGGGATCCCTTATAACTTAAACAAAATCCGGGTGAATGCTAATCATCTTAATATCTTCATTATTGTTACTAGAAGTTTCACCCTTATTCTTGCTAACTTGGGTCTTACCAATTTTTACGGGAGTTTTTTCAATAGTTTTAGCGGAAGCAAAAGCCATGCTCAAATTACTAAAGATTTCTTCCAATTTATCTATCCGAGACGGACTTTCTTCAATTCTCTCGTGCATTACGGTTCCCTTTTCTTTTAACAACTTAAAAACTTCTCCCGTCTTTAACCCAATTTTAGTGGCAAGATTATGCATCTTTTTATCCAAATTTTCAATATTCTCTTTAGTAAGCATTTTCTTTTCAATAGCATTTAATCTTTCCATAACATGCTCAAGAGTCAAAGTTGTTTCATTAATGATAAGAGGTGGTGACCCTACTAGATTTCCCATAGCATTAAAAGCATAGAGAGTGAGACACATCAAGAAATTTCCACAGGTAATCGTATTAAGGACGAATCTATACCAAGTGGTGATGCCCACATAAAAGCAACTAAGAAGAACAACAGTAGAATGCTTACGGATAGATCTATTATGAGCATTGCAAATTCTATACCAAGGATTTTCTCCTCCCCTTTGTTTAAAGTTGAGAACTTTGTTCTTGGGAGTGCACACAATAGAGGAAGGACTATCCATGACTATAATAACGACAAACAAGATTGCACACAGAAACAGATCTGGCAAGAAAACGGCGAACGGAAAAGAGGGGCGAATAAAACGACAAATTTTTGTGAAGTGGGGAGAGGAAAATGAGAGGCAAATGGCAAATAATGTAAATTGCGAGGAGATGAGATTTGTGATTAGGAACCTGGTATATGTTGAAGATCCTCCCTGGCAACGGCGCCATAAATTCCTTTTGATGTCGCTTGAAGCTACATCGGTATTTCCCCAAAGAGGAAGGGATGATGCAGCACATCGGCGGTAGGTATTTCCCTCAGATATGAAACCAAGGTTATCGAACCAGTAGGAGAACCAAGCAACACAATGTAAACAACCCCTGCACACAAATAACAACCACTTGCAACCCGACGTGTTATAGGGGTTGTCAATCCCTTTTGGGTAACGGCGCCTCAAATTGATGCGTGGACGGGAGAAAGTTGTAATAGATTGAATAAATAGATCGCAAATAAAATAAAGTGCAGCAAAGTATTATTGTATTTTTGGTTTAATAGATCTAAAAATAAATGCAAAGGAAAAGTAGATCGCAAAGGAAAATATATGAGAAAGAGACCCGGGGGCGGTAGGTTTCACTAGTGGATTCTCGCGAGAAAAATAGCAATTGATGGGTGAACAAATTACTGTTGGGCAATTGATAGAACTTCAAATAATCATGACGATATCTAGGCAATGATCATTATATAGGCATCATGTCCAAGATTAGTAGACCGACTCCTGCCTGCATCTACTACTATTACTCCACACATCGACCACTATCCAGCATGCATCTAGTGTATTAAGTTCATGGAGAAACAGAGTAATGCAATAAGAACGATGACATGATGTAGTCAAGATCTATGTATGTAGAGATAGACCCCATCGTTTTATCCTTAGTAGCAACAATACATACGTGTCGGTTCCCCTTCTGTCACTGGGATCAAGTACCGTAAGATCGAACCCACTACAAAGCACCTCTTCCCATTGCAAGATAAATAGATCGAGTTGGCCAAACAAAACCCAAATATCAGAGAAGAAATACGACGCTATAAGAGATCATGCATAAAAGAGATCAAAGAAACTCAAATACTTTCATGGATATAAAAAGATATAACTGATCATAAACTCAAAGTTCCTCAGATCCCAACAAACACACCGCAAAAAGAGTTCCATCATATGGATCTCCAAGAGACCATTGTATTGAGAATTCTGCGAGAGAGAGGAAGCCATCTAGCTACTAACTACGGACCCGAATGTCTACAAAGAACTACTCACGCATCATCGGAGAGGCACCAATAGAGGTGGTGAACCCCATCTGAGATGGTGTCTAGATTGGATCTGGTGGTTCTGGAGTCTGTGGTGGCTGGATCAATATTTCGTCGACTCCCCTAGGTTTGGGAATATTTGGGTATTTATAGAGCAAAGAGGTGGCCCGGGGGGCACCCGAGGTGGGCACAACACACTAGGGCGCGCCTGGGCCTCCTGGTGCGCCCTGGTGGGTTATGCTCTTCTCGGAGCACCCCCCAGGCATAGCCAGGGGCCATTATGTGTCTTCTGGTCCATAAAAAATCTCCGTGGAGTTACGTTGCATTTGGACTCCGTCTGATATTGATTTGCTGTGATGTAAAAAATCATGTAGAAAACAACAACTGGCACCTGTCACTATGTCAATAGGTTAGTACCAAAAAATGGCATAAAATGACTATAAAATGATTAAAAACAGCCAAGATTGATAATATAACAGCATGAAACAATAAAAAAATATAGATACGTTGGAGAGTATCACACGCGAGAGCTGTTGGGGAACGTAGTATTTCAAAAATTTGCCAACGCACATGCAAGACCCATCTAGGTGATGCATAGCAACGAGCGGGGAGAGTGTGTCCACGTACCCTTGTAGACCGAAAGCGGAAGCGTTTAGTAACGCGGATGATGTAGTCGAACGTCTTCGCGATCCAACCGATCCAAGTACCGAACGCACAGCACCTTCGCGATCTGCACACGTTCAGCTCGGTGACGTCCCTTGTACTCTTGATTCAGCTGAGGCTGAGGGAGAGTTTCGTCAGCACGACGGCGTGGTGACGGTGATGATGAAGTTACCGACGTAGGGCTTCTCCTAAGCTCTACAACGATATGACCAAGGTGGAAATCCGTGGAGGGGGCACCGCACACGGCTAAGACAACTGTCAACTTGTGTGTCTATGGGGTGCCCCCCTCCCCCGTACATAAAGGAGTGGAGGAGGGGAGGGCCGGCCCTCTCTATTGCACGCCCCAAGGGGGAATCCTACTCCTAGTAGGAGTAGGTTTCCCCCTTCCCTAGTTGGAGTAGGAGAAGAAGGAAGATGGAGAAGAGGAGAAGGAAAGGGGGTAGGCCCCCTCCCCAGTTCGGATTGGGTTGGGGGGCCGCCCCCCACTTGGCCGCCTCCTCCTCTCTCCCACCATGGCCCATTAAGGCCTATTGACTCCCGGGGGGGTTCCAGTAACCCCCCCCCCCCGGTACTCCGATGTATGCCTGAACTTATCCGAAACCATTCCGGTGTCCAAACATAGCCTTCCAATATATCAATCTTTATGTCTAGACCATTTCGAGACTCCTCGTCATGTCCATGATCACATCCAGGACTCTGAACTACCTTCGGTACATCAAAACGTATAAACTCATAATACCAATCGTCATCGAACGTTAAGCGCGCCTACGGGTTCGAGAACTATGTAGACATGACCGAGACTCATCTCCGGTCAATAACCAATAGCGGAACCTGGATGCTCATATTGGTTCCTACATATTCTACGAAGATCTTTATCGGTCAAACCGCATAACAACATACGTTGTTCCCTTTGTCATCGGTATGTTACTTGCCCGAGATTTGATCGTCGGTATCTCAATACCTAGTTCAATCTCGTTACCGGCAAGTCTCTTTACTCGTTCTGTAATGCATCATCCCGCAACAAACTTATTAGTCACATTGCTTGCAAGGCTTATAGTGATGTGCATTACCGAGAGGGCCCAGAGATACCTCTCCGACAATCGGAGTGACAAATCCTAATCTTGATCTATGCCAACTCAAGAAATACCATCGGAGACACGTGTAGAGCATCTTTATAATCACCCAGTTACGTTGTGACGTTTGAAAGCACACGAAGTGTTCCTCCGATATTCAGGAGTTGCATAATCTCATAGTCATAGGAACATGTATAAGTTATGAAGAAAGCAATAGCAATAAACTAAATGATCATAGTGCTAAGCTAACGGATGGGTCAAGTCAATCACATCATTCTCTAATGATGTGATCCCGTTCATAAAATGACAACTCTTTGTCCATGGCTAGGAAACTTAACCATCTTTGATTAACGAGCTAGTCAAGTAGAGGCATACTACTGACACTCGGTTTGTCTATGTATTCACACATGTACTAAGTTTCCGGTTAATACAATTCTAGCATGAATAATAAACATTTATCATGATATAAGGAAATATAAATAACAAATTTATTATTGCCTCTAGGGCATATTTCCTTCAATCTCCCACTTGGTCTAGAGTCAATAATCTAGATTACATTGTAATGATTCTAACACCCATGGAGTCTTGGTGCTGATCATGTTTTGCCCATGAGAGAGGCTTAGTCAACGGGTCTGCGACATTCAGATCCATATGTATCTTGCAAATCTCTATGTCTCCCTCCTTGACTTGGTCGCGGATGGAATTGAAGCGTCTCTTGATGTGCTTGGTTCTCTTGTGAAATTTGGATTCCTTTGCCAAGGCAATTGCACCAGTATTGTCACAAAAGATTTTCATTGGACCCCATGCACCAGGTATGACACCTAGATCGTATATGAACTCCTTCATCCAGACTCATTCATTTGCTGCTTCTAAAGCAGCTATGTACTCCGCTTCACACGTAGATCCTGCCACGACGCTATGCTTGGACCGCACCAACTGACAGCTCCACCATTTAATAATAATACGTATCCGGTTTGTGACTTAGGGTCATCCGGATCAGTGTCAAAGCTTGCATCGACGTAACCATTTACGACGAGCGCTTTGTCACCTCCATAAACGAGAAACATATCCTTAGTCCTTTTCAGGTATTTCAGGATGTTCTTGACCGCTGTCCAGTGATCCACTCCTGGATTACTTTGGTACCTCCCTGCTAAACTAATAGCAAGGCACACATCATGTCTGGTACACAGCACTGCATACATGATAGAACCTATGGCTGAAGCATAGGGAGTGACTTCCATTTTCTCTCTATCTTCTGCGGTGCTCGGGCATTGAGTCTGACTCAACTTCACACCTTGTAACACAGGCAAGAACCCTTTCTTCGCTTGATCCATTTTGAACTTCTTCAAAACTTTATCAAGGTATGTGCTTTGTGAAAGTCCAACTAAGCGTCTTGATCTATCTCTATAGATCTTCATGCCCAATATATAAGCAGCTTCACCGAGGTCTTTCATTGAAAAAATCTTATTCAAGTATCCTTTTATGCTATCCAGAAATTCAGTATCATTTCCGATCAACAATATGTCATCTACATATAATATCAGAAATGCTACAAAGCTCCCACTCACTTTCTTGTACATACAGGCTTCTCCAAAAGTCTGTATAAAACCATATGCTCTGATCACACTATCAAAGCGCATATTCCAACTCCGAGAGGCTTGCACTAGTCCATAAATGGATCGCTGGAGCTTGCACACTTTGTTAGCACCTTTTGGATCGACAAAACCTTCTGGTTGCATCATATACAACTCTTCTTTAAGATATCCATTAAGGAATGCAGTTTTGATATCCATTTGCCAAATTTCAAAATCATAAAATGCGGCAATTGCTAACATGATTCGGACGGACTTAAGCATCGCCACGGGTGAGAAGGTCTCATCATAGTCAACTCCTTGAACTTGTCGAAAACCTTTCACAACAAGTCGAGCTTTTGTAGACAGTAACACTACCGTCAGCGTCAGTCTTCTTCTTGAAGATCCATTTATTCTCTATGGCTTGCCGATCATTGGGCAAGTCAACCAAAGTCCACACTTTGTTCTCATACATGGATCCCATCTCATATTTCATGGCCTCAAGCCATTTTGTGGAATCTGGGCTCATCATTGCTTCCTCATAGTTCGTAGGTTCGTCATGGTCAAGTAACGTGACCTCCAGAACAGGATTACCGTACCACTCTGGTGCGGATCTTACTTTGGTTGACCTACGAGGTTTGGTAGTAACTTGATCAGAAGTTTCATGATCATCATCATTAGCTTCCTCACTTACTGGTGTAGGAATCACTGGAAGTGATTTTTGTGATGAACTACTTTCCAATAAGGGAGCAGGTACTGTTACCTCATCAAGTTCTACTTTCCTCCCACTCACTTCTTTCAAGAGAAACTCTTTCTCTAGAAAGGATCCATTCTTAGCAACGAGTATCTTGCCTTTGGATCTGTGATAGAAGGTGTACCCAACAGTCTCCTTTGGGTATCCTATGAAGACACATTTCTCCAATTTGGGTTCGAGCTTATCAGGTTGAAGCTTTTTCACATAAGCATCGCAGCCCCAAACTTTAAGAAATGACAACTTGGGTTTCTTGCAACCACAGTTCATATGGTGTCGTCTCAACGGATTTAGATGGTGCCCTATTTAACGTGAATGCAGTCGTCTCTAAAGCATAACCCCAAAACGATAGCGGTAAATCAGTAAGAGACATCATAGATTGCACCATATCTAATAAAGTAAGATTACGACGTTCGGACACACCATTATGTTGTGGTGTTCCTGGTGGCATGAGTGGCGAAACTATTCCGCATTGTTTCAAATGAAGACCAAACTCGTAACTCAAATATTCTCCTCCATGATCAGATCGTAGAAACTTTATTTTCTTGTTACGATGATTTTCCACTTCACTCTGAAATTCTTTGAACTTTTCAAATGTTTCAGACTTATGTTTCATCAAGTAGATATACCCATATCTACTCAAATCATATGTGAAGGTCAGAAAATAACGATACCCGCCGCGAGCATCAACACTCATCGGACCGCATACATCAGTATGAATTATTTCCAACAAGTCTATTGCTTGCTCCATTGTTCCGGAGAATGGAGTTTTAGTCATCTTGCCCATGATGCATGGTTTGCAAGTATCAAGTGATTCATAATCAAGTGATTCCAAAAGCCCATCAGAATGGAGTTTCTTCATGCGCTTTACATCAATATGACCTAAACGGCAGTGCCACAAATAAGTTGCACTATCATTATCAAACTTATATATTTTGGCTTCAATACTATGAACATGTATCACTACTATCAAGATTTAGTAAAAATAGACCACTCATCAAGGGTGCATGACCATAAAAGATATTATTCATATAAATAGAACAACCATTATTCTCTGATTTAAATGAATAACCGTCTCGCATCAAACAAGATCCAGATATAATGTTCATGCTTAACGCTAGCACCAAATAACAATTATTCCGGTCTAAAACTAATCCCGAAGGTAGATGTAGAGGTAGCGTGCCGACGGCGATCACATCGACTTTGGAACCATTTCCCACGCGCATCGTCACCTCGTCCTTAGCCAATCTTTGCTTAATCCGTAGCCCTATATCGAGTTGCAAATGTTAGCAACCAAACGAGTATCAAATACTCAGGCACTACTGTGAGCATTAGTAAGGTACACATTAATAACATGTATATCAAATATACCTTTCACTTTGTCATCCTTCTTTTCCGCCAAATACTTGGGGCAGTTCCGCTTCCAGTGACCAGTCCCTTTGCAGCAGAAGCACTCAGTCTCGAGCTTAGGTCCAGACTTGGGCTTCTTCACTTGAGCAGCAACTTGTTTGCTGTTCTTCTTGAAGTTCCCCTTCTTCCCTTTGTCCTTCTTCTGGAAACTGGTGGTCTTATTGACCATCAACACTTGATGCTCCTTCTTGATTTCTACCTCCGCGGCCTTTGGCATTGCAAAGAGCTTGGGAATCGCCTTATCCATCCCTTGCATATTATAGTTCATCACGAAGCTCTTGTAGCTTGGTGGCAGTGACTGAAGAACTCTGTCAATGACACTATCATCTGGAATATTAACTCCCAACCGAGTCAAGTGATTGTGGTACACAGACATTCTGAGTATATACTCACTTACAGAACTATTCTCTTCCATTTTGCAGCTGTAGAACTTATTGGAGACTTCATATATCTCAATCCGGGCATTTGCTTGAAATATTAACTTCAACTCCTGGAACATCTCATATGCTCCATGACGTTCAAAACGTCGTTGAAGTCCCGGTTCTAAGTCGTAAAGCATGGCACACTGAACTATCGAGTAGTCATCAGCTTTGCTCTGCCAGGCGTTCACAATATCTGGCGTTGCTCCTGTAGCGGATTTGGCACCCAGCGGTGCTTCCAGGACGTAATTATTTTGTGCAGCAATGAGGATAATCCTCAAGTTACGAACCCAGTCTGTGTAATTGCTACCATCATCTTTTAACTTAGCCTTCTCTAGGAATGCATTAAAATTCAAAGGAACAACAACACGGGCCATTTATCTGCAACAACTTAGACATGCAAAATACTATCAGGTACTAAGTTCATGATAAATTAAAGTTCAATTAATCATATTACTTAAGAACTCCCACTTAGATAGACATCCCTCTAATCATCTTAGTGATCACGTGATCCACATCAACTAAACCATGTCTGATCATCACGTGGAATGGAGTAGTTTTCAATGGTGAACATCACTATGTTGATCATATCTACTATATGATTCACGCTCGACCTTTCGGTCTCGGTGTTCCGAGGCCATATCTGCATATGCTAGGCTCGTCAAGTTTAACCCGAGTATTCTGTGTGTGCAAAACTGGCTTGCACCCGTTGTATGTGAACGTAGAGCTTATCACACCCGATCATCACGTGGTGTCTCGGCACGACGAACTATAGCAACGGTGCATACTCAGGGAGAACACTTATACCTTGAAATTTAGAGAGAGATCATCTTATAATGCTACCGCCGTACTAAGCAAAATAAGATGCATAAAGGATAAACAACACATGCAATCAATATAAGTGATATGATATGGCCATCATCATCTTGTGCCTTTGATCTCCATCTTCAAAGCACCATCATGATCACCATCATCACCGGCTTGACACCTTGATCTCCATCGAAGCATCGTTGTCGTCTCGCCAACTATTGCTTCTACGACTATCGCTACCGCTTAGTGATAAAGTAGAGCAATTACATGGCGATTGCATTTCATACAATAAAGCGACAACCATATGGCTCCTGCCAGTTGCCGATAAAGGTGTTACAAAAAATGATCATTTCATACAACAATTTATATAATCACATCTTGACCATATCACATCATAACATGCCTTGCAAAAACAAGTTAGAAATCCTCTACTTTGTTGTTGCAAGTTTTACGTGGTTGCTACGGGCTTAGCAAGAACCGTTCTTACCTACACATCAAAACCACAACGATTTTTTGTCCAGTTTGATGTTTTAACCTTCAACAAGTACCGGGCGTTGTCACACTCGATTCAACTAAAGTTGGAGAAACAGACACCCACTAGCCACCTGTGTGCGAAGCACGTCAGTAGAACCAGTCTCGCGTAAGCGTACGCGTAATGTCGGTCTGAGCCGCTTCATCCAACAATACCGCCGAATCAAAGTATGACATGCTGGTAAGCAGTATGACTATTATCGCCCACAACTCTTTGTATTCTACTCGTGCATATAACATCAATGCATAGACCTGGCTCGGATGCCACTGTTGGGGAACGTAGTATTTAAAAAAAATTGCCTACGCACACGCAAGATCCATCTAGGTGATGCATAGCAATGAGCGGGGAGAGTGTGTCCACATACCCTCGTAGATTGAAAGCGGAAGCGTTTAGTAACCCGGTTGATGTAGTCGAACATCTTCGCGATCCAACCGATCCAAGTACCGTACACACGGCACCTCCGCGATCTGCACACGTTCAGCTCGGTGACGTTCCTCGTACTCTTGATCCAGCTGAGGCTGAGGGAGAGTTTCGTTAGCACGACGGCGTGGTGATGGTGATGATAAAGTTACCGACGCAGGGCTTCGCCTAAGCTATACAATGATATGACCGAGGTGGAAATCTGTGAAGGGGGGCACCGCACACGGCTAAGACAACTGTCAACTTGTGTGTCTATGGGGTGCCCCCTCCCCCGTATATAAAGGAGTGGAGGAGGGGAGGGCCGACCCTCTCTATGGCACGCCCCAAGGGGGAATCCTACTCCTAGTAGAGTAGGTTCCCCCCTCCCTAGTTGGAGTAGGAGAAGAAGGAAGAGGGAGACGAAGAGAAGGAAAGGGGGCCCGACACCCTCCCCAATTCGGATTGGGCTTGGGGGGGCGCCCTCCACTTGGCCGCCTCCTCCTCTCTCCCACCATGGCCCATTAAGGCCCATTGACTCCCCGAGGGGTTCCGGTAACCCCCCGGTACTCCGATATATGCCCGAACTTATCCGAAACCATTCCGGTGTGCAAACATAGCCTTCCAATATATCAATATTTATGTCTCGACCATTTAGAGATTCCTCGTCATGTCCGTGAACACATCCGGGACTCCGAACTACCTTTGGTACATCAAAACACATAAACTCATAATACCAATCGTCATCGAACGTTAAGCGTGCGGACCCTACGGGTTTGAGAACTAAGTAGACATGACCGAGACTCGTCTCCGGTCAATAACCAATAGCGGAACCTGGATGCACATATTGGTTCCTACATATTCTACGAAGATCTTTTTCGGTCAAACCGCATAACAACATACGTTGTTCCCTTTGTCATCGGTATGTTACTTGCCTGAGATTCGATCGTCGGTATCTCAATACCTAGTTCAATCTCATTACCGGCATGTCTCTTTACTCATTCCATAATGCATCATCCCGCAACTAACTCATTAGTCACATTGCTTGCAAGGCATATAGTGATGTGAATTACCGGGATGGCCCAGAGATACCTCTCCGGCAATCGGAGTGACAAATCCTAATCTTGATCTATGCTAACTCAACAAATACCATCGGAGATAGCTGTAGAGCATCTTTATAATCACCCAGTTACGTTGTGATGTTTGATAGCACACTATGTGTTCCTTCAGTATTCGGGAGTTGCATAATCTCATAGTCATAGGAACATGTATAAGTTATGAAGAAAGCAATAGCAATTAACTAAACGATCATAGTGTTAAGCTAACGGATGGGTCAAGTCAATCACATCATTCTCTAATGATGTGATCCCGTTCATCAAATGACAACTCTTTGTCCATGGCTAGGAAACTTAACCATCTTTGATTAACGAGCTAGTCAAGTAGAGGCATACTAGTGACACTCCGTGTGTCTATGTATTCACACATGTACTAACTTTCCGGTTAATACAATTCTAGCATGAATAATAAACATTTATCATGATCTAAGGAAATATAAATAACAACTTTATTATTGCCTCTAGGGCATATTTCCTTCAAGAGCTGCTGTGGCAAGGAGAGCGTCACTAGTTGAAGGGCGACATTGGTTGCTCTTCGCAGGGCTTCAGGGAACTCATCGATGAACTCTATTTCCTTTCGTGGACACTGGATGTGATGTAACCATGTTTCTCCCAAGGTCCTTTGCTCATTGAAGTCTCCTAGGACATTTTTCAGGGCAAATTCATTGAATCCAGGCTTGACTTCAGTCACGTAGCACGTCACATAGCCCGACTTCAATGGCACATTGTCCAACAAGAGGCCATCTTCAAAGAAGGGTGGGCAAACCCAGGTTGTTGCACATTTTAATGTACCTTCATAATGTGTACGCATGCCCTTCAGTCTGTCTTTCATTCCATATAGATCAAATATAGCATCATCACGAGCAGCTGCAGTCTTAGAGTCGCTGGGGTCAGCTAATGCACAACTACTCTTGTGTAGTGTTGTCGCGCAATAAGCAGCATCCTCCATGCCCGCCTCCCCTCCCATCTGCTAGCTATCTGTCAATGTTAGAGTCTTGTGCATCATCAGTGACTCCTCAACATCCTTTCGAACAGCCGGATACATCTCCTTCCTCAACCTTTCATACAATGCATTCTGCTTCATTTCACTCCTTGCTTTTTCATGCTGAGCCTCTCTTCTTTGCTGAGTGTGAAAGCCCTCTTGTGTGGGACATTAACACATAAACCCCTTGCACGGCCAGGGGGCTCTTTTGTTCCAGAGCAACGGACATAATGTCACATGGCCCTGAGTTCCTATAGAACCTTCCAGGGATCTTGGAAGCCTCTAACATCACTTGATACAGTTCTTCGTCATGTGAGTGTTTAAAGTAATAAGTTCCGTCATCACGCCTCCTAGCACGTGCCCGCAAGTAGTCTCTGGCGAGTTGGCCCCTGATTTTACTAAAGGCCGGATTCCCACCTGCCACTACTACTTCTTTGTCCTCCTGGTCCCATATTAGTTTCATGCCGTAGTATCCTACCACACCCATACAATGGGGCTGTATGTTCTTCTTCTGAAGTTCCGATTGCTTGAAACTCTTCTCAGCAAACTCTTTAGTTGCCTTGACCCTTTTGCATTCTGCCCAGTATGCCTTTGTAATTTGGGGGTATGCGGGGATTGGGTACTTGCCTTCACTCAAGTACTTCTTGTACAGCATGTGCTTCCAGTTTCTCCAAGCATCCGTAGCCTTCTTCAGTGCAGCGTGTTCCACCTGAATTCTCCACTGCTCTGGAACGTTGAAGTGATCCATGATCTTCCAGACTATCCTTCGCCGTGTTTCTGTGTCAGCCTTCTGAAAACCCGACAGATTAATATTGAGCCTTGCCCTGCCAACAAATCCACACACACTCCTGAACCTCGTGCGTCCTTTATCTGGTTTAGTTGGAGCCCAAGACTTTAAATAAATCTCGGTTACTTCATATACACCTTTAGGCTGGTATGTGGCTTCCTTGGAGCGTTCCTCCATGTCCTGACACGGAGGGATGAGGATTTCCGTTTGATCTGGGAGCATCCAACGGTGCAGACGTACGTGGGGTTTGGGTTCTAGCCAATTAGAACGCACGACTCAGTTCGCGCGCGCAGCAGGGGGGCATCGGCCACGGTTTGGTAGGCACACGACTTTCGTGAGTGAACCGTGTGCTATTTGAAAACATTTTTTTGTGAGGGGCTATTTGAAAACATTTACATGAACTAACATCACATTTTCATTTGAATGAAAACAAGAGTTCATCGTTTCACCTCCAAATTGTTTTCCACAGTAAGAAATCACCATTGTACCCTATGGTTCGATTTTCTCGTCCATTTGAGGTATTGTTTGCTATATTTGAGTCATTTGCTATAGTCGCAACTACACGTGGGTGCTAGCTAGCTAGCAAGATCATTTGTGTGTCCCTGGGAGTTTTCATTCATTGTTCGAGAAACGGGGAAAAATTCAAACAGTTCGGCCGCAGGGTGCGGCCAGAGGCGTATGCCTTTTTGGTATTCTAATTACAGGAAATGCATATAGAGTCCGGTAATAACAAAAATCGGTGTGCCACCGTGCCGTGTTCTCAGGATCACATGGAAATTTTTTGTTAAAGATGGCACGAGTTTTGATGCTCACACCTTCCAAATCGGAGCATCTCACAAGAAGGATCATAGTTTCCAAAAGGAGACGCGGCACTTCGGACTCCAATCGTCAGTGACTACATCATTCCGCTTTGAATTATTTTCATGGTAAATAATCACGTATATACCCTAGGTTTGATTTTCTGGCCCATTTCAGGTCTCGTTGCTATATTCAAGTCATTTTTTTGCACTTACCTTGCATTTAGTGCATATTATTAAATTCACAACCGTTCTACAACTACATCTGGGGTGTTAGTTAGCAAAGAAGGTGTACAAATAATTTGTGTGTCGCTTTGCGAGTTTTCATCCATTGTCTGAGAAACGGGGAGAAGTTTCAAACATTTCGGCCCCGAGGTGTAGCCACCGACGTAGGCCTAGTTGGTATTTTAATTACTGGGAATTCAGATGGAGTCCAGACTTCATCAAAATCGATGTGTGCCCATGGCGTGCTCTCACGACCCCAGGGAAATTTTTTGGTAAAGTTTGGCATAGGTTTTGATGATCGCTCCTTCCAAACTGGAGAATCTCACATGAAGGACCATGGTTTACAAAAGGAGACATGTCAAGTCAAACTCCAGTGGTCGGTGACTTCATCGTTTGGCCTCATAAAAATTTCCACGGTATGCATTGACTATTATACCATGGGTTTGATTTTCTAACGCATTTCAGGATCGTTTGCTATATTTAAGGCATTTTTTGAATTTAACATGCAATTTGTGGATATAAATAAAATCACAACCGGAACTGCATGTGCAGACGTACGATCCGTGGGGTTTGGGTTCTAGCCAATCAGAACGCACGACTCAGATCACGCACGTGGCAGAGGGTGGGGGGCATCGGCCACGGTTTAGTGGACACACGGCTTTCGTGAGTGAACCGTGTTCTATTTGAAAACATTTATATTACCTAATATCATATTTTTGTTTGAATGAAAACATGAGTTCATCATTTCGCCTCCAATTTTTTTCCACGGTAAGAAATCATGATTGTACCCTATGGTTCGATTTTCTGGTAGATATTACCAGGCGGCAGACCTCGCTAGCAATCTTAAACTTTGAATATGCAAAAAAAGAGATCTCGTTTGTATGTATATATATATAGCCGCAACTACACGTGCGTGTTAGCAAGATCATTTGTGTGTCGCTTTGCGAGTTTTCATTCATTGTGTGAGAAACGGCAAAAACTTCAAACAGTTCGGCCGCAGGGTGCGGCCAGAGGCGTAGGCCTTGTTGGTATTTTAATTTCAGGAAATGCATAGAGTCTGGAAAATAACGAAAATCATTGTGTCACTATCGTGTGCTCTCACGATCGCATGGATTTTTTTTTGTAAAGTTTGGCACAAGTTTTGGTGCTCGCACCTTCCATACCGGAGCATCTCACAAGAAGGATCATAGTTTCCAAAAGGAGACGCGGCACTTCGGACTACAAATCGTCAGTTACTAGCTATATCGTTCCGGCCCATTTCAGGTCGTCTGCTATGTTTAAGTCATTCTTTGCACTTAACTTGCATTTTAGTGCATATAATTAAAGTCAAAGACCCTACTACAACTACATGTGGGTGTTTTAGTTAGGCTATACTTAGGCTACTCAAAGTGGAGAGTGTCATATACTAGTATCATGCATATATATATGATACTAATGTATGATACTACCTTTAATTATAGCGCATAGTATAATACATAGAGTATAGTATCATATATCATATTTATTGCCATGCATGACACAAATTAGCATCGCATTTAACATGATACGGTATCTACCTATATGTTACTCTAACCCTCTCTATATTTAATTCTTTGCCACATCAGCATACTTGCTATTTCCGAGTGCATGATATCGTCGACTTTGATACCACCATTATGGCCAGCCGTATATAGTGGGGAGTATCATATACTATAGTATCATGCATATGATACTAGTGTATGATACTACACACGTACCTTCATAGTGCATATATAGTATCATATAGTAGTATATATCATAGATGACCGTATTTATGGCCATGCATGACACAAAGTAGTATAGTATTTATTATATATGTTATGGTATCTACCTATGTTACTGCTTCTTTGCCACATCATCATATTTGCTATTCCCGAGTGCATGATACCGGCTACATATGATACCCCCACTATGCCCACCCTAAGGCTACTCGTAATATGGGAGTATCAAGCGGTATCATGCATGCCAACTAGACTTTTTGGATGATGTGGCACACAGTTAAATGAAGAAAGAGAGGGTGTGGTATCATATTAAATGTCGTGCTACTTTGTGTCATGCATGGCAATTAGTAACAAAACCTAAGATACTAACTTATGATACTATGCGCGCATTACGGAGGTACTATCGATCATAGACTAGTATCATGCATATATATGATACCTGCTAGTCTATGATATACTAGCTACCTCACTAAGAGCATGATTAATAATACAGCCACCGGTCGGCTATAAGAAGTTGCCATGTCATATATACAACCAACCTCTTACCGGCATGTACAATAATAAGTTTTAAATATGTACTAGTTTAGCAATAGTTGGCCCACCTTACATCCTCACAAAGTGTCTTGGGTCTCGTGTTGTAGCTGGCTACTAACCAAGAGCCCGCTTCTCTTCTCTCTCCTCTTCTCTTTCCTCCAACTAAGCACATATATATTATTCTATTCCTTATAGCCTGCTTATGTCACTCTATTGTACTTGCTCTAATGCATAGTATCATAGAGTAGTATCATGTAGTACTTTATTTATTGTCATGCATGACACATAGTAGCATAGCATTTATTATGATACGGTTTCATGATATGATACTTAACCCTCTCTTTCTTCATTTAATTCTATGATAGCTCTTCAAAATTTCCTAGTTGGCATGCATGATACCAGCTATGATACCCCCTTACTATCAGCCTAGCAAAGAAGGTGTACATATCATTTGTGCGTCGCTTTGTGAGTTTTCATCCATTTGTTCGAGAAGCGGGGAGAAGTTTCGAATATTCAGCCGCGAGGTGCGGCCACTAGCGTAGGCCTAGTTGGTATTTTAATTACAGGAAATTGAGATGGAGTCCGGACATCATCAAAATCGATGTGTGCCCGTGGCGTGCTCTCACGACTGTGACACCCAAATTTTTATTGGATTTTTCAAAAGATTTTATTTGACTTGAGGGAGGTGATTTAAATTTTTCTTCAAAAGAACTCTCCCTTTCAAATATTTTTGTATGGCAAGAGTTTTATTTGGATTCACCCAAGATCTGTTTTTGATCTTGGAGGTTCTTGCTTTTTATTTGGACTCAAGACAAAATGCTTTTCATTTGGGGAAAATGACTTTTGAAAACCTCTTTGAAAATGCACTATGGCTTTTGGAATAATCCTTTACCACTTACAACAATTCTCTCTTGCCATGGCCTTAGTGCAAATCCACTCTCCTAACCCTCCCCTCATCTTTGGATCATGTTTTGCATCAAATCCAGCAAGTTGGACCTCCCCCTATGATTATTTTCCATTTAAAACTTATCAAATAAATTTCTGTCTTCTATTCTAGCCCATGGAGATTTACAAAGGAGCTACCATCTCTGCTTTGGTTTTTGCCCCCAAACCAATTCCCCTTCCTAGTCCTTTGAACCCTCAACCAAGATCCATGAAGATCCACTGGTCTTCAGTTCAAATTTTTCAAACTACACTTGCTGCAAGTTTGGACCAGATTTGTCAAATTTGGTGAATTTCATTCAAAATCTTTCTCCAAAAATTCTGAGGAAAATCAGGCAGCCACTGGGTGCATTGAGTGGTCACCTCACCAAGCCCCAGTTCCAGGAAAAAAATTCTCATTGCCAAATCTTTCTGTCAAACACCTGCAGTGCATTGTCAAGATCATGTTCAGTAAAGTTCAGAGAACATTTCAGTGCTACTGTCGTTTTCATCAGAACTGGTTGTCGATCTCGACAGTGCCCCGATGTCGCTTTGTTCCCCGTCCCCACCCCCTTGTCCTCTGCACCGCACGAGCGCCTGGAGCCTTGCGGACGTCGGCGACGAGCAGGAGGAGGTGCGCCGCCCCGTGACCGACGCCAGCGGCGGCTTTGCGGCCGCCAGAGAGAGGCGCGGCGCAGACGGCGCCACCCAGCGCCGCCCAAGCCACCGGAGCTCACCGCGTGGCCTTCCACTCCCCAGAACACGCTGCCACTCTCGTCGTGAACCGCAGGGCGCGGAGCGCGCTCTCTGCCGCCGACGTGCCCGTGCGGCCACCCCACCGTGGACCGGCGCCATTACGCCAAGACCAACCCAGCTTAGCAGTGGAACGGCACCAGTGCACCTCACTGATGCTGCCTGGCCACCCAAACCACCTGCTCATCCACGACATCGCCGTAATTGCTCGCCGGAGATTCTCCGTTCATGGCCACCCCCTCGATCCGCCTATAAATAGAGGCCCCGAGCTTCAACTCGAACCCACACCATCCCTGCACTCCACCTAGAGCACGCCTAGCCACTGGAAGAGCCCCGAGGAGGTCTCCTTCCCCAACTCCGGCCGCCGCGACCCGCCACGGGATCCAGCTCGATTCGCTCCCGTGCGTGCACCTCTGCCTCCCATCTCTTGCCAGTAGCTTCCCTATGCATCCACTCTTCTGACCCGCGCTTCAATTCGAGGTTTGCAGCTCGCCACCGGAGTTCCCCACCATCACCCGAGCCGCCGTCCGCCGAAGAAAGTGTCGCCGTCGACGTGGTGCTCTCCGACGGTCGAGTCCACCACCCACCGACGCGGAAGGACACGCTGAAGCTCTTGGTACCCTCAGATCTTCCTGACTCGCCGTGGTTCGACGCCGGCGTCCACCGCAGTCTTCGGGCGCCCGCGAGCTTTTTGAACCTGACATGTGGACCCCCATGTCAGCCTCTGTTCTATTCTCCCTCGAACCGTTTTCTGTTGGCGCCTTCGGGCAAAATACGTTTTCACTTTTGTGCTAGCGCATTTCTTTCCGAAACGTTTTCTGTTTTCTTAGTTTAAACCCTGGAACTTTTCGGTTTCATTACAGATGAGTCCCTAGAGAGAAACCTCTATAACTTTTAAATAAAAAGTGATTTTTGAGTGATTCTTTTTCTGACTGTCTTAAAATTTTGTCTAGTTTTTTATGGGATTTATTTGGAAAAATTTTGGAGAAATTTTTTATGCACGCGTTGGTTTTCACGTTAGTGCCCGTTTTCGTTATGCCGTAGGTTCCGGAAGAGGTGACGGAGCCGCGAACTTCGCCGAGCTAGACTCCGACTTCTCCGAACCAGGCAAGCATGTTTGAACATTTGATATGATAGGTGTTTGCATGTTTGCGTATAAGTTTGTGCGTGGCATATGAGTGTCGGTGAGGACCTCGTTGCTTGTGAGGCAACTACCCGCATGTCCCAAAGTTGCGATGATCTCTGATGAGAGATGGCCCAATCATGTGGTGACATGAAGGGCAGCAAGGTGGTACTGTTGTAGCATACCAGCCTTGCGTCATCCGACAATTTCCGACGTTAGCGTGGACGGAGTCACGTTATCGTTCTTTTTCCTTCCGTGCCACCACATCTTTCTTTGCCAAGATGCGGTTTAGTAAGTTGGTAACCTCTTTCCGTGTACACACCAAACAGAGGGGCCGGGATGATGGTTCCTTGGCCCAGGATTAAAGCCAGTCATCCGGTCAGGGGGCATGGGTGTTTCCGGTTGGGACCGAGAGGGGGGGCACCCCCTTAGAGCGCGCGTATAGAAATTTGATCCCATGCTACGCGAGGTTGTAGCCTCCCCGTCTCAAGGTTTTTCTTGAACGTTGCCGAGGGTGATCCCTGGCTTCGGAATATTGAAAGGGTGTGTACTGGTTAGACGCGTTTCTTCCAAAACACCGTAAACGGAACTAGTCCCTGTGACTACTGAAATCCGTTGGCTGTGGTTAAGTACAAACTCTGCAGAGTCAAATCCTTCCAAGTCATCGTATCCATGATCAAGTAGAGTAATCAGTACATCTATATCTATCCTCGTGGAAATATATTCCCGGTGAACAAGCTTAAGTGGTAAACCCAATTTAATTGTTATTCCTGCGGATGGACTAACCTTATTTTTGTTTCGTGTTGGTGATAATTTATGTTCTCGAGCTACTGTATTATTAAGCTACAATATAAGCCCTTTATGTGATGTCGCTCAGACGTCCGACTGTGGCATGTTTTGTATCTTACTTGCAATATAAGCCCTTTATGTGATGTCGCTCAGACGTCCGAATGTGGCATGCACTGCCTTTATTTTCTGTTATAAGCCCTTTATGTGGTGTCGCCCCGACGCCCGACTGTGGCATTATTATTCTTGCAGTTTCCTCTCGAGGAGTCATTCAGACCCTCGTTTGGCACCAGTATTACTATTCTTGCAGTTTCCTCTCGAGGAGTCATTCAGACCCTCGTTTGGCACCAGTATTACTATTCTTGCAGTTTCCTCTCGAGGAGTCATTCAGACCCTCGTTTGGCACCAGTATTACTATTCTTGCAGTTTCCTCTCGAGGAGTCATTCAGACCCTCGTTTGGCACCCAGTATTTACTATCTCTATGTCTGAACGCACTGGTTAATTTGTTCATATGCTTCATGTTCACATTTGTTATATCTTATGTCCGAACTGTCTTGCGAGTACTTTCATAGTACTCACCTGGCTTGTTGATTTGGCCAGATGTTGACGAAGGCGATCTCTTGGATGAAGAGTTTGATAGCGCGTCCGACGCCTAGAGGAGTCCCAGTCAGTCCTGCGCGATCCCGGATATTGGTCACTTGTATTATATACGCTTCCGCCACCCGCAATAAGTCTCCTCGAGCCTCACTCCGACGCTCGAAGAGCTGTAGTCTTCAGGAGTCATATCACTCGCTTCGCGGCGATATTTCCACCACCGTTATTATCGTGAGTTAGTAGTTATGCCACCCTATCCGCCGTCTTGTTTTATCGGCGTGCATGTAATAAATTGTTGGGCAGTCTCCGCTCAACCTTGTATTATATTCAGTACTCCTGGTACTTTTCTTCTGTGACCAAGATATTGTCTACCAGTGAGAAGGAATTCTTCCTTACTGGTCCGTAAAAGGGATTGGTCTCTCAATAATTATTTTATTTAAAAACCGGTCGTGACAGGCTTGGTATCAGAGCCAGGCTGACTGTAGGAAGCCACTAGGTGCGATCGCTAATCGGTTATTAGCGTCTTTTGTGCTTTTTCAGCATTTTGCAATTGCAGCTATTTTCTGTTGGTCATCATAAATTTATGACATGACTACTCAGAATTTTTGCCTACTTTTGTAGATGGCTGGCAGCAGCTGTGAGAATCGAGTGTTCACAAACGTGCCCGAGGGGTTTGTCAAGCTCCTCGTCTCCATCACCAAGCTCGCAATCGGGCCAGCGGCTCGCCCGGAGTTCACGCTCTATCAGCACAAGCTCAGCGACGACGTGTCTATGCACCAGGCTGTGGTGCAATTCAAAGGAGGACGTTCTGCAGCTCGCCACTTCCGTTTTGTGGGAAGGGCAATGCCTACGGAGAGGCATGCCATGCAGATGGCTGCCCGTGAGGCGATAGCTCGTCTTCGGGACATCCTTCCTACGATGAAGACTCGTCGCTACCGCTACCTCCCATGCCATGTGCCATACACCAGTCACTATGCATTTGCCTGCCATCGGGGAGAGCGAGATGGAGCCATCGAGATGGTTGTGGAGTATCTCAAGGCTCTGGAGGAGTCTTTCGACAACCTCGTAGACGATCTTGTGGCTGCCCGCATGGACTTAGTCCGGGGCGGTCCTGCCAGCAGGAAGGAGCTTCTCCACACGGCACCGCCTCTGACTTTCGTCTCGTCTTCAGCCTCTTATGCACCGGCCGTTTTAGCCACTCCTCGCCGTCTGCCTACCACTGAGGAGTTCGACCGAGTCATCGCTCCTACTCCAGTCAGAGTTGCACCGCTTGCCGCACCCGCTCTACCACCTGTCGCTCCCGCGCCATCACCGCAGCGCAGCGTTACGCGCCAGGAGCCAGCTAGAGAGGAGGTGGAGGTTGATTCTCCTGGACCGCTGAGTCTTGCCATCGGCAAGGGGAAGGAAATCTTCACCATCTCCGACTGAGAGCGCCGAGTAGCCGCGCGTTATGTCTGCTTGTATGATGTGTTTCCTCTGTACGCTAGTTTGTATTGGTGTGTTTGCTGCCTTCCGGAGGAGTACGCTAGTCTAAATAACATGTCAGGAATGTGTACGCGCATCCTGAGTGCTGTATCGTGTGTTTGCTTTTCGCATGTAAGATATATGCTAAGCAGTTCTTCTCCGTGAAAAATCGCTTATGTTTCCTTGAAAACCTTGAGCTCTTTTAAATTGTTGCCTTTGCAAGATTTTCCTTGTGCTACACAGTTTTTCTCATGGGTTTTGCAAAATAATACCCAAGACTGGAAAAATGTCTCGTCCATGGACTCGCTCCATGCCCAATCAGCCAGAAGAGGTTTATGGGACACAGACTAGCAACAATTTCACTCAGGGTCACTCCAGTCAACAGGACAGCGAAGCAGCCCTGTCTCAAGTATGCCGTCTCTTCGAGCAAAGCCAGCAACAGCACCAAGAGATGATGAATCATGTCATCAATATGGGAAACCACCGTGAGCCCTATCAACCACATTCCAAGTTATCTGAGTTACAGAAGACTCGCCCCTCAACTTTTGCTCACACCGATAGGCCGCTGGAAGCCGATGATTGGCTTCGTGACATTGAAAGGAAACTGATTATTGCTCAGTGTTCGGATCATGAGAAGGTACTTTATGCACCACACTACCTTACAGGAGCAGCTGCAGCATGGTGGGAAAACTTCCTACACATGCATCCCAGTGAACACAACATCACCTGGGAAGAGTTCAAGGAAGGCTTCCGTGGGGCACACATCCCCAGGAGCATCATAAAAATCAAGAAGAGAGAGTTTGATGACCTGAAGCAGAGAGGCATGTCAGTGACAGAATACAATGGTCAGTTTACCCAGCTATCTCGTTACGCCTACAACGAACACATGACAGAAAACAAGAAGATGGAAAATTCCTGGACGGCCTGGCACCAGCACTAAAATGCCAACTGGTTGTACACACCTTTCCGGATTTTAAAACTCTGGTTGACAAGGCCATTACCTTGGAGAATGAGCGCCGTAGTCTGGAAGATCTCCATAAGCGAAAGAGGGACAAGACGACTCTTGCTCGCAACAACCGAAGCAAGACTGAGGTTCCAAGGACAGAAGCAAGGAGATCCACGACTGCTGATCCAAGGCCCGTCAGACAGTTTCATGCCAGAGACAAGGAGTACACATACCATCCAGGGGTCACCTGCTATGCTTGTGGTGAAGAAGGGCACTATGCTAAACAGTGCCCAAAACCAAGGAACTCGGCCCCCAAGCCAAACAATGGTGGAAACAATCCAGCCCCCAAGCGCAACAATTTCAATCCCAACAACAACCACAAGAAGGGTCACCTGAACCATGTGACCAGGGAAGAAGCGCAGAATGCCCCAGACATCGTGCTCGGTACGTTCCCTGTCCACACAGTACCTGCCACGGTTTTGTTTGATTCTGGAGCTTCCCATTCGTTCGTTTCGAAGAGTTTTGTTTTACAACATGGTTTTTCGATACTTCCCTTGGAAAAATCTATGATCATCAAGTCCCCCGGAAATAAGCAAATCGCTCAGGGTTACTGCCAAGGAGTAGTCATTGAGTTCGAAGGACTACAATTCCAAGCAAATCTCATCGTGTTGGAGAGTAAAGGCCTGGATGTCATTTTAGGAATGGACTGGTTGACCACCAACAAAGGATTCATTGACTGTTTCAATCGGACCGTGATTCTCACCCACCATCATGGCAAGACAATAAAGGTTACAGCTCAAGAAAGACCACGGTCACGGCAACCAAAACTGAACAAAGTGGACATTTCTGAACTGAGAAAAGTTCCAGTGGTATGCGAGTTTCCTGATGTGTTCCCTGAAGAACTGCCAGGCATGCCACCAGACCGAGAGATAGAATTCAGCATCGAACTAGCACCTGGCACCGCTCCCATCTATAAGAAGCCTTATAGAATGGCACCCTTAGAATTGGTGGAGTTGAAGAAGCAGATAAAGGAATTATTGGACAAAGGATTTATTCGAGCCAGCTCCTCACCTTGGGGTTCGCCAGTGTTGTTCGCCAAGAAAAAGGATGGGACGCTGAGACTGTGTATAGACTATCGAGCCCTCAATATGGTCACCATCAAAAACAAATATCCGATGCCACGGATAAATGATTTGTTTGACCAGATCGCACAAGCCAAGGTATTCTCAAAAATTGATTTGAGATCGGGGTATCATCAACTGAAAGTACGGACAGAAGATATCCCCAAGACAGCATTCACTTCCAGATACGGATTATATGAATTCACAGTGATGCCTTTTGGTCTAACAAACGCCCCCGCATATTTCGTCCACCTCATGAACAAAGTGTTCATGAAATTCATGGACAAATTTGTTGTGGTATTCATTGACGATATTCTGGTTTACTCAAGGACACCAGAAGAGCATGCTGAGCACCTCAGAATTGTTTTGGGAGAATTAAGAAAACATCAGTTGTACGCCAAATTTAGCAAGTGCGAATTTTGGCTAAGACAAGTTGGTTTCTTAGGCCATATATTGAACCAAGAAGGAGTGGCCGTAGACCCAGAAAAAGTCAAAGCCATACTTGACTGGAAGCCACCCGCCAACATTACAGATGTGCGGAGTTTCCTAGGAATGGCCGGATATTACAGAAGATTTATTGAAGGATTCTCCACTGTGGCAAAACCTATAACATAGTTGCTCAAGAAGGACAAGAAATTTGTGTGGACGGAAGCATGCGAGCAGAGCTTCCAAGAACTTAAGAAGAAGCTGACAACCGCACCGGTCTTAACTGTGCCAGACATACACAAGAGTTTTGAAGTGTATTGTGACGCATCCCAAAAAGGTCTCGGGTGTGTGCTGATGCAGGATGGCAACGTTGTCGCGTATGCCTCCAGGCAGCTGCGAAAACATGAGGAAAATTACCCAACACATGACTTGGAGCTAGCAGCAGTTATACATGCACTCAAGGAGTGGAGGCACTTTCTGTTGGGAAATCGCTGTGAAATATATACAGACCATAAGAGCCTCAAATATATTTTCACACAGCTAGAGCTAAATTTACGCCAACGACGCTGGTTGGAATTGGTCAAGGACTATGACGTCGGTATTCACTACCATCCAGGGAAAGCAAATGTAGTGGCAGATGCCCTTAGTCGAAACCCCAGCCCGGACAACGATGGTCCGCAAAGCTTGAGGCCTGAGTTTCAGCAAGAGTTCGCTAGGCTTAACATGGTGTTAGTCTCGGAGGGCACCGTATCAAATCTGGAGATACAACCCACCCTAGTGGAACAAATTAAGAAGGCTCAACAGGGACATCCCAGCATCGAAGGCATAAAGAAGAAAATGAACCTTGGTAAGGCTTCAGAGTTCATCACAGACAGTGAAGGAACACTATGGTACGGAGACAGACTTTGCGTACCTAACATTGAGGAACTCAAGCAACAAATCTTGACCGAAAGCCACACCGCTCCATACTCAATCCATCCTGGAGGAACCAAAATGTACAAGGACATTCAGGAAAGATTTTGGTGGCACGGTATGAAAAGAGATATAGCAACATTTATTGCTTGTTGTGATTCATGTCAGCACATCAAGGCCGGGCATCAAAAGCCATCAGGGCTACTCCAGCCAAACAGGATACCGGAGTGGAAGTGGGATGAAATAGGAATGGACTTCATTGTCAGATTACCCCGATCACAACGCGGAAATGACGCCATATGGGTCTTCACAGACCGACTAACCAAGGTTGCTCATTTCATTCCCGTGAAGACTACCTACTCCACACAAAGGCTGGCCAAACTTTATCTCTCCCGTATAGTTTGCTTGCATGGAGTCCCAAAGACTATAATATCCGACCGAGGCACACAATTCGTCTCCAAATTTTGGGATCACCTACAACAAGCTCTGGGCACGCAACTAGCTTTCAGTACAGCGTACCACCCTCAGACTGATGGACAAACGGAACATGTAAACCAAATCCTAGAGGATATGCTAAGAGCCTGTGTGCTCACCTATGGATCCAGTTGGGAAGAGAGTTTGCCGTATGCCGAATTTGCTTACAACAACAGTTACCTAGCCAGCTTGCAGATGGCACCCTTTGAAGCATTGTACGGACGGAGGTGTCGTACCCCACTGAATTGGTCAGAAACAGGTGACAGCCGTATCTTCGGCCCAGACATGCTTAAAGAGGCCGAGGAGAAAGTTAAGCAGATCAGGGACAGACTGAAGACAGCGCAGACCCGACAAAAGAGCTACTATGATCAGAAGCATCGTGAGGTCAGCTTTGAACCTGGTGATTCCGTATACCTCCGAGTATCTCCTATGAGGGGTCAGCAACGGTTCGAAATTAAAGGGAAGCTAGCCCCGAGATTTATTGGACCATTTTGTGTAAAGACACGAAGAGGCACGGTAGCCTACCAACTAGACTTACCCAAGGAGCTGTCAGACATCCATGACGTGTTCCACGTCTCTCAATTGAGAAAATGTGTAAGTAACCCAGAGAAGCAGGTACCCCATGAAATCATTGATGTGCAACCAGACCTCACCTACAGAGAGAGGCCAGTAAAGATTTTAGAAGAATCTGAACGAAGGACCCGTCAGAGAACGACAAAAATTTTCAGGGTTCAGTGGAGCAACCACACGGAGGATGAAGCTACATGGGAAAGGGAAGATTTTCTCCAAGCAGAGTATCCATATCTATTTGAGGATCAGCAGAAATCTCGAGGACGAGATTTTTCCTAAGGGGGTAGGTGTTGTGACACCCAAATTTTTATTGGATTTTTCAAAAGATTTTATTTGACTTGAGGGAGGTGATTTAAATTTTTCTTCAAAAGAACTCTCCCTTTCAAATATTTTTTTATGGCAAGAGTTTTATTTGGATTCACCCAAGATCTGTTTTTGATCTTGGAGGTTCTTGCTTTTTATTTGGACTCAAGACAAAATGCTTTTCATTTGAGGAAAATGACTTTTGAAAACCTCTTTGAAAATGCACTGTGGCTTTTGGATTAATCCTTTACCACTTTCAACAATTCTCTCTTGCCATGGCCTTAGTGCAAATCCACTCTCCTAACCCTCCCCTCATCTTTGGATCATGTTTTGCATCAAATCCAGCAAGTTGGACCTCCCCCTATGATTATTTTCCATTTAAAACTTATCAAATAAATTTCTGTCTTCTATTCTAGCCCATGGAGATTTACAAAGGAGCTACCATCTCTGCTTTGGTTTTTGCCCCCAAACCAATTCCCCTTCCTAGTCCTTTGAACCCTCAACCAAGATCCATGAAGATCCACTGGTCTTCAGTTCAAATTTTTCAAACTACACTTGCTGCAAGTTTGGACCAGATTTGTCAAATTTGGTGAATTTCATTCAAAATCTTTCTCCAAAAATTCTGAGTAAAATCAGGCAGCCTCTGGGTGCATTGAGTGGTCACCTCACCAAGCCCCAGTTCTAGGAAATTTTTTCTCATTGCCAAATCTTTCTGTCGAACACCTGAAGTGCATTGTCAAGATCATGTTCAGTAAAGTTCAGAGAACATTTCAGTGCTACTGTCGTTTTCTTCCAAACTGGTTGTCGATCTCGACAGTGCCCCGATGTCGCCTTGTTCCCCGTCCCCTCCCCCTTGTCCTCTGCACTGCACGAGCGCCTGGAGCCTTGCGGACATCGGCGACGAGCAGGAGGAGGTGCGCCGCCCCGTGACCGACGCCAGCGGCGGCTTTGCGGCCGCCAGAGAGAGGCGCGGCGCAGACGGCGCCACCCAGCGCCGCCCAAGCCACCGGAGCTCGCCGCGTGGCCTTGCACTCCCCAGAACACGCTGCCACTCTCGTCGTGAACCACAGGGCGCGGAGCGCGCTCTCTGCCGCCGACGTGCCCGTGCGGCCACCCCACCGTGGACCGGCGCCATTATGCCAAGACCAACCCAGCTTAGCAGTGGAACGGCACCAGTGCACCTCACTGATGTTGCCTGGCCACCCAAACCACCTGCTCATCCACGACATCGCCGTAATTGCTCGCCGGAGATTCTCCGTTCACGGCCACCCCCTCGATCCGCCTATAAATAGAGGCCCTGAGCTTCAACTCGAACCCACACCATCCCTGCACTCCACCTAGAGCACGCCTAGCCACTGGAAGAGCCCCGAGGAGGTCTCCTTCCCCAACTCCGGCCGCCGCGACCCGCCACGGGATCCAGCTCGATTCGCTCCCGTACATGCACCTCTGCCTCCCATCTCTTGCCAGTAGCTTCCCTATGCATCCACTCTTCTGACCCGTGCTTCAATTCGAGGTTTGCAGCTCGCCACCGGAGTTCCCCACCATCACCCGAGCCGCCGTCCGCCGGAGAAAGTGTCGCCGTCGACGTGGTGATCTCCGACGGTCGAGTCCACCACCCACCGACGCGGAAGGACACACTGAAGCTATTGGTACCCTCCGATCTTCCTGACTCGCCGTGGTTCGACGTCGGCGTCCACCGCAGTCTTCGGGCGCCGGCGAGCTTTTTGAACCTGACATGTGGACCCCCATGTCAGCCTCTGTTCTATTCTCCCTCGAACCGTTTTCTGTTGGCGCCTTCGGGCAAAATACGTTTTCCCTTTTGTGCTAGCGCATTTCTTTCCGAAACATTTTCTGTTTTCTCAGTTTAAACCCTGGAACTTTTCTGTTTCATTACAGATGAGTCCCTAGATAGAAACCTTTATAACTTTTAAATAAAAAGTGATTTTTGAGTGATTCTTTTTCTGACAGTCTTAAAATTTTGTCTAGTTTTTTATGGGATTTATTTGGAAAAAGTTTGGAGAAATTTTTTATGCACGCGTTGGTTTTCACGTTAGTGCCCGTTTTCGTTATGCCGTAGGTTCCGGAAGAGGTGACGGAGCCGCGAACTTCGCCGAGCTAGACTCCGACTTCTCCGAACCAGGAAAGCATGTTTGAACATTTGATATGATAGGTGTTTGCATGTTTGCGTATAAGTTTGTGCGTGGCATATGAGTGTCGGTGAGGACCTCGTTGCTTGTGAGGCAACTACCCGCATGTCCCAAAGTTGCGATGATCTCTGATGAGAGATGGCCCAATCATGTGGTGACATGAAGGGCAGCAAGGTGGTACTGTTGTAGCATACCAGCCTTGCGTCATCCGACAATTTCCGACGTTAACGTGGACGGAGTCACGTTATCGTTCTTTTCCCTTCCGTGCCACCACATGTTTCTTTGCCAAGATGCGGTTTAGTAAGTTGGTAACCTCTTTCCGTGTACACACCAAACAGAGGGGCCGGGATGATGGTTCCTTGGCCCAGGATTAAAGCCAGTCATCCGGTCAGGGGGCATGGGTGTTTCCGGTTGGGACCGAGAGGGGGGGCACCCCCTTAGAGCGCGCGTATAGAAATTTGATCCCATGGTACGCGAGGTTGTAGCCTCCCCGTCTCAAGGTTTTTCTTGAACATTTCCAAGGGTGATCCCTGGCTGCAGAATATTGAAAGGGTGTGTACTGGTTAGACGCGTTTCTTCCAAAACACCGTAAACGGAACTAGTCCCTGTGACTACTGAAATCCGTTGGCTGTGTTTAAGTACAAACTCTGCAGAGTCAAATCCTTCCAAGTCATCGTATCCATGATCAAGTAGAGTAATCAGTACATCTATATCTACCCTCGCGGAAATATATTCCCGGTGAACAAGCTTAAGTGGTAAACCCAATTTAATTGTTATTCCTGCGGATGGACTAACCTTATTTTTGTTTCGTGTTGGTGATAATTTATGTTCTCGAACTACTGTATTATTAAGCTACAATATAAGCCCTTTATGTGATGTCGCTCAGACGTCTGACTGTGGCATGTTTTGTATCTTACTTGCAATATAAGCCCTTTATGTGATGTCGCTCAGACGTCCGAATGTGGCATGCACTGCCTTTATTTTCTGTTATAAGCCCTTTATGTGGTGTCGCCCCGACGCCCGACTGTGGCATTATTATTCTTGCAGTTTCCTCTCGAGGAGTCATTCAGACCCTCGTTTGGCACCAGTATTACTATTCTTGCAGTTTCCTCTCGAGGAGTCATTCAGACCCTCGTTTGGCACCAGTATTACTATTCTTGCAGTTTCCTCTCGAGGAGTCATTCAGACCCTCGTTTGGCACCCAGTATTTACTATCTCTATGTTTGAACGCACTGGTTAATTTGTTCATATGCTTCATGTTCACATTTGTTATATCTTATGTCCAAACTGTCTTGCGAGTACTTTCATAGTACTCACCTGGCTTGTTGATTTGGCCAGATGTTGACGAAGGCGATCTCTTGGATGAAGAGTTTGATAGCGCGTCCGACGCCTAGAGGAGTCCCAGTCAGTCCTGCGCGATCCCGGATATTGGTCACTTGTATTATATACGCTTCCGCCACCCGCAATAAGTCTCCTCGAGCCTCACTCCGACGCTCGAAGAGCTGTAGTCTTCAGGAGTCATATCACTCGCTTCGCGGTGATATTTCCACCACCGTTATTATCGTGAGTTAGTAGTTATGCCACCCTATCCGCCGTCTTGTTTTATCGGCGTGCATGTAATAAATTGTTGGGCAGTCTCCGCTCAACCTTGTATTATATTCAGTACTCCTGGTATTTTTCTTCTGTGACCAAGATATTGTCTACCAGTGAGAAAGAATTCTTCCTTACTGGTCCGTAAAAGGGATTGGTCTCTCAATAATTATTTTATTGAAAAACCGGTCGTGACAACGACCCCGTGGAAAAAAATTTGGTAAAGTTTTAGCACAAGTTTGGATGACCGCTCCTTCCAAACCGGAGCATCTCACATGAAGGATCATGGTTTCCAAAAGGAGACGTGTAAATTCAAACTCCTGTGGCCGCTGACTTCATTGTTTGGCCTCATAAAAATTTACACGGTACGCAATCACCATTATACCACGGGTTTGATTTTCTAGCGCATTTTAGGTATCGTTAGCTGTATTTAAGACATTTTTTCAGTTTAACGTGCATTTTGTGCATAAAAATAAAATTACAACCTAAACTGCATGTGCATTCGAAAGGGATGAGGATCGCCATTCGATCTGGGAGCATCGAACGGTGTAGACGTACGAACCGTGAGGTTTGGGTTCTGGCCAATCAGAAAGCACGACTCAGATCGTGGGCGGGGTTTGGTCGGCACACGACTTTCATCAATGAACCGTGTGCTATTCGCAAACCAGATTGCATATTTTTGTTCACACATACTGTAGTGAGATCAAGTGAGTGTGCTACCTCTATGATATAATAATAATATTAATAACAAAAAACAGTTCATATTCATTGCCTGAGCTGACAGCATATCAAGGTCAACATATTAATGGTTCTTACATCAACAGAAAACCGGGCATAACTCACAAATTCAGTACACGGGACAGTTCTAAATTGAACGAATTAAGTTGCTGGGTAGGCATAAAGACTAGTCTTACGACTTAATTCCCATGTACATGGGGGAACAGGGGTCATTACGTTGACCCCGAACGAACTTGGGTTTTCTGATGATTTTACGCTTCTCTGTTACACGGGTGCGTGATCCCTTGGCTGGCAACTCATCAAATTCATCGTACTCGTCCTCATCGGCAACATCGTCGACACCCAGTACCCTTCTCTTCCCATGCATCACTACACGGCAGTTCTGATGCAAGGGGTCTTCCACAAAGAAAATCTGGGTAGCATCGCTGGCAAGAATGAACGGGTCCGCGTGATATGCCATCGTTGTCTTGTTAACATAGGTCTTCCTGTAATCATCGACCCTTACATGACCAAGAGGGATCCATGCGCACCTGAATAATGCCACCTTAACTTTCACATAGTCAAGCTCCCAAATCTCTTTAATGGTTCCATAGTATACCATTTTATCAGCTTCATCTACAGTGATGCATTCTATTCGAACAACGATGCTCTGATATGAGGTCTTCTGATCACATTCCTTAGTGTAGAACGTGTATCCATTTATGTCATATGCTTGGTATGTAAACACCGTCGGTGATGGCTTTTGTGCCAACCACGTAGCAATGTCATCGATGGATCCTTGTGCCAAATGATTCTTGAGCCATTCGGCGTAGTTCTTAGTGTGCTCCTTCATCTCCACATTTGATGAAGGCACCATTAGTAAGAAGCTTTGGCGTATCTCCACCAAGTGTTCTTCGGCATAAGCGCTGAGAACTGGGATGTTAAGCAGTACCGTCAAATGGGCTTTCTCTGCCAATTCTCCGGGTGCAGCCATTTGCGTGCCAGCAAGGGCCAGCTTACCTTTCACTTCCCTCGTGGCGAGAGAGGGGCAAACCTATAGGTCTTTGTTTCATTTATTCGGTACAAAACTCAACCACCTCCTCCACGGTATAACCTTGTAGGATGCTTGCCCCTGGATGGTTTCGGTTCCGACAAAAGTGCTTCAGTATTCCCATGAACCGCTCGAAGGGATACATGTTGCGAAGAAACACATGACCACAATACTTTATCTCGTCGACAAGGTGCACAGTGAGATGGACCATGACATCAAAGAATGGCGGTGGGAAAAACAACTCTAGGTTGGACAATATTCTTGCAATATCGTCTTGCATATGATCCAACTCTTCAGGATCTACAACTTTCTGCCATAGTTGGTTGAAGAAATCATAGAGGTCAATGAGTGTGTTTCTTATATCTTTGTCCATCAGATTCCTGATGGCCACCATGAGGATTTGTGTCAACATTACGTGGAAATCATGTGACTTCATGTGTCCCAACTTCATTTTACCTGAGCTCACATCCATGAGACTTCTGATGTTTGCGCAGTAGGAAGAGGGTGTCTTAGCTGACAACAAATAGGTGAAGAACTGTGTTGCTTCTTTTGTAATGTTGTAACTCTGGCGAGCTTTGATGAATTTTTCATCATCTTCTGCTTCACTCTTGCATTTTGATTGATCAGCAAGCATATCGAGCCGTGAACCGTCACCATCCTTTCTTTTGCCTTTAATCTTGAGCAGAGTACCAAGGATGCTTTCACATACGTTCTTCTCTACGTGCATGACATCGATGCAGTGACGTACATGTATAATCTCCCAGTAAGGTAATTTCCAGAACACCGATTTCTTCTTAAACACTTGACCCTTGGGTGTTTGTTTCACCGTCAAAGGGTGGTTCTTGCCAAGCACAACATTAATTTTTTTAGCCATTATGTGGACCACCTCCCCTTCATAGGGTCTTGGGCCCACACCTGCCTCTGCCGTACCATCAAATTCAGCTTTCATCTTTCGGTATGGGTGATTTTTCCGTAAGAACCTATGATGACGCAAATACATGGTTTTGTGCGAGTTGGGAAGTCTTCTGCTAGTTGTCCTATCCATGCATGTGACACACCCTACATCTCCCTTTGTTTTCTGCCCCGACGTGTTGCCTAATGCCGGCATATCTTGAATGGTGTGCACCAGCATCGCATGTAGATCGAAAATCTCCTTTTTGTAAGCATTATAACATTTTACAGCAGGCGCATCTATCCACACTGTCAGCAATTCTTCTACCAGTAGCTGAAAGTAAATGTCGATGTCATTTCCAGGTCTTCGAGCCTTGGATAATCATTGACATCATAATGTATTTTTTCTTCATACACAACCAACGAGCTAGGTTATACTAGTAGAATGCCCGTGCGTTGCTACGGGCTATCATTAATGTAATATAAATGAATCAAATAAATGATTAAGATCGTCTCAAAGATCAAAACTCATTTCTCCCTCATACATCCAGGCATGTTCGAACATCAAACGGGAGCCTAGCAGGCTACCCAAAATTCAATCATTTGTACAGTCCGGGTTCCTCAAATCGAGATCATATGTGGAGAAGAAATGTGGTTGTCTAGACTATCCGACATGTCATCTCCAACACACAGGCCCAACACAAAAGAACCCACCCCATGACGCATCCTTCCTTTTTTCTGCACTACCCTCCCCTTCCTGTTTAGTTTCCCGTCGTAGCCGAACATTTCTCACTGGAGCCCCTACTTTAAAACCGGATGGCGCCCACCTCACCTTCGCCATGGCATCCTCTCTCCTTCACACTGTACTTCCCCATAGACAGTCAACAAGAGTCCCATGCCAACCGCCCTGATCCCCTCCCCTCGTGTTTGTGCCGATCCACCACCACCATCCACATTTTATAAAGTAGCGAAATTATTCCACCAAGACAGTCCCAACTGAACCCTAAACCCCATCCACATTCACATTTGCTGCATAATATAAGTGGGAGGCTTACATGCGTTCACATAATTTTTGATGGTACGGAAACAAAATACTGTTGTTGGACACTTCAAGTAACCTAGTGAAATAATGTACAGTAATGATATTTCACACACGCAATATACTTAACATAACCATACATCAATGGGACCACACAAAGAACATGCTAATTTTTTTAGAACTATGTGCATGCATGTATGGAATTATTTTGGTGTGGTATATGGCTTCAAAAATATGCAGGACAGTTTTCTGATTGGTCACAACCTTTTTGTTGCAGTTGGCTCTTGATAATTGACTGACAATCCCTTGTTATTGGACATGTATGTGTTACTAATTGTAATGATAGTAGGCATGGTTTAAGGCAGTCATTTATTGAAATATCTCTACATGATTAAGAAACTTGATTTGAAATTATGTAGTAATAACAAAGCGCCTGCCTACTCCTCTCCCGAGCCAAATCTGCCAGCACTGCAGGTCACCGGCTTGGTTCTTTCTTTAGTCGCAGAGAAGCTCTCGTGGATGCCCACATGTCGTCGACGACCCTCGCGCTGCCACAGGGGCATCGAGCCAACGCCCTCACCGGTCTTTCCACCATGGATCCGATAGGGAGGCACGCCGAAGGGCTCGCTTCTCACCTTCTCAGTCCGTGGTCGGGCCGGCCACATAGATGGCTGGTCTGATCTCTCCATCATGCCGTCGATTTCCCTCCATGCCTCGCAAGATCTCTCCATCATGCCGTCGATTTCCCTCCATGCCTCGCAAGGCCTTGCAAGGCATGGACCGTCACGCGTCGCCCCACCCAATTTGAGGCCCATGACCATCGCCTCACAAACCCCGCTGGAGGCTGTCGTCGTCACGGTGTCTATTGTGGTTGGTGCCGCTTGCCTCCATCCTACATGGAGCAGCGATGATGGCGTGCGTGGCTTGGAGCGGGTTGGCAGCCCGCGTAACACAGTCATCAAGGAGGGACCACCTCGATTTCCTCTTCGGTGTCTTGGCCGACCCCGGCGGAACCCTCACCGACTGGGGCCGCTTGCCGCGGTCATGCAACTGGACCGACATCGCGTGTGGCCGTGGCCCCGCCGACAGGCGGTGCGTCACGCAACTGGTGCTCAGCGACCGTGGGATCCATGGCTTTCTCTCACCGGCGCTGGGGCGGCTGTCTGTCCTCGTGGTTTTTGACCTGTCCAGCAACGCTTTCGCCGGGGAGGTCCCTGAGGAGATTGCCACGCTGTCGAGGCTGACGCAGCTAAGCCTGACAAACAAACCTGCTCGAGGACGTGATCCCCTCCGGCATCAGGCTCCTCCAGCAGCTCTACTACCTCGACCTCAGCGCCAACCGGCTCTCCGGCGGCATCCCGGAGAGGCTATTCTGCAACTGCTCCACCCTACAGTACATGGACCTCGCCGGCGACATCCCCTATGCCGCCGAGTGCCGCCTCCCCAGCCTCCGTTACATCCTCCTATGGTCTAACAAGTTGTCCGGCCCGATCCCACTGGCGCTGCCCAACTCCCTCATTCTCGAGTGGGTTGACTCCGAGACCAACTACCGCGCTGCCAAGCTGCCGTCGCAGGTGTTCGACAGGTTGCCGTGGCTGCAGTACCTCTACCTCTCCTACAACAACCTCTCCACCCACGACGGCAACACCAACCTGGATCCCTTCTTCCGCTCCCTCAGAAACTGCACTCGCCTACAGGAGCTCGAGCTTGCTGCGAACGGCCTCGGCGGCAAACTGCCGTCATTCATCGGTGAGCTCTCGTGCAGCTTCCAGCAGATCCACCTCGAGGACAACGCCATCTCAGGCTCCATCCCGCCCAACATCATATGCAACATATAAATCATCCATGCTATAAATCATAGGAAAGATGCAACTAATATCGCACTTCATATACTAAAGATGTCTCGTCATGTTGATTGATGCGGGATACAAAAAAAACAATAGTTTTATGTAAGGACATGCTTAATAGACAGATGTACTATGTACTAAATACAGGAAGACATGTCACATTAACAGGTATAATGTATAAGCTAAGCAGACTAGCACATGCAGTTTAACCAGATTGGAAGAATTACAATCTAGACACCATATGCAACATGCAACCACATATCACGCTGCCAAGTTAGAGCAAGCACCTGCGATGCTAGTGTAGGGGAAATGCTGTAATCAACTACAAAGCTACGTTCACTATCTTCATCTAGCATTTCTGTTTCTTGAGAATCATGTCGGGAGGCTGACGCTGCATTCTTTAAATGAGGAGTAGTCCCCTTGCCTGCCTGCCTCGTCATAAGTGATTGATGAGGGATACACAAGAACATTAGTTTGATGTAAGAACGTGGTTAATACACAGATGTACTAGTATGTACCAAAAACAGAAAGGCATGTCATATTCAAAGGTATAATGTGTAAGCTAAGCAAATGCAATTTAACCAAATTGGAAGCAATACAAGCTAGACATCCGGCTGGAGTGGTGAGCATGATCATCTAGGACCTGAGAGCCTGGTGGGAGGCGGGCTGCTTCCCCACCATCGCAGCTTTTTAGTTGGCTTCCAGGTGATGCCTATCTTTGCTGGGCTTGTCACTGGCTCGGCCAGTGCCCTGACTAGCTATTTGTCTTCTGGTGCTCACGGGATGGTGGTTCATGTAAAAAAATATCTTTCCTTATCTTACCGACTTCGGCCTTTCGAATACAAGCTAGACACCATATGAAACATGCAACCACATATGACACCGTGAAGTTAAAGCAAGCACCTGGGATGGTGGTTCATTGCGAGCGAGGTCATCAACTCCAGAGCTACGTTTACCTTCTGCATCTGCTGACACTGCACCCTTTATAGCGCTGTTACGTGTCTTGCCTACCCGCACACGAAGCTAGAGCGACTTCTCTCTTTTCTTTTTGGCTTCTCTCCTGGCAGCAGCGTCTGAAATACCCTTGCATAAAAACACAATAGTGAGAGTAAGGGTGAAGTGTGTGCAGAACTAGTGCACTGTAAAAGTAGCAGATAGCAGGTGGCTGAAAAATAAATGACAGGAGACATATGATAGCTCTACAACATTGCATGGCAAACAAAATTAGATTCTACTCCGTATGATTTTGTAATATATGAGCACAGGAAATGCAGGTACTCCTCCAACACACCACCACATGTGGTCATATCTAAGATAACAGTCGACTGAAAATAAATAGGTCAGTCGATTTTTTTAATGAACCGTCTTATCTATAAGGAACGGGCAGATGGCCTTCGTCTACCTCCCGCCAGTCACTGTTGACGATCTTTCTCGAACCGCCAGCGACCACCGGCCCAGACCCCTGCCTCCGCCGCCCTGCCCTCCCATCGACCTCACACCACCGCCGTGCTTGGCAGCGCCCCCAAGCCATCCCTTTAATCCCGACCGACCTCCAGATCGGGCGCCAGTAGCTCTAGGCCGCACACGCCCCTAAGATAAACACCAAGGCGCTGCTTTCCCGGTGTAATAGGCGTACTAGCGCCTGTTACGCCGGGGAATGCTTCCGTTAATTGGGAATCAACTGGCTAGAAACTAAAATTCAGGGGGGCGACGGACCTCTAGCTAAGGTGAAATAGTATATGAGGAGAAACCTTGTGCATCGCGAGTTACTAGGAACATCTAGTATCAAGAAGAAGCGGTCAACTAGTGTCTTCTGTGGGATGAATACCGTGCAAGCAGAGACGTAAGATTTGCACGAATAAGGGAAGAGGAGTACCTTTTTTGGTTGCCAGTGTGGTCACCTCCACATGTCGCGCCGATCTTCTTCTTTTTACCGCGAAAACCGATGTTCTGGAGGGTGCAGGCTTGGACGAACCCATGGCCAAATTGTTGATTGTGTTGCCGTGGCCGTATGTCGGCGGAGGGGAAGCAGATCTGAGGCGGCGAAGGACGGCGTAGCAGGAACAACTCCGGTGCGGTGGAGGGTGGCGAAGTTGGAGCGGCAGTGGTGAGGCGCAGGACGGCGTGGTTGAACTTGCTCGGGTACGGACGGCTCGGCCTCGGCTTCAACTACTAGCCGTGGAGGGCGTTGAGGTTGCGGTGGACGACGACGTCGGGGTATCGGCTCCGGCGTGATGGAGGAGGGCGGCCGTTGATTGGTGGGATGGGATGGCGGACGGAGGACACCGGGGTTTCGCGGCTGGTGGAGAGGTAGTTTTGGTGCCCACGGAGTATGAATGGGGAATCGGACGGGTGGGGGGGAACCATGTTTCGCTCTGGGACGCGCTTGTTTTTGGCTTTTTTGAACAGAAGATGGGACGCGCTTGTTTGAAATTTGGGGAAAGTACAAACTCCCCCCCCCCCTCTTAAATTTCGGACCTATTGCGGGTCGGGGATAGGATGGTAATCCCAGGTGTCCCAAATAGTGGGCGGGAGCGATTTCGGCCGCGCGCATGTGTGCTTAGGCGGCCATTGTGTATTAATGTTTTTCGGATGCGGTTGCGTGGCGTCTAGATGAAGCTAAAAACCTACCCCGATTTAGACCTTTGGACGTCGGGCCGGTAGGTTTCACGGGTCGGAGTTATTAGAAAAGTAATTTCCTTGTACTACCAAACATTGGTCTCACGCGGTTTCGGGCGAGTAGAGGCTCTTTTGGCGCTTCGTTCGAAATTTTGAAACACAAGCATTCACATTTAGAATACTCTTGAACTATGAGGATTGACCTAAATAGACAACATTATATTTGACCTTGTATGTTTGAAAACCTCATTATTATCCGCTTCTTTTTGAAATTTTGACACTTGAAAATCCTATAACTACGATTATTTTGGAATGGAGGAGCTAAATTTGAATCTATTTTGTACACGACTACATATGCTATTATGTACAAAATCAGAGCAAAGATTGGTGCCCCCATAATTTAGGTATGGTTTACAAATGCCATGATATCAAATTCAAATAATTGAATGGACTTCATGTTGAACTCGATTTTTTTAAACCACCTTAAGTTGAATTCAAATGTATGCTAGTTCATAGGTAGCTATTTATAATGTCCATTGTGTAACTTTCGTATGTATAATGTGCTTTACACACACAACATGAACTATACTCACGTTTATATTCGATTGCTAAAGCGATGCATTGTCTGGAGTTCAAAATACTAACTATGTGGATCAATTGTGTCGAATAATAACATAGACATGCTCAAATTCGATAGAATCTAGATGTCTGATGGATCAATGACCACTCCTTACGCGAATTGCAAATATCATGATCCCATCCTAATATTTGGATACAATTTATATCTTTAATCAATGTGTAGAGCAGTCTTTTACGTGTAGTTTCACTCTCCATCGGTGGTCTCTCACACATGCTCACACACTCTCTCCCGAGGTGTCTTTCTTGCACACATGCTCTAGATATAACCCTCCCTCCCTCTCGTAACCATTTACAACTGTTTTCACTAACCTTTATCACAAGGACTCTTCCTCTCGCAAACATACACACGCACAATCCTCATCGACCCTTTCTATATACATGGACCTGCCTACGTGTCTCATGTATGCACATTATCTTTACGCCTGTCTCTCACGCATTGTCTCACACCTCTCTTCCTAATCGACGAGTATGATTCTAGCAGAGCATTTTGTAGGATGCCCCTTAAAGTTAGGTTGGATGAATAGTAATATCAGAGATAAAGGGGTTACCTTAGTCCGAGAACCTAGGGTTACAAATCCTAGCCGGCTTTGTCAATGGACATAGAGTCCTTCACAATTCTGCTATCTTTGTCTTGTACGACTAGTCATCCATGGGTCTTCCTAAATGCGTCACGGGCCGACCAATGTGGCGCAGGTCGGAACCGAACGAAGGGCCTCACCTCGACCCACCGGACCTCACGCGGTGACACACCCTCTGCCGCCACGTCTCATTATCTTCTCACACCCACACATACTAACACAAACACCACACACACAGAAAATTTCTCCTGGTGCCTCTATTCCCCCCCTTGCATATACACACTCAAGGGAATGGAATCTCTTGTCGTGACGTCATATTCGTCTCTCTCTCTAGACCACTCTCATTTCTCGTGCTATCTCTCCCACCCCCCCCCCCCCCGTCGGCCCCTCTATCCATGCCTCTCTCGAATTCGTAATACACACACATACCTCTCTAGGCCCCGCCAAATGCATCAACTACACATTCACACATGTTACATCACGTACCCCTTTGATCTAAAAAGCCCTCTCTTCATGTTTATTTCGCATACAACATTCCTTTTGAATAAAGTGTGGCCAAAAAATTATTTTAGAGTTTCTACATATATACAACATTACAAAGTTATATGGAGGAGTACGAACGCTAATTTGCATTGCATGGTGCCCACAATGATATTTATTCCACACTGTGAATTTGTATATTTTTATACTATATACAAAGTTAGTCATAATAAAGAGAAACGAAGAGCATCTCTCTCTCCATCGCATACCCCCCTGTACGCCCCTTTCATGTATGCACACAAAACTATCTCCAGGTCCTCTAAAAGTAAGCCCCCAGAAAATTCACGCATGTTTCATCTTTCTCTCGCGATATATGCAATGACGATCATTGTATTTGAAGCGAAAGCACGATACATACATTGGACTTCAGAATCCACTCATTACGGTCACCATTTACGTTTAGTGGTTATTATACAGTCACGGGCTCACCGTACAACTCTGTATTTGCTCATGACATGACTAGTTGACCAGTTAAACGCTCCACGTGGCACCTCTAGTGTTGCATCACATTATCTCACTACCATCGTGCCCACCTGTCGACTTGTATCTACTCTACATCTAGACTCTTATAAAATACATAAAATACACTCTTATAAAAAAAACAGAGTTGGTGATGATGGTGTGCCTGCCATCCTACAATATAGGCCGCCCGATTTATATCTGACGGATAGGAAAGAAACTATGGCAATTTTGCAAAAAGGTACCCACACACCTCTCCACATTTGCAAATAAGGCCTTCCCTCGTTCATCCTTTTCTCTCACAAGATAAACAAGTCATACAAATGCATCTTGATTTTATGTGCAACGCACGGGCATCTTGCTAGTAAGAATGAAAACAAACGACAAAAAAATATTTGGACGGTGGTTCAAAGTCATGACCGCGGGCACAGCGGAGAAGGTGGCCTTGTATTGGTATGCTGAGCCGTCTGTTTTAACACACAGGAGCTGGTGTGGTGATTATACACACACGCACGCATGCACACGAACTGCATCCACGCAACACTCACACAAGCACATGCACACATGCACGCACGCAACACTCACACGCACACACGCACGCATGCATGCACACACCAGTACACCACACGACCAACACACACTCTCACGCTCAAGTGCTCAACCTACACGTGCATGCACACACATCAGGCCCTGACAGACACATACACAACCAGGTGATTCCTGCGCACGGGTTGGAGCCTTGTCGCGCCTGCGTAAATTTGTGTTTATCTGACCTTTTGCCTATGCGAACTGACAGGTGGGAGCCACAAGGAACGTGGTCAATTTAACTAGTCAACATGGCGCCACGCAGACTATTTGGCCGGTCAACAGAGTGCAATCCGATGCTGAACTGTGAGCAAGTGACCGTATAATCACCGCAAAACGTATATAGTGACCGTAATCAGCTTATTCTGAAGTTCGGTGACCGTATTACGCTTTTCTCTCTGTAGGCCCTCCAAAACTACATCTCTACACATTCTCGCATGTTACATCTAACAACTATGCAATACAGCACTACTACTACACTCTAACACAATAAATCATATGTGTTTTTAGTTTTACTAGATATCATATTGTTACTTATAATTATTCAGTTTGCATACATTAAAATTGCCTTTGAAATGTATGGCCAGTATCATCTACCGCGCAGGAAAAATCCCGCCCTTCCCTGTTTAATCGGGTTTGTATCGATGGATCGTGCGAAACAGCAAAACTATAGTACTATACAGTACTACAAGTGACAGTTCACTGGGCCGTCGTGTCGTCTACTCCTCCGTCGTAAGAGTGGAGCACTCGCTTTCATAAATCTTCTAGTCCCTTTCGCCGACATGTGGGACATCAAGCTACTGGGTCCACGTGCCATACCGGAATACAGTGTAGAGCAGCCGGGGTGAAGCACCCCAGTCATGGCGCCGGCGTAGTAATGAGCAATGAGGCATCAAATCACAAGCTGCACCTTTCCCGCAGTTAAGTTGGAGGGACGAAGCAACCATCATTTCACTCGTTGCTGAATCCGCTTCTGCCTCATCTTCTTCAACTTAACCACGTGTTGCTTCTGCCGTTGTTCTGCCTCATGTGGGACGCGGATCGGCTTGGTAAAGCACTGACACGTGGGACCGCATGTTAGCAAACCGCCAGGACAACGTCCTCCGAAAATAAGAAGCCTAATCCTAGACTTACAAAGGGCTACGTAGCTGCTACGTATACTTTCCATCTAATCTATATATGCCCCCCTGATTTTCAGGTGGGGTGGGCCTAATCCTCTCCTTTAATCCAATCAAATAGTCCCACATCACATCAGTTTGTAACTTTACGTAAACCATTACGTGGATGTAGCATTGCTCAAATAATAAACCTCCCCCGCCATCCGCGCGGCAAAATCACCTCCTTTTTACTAATCTTGATTCTATAATTTTTTAGATCAATATAATTGAGATTTGTATAGATAGCACACAGGAGCAAAACCAAGTGGTACGGTTAAGGGCATCCACAATGTGTAGCCAAATGTGAAAATAGCTTTCGGCATCGTGGGAACCATTGTGGACGGTGTTGCCAAAGCCAAAAAGATGGAACCAAAGCTCCCTGATTGATTGATTGAAGGAATAGAAAAATGCAACGTCTCTCCTCTTTCTCCCATGCTTGGACGCATGTAGTACAGTATAGAGCACAGAATCTACTCCCCTGTCCCTTCTATCACAAATCACAAAGCAGTGAGGCGTCAAATCACAAAAGCACGGACGAAGCAACCATCATTTCACTCTTCGCTGACTCCGCTTCTCCATCGTCTTCTTCGAGAAACCATCTCACCGCACTAGTACTCCTAGTAGTACTAGTAAAGGACTTCCTGGATGCAAATAAGGCGGTTGTCTCGGCTTGCAGGCGGCACTTGCGAACGACTTACCGTGGTCTCCCTCAATGGTGTTCTCCATCGAACGCACTTCGCCAAACCACCCAAAAAAAGATATCGTCAACGTCACCGCAATGGGGAAGGAAGTCAAATATAGTTACTACCTCCATTTTTTTGTACACAAGGCCAGTATATCAAAATTACAATTTGCAAAGGGCCACTAACACTAATCGAGGCAAAATTGATGGGGTTAGCAACCAAGGACATTAATATCCCCTGCATGCATGGGGAAGTGAGAAGGTTGGTTTGCATGGCGCTGCATTAATCAAGCGATGAGGAGTGAGATGGTTAGCTCTTTGGTCTTTGGAGAAAAAAATACGCATTAATTGACACGTGAAACGAGGATTTGTATCGATTAAATCCCGCGAAGGAAAACCCCGCCTTTCTTTTTTAACACTAGTACTCCTAGTACATACGTACTTATCCTGTTTGGGTCTAGGCCTTGCATTGCCAAACTTCGCCACACATTTTTCCCAAGCTTGCCTAAAGTTTTCAAAATGAGAAGGAGGTACACTTGCGCACGGCTGTCGCGGTCGCACCGCACCCTCACACGGTCGCTCCTGCATGCCGCGGTCGCACCGCACCCTCACACAGTCGCTCCTACACGCCGCAAACCCAACCAGGAACGCACCCTCACTGACACGTGCTGTCGCATGTGAACAAACCAAACTCAGCCATCCTATCGCTGAAACATAATTTTCGATCATAGAGTATGTTTATCCAACCGCATGTTGGGGAGTATCCGTACGGCCCGTGCGGTGGTCTGTTAGGGAAGAAGAAGAGGTGAGGAAGAAGGAAAGAAGGGTTAGGAGACGTAGGATATTCATCCAACTGCCTGAAATGGTAGACTGGCCCAAGTCAGGCGACTTGCATAACAAATATATGTTTTTACACAGCAAAAGATCCATAAAAACAACAACATAAAGAAAAACTATCACTGCTCGCGGAAAGAGACGGCCTCGTCGTCTTTGGCTGCCGGCGCGAACCAGCCATCGCTGCCGACGTGTGTCTCCGCACCGTGGTTGTCCTCAGCCTCCAGCTACTCGTTAAAGCGGAGCGTGCGGGCGCTCTGCACGGACGAGAGCACAATCCGGTTCAAGTCGAGGACGTCCGATTCCGCCTGTAGGAGGGCCTCGATGGCAGCGGCATCCGCGCGCTCCGCGTTGAGTCGAGCCTCCGCCGCCCAGTTCAAGTCCAAGACGTCCGGTTCCGCCTGCAGGAGGGCGTCGATGAGAGCGGCATCCGCGCGCTCTGCGTCGAGTCGAGCCTCTGCCGCCTGATTCAAGTCCTGGACGTCCAGTTCCGCCTGCAAGAGGGCCTCGATGGCAGCGGCATCCGTGCGCTCCGCCTCAAGTTGAGCCTCCGCCGCCCGGTTCACATCCACGACATCCGGTTCCGCCTGCAGGAGAGCCTCGATGGCAGCGGAATGCGCGCGCTCCGCGTCGAGTTGAGCCTCTGCCTCCCGGTCCTCCTTTAGTATCGCCATGTTGAACCGCTGGTCCGCCTGCACCATGGGGGACTCGGAGGCCGGCACGAAGTTGATGTCCATCGTCTCATACCCATCGGGGCCCTTCTGCGCTGCAACCTCCATCATGAACATTGGATCGACTTCCTCCTCCTCGTAGCTTGGCTCCAGAGAACTCGGGGATTGGCCCGCCGCAAAGCGAGCTTGGGAACGGAGGTCTGTGGCGCCGACCGCCGCCACAATTTCTGCGCGGCGCTCCGGCGTCAGCATCTTGTAGTAAGTGATCTTGCGGCGCACCATGGCTTTCCGGCGAACTAGGGGACGCTTGATGCGGGCTAGGGGATCGAAAGGTGGGGGAATGGGCTAGAGAGTTGGTGTGGTTTTAGGGCAGTGGCTGGCGTAGGCCGAGCAGCGAAGGTTCTGGTGTGAATAGTGGTTCTGGTGACAACCGGTCAATCGGTTTTGACTGTACATCGCTCTTGTCGTGTTCGCATTGCAGCCCGGCACGCTGGACCCTCCACGTCGCTCACCGAATGAACGCGCTTCGTCTTGCGTTTTCGCTCGCTTGTGGGACCGTAGTTGAGAGCAAACCGACGTCCCTCCCCCTCCCCCGCCCGCATCATTTATTATACCACCACTCCCTCCGTTTTATGCGGAGTAAATAAAAACAGAGGGAGTATACTACGGATGAGGATCCCCTGACGTGGCTGAACCCATTGAGTAACTGACATGCGGGGCCTAGCAAGCATGGGGTCCGCCAGTAAGTGACCGAAAGGGAGGGTAAGGCAGGGATACCTACGTTAGAGGATCCACTTCCACTATACTACTTTGACCAAATGTTAGAGTAATAATATATGACATGCAACTTACACAAAGCATACAGGGTCTAATGCGTTTTTCGAGGCTAACTTTGACCAAATGTTAGAGTAATAATATATGACATGCAACTTACACAAAGCATACGGTCAAATTCGTACGTGAAAGGAGTTTCCAATGATATAATTTTCACATTATACATCTCATGTACTATTAATCTTGTCAATATTCAAATTGGAAACCATCTCGAGTACAAATCTAGGAGTACGTACGAATCTAACAATATTGATTGGGCGTTGTTGAATGTTGATACCTTTTTGATCAAACTAGAGATACTTTGACTACACATAAAACTTATATGTAAACTAGAAAGGATAGGGGGAGTATATTGTACGTTCAAAAACGAAACAAACATTCAATACCCTTTATATATGATTTCTGGATGCTATGATCACCGGTTCAAAATTTTGAATCCGCCTTAGGTATCACGTGCCCCCACTCGTTCCCTCTCGATTTCATCTCGGGGTCCGGAGATCTATTGAAAGAGGACTAGGGTGGGCACATGCGAATGATACTCGGCGGAATGTTCAAATGAGGCATGCGGGAGGATGGACTCGACTGGAGGGCGACATGATCGATGGAGAAGAGGGTTGGAGAGGAATGAGAAATAAGCAAACGCCACATGATTATACTTGAACGGCTCAAATAAACAATAAGTTGTCTCGCTTGGCCTACATAGTGAAAGGCCTAATGCGCAACGCGGAGCACTAACGCTCGAATATAACTGGGAAAACAGGGAAACCGACATGTGGGGCACACCCGTCGGGACGACGTAGCGCAGACTAGTCGAATGGAGGAGCTGGCCCACGACCTCCTTGCCACCGACAACTGTTCATGTGGGTTGTTGGGGCCAACAACGGGGCGCAGCTCCAGCACCGCCTCTGGACACAGCGACCGCGGTGAGCGACACGCTCATATCATCGCTAGACACGGTCGGTTTCAGTGTGCCGAGGGTGGCGTTAGTGCTGTGGCACGACCAACGGTATGTTTGGTTTGTGCCCAAGGTTGCCCCATCAAAGCATTGGGTAGCCAAAATTTTGGTTGAGGTATTGGTTGCCCATGATTTGGCCGACATTGGCAAGAAAAATGAACTAGAGTTGGCTAGAGTTCATTGGCATGCCAAAGAAATGGCAACCATCCAAACAAAGACCAATCTTTGGGTCATGACCAAAATTTTGGTTGAGGTATTGGTTGCCCATGATTTGGTCGACATTGGCAAGAAAAATGAACTAGAGTTGGCTAGAGTTCATTGGCATGCCAAAAAAATGGCAACCATCCAAACAAAGACCAATCTTTGGGTCATGACCAAAATTTTGGTAAGGTGCACTTTGGCCACAATCCAAACACACCCCAACACCCGGCTCGTCGAGCATGCACGGGGCGCCGCGACGCGTCCGCGGAGTGGTGTAGCGCAGCCAACTGCATCCTCTGGAGCTGAGACCATGCCGGGTCGTCTTGCTTTTTCAATGACATGCGGGGATCGCATGTGAGCAAAGGGAATCTCCAACGTTGCCACGACCGCAGCTGACTACCCTGGCACACCAAAACCCTCGTCCCTCGCGCCGTCGCGCGGTGCGTTCGCAGCCGGCGCCAGCTGCCCACATTCATGTCGTCCGTTCGTATGTCATCATTAAGAGGCTCGATGCCTGAGGAACCAACTCCGGCGACTTAGAGCAAGTATAGTAGAGCTGAGTCAGCTGGCTATAAGGAATAAACTAGTATATTTATGCTTAGTTGGAGCAAAGAGAAGAGGAGAGAGAAGGTAAGCGGGCTCTTCGTGAAGAGCCAGCTCTAGCACGTGCTCCTAGGCACTTTGTGAGAATGAAATGTGGGCCACATAATAAAAAAGCAGTACACTCTTTTGATCTACTATTATACATGTTGGATATAAGATGGGTTGTAGATGACATGGCACTGGCTTATAGCCAGCAGCTCGCTATACTATTAACCATGCTCTTAATGACGCACCCGGATGCTTGGCCTCACCGGAATGCGCTACTTAAAGCGGCAACGCCCAGCTAACCTCCACACCATAGCGCATCGTCCTCCTACTTGGCACCACATCCGCCATGACCGCAAGTGTGAACGCTCTGTGGGAGAGCTTGTCTTCAGGGATGACGCTCGAGGTCGCCGCCCTCGCTCAAGTCGCCTCTCGCGACGCAATAGCGGCGTAGCCGGACGCGGACGCGACCGCACAAGCGGTGGCCACGCCGGCGGCCGACGACGGGAGCACCGTCAGCCACGCGTCCTACTTGCCGCCATCCAACGTCCGGCACAACCGAGGTCGGGGACTCCTCCAAGGATGAGTAGGGCATGGGAGGCGGCAGGGCATGGTGTGCCAACTGGCCGGTCCGTATCCCGTGTTCTACATTTCCTCACGGAGACCGCACCTTCACTTCACGGGTCTTGAACCCCGCCCCCGTACATAGAGATCGCAGATGGAGGACGTCGGTCGCCGCCGTAGAATAGGATTAGGGTCGGGTTTCTTTTATTTTTCTGTCCTATAAAAGTTCGAAATGTAATGAAAATCTGCCGTGTTTGCATTAATCTCGGTCGGTGTATATGAACTTTCACAATAATATACATGGTGGTGGGCCCCTCCCTCCCCCAATCTACAATCAACAGCTCACACGTTTCACATTACGTTAATTACGTAACTGGGATTACGTAGGTGTAGCATTACTCGTCCTAAAAAACCCAACTAAGCCAACCTCCCAGCAGATCGCGCGGGAAAAGACCCGGCCGCGCTGTTTTAGTCGGGATTACCGGATTACTAGTAGTAGTATCGATGGATCACGCGAAGCAACAAATTTTTTTGTGGGGGCGAAGCACCTAGTTTAAAAGGAAAAAAGGTGGTACACTCACAGCACTCCTGTCGCGGTCGCATTGCACCCCACACACGTTCGGTCCTGCACACGGCTCACGCAAACGGAACGCGCTTCGGCTTGCCTCTTCACTGACACGTGGGACTGCACTTGGAGAAACCGACCATGCGCCAAACTCCCCCCGCCTACCACGCGAAAATCCTCCCCCCCCCCCCCACACCCAAAAATTCCCCCCAAATCCGATTCAACCGCCCTTCGGCCAACTAGCCAATAATATTCCCCAAACCCCCTCTCCCCCCATGTCCCCCTCCACTCCATTCGCTCCGCCAAAGCCGCCCTCCCCGCCGCGCCGATACGTCGGCGCCGCGGTTCGGCGATCCTCTCGCTCCCATAGTACGCTCTCGTAGACTGCCGTCCTCTAGCCGCGCCTCCAGCTCTGGCTACGTTCTTGTGGAGGCACACGGCGGTCAGCGCCGCCACCGCTGGCGATGTTCGTGTGGAGACGCACGGCGGTCAGCTTCTGCCACGGTACGCGCATTCTAGACTGAGGCCCCGTTCATGTCGGTGTAGCGCTGAATGTTAGCTGATAGACGCTGTTAATCTCACTGTTTGCCGAAGTAGTTTACTGTCAATATGCTCAGCTTAAGAAGCTTCCTTGCCCTGTTCTGCACTCAATCTGCTTAGCTGAGATGGCATGCCAAGGCCTATTAGTTGCTAAAATATCCTGCTATATATTTATTGTGACGTAGATTGCCATGGTCTAGTAGCCAATCTGTTAGGTGAAATAGCTCTACACCGTTTTATACTCGATCTTTGTTGCTGCGATGGCCTTCGATAGTTCGATGGCTGTGTGCTCGGCCTCATTGACTGCTGAAACAGCCTGCCATAATTTGGCACTCAAATCTGTTTGCTGAATTAGCTTTACATATATTTCGTTACTTAGATCTGCTCGTCCAGATATCTTGCCATAGCTTTAGACATCGACCTAGGTATTTTTTTTCTGGACTTCATAAAAAAGCATATATGTTTTTCCTGTAATATCTAGTAGAAGAACTAATTTGTATGTCTAACAGATGGACAGGACTTGGATAACTTCTGCTCGAAGATTCTCCGCTGCATATGTCGAGGGGGGTGAAAACTTCATGAACTTTATCAGAGCTGAGTACGGTGGTCCGAAATCAGATGTGCTCTGCCCGTGTAGCAGTTGTATGAATTCAGTTACAAGACCCCAGTCAACTGTGCAAAATCATCTACACTTGTATGGGATGTCGTTCACATATACTAGGTGGGTTCATCATGGTGAAGCTGTGAACGTCAATGTTATTGACTATGTGGAAGCAGCAGATCACCATCTTGATCTGCCTGATGCTCAGGTGGAAGAGGAGGAGGAGGAGGTGGTGGCGGAGGCAGTGAGTTTGACCAACATTGAAACAATGCTACGAAATGCTCGTGCATTCCGTGAACTTTCACCTGCAGAAGAAAAACGGTGGGCCCGCATGTTGGAACAATGCAACGTTGCTGTCACCCCAGGAAATAAGCTGTCAGTATTCTCAGCTATGGTCACCTTTCTTCGGGTGAAGACATCTGAGCGGATGACCAACAAATCATTCGATGCGATGTTGGCTGCTTTCCGCGAATCTTTCCCAGATGCGTCTGAGCTGTCACACACCTACAGTAAAATGAAGAATTTCCTTCGTGCAGTTGGAATTGGATATGATATGATCCATGTTTGTAAGAATAATTGTGTTCTGTTCCGAAAGGATTATGCCAACTTAAGTGAATGCCCGAAATGCAAATCATCAAGATGGAAAGATGGCGATGCTGTGAAGAGGATTCCTCATAATGTTCTGAGACATTTTCCAATTATACCAAGATTGCAGAGGTTGTTTCATGATGCTGAAACAAGAGAGGATGTACTGTGGCATTCTAGGAACCAGGAGTACAGAGATCAGAATGTAATGAGCCATCCATCTCATGGTAGTGAGTGGAAAAGCTTCAATGATAAACACAAAGAGTTTGCTTCTGACCCGAGACACATTAGACTTGGCTTAGCTTCAGATGGATTTAACCCATTTGGCCACCAGAGCGCCACATATAGCATGTGGCCAGTGCTTGTTATCCCTTACAACATGCCTCCAAATGTCTGCACCAAAGAATCAAACTACATGATGGCCTTTCTCATCCCAGGTCCAAAAAGTCCTGGAAAGGATTTTGATTTGTTCATGGAGCCTCTTGTGGAGGAACTTCAACAGCTATGGAAGGGTGTTCTCACTCGAGACTTATATAGCAGCCCACCAGCTGATTTCTTTCTGCGTGCTATTATAATTTGGTGCATCCATGATTATCCGGCTTTGGGCACTATGTCAGGGCGAACGACACATGGTTACAATGCATGTGTTCGCTGTGACAGGAATCCGCTGTCATACGCAATACTTAGCAAGATCTGTTACATTGGATACCGTCGTTTCCTTGCCAAGGACAAGCCGCATCCTAGAAAATACCGAAGACATGTGTTCAATGCAAAGCATGAAAACCGTGATGCGCCAAAGAGGCTCACCGCCGATGAGTTGCAAGTGGAATTAGAGAAGGTTAGGCATATTACACCAGGAAACCATCCTGGTAATGGTAGCGGGAAAAGGAAGCGTGGCAGGGTAGAAGAGAGATTATTGTTTACCCGCAGGTCCACTTTGTGGGACTTGGAGTATTGGAAAGATTTGGATCTGCGGCATAATCTTGATGTGATGAACATAGAGAAAAATATATGTGACAGCATTATCGATACACTTCTTAATATTGAAGGCAAGACGAAAGATACCTTAAAATCTAGGATTGATTTGACACACCTGGGTATCAGAAAGGATTTGCAGGTGCAAGATGAAGGTAAACCACGGGATATGGCACGAGCTGTGTGCATCTTGGACAAGGTAAAAAGAAAAGAATTCTGCGCGGTCCTGTCACGTGTGAGATTCCCACATGGATTTGCTTCCAACCCTGAAAGGAGAGTCAGTGCAGATGGAAACAAGGTACAAGGGTTGAAAACTCATGACTGCCACGTCCTACTTCGAAGGGTTTTACCTGTTATCCTTAGAGGATTGGGCCGCCCTGACTTATACAGAGCAGTTGCAGAGTTGGGACAATTCTTCAGGGAACTCTGCAGTAGGAATATCAGGATAGATGCTTTGGAGCGTCTTAGAGACAAGATACCAACTATCCTATGCGACCTTGAGAAGATATATCCTCCAGCCTTCTTTGATGTGATGGTGCATTTGGCTGTTCATCTACCTGATGAGGCACTACTTAGAGGTCCAGTACAGTATGGCTGGATGTACCCTATTGAAGGCGGCTAGGCACTTTCAAGGGCTATGTTAGGAACAGAGCTAGACCCGAGGGTTCCATTGCAGAGGCCTACATTGCTACAGAAGCGTTGACATTTTGCTCAAAATACATTGAAATAGCTGATCAGCTTAGCAAAGAGGTGGGTGAAGACAATCCCGGGCTCAATGTTTTCGATTATTCTGTTCGAGTTACAGGGAAGAGTCGACAAGAGGACAAACCTAAAGATTTGGACAAAATGGTTTGGTATGTGTTGAATAACTGTCCTGAGATACTACCTTATATCAAGTAAGTACAGTACTGCAGCTTATACATCGTAATCTACTAAACTTGCAGCACATTCTTATATATTTAGATGTTTGACGCGAACACTATGTTGTGCCGCATCTACAAAGAGGAGTTACTGCCGCAAAATCCAAGAAACATTGACAAACTGGTTATGGCAGGATTTGCGAAATGGTTCAAGAACCATGTAAGCTTTTGAAGTGCACTCTTAGTTTTTTTAATATATTGAGTACATAAGATGATCAGCTTGTCTATTTTCTAACCATAGGTTAAGAAGATGCGGGAGGATGGGCAGGAAGTTGATGATGCCCTTTACTCACTAGCAATGGGTCCTCATACTCGGGTAAGACATTATGAATCTTGCGTTGTTGGAGATGTGCGCTACAACACCCTTGCACGAGACGAAGGCAGGAAGACACAAAACAGTGCCATCATGAGCACGGATACGTATGACAAAGAGATAACTGAAATGTATGCTAACATAACAGACATTGTTCAGTTGCAGTATATCTCCAGTTTCGAGGATCACCGGTGTGTGGTTCTGTTGTGTTGTCGTTGGTATAACCTGTTTTCCAGGATCGCAAAACACAGAGCTGATGATTATTTCAAATCCATCAATGTCAAGGCGGCGTACCAGACCAACGAGCCTTTTATTTTGGCAAATCAAGAAACACAGATATTTTTCTTGGAAGACACATTTGCATGTAGCGATGACTGGAGAGTATTGCAAAGGTTTGAGCAGAGGAATTCGTTTAATGAAGTTGCACAACAAGATGATGCTTACACTGCTCCTGATGTACAAGATAACACAGATGTTCCTAATATCTTTGAGAACCATCACGTCAATGACGGCGGCGAAAAGATTGCATGTCATGCTGTGGACATACAAGAGTTGATCAAGAAGAAGCCAACATTCGAGGACGTTGAGGACGAAGAAGAAGATGACACCGTGGGGAATTACGATTCAGACTAATACACATGGCGAAGATGTTGATGCTGCTGCTGCGGATGATGATTATATTGCTTTTGTCGTATTTGCCTGTCAGAAGACGTTTTTTTATCTACTATGTGAAATTGTGTTTGCTATGACAACTGAAACCTGATGAACATGTTGTTTAGTATTTTGTTGTGAGAACATCACTTGTTATGTATGCTGATTTGTGTTTGGTGATTGTATGACAACTAAAACATGATGACATTGTTGTTTAGTTGTACTCATATTTGGCTGTGAAACTTGAATTTGATGACATAGTTTGCTGTTGGACTGCAATTTGCTCGACGTCTTCGAATGAGAACAAAGCTGACCCGACAGGGCCTCTGCTATTTATTTATATGAGCAAAAGGGGATACCCCCTGATTTCCGTTAATAGAAATCATTAGATGTTCACAACACTACGCCCAACCTGCTACACAGGTTTCATTCATTACTAGTTTCAGCAAAGTGCTCATGTCGTAGGCACTGAATACATCACGAGTGCTACATACACTGCAAATAAAGAGACAATCATCCTACAGAGCACATCGATTTTGCCCATTATCTTCACATGCTCTTTCATCTCCTCATTGTTGTCAAGGCTGTTCAGCAGCTGTTGCTTGGCCATGATCAGAGGAACTGCATCTTTAACCTTCTGCTCTGCATCTTCCTCTTCTGCCGTTCCTTTAGTTACTTGTCCAACACCCCAACCTGCTGGTATTGGGATTCCTCGGCTAACCAAATAATCAGCGTAGTTGCATTCCCCCACAAAAGCAACTTCCCAGAAATACAAATCACACGAATCTTCCCTTTTCTGCACGAATCAAATTGGAAGATCATCAACCAAACTATTAAAAAACAGCAACTGAAAGCAGCAGAACAACTCTTAAACATATTATTACCCCATGATTCGGGCATTTGTAGAAGACTCGGCCAGGGTTGCGGATTGTGGTTGAGACGCGACGGATGACTCTGCGCGATTTGCAGCAGTGGCACCACACCAACGGCAGCGGGTTGCGATGAGCAATCGGCTGCGGTGCGCGTGCCGGGGGTTTGTGATGAGACCCATAGGCGATGGTACGGGTGGCGACTTGGCGCATATCTGGTTGTTGCCTGCTGAAGAGCAGGTGGACGAGCAGCCAGCGGACATGGTTGCTGCGGCCAGAGCTTCTGATGCTAGGCAGAGTAAGTAGAGAAGAGGAGAAGCGAACGTTGGATATGTCAGTTTCATTACTTGCAGAGTAGCATAGCACCATATATAGTCATAATCTAGGTTTGGATTCGAACCAGCTACAGGAGGGACCTCCTTGTTTTGCAAAAAAAAAATATTTCTCCACCTGACAGCTGGGACCCACCGGCTGTATCTTCGCACGGAAGAAAGTGCCTCCTTGTTTTGCGAAAAAAATTATTCATCCCGTTGACAGCTGGGACCAGTCAGATTTGGTGACTGACTTGTGGGCCTACTAAGCGGATGTGTACGCACGGCTTTGTCAACTTAATCAACAAATGATTCTAGCAGCTGGACCGTTGGATGTTAATCCAACAGCCGTGCTCCTTCTTCAACCTCTGTTCTTGCTCCTGTCTCCCGTGGGTGGCACCGCGGCTATGCTACCGCACACCCGAACCAGTGAAGTTTCCCACTCCTCTCCATCTGCGACTCCACTGCCCCGTCTTCCCCATCTCCGGGTCGTTCCAGTCTGGGTGCGCTCGGCATGGTGTAGTCAACGTGGTCAACAACCGAGAGTCATCGGAAGATGACTGTACGTGAGAGGCTGACAGTGGGGACGCACCACACCCATGGACGCATGCATGCAACGAAACGCGGCGAGGTCAACGTGGTCAAGGAACGACTTCCATCGGAAGTATACTGTACGTGGAGAGTCTCAGCTGGGTCCACGGCCGCAGCAAGTAAGTGCCTCCTTATTACGCGGAAAATAATGATTCCTCCAACTGACAGCAGGGACCCACTGGACGGGCCACCGTATTTTGCGAAAAAAATGTTTGCCCCCTGACTGCTGGGACCCACCTGACAGGCTGCCGTATTTCGCGAAAAAGCGTTCCCCCGCTGTCAGCTCGGACCCACCGGAAGTACCTCCTTATTACGCACAAAGAAATGAATACTCCCCCGGCTAGCTGGGACCTACCTTGGTGGGAGGCTAACTTGTGGGCCTACTAAGTTGACGGGGATGAAGGGCTTTGTCAACTTAGTCAATATGAACGATTCTAGCTCCAGTGACCGTACGATGTCCATCCAACGGCCGTAGTGCTTCTTCAACCTCTGGTCTTCTTGCTCAAGCCGCCCAAAGCAGCGCCGGTCGTGCCGCATGCTCCTGCCTCCCGTGGCCGGCTGTGCTGCCGCGGAGGCCTCACCGCCCCTACTATTCCCACCGCTGGCCAGGCCCTACGGCGACGGCGGCCTCACACCACAGCCGAACCAGTGAACCCTCGTACTCCTCTCCGCGCGGGCTTCCGCTGCCGCGTCTTCCCCGGCTCCGCGTCGTCCCCTTCCTAGGCCTCGCCGTCGTCCACCACCGTGGTGCTCTCCGCTCGGCGTGGTCAACGTGGTCAAGGAACGACTTCCATCGGAAGAGTACTGTACGTGGAGAGGCTGACAGCTGGGTCCATGGCCACAGCCCAGTTTTTTTGTGATTTGCCAAGTAAGTCGCTTTGTCAGGCCTGTTGGGCTACAAATCTTTCAAGACGAGGAGAGCCTTCATTCGGCTGGCCAAGAAAATGGCCCATCAGTAATGAGAAATGGGCTGTACATTTTTAAAACACATCAAACCGGCAATTAGTTTCAAATATCTTTTTTTCATTTCGAGATTTTAAATTACATTAATTTTTATGCGTGGAGAATTTGTTGGATTTTATATTGATATACATTTATTTTTAAAATCAGTTTGAATGTGAGTCGAAATTTCGGGATTAAAAGCAGTTCGGACCGCACCGAAATATGCAAAATTTCGTATAATTTTTTAACCGTGGCCACAATATGGGCTGTAATGCTAACAAAAAGAATATGGGCTCCAAAAAAACCTTAATAATTAGCAAATGGGCTGTAAATTATTAGAAATACTGGCAGATGGGTTGTATGCTGTTTTCCACAGATTTGAGGCTTTCCTAAAAAAAAGGTTGACGCACAAGCAGTGACTGTTGGATGGCCATCCAACGGCCGTCGTGCTTCTTCAATCTCTGCTCTTCCTGCTCCAGCCGCTCAAACAAGCGCCGGCGGGACTGCCTGCTCCCTCCTCCCCGCGGCCGGCTCTGCTGCCGCGTAGGCCTCACTACCCCACCGTACTCCCATCGCTGGCCTACCATCCCTCTACTCACCCACACCTGCTGCTATTCTCCGGCGACGGCAGACGAACCAGTAAACCCTCGTACAGTCGTACTCCCCTCCGCGTGGGAACAACTGCCGAGTCTTCCCTGCCTCCGTGTCGTTCCCTTCCTAGGCCTCGCCGTCGTCCACCACCCTGGTACTCTCGGCGTGGCCTGGTCAACGTGGTCAACGACCGACATGCATCTGAAGTGGACTGTACGTGGAGAGGCCGACAGCTGGGTCCACGGCCGCACGCAAGGAAATGCCTCCTTATTACGTGCAAAATAATGATTCATCCACCTGACATCAGGGACCCACCGAAAGGGCCTCTGTATTTCATGAAAAAAACATTACCGCCGCTGACAGCTCGGACCCACCAGCTATATATTCGCACGCAAGGAAGTGCCTCCTTATTACGCACAAAAAAATGAATACTCCCCCTGTTAGCTGGGACCCAGTATAGTGGCAGGCTGACTTGTGGGCCTACTAAGTTGACGGTGATGGAGGGCTTTGTCAACTTAGTCAATATGCATGATTCTAGCTCCAGTGACCGTACGATGTCCATCCAACGGCCGTAGTGCTTCTTCAACCTCTGGCCTTCTTGCTCCAGCCGCCAAAAGCAGCGCCGGTCGTGCCGCATGCTCCTGCCTCCTGTGGCCGGCTGTGCTACCGCGGAGGCCTCACCGCCCCCTACTATTCCCACCGCTGGCCAGGCCCTGCGGCGACGGCAGCCTCACACCGCAGCCGAACCAGTGAACCCTCGTACTCCTCTCCGCGCGGGCTTCCACTGCCGCGTCTTCCCCGGCTCCCCGTCGTCCCCTTCCTAGGCCTCGCCGTCGTCCACCGCCCTGGTGCTCTCGGCGCGGCGTGGTCAACGTGGTCAAGGAACGACTTCCATCGGACGTGGACTGTACGTGGAGAGGCTGACAGCTGGGTCCACGGCCGCAGCAAGGATGTGCCTCCTTATTACGCAGAAAATAATTATTCCTCCACCTGACAGCTGGGACCCACTGGATGGGCCACTGTATTTTGCGAAAAAAATGTTTCCTCCTGACTGCTGGGACCCACCAGCTACATCTTCGCACACAAGGAAGTGCGTCCGGGCAACAAAAAAACGATTCGCCCCCCTGACTGCTGGGACCCACTAGCTACATCTTCGCAGGCAAGGAAGTGCCTGACAGTCGGGACCCACCTGGTCGAAGCGTACGTAGCATTGTCATTCTGGTCGCGAACGTGTACGTACATATATACTGGTGGATGTAGAGGCGCGCATGTGTCGTAATAGAGGCGCGTACGTGTCGTAGTAGAGGTGCGCACGTAGCATGTACACGTACATACAGCGGCCAGGGTGCAAGAAAGAAAATACGGCCACGTATGTGTACATACGGGCGGGGTCTCGAACGCGTACTCGCGCATACGTACGGCCAGGGCTCGTGTACATGGCTGGGTCGGAACGGAGAAACATCGTCGTCGTCGTGTTCATGGGGAGGCAACAGAATGTGTCGTGTTCATGGGGAGGCAACGGAATGCGTCGTGTTCATGGGGAGGGGTGTGGCGTACCGCAAAATGGAGGAAACGGACCTCCTACGGTCGAAACGGGGGTCCTGTTGATCGGGAGGAGTGTGGCATACCGCAAAACGGACGAAACGGACCTCCTACGGTCGAAACGGGGGTCCTGTTGATCGGGAGGGGTCTGGCGTACCGCAAAACGGAGGAAATGGACCTCCTACGGTCGAAACGGGGGTCCTGTTGATCGGGAGGGGTGTGGTGTACCGCAAAACGGAGGAAACGGACCTCCTACGGTCGAAACGGGGGTCCTGTTGATCGGGAGGGGTGTGGCGTACCGCAAAACGGAGGAAACGGACCTCCTACGGTCGAAACGGGGGTCCTGTTCATCGGGAGGGGTGTGGCGTACCGCAAAACGAGACTCCACAGGATACTGTTCATCTCCGCCGTCGACCTCCTCCAGCCTCCACGGGCTACCGTCGACCTCCTCCAGCCTCCACGGGCTCCTGTTCATCCAGCCTCCACCGCGCGCTACTCCACCGGCTACTGTTCAACCACCCCTCCATGGGCACTCCTCCACCGTCTACTGTTCATCCAACCCTCCACACCACGGGGTCCTGTTCAACCACCCCTCCACGGGCACCCCTCCACCGTCTATTGTTCATCCAGCCCTCCACACCACGGGGTCCTGTTCAACCACCCCTCCACGGGCACCCCTCCACCGTCTACTGTTCATCCAGCCCTCCACCACACCACGGGGTCCTGTTCATCCAGAGGCAACGCCACCGCTCACTGTTCATCCAAACCCCCCACCCCCGCAACGCTCACTGTTCATCCCAGAGGCAGCATCGATCGGCTTCAGTTAGCAGCAGTAGCGAAGGAATCGCTCGATCGGGTTCAGTTAACAGCCATCGATCGATCGCTCGGGTTTAGTAACGCGTAGCCTGCAGTGCAATCACTCGGGTTCAGTTAGAGCACAACGTCTCGCTCGGGTTCAGTAAGAGCCAACGCCTCGCACACACGCGCGTACGTGTACGAGAGAAACGCGCATCGCTCGGCCCCCGACCTCCCACCGTAACCGGGAACTCCCCGAAATTTTCCTCCCCCTCGCTTCTACCACGGTTTTTTCCATCATGGACGGCCCAAAGAATGTCATGCAGCTGCGTCTCCGGCCCGCCCAAGACGAAAAGCCCATTTTCTGTCATGATTTTTTGTCATAGAAGTAGGAGCCCACCACATCTATGATGATACCGGGTTTTGTCACAATTATCGTCATAGAAGTGTCATATGTATGACAGAAAAAAATTCGTTCGGCCCAAAATGTCACGGATGTGTCTTTTTTTTGTAGTGAGAGACCCTTCGACGAAACTGTGTGCGATGCCATAATCAAAAACGGTGGTGTAAAAAACCGTCAGAAAAGGTGCAAAACATTTGCGATGATAGATGCATCAAACACGGTTAAGAATTTAGTTGCGTGTGCGATGCAGGGCATACGGTTCAGCTCAATGAACTGTTTATGATGAGGACGCACAAAAGAAACGGGCAGCCAGATGAAGGCGTGTGCGATATACAACATACGGTTCACTGGGATGAACTGTGCGTAATTAGGCAACACAATGGAAACGGTTCAACTGAACAAGATGTGTGTGATACGCGGCAAACAGGCCTGTAATCTGAAATGTGCGCGAAGACCAATAATAACACAGACGATTGCTGCTAATAAGCCGTGTGAATTGCTCTGTCTACAGTAGAATAACATGTATATATATATATATATAACTGAAATAAACATCCAATTACATAAGTGACTATACAGTTCATTCGCACACACCTCAATAAACAATTGCATGCATTCTAAAGTAGGAGAAACGATCGTCTAGTCATCTACTTCTTGTGACGCTCCCGCCACTACCATGTGGCTCGATCCCTCATCTGGGTCAGGAAGACGAGAGTTCCTCATGTCAACGATCCGCCTGTACATCTCATAGCTTGTGTACGCGTCCATGGTCGCGTACTTGACATGTTGTTCATCCAGTCTTTTATGCCACACACTGTGCCAGGCGTTCTTTTCCTTATTGCTCTCTTGCTTCATCTTCGCGTATTAGGGGTCGATGATGGCCGAGGTGAGGTCAACCAGGGAGTTCAGTTTGCTTTTGTCGGTGCCCCACACCTTGTAGTGGTGCTGGATGTTGACAAGATTCGGGCATTTCAAGTCTGAAACCTTGAGCGCTTTTAGATCGTTGGTGGTGTCCACCGTAGCGAAAATGTAGTCGGAACTCTTGATAAACTGGAGAAACGCTTGCAAGGCCTTGTGGCAAGGTGGAAGTGGTAGACGAGGACGTCATGTTGCACGCACAACCGGGCAACGAAAACCTTCTGATCGTGCCCGGCACGACCGATGGTGTACTCGAGGTCGAAGCCGACCACTCGGTACTTGTCCTCGGCAAGGAACTGCTCCATAGTTTGGATGGAGCTCTCCACCGAGACCAGATCATTCGTGTACCCCCACCGAGAGGGCCTTCCCCCTCATGTGGGTGTCCACTACGTGATGCGTGGTAAACTGCCCGCCGTTGTCGTCGTCGGCCGCTGGGAGCACCATTGGAGCCACGGGGAGCGCCATTGGAACCGCTGGATGTCCTCTCTGTATGTGTCCTCGTGGGTGTGCTTATTGTGACGTGTGAGACGAGAGATGAAGGTAAATGGCCGCAGGAATAAAAGAGGGCCGGGCGGCGTGGATTCTCGGCGCGTCCGCATGGCAGTTTTTGCAGCGGGTAACTGCATCGTCGCGCCACGCTCGGCGCAACCGCTTGCACACGAACGTGCGTGATCGTGCGCCGGCCCAAAACACTGGCAGCACACGTGGAGAGACAAGGGCAGAGCACCCGGAGGGACGCGAGAGCAGTGCGTGCATGGCGGGACACGAGCAGAGCGCGCCGCGGCCGCCTGAACCGCAAGCAACCACACGCATGGAGCAGTTGAACACGCAGCAGATGGTCGCCTACAAGCCGGCCGACAACTGCCTGCGTAGAGAGCGGCCGTGTGGTACCACCTCCGTCTAGTCTATAGTCTCCTTTATATTTCGTGCCATACTTTTCCCCCAAATTTAACCAATAAAATGTTAATGCATGTTTTAAAAATTATATAATTGGAAACTATGTTCAAATACAAATCCAACTATATAATTTGCGACATGCATTCGTATTTTATTAGTTAAATCATACTTATAAACCAGGACGGTGGTATAGTAGGTAATTAAATCGCAAACATTTTTTTATTAACCTTATGTGTACGTGGCCTTTCGTCCTCCTTTCGCACGTCTTGTCACCCCACTGCCGCAGACGGCTTACAGCGCAAGCTTGCGCAGGGCGCGGGGGCGTTCTTTTTGCCAAACGGTGGTGCCAATGAATCGTCGGTGAGCCCGTTCCCGCGCAACCTCGCAGGTTCCCGCCCATGCTTCCCGCCCGACTAGGTGAAATCCCCCAAAATTCCAATGCTAACCGGCCTGCTATGAAAACCCTCACGACCGGCGAGTCCTGCGTCACATTTTCCCCTCCATCCCTGTAGCTTATCTCGTCTGCTTCTCCCACATTCGCCAATGGCACCGGTCCGTCGTCGTCGCTCAGCCAGTCTGCCGTCATCAGAGGACAGCTCCAGCTAGGAGGCTACACTGCGGCGGCGGCGCAGTCCCCGACATAGTGTAGTGCGCGTGGCGTCCCTGTTGGGTGTGTGCGGAACACCCACCACACGCTCCGCCGCCGGTGCCCATCGACAGCTGTTGCCGGCCGTTGCTGCCACACCACCGTCGAAAGCCAGGGCCATCGCCCACTCCGCCGCCACGGCCCGAAGGCGGGAGATGGCCGCCGTGGCCGCCACCCCACTGCCGGCCACTGTGGCCATCCCTCGCTCCGCGAACGCGGCCCGAAGGCGGGAGGTGGTGGTCATGGCCGCCACCCCGTCGTTGGCCGCCGTGGCCGCCAGCCCACCGTCGACCGCCGGGGTCATTACCCCGCCGCCCGAAGGCGGGAGGCGGACGTGGATCCCCGCACGTGCGACGGCGACCTTGCGCTCTACACCGAGTTCCTGCGGGAGGAGGAGGAGCGCCTCGTCAAGCATGCAAAGATCCTTACTGCCGCAGTGGCAGCGGCACACGCCGCCTCAGAGGCGAGGAATCAGGGGATCTACGAGGAGAACCACCGCTTCGAGAGGGGTCGTCTGGAGTGGCAGAGGGCGTTCGAGGCGAGCGTCGCTGAAGCTGCATTAGCGGCAGGCACCGCATTGCGGTTGCCCAGCTCGTCGGTAGGCTCCTCCTTCTCCGCCTCTTATTGAGCATGCTCGGCAGAGGAGAGGCAGCCGGAAGTAGTACAAAGCCCCTCCGCAGTAGTAGTAGTATTTAGGGGCTATTTTGTTTAGTTCCTCTGACTATAGATGTGGTGGAACTGTACAACGTACTTAAAATTAGCTAGTATATATAGTTGAACTAGCTATTTCAGTACGTTGTTGGCAACAATTGGGGAAAAGTTTGGTCGGTTCAGCTGTCGAGTTGAACTGTTTGTATAAATTAAGAACGACTACTTAATCTATGAATGAAATCTATGCTTAATTACTGAATTTTAGTTGGAAAAATTAGATACTGCTAGTGATTTTTAGCTTCATATTTTGACAAATCACATTGTTACAAGGATTGACAAATCTTACCAAATTGTTTGTACGTGGTTCCACACGGGTCATCCAAAACAACCGTTTGCGTTGAAGGGATGCACAAATCCTGCGCTGCTCTCACTTTGCATACGGGTGTTCTATCTAAAACGTTTGCGATCAAGAGCTGCAGAAATCCTGGTAGGCACATTTTCTCTTGGCTTCCTGCGGAAGCTGTCGGTTTGCATACGGGTGTTCTAACTAAAATGTTTGCGATGAGTGTTTTATATTTAAAAAGCGAATTAAACTGTGGTTGGGCGCCATTAATGGAGAGGATGCGATCAAGGCGGGCGGCCATGGAAGTCAAAGGGCTCGCTTCCAAGTGAGCCTGCGCAGCGTACAGCTCGCACGCTTCCCGGTGAGCCTGCGCACTCAAGGACAGCTTGCACGCCTCTTGGTCAGCCTGCGCACCAGACGGCGCTCGCACGCCTCCCGTTCAGTCAAGGACAAGCAGCTTTCCGCACGGCACCCCCTACAGCCATTAAAAGCAAGAGATGTGGCGTCACGTGAATGGTTAACAGAATTTTGGATTTACTAGAATGAAAAAATCTGGCATCTCAATGTTTTGCCGGCAATCAACGGTGCCCTGGTGTTTGAAATTCATTCCCATTTCTTGCATGGGACCTAAGCATGCACCCAAGGACACATATTTGATTTTTCAACCAATTTATATGCAATGGAGCATGTGCATATAGTTCAAATTTGAATTATGCACATAAATGCATTGAAAACACAGTTAATGCATAAGAATGTCCAAACGAACCCCGAAAAATGACAAAAAATCACACAACACTCCTGTTGTTCTGTGTTGACACGAGAAAAAAAATTGAAAGCAATAAGAGGCAATGGATATCGTTTCGTCCACAAAGGTGGGACGTTCCCAACCGAAAATAATCATGCTTGTTGTGAGAAGCTCCGGTTTGTGAGAAGGATATACCCAAACCTGCCCCAAATGGGACAAAATTTGTACCACGACATGTTGATGCCGCTCCATGATGGCATGCCAAGTTTCATGAATTTCAGACGAGTTTTGGATTTACTAGAATTTAAAAACCAGGCATCTCAATGTTTTGCCGGCAATCAATGGTGCCCCGGTGTTTGAAATTCAATCCCATTTCTTGCATGGGACCTAAGCATGCACCCAAGGACACAGATTTGATTTTTCAACCAATTTATATGCACTGGAGCATGTGCATGTAGTTCAAATTTGAATTATGCACATAAAATGCATTGAAAACTCAGTTAATGCATAAAAATGTCCAAACGAACCCCAAAAAATCACATAACACTCCTGTTGTTCCATGTTGACATGAGAAAAAATTTTGAAAGCAATAAGAGGCAATGGATATCGTTTCGTCCACAAAGGTGGGACGTTCCCTACCGAAAACCATCATGCTTGTTGTGAGAAGCTCCGATTTGTGAGAAGCATATACCCAAACCTGCCCCAAATGGGACAAAATTTGTACCACGGCATGTTGACGCCGCTCCATGATAGCATGCCAAGTTTCATGAATTTCAGACGAGTTTTGGATTTACTAGAATTTAAAAACCAGGCATCTCAATGTTTTCACTACTAGGGAAAACCTTATACACAGAATCTTAGCAGCAGCACGGTTTAAAAACAGACGCTACTGCTAATTAGTAGTAGCGAGCTTCAGGAAACCGCGCTACTAATAGCATGGTAGCAGTAGCGGTCTAGGTGAAACAAGCGCTACTACTATAATTGCCATGGCGTTGCCTCCAGGCTAGATATGGTAGTAGCGCCCTTCCAAGGACGTGCTACTGCTAAACTACATAGTAGCATCGTTTTTCTTCAAAACACGCTACTGCTAAGTATTGCACCTAATTAAGTTTAGTCCCATACTGCTAAGCGAACAAGGTGTTTACCACCTTAAATCTGTTACTTCTCAAACTATCTCGAGCACTTGGTCTTCATTGAACTATATGTGTAGGATTTGTAGCTGCAATATGAATCTTCACCAGTGCCTATACAGGTACTGTGAGGATTCATCTTGACTATTTAGATTCTACACAAAAAGATCAATGATGACGAATATTTTTTTTGATGTTTTTACATGCTTAGATTTAGCAGTAGCGTTTTTTCAGCGCAAAGTGCTACTGATATTATAAAACAGAAAGGAATAGTTGTAGCACGTTTCGCTGGGACATGCTATAGCTAACTTAGCTATAGCGTGTTCCGACCAAACATGCTGCTGCTAGTTTGACTTAACACCTGGCCGCGCGGGCTCAAAATTTTGCTAAGTCCTTCCCCTCCACTTCCCTGTCTCCCCCAACTGCTCCATAGCCGCCTTCGACCACACCGCCGCCGCCCGAGGCCTCCTTCGACCACACCGCTGCCGCCCGAGGCCGTCATCGACCTCACTGTCGCCGCCCTCGACCTCACCGCCGCCGCCCGAGCCCGCCCAGGACCTCCACCGCCCGAGCCAGAGCGACGGTGTGGTCGAAGGCGGCCCCGGGCGGTGGCGGTGTGGTCGAAGGCGGCCTGGGGCGGCGGCGGTGTGGTCGAAGGTGGGAGGGCGACGGCGGCGATGGAGCAGTTGGGGGAGAGGGGGAAGTGGAGGGGAAGGACTTAGCGAAATTTTGAGCCCGCGCGGAAGGGGGTTAAGTCAAACTAGCAGTAGCGCGTTTGGCCGGAACGCCCTCGCCGCCGACCGCAAGGCTCTGCCTCTCCTCTCCCCTACCCTCCTCTCTCTCTCTGCTAGGGCAATTCATATATATGTTGATGATGTGTTGATGTTCATATGAACCCTAGGTGTTCATATGAACCCTCGATTTGTTTAGGGCAGTAGGCATTTTTTAGCATTTAGGAAAAATGATTAGCAATTTTTTTGGAAATTAGCTAGGGCAAATTTTATGAAACTTGGTTATAAAAAATTATTTGGACTATGGAGCTGAATCTGTTCCAAATTTCATTCCAAGGAAATTTGAATTATTTGGACTATGGACCTGAATATTGTTGAAGAAATTGGGTGTAGGTACTAAGGTCTTGCTGTGGAAATTTTGGTGAGGTCAGAAGGGTTAGAGAAAATGGAGTTCCTAGACTTTTAGTTTTAGACAAAAAACAAAAGTATTTAGCTATAAATAAACAACATTAGCTATGACATTTAGCTATAAACAAAAAACAGAATTGTTTCTCTTTTCAAATACTTGGTTAAACTAATTGTTGCTATGTAAACCAAAAACAAGATTGTTGTTATATGATATATGTCATTGATGTTCATTTGCATATTCCATTATTGTTGATTATATCTTTTCATTGGAGTGGCCATGTTATATGCAAATTCCTCAATAGTGTTTGCTCATGTTATATCTTTTCATTGAAGTGGTTCGATTGTGCCCAAGTAGCTTTGTTGTTTCCAGGGAATGAAGCCGAGTGGCCTATGTTTTGCCGGAATGTTGATTCATTTCCGTTCCGGCAAATTTCAGGTTCTCGATTTGTCCACTTTTTAGCAAAAGTCATGCCGAAATTTTCCGTCAATTTCAGCATGACTTGTGCTACAAACTAGGACATATCGAGTGCCCTGGATTTGCTGCACCGGGAAGGAGTCAATGTTCCTGCAAAGCATAGGCCTTTTTATGTCATTATTCATTTTATTAGGTCTAGAATTAATTGACTAGATTTACAATAAGTTCATTTTTAGTAAGAACTAGTTGAATACGTCACATTTGTTGTTATTTTTTTAGTTAAAGCAATTATTACCGCATCGACGTCGACGATGCCTATCCCGCATCCTCGTCATCGTCGACTCGGCGGAGGACACCTGCTTGACCAGATGGGCCATGTCCAGGACTGGGCTCCGTCGGGTTGGTACTGGGAGGCGCTACCTACCGGGGGGCGCAGGTTGGTGAGGAGTCAGCCCGTCATTGACCCGAACCTTCTTTGGTGGCGGTCGCATGGGCCAGTGACGGTCTAGAGGCTTGAGGACCCTGCGGAGGTGGTACGTCACCGTGTCAGGGAGGAGAACGCGCACGTCTGTCGCTGCTTGTTTGAGTTGGAGCATGGGTTCTCCAATACCTGGCAGGTTCTTTGGGCAGCTAACCGGAGATATGATCCTGTGATGGTTCCTTCTCTTTGGGTGTCCACCGCCCGCGCGGATACCCGTCGTGCGCTAGGGTTTTAGTTCTATTAGTGATGTTATATGTATGATACTATTCGGGATGTATTAGTGATAATATTCGATGATGTACGGACGCAACTTTTGCTTATTGAATGCATGCTAATTTGAATACTTATTTATTTTACGATTTGGTTTTGCTTATTGAATGCTCATGTCAATATGAGTCCTATAAGATATTTTGAAATGTATATCTTGTGTTGCTCAAATAGGAAATATCGAGTGCACCGGATTTGTGTGTTGAGTATCCTGGTAGTTGCCTTCGATCGATTTTAAATTAATGTTTCAACTATGAACATAGGAAATGTCTGACGACGAAAAGGATTTCAGTATTTGCGAATACTGCGAAGACGAGCGTGGCCAGTGCGACAGAATCTTCCTAGATGATGATAGGCGCTTCAGCATCAAGCTGGACGAGAACTTTGAAGTCGATACAGTATGTCAGAATGACAAGTATTTTTTCGAAATTAAGCATGACATCTGCTTCATTTGCTTCAACTTATAATTTAATTTTTTTACTATTCTACTAGCGTATCCCCTGCCATGCAAGAGTTTTTGTCTTGGATAAGATAGGTTTCAGTCCTATGCAAACTACTACGGAGGTAAAGAGAGTTAACTTGAAGACCGAGCATGGTTATACTTTCCACGCAAAATTATACAACGCACACACCTACACCTATTCTGAATGCAAAACTTGGCAAGCACTATGCAAGGCTTATGCATTTGAGCCTGATATGTTTATCACCTTTGATATTCGTCTCGAAGACGATATTGAAGGTAATAGAGACATCTGGGTCGATGTGCAGACGCCTCCAATTATACCATTATGTGAGTTTCTCAACCTTATTTATGTCTTCGATATTGTTTATTCAAAAATAGTTGACAACTAATTTCTATTGACAGCTTATTTCCATTCAAGCAAACATGTCCGGCGCTTGGTAGACATGACTGTCCACTGTCCCGGGGTTGAACTAAACTGCGAGGAGATAGGTCATCATGTTTCATGGCTTGAGGATCTTCATACTATCAAGACAAATTATTTTCATGGACTTAAAAATCTTAGTACTCAAAACGTGTGACCAATAGTGTTCGTACTGAACTACGGTAACATCTATTTAGGAAAGATGGTAAGATTTTTACTATTTGTCCTTAGTGCATCTTTTGCATACATTATTTCTTAAGCTAAACTTCATTGCTAAGTATGTTATTATACGATGTTCTTCAACAGGGACTCCCGATGATTGTTGTGCCTCATTGGATCGAGACTAAAGGTCGCATGAGAATTGTTAGCTTACGACCAAGATTTCCTACAATGCACTTTAGTGCATACAGGATTTCTAATAGTGAGGAATGCATAATAGTGAAAGACTGGAGCAAAATTGTGAACGATCGCAGATAAGTACTAGGGGGCAGCAATCAGAAGCGCAGCCCACGATTAGGAGACAGGTTCATCTGCATGCTCCAACTTGATGAAGCAGGAGTGCTACACATGTTTTATGCTATTTTACATGAGATAGAGCAGCAGGAGTGATTAGCTAGCTAGAAATGAGTTATGATGATTAAATAGCTAGTGTTGGTGGTAATGACTATGATGATTATTATTAGCTAGTGTTGGTGGTGATTAGATAGCTACCGCAGCTAGTGTTGGTGGTGATTAGCTAGCTAGAATGAGTTTGAAGATGATGATGTGTGCTACACTATGACTATGATGATTAAATAGCTACTGTTGGTGGTAATGACTATGATGATGATTAAATAGCTTGTGTTGGCGGATTAGATTCAAGTGGAGGCAACATGTGGTGCACATCGAAAGTACTACCTAGTCCAAACTAGATCAATTTTGGATTAGTAGTATACTTTTGACATGCACCACATGTTGCCTCCACTTGAACCTAATCCACCTTCATTTGACACACTGTTATGCACATATTGATATAACAACCTCATAATTGGTATTGTACCAAAAATTTGTATAACGGCATATAAATACATTAAAAGTTAAAAAATGAGAAAAAGAATACTAGTAGCGATGGAGAGTAAACACGCTACTACTAGCTATATTAGCAGTAGCGCGGGAGTGAACAAGGGCTACGGCTATATGTCTTAGCAGTAGCGCGTGTCACACGCGCTACTGCTAAGGAATAGCTGTAGCACCTTACTAGTAGCGCGGTGTCCCGCGCTACTAGTGGGCATTAAACCCGCGCTACTACTAGGGTTTTCCCTAGTAGTGTTTGCCGGCAATCAATGGTGCCTCGGTGTTTGAAATTCATTCCCATTTCTTGCATGGGACCTAAGCATGCACCCAAGGACACGGATTTCATTTTTCAATAAATTTATATGCACTAGAGCATGTGCATGTAGTTCAAATTTGAATTATGCACATAAAATGCATTGAAAACTCAGTTCATGCATAAAAATGTCCAAACAAACCCCGAAAAATCACAAAAAATCACACAACACTCCTGTTGTTCTATGTTGACACGAGAAAAAAATTGAAAGACATAAGAGGCAATGGATATCGTTTCGTCCCCAAAGGTGGGACGTTCCCTACCGAAAACCATCATGCTTGTTGTGAGAAGCTTCGGTTTGTGAGAAGCATATACCCAAACCTGCCCCAAATGGGACAAAATTTGTACCACGGCATGTTGATGCCGCTCCATGATAGCATGCCAAGTTTCATGAATTTCAGACGAGTTTTGGATTTACTAGAATTTAAAAACCAGGCATCTCAATGTTTTGCCGGCAATCAACGGTTCCCCGGTGTTTGAAATTCATACCCATTTCTTGCATGGGACCTAAGCATGCACCCAAGGACACAGATTTGATTTTTCAACCAATTTATATGCACATGTGCTTGTAGTTCAAATTTGAATTATGCACATAAAATGCATTGTAAACTTAGTTAATGCATAAAAATGTCCAAACGAACCCCGAAAAATCACAAAAAATCTCACAACACTCCTATTGTTCTATGTTGACACGAGAAAAAATTGAAAGCAATAAGAGGCAATGTATATCATGTCGTCCCCAAAGGTGGGACGTTCCCTACCGAAAACCATCATGCTTGTTGTGAGAAGCTCCGGTTTGTGAGAAGCATATACCCAAACCTGGCCCAAATGGGAAAAAATTTGTACCACGGCATGTTGATGCCGCTCAATGATAGTATGCCAACTTTCATGAATTTCAGACGACTTTTGGATTTACTAGAATTTAAAAACCAGGCATCTCAATGTTTTGCCGGCAATCAACGGTGCCCCGGTGTTAGAAATTGATTCCCATTTCTTGCATGGGACCTAAGCATGCACCCAAGGACACAGATTTGATTTTTCAACCAATTTATATGCACTGGAGCATGTGCATGTAGTTCAAATTTGAATTGTTCACCTGAAATGGCTATGAAACCAATTTAATGTATAAAATGTTCAAACGAACCCTAAATAATTCCAATTCTTTTACGACACACATATAGCTGCATGTTCACTCTAGATAGAAGGTCTAGCAATTCAAACACCGTCCATTGCCGCTGTGATCCCATTATGTACTTCAAATCAAGATGAAAAATCAAGTAGATCGCACACAGTTTATTACCAGCAACCGTGTGTGATGTAGTACACAATATCTTGGAGCACCATCGGTGTATAGTACGCCTATGGCTTACGCGAGAAGGTGCGTCGGCTACAGTCCACAGCTGGCGTCTCAAACACACTAGCTCGCTCCCCAAATATCATTTCTCTATTCAATCGTTGCCAGTGAAAGATGGGCACGTGGATCCGCGTCGTGAGGGCAACTTCGGTGGTCCACTCCGGCGAGAGCGCGGCCGCAGCCGCCATGCACGTGCTAACAAGGTGCATGAGCACGGCCGCAATTTGCGACCGGGCGGCAAAGGCAGCCCAAACGGCCGCTGTTGCTTCTCAAGTGGCGGCAGCAACATCTGCCTCAGGGATAGCAACTGGCGAGAGCGGCACAGCAGTTGTCCGTTCCGCAGTGGCGGCCTTAGCCCTGATGGAGGCCGCCCACGACCATGTCGAGGCCGCCCACACCCAGCTCCTGGCGGACAACGCACAAATCGAACGAAGCTTCTCCGACAACGATCGGCAACCCACGGCCGAAGAGCTGGCCATCGCCGAGAGCGTTCGAGCAGCCGTCCGTTCATCCGCCGCATACCTTGCGACGACGGAGCCCGTCCAAGCCCAGATCGCGTCCGCCCACGCCCAGCTCGTGGCGGCCTTTCCAAATAGATGACGGGCACGGATGGCGAGATGCTTGCCGAGTATGGTGTGATGGATGCCATGGAGCCCCTTCCCCAGGAGACCGTCGAGCGCGAGCTGGACATGGAGGCGGCGGCGGAGATCGATGAGCACCAGCCATAGTAGTACTCCATGTTTTGTTTAATTAAGAGCGTCGGTCTTTAATTCGTTGGAGTAATGTTTAGGTCAGCTAGCACTGTTTAATTGCTGAACTTGCTCGATTAAGAAGTGTGCATGTGCTGTAGTCTCCTTTGTGTACCCAAATTATGCAATGACGTGGATGACCCCTGTAACCATAGAAATTCGAACCAAAACTTTTGACGTTCAAACTCATCACACATGGGTTAAGCTATCTGAATCATTTTGATGTCCACATATCATACACAGTTCTGAATAAGGGACCGTGTCTGATACTCTGATGACACTTTCCGCGCCAGTTTTTTGGCTGAAGCGATTCCAAATTTTTGGCTTCCGCGGAAATATCTACCTCCCTGCCCCCTCCCCCTTACCAAAAGCCACATTTCCCCTCTTTCCGCCTTCCTTTCCAAGTTGAAACCTTCACTCCTTGCTTGCAGTGCCACCGCCTCCTCGCCGGCGACCCTCCTTCACGCTGCTCGGCCTCCTCTATCCAGGCAGGTAATCTATGGACTGGTGCAAGGATCTCGAAGTTGGAATATACGCTTTGATGAGTTGATCAAAGAATATAGTTTTATACAGACTTGCGGTGAAGCCTGTATTTACAAGAAAGTGAGTGGGAGCACTACAGCATTTCTGATAAATATATGTGAATGACATATTGTTGATCGGAAATAATGTAAAATTTTCTGGAAAGCTTAAAGGAGTATTCGAAAGGAGTTTTTCTAATAAAGACCTCGGTGAAGCTGCTTACATATTGAGCATCAAAATCTATAGAGATAGATCAAGACGCTTGATAAGTTTTTTCAATGAATACATACCTTGACAAGATTTTGAATTAGTTCAAAATGGAACAGTCAAAGAAAGAGTTCTTGCCTGTGTTACAAGGTGTGAAATTGAGTAAGACTCAAAGCCCGACCACGGTAGAAGATAGAAAGAGAATGAAAGTCATTCCCTATGCCTCGGCCATAGGTTCTATAAAGTATGCCATGCTGTGTACTAGACCTATTGTATACCCTACACTGAGTTTAGCAAGGGAGTACAATAGTAATCTAGGAGTAGATCACTGGACAGCGGTCAAAATTATCCTTAGTGGAATAAGGATATTTTTCTCGATTATGGAGGTGACAAAAGGTTCGTCGTAAAGGGTTACGTCAATGCAAGTTTTGACACTGATCCAGATGACTCTAAGTCTCAATCTGGATACATATTGAAAGTGGGAGCAATTAGCTAGAGTAGCTCTGTGCAGAGCATTGTTGACATAGAAATTTGCAAAATGCATACGGATCTGAATGTGGCAGACCCGTTGACTAAACTTCTCTCACAAGCCAAACATGATCACACCTTAGTACTCTTTGGGTGTTAATCACATAGCGATGTGAACTAGATTATTGACTGTAGCAAACCCTTCGGGTGTTGGTCACATGACGATGTGAACTATGGGTACTAATCACATGGTGATGTTAAGTATTGGTGTTAAATCACATGGCGATGTGAACTAGATTATTGACTCTAGTGCAACTGGGAGACTGAAGGAAATATGCCCTAGAGCGTTTGAGCAACCGTCCATTCCTCCGCCGCATACCTTGCTACGACGGAGCCCGTCCAAGCCCAGATCGCGTCCGCCCACGCCCAGCTCTTGGCGGCCTTTTCCAAATAGATGGCGGACGCGGATGGCGAGATGCTTGCCAAGTATGGTGCGATGGATGCCATGGAGCCCCTTCCCGAGGAGACCGTCGGGCGCGAGCTGGACATGGAGGCGGCGGACGAGATCGATGAGCACTAGCCGTAGTAGTACTCTATGTTTTGTTTAATTAAGAGCGTCGGTCTTTAATTTGTTGGAGTAATGTTTAGGTCAGCTAGCTCTGTTTAATTGCTGAACTTGCTCGATTAAGAAGTGTGGGTGTGCTGTAGTCTCCTTTCTGTACCCAAATTATGCAATGACGTGGATGACCACTGTAACCATGGAAATTCGAACCAAAACTTTTGACGTTCAAACTCATCACACACGGGTTAAGCTATCTGAATCATTTTGACGTCCACATATCGTACACAAGTCTGAATAAGGGACCGTGTCTGATACTCTGATGACACTTTCCGCGCCAGTGTTTTGGCTGAAGCGATTCCAAATTTTCGGCTTCCGCGGAAATATCTACCTCCCCGCCCCCTCCCCCTTACCAAAAGCCACATTTCCCCTCTTTCCGCATTCCTTTCCAAGTTGAAACCTTCAATCCTTGCTTGCAGCGCCGCCGCCTCCTCGCCGGCGACCCTCCTTCACGCTGCTCAGCCTCCTCTATCCAGGCAGGTAATCTATGGACTGGTGCAAGCATCTCGGAGTGGGAATATACGCTTTGATGAGTTGATCAAAGCATATAGTTTTATACAGACTTGCGGTGAAGCCTGTATTTACAAGAAAGTGAGTGGGAACACTACAGCATTTCTGATAAATATATGTGAATGACATATTGTTGATCGGAAATAATGTAGAATTTTCTGGAAAGCATAAAGGAGTATTTGAAAGGAGTTTTTCAAATAAAGACCTTGGTGCATTGAGCATCAAAATCTATAGGGATAGATCAAGACGCTTGATAAGTTTTTTCAATGAATACATACCTTGACAAGATTTTGAATTAGTTCAAAATGGAACAGTCAAAGAAAGAGTTATTGCTTGTGTTACAAGGTGTGAAATTGAGTAAGACTCAAAGCCCGACCACGGCAGAAGATAGAAAGAGAATGAAAGTCATTCCCTATGCCTCAGCCATAGGTTCTATAAAGTATGCCATGCTGTGTACCAGACCTATTGTATACCCTACACTGAGTTTAGCAAGGGAGTACAATAGTGATCTAGGAGTAGATCACTGGACAGCGGTAAAAATTATCCTTAGTGGAATAAGGATATGTTTCTCGATTATGGAGGTGACAAAAGGTTCGTCGTAAAGGGTTACGTCAATGCAAGTTTGGACACTGATCCAGATGACTCTAAGTCTCAATCTGGATACATATTGAAAGTGGGAGCAATTAGCTAGAGTAGCTCTGTGCAGAGCATTGTTGACATAGAAATTTGCAAAATACATACGGGTCTGAATGTGGCAGACCCATTGACTAAACTTCTCTCACAAGCAAAACATGATGACACCTTAGTACTCTTTGGGTGTTAATCACAAAGCGATGTGAACTAGATTATTGACTCTAGTAAACCCTTTGGGTGTTGGTCACATGACGATGTGAACTATGGGTATTAATCACATGGTGATGTAAAGTATTGGTGTTAAATCACATGGCGATGTGAACTAGATTATTGACTCGCAAGTGGGAGACTGAAGGAAATATGCCCTAGAGCGTTCGAGCAGCCATCCGTTCCTCCGTCGCATACCTTGCGACGACGGAGCGCGTCCAAGCCCAGATCGCGTCCGCCCACGCCCAGCTCGTGGCGGCCTTTTCCAAATAGATGGTGGACGCGGATGGTGAGATGCTTGCCGAATATGGTGCGATGGATGCCATGGAGCTCCTTCCCCAGGAGACCGTCGGGCGCGAGCTGGACATGGAGGCGGCGGCGGAGATCGATGAGCACCAGCCGTAGTAGTACTCTATGTTTTGTTTAATTAAGAGCGCCGGTCTTTAATTTTTTGGAGTAATGTTTAGGTCAGCTAGCTCTGTTTAATTGTTGAACTTGCTTGATTAAGAAGTGTGGGTGTGCTGTAGTCTCCTTTGTGTACCCAAATTATGCAATGTGTGGATGACCACTGTAACCATGGAAATTCGAACCAAAACTTTTGACGTTCAAACTCACCACACACGGGTTAAGCTATCTGAATCATTTTGATGTCCACATATCGTACACAATTCTGAATAAGGGACCGTGTCTGATACTCTGATGACACTTTCGGCGCCAATTTTTTGGCTGAAGCGATTCCAAATTTTCGGCTTCCGCGGAAATATCTACCTCCCCCCCCCCCCGCCCCCTCCCCCTTACCAAAAGCCACATTTCCCCTCTTTCCGCCTTCCTTTCCAAGTTGAAACCTTCACTCCTTGCTTGCAGCGCCGCCGCCTCCTCGCCGGCGACCCTCCTTCACGCTGCTCGGCATCCTCTATCCAGGCAGGTAATCCACACCCGACCCCCATCCTCCTCCTCCTTCCACATCCCACATGCCCGGACCGCCGGTGCGAGCGCGACACCTTCCACCCAACTCACCGACCCCTCGACCAAATAAGCGCCGGCCTGAGCCATGGTGCACGCAGTATAGCCAGGACCTCAAGGAGCATTTGGCAGCGGAGAAGCAAATTGCGGCCGCACACGCGGATGAGGTCGCGATGGCTGCCATTCGTGCCGACCCCCAGATCTTGGAGGAGCACCTTGCCAATTGCTAGCTACGCCGGTTAAGCATGCTCGGTTTACCCATTGCGTGTGCTGCTCCTGCCTTTCCTTCACAAAATCTAGTGAATCGTCCTATCTAATTTCACCATCAATCTGTTGCTCCAGTGTATATGTTCTATATGTCGTGCAGTGTGGTGCTCACTTATTAACTGTTTTGTTAATTAGTTGTCGTCTTCAGTTGAGTGTTTGGTTCAATTCTGCAAATGTGATGTTCAATTCTTCAGGTTGCAATTTTGTATTGTCTTCCAGGTGAGAAATAAATTGAATTTATCTTTACAAAATTGCGGGTGCATTCTGTTATTGTATACCATGTGAGGAATAAATTGAATTTGGCTGTAGTAAATACATGAGAAACAAATACAATTGCTACAATTGGCTGTAGCTAACTGTTTGGTTAACTCTCTGATTTTCTATTAGGAGGATGTTATATTGTGCAATGTGGTGCTCATTTATTGTTTGGTTCATTTGTTGTGGTGCTTAGTTAACTGCTTGGTTGAATGTTATATTATGCAATGTGGTGCTCAGTTAATGTTTGATTCATTTGTTGTGGTGTTTAGTTAACTGCTTGGTTCAATTCTGCAATGCGATGTCCAATTGTCGTGGGTAGAATTTTGTATTGTTGTGCATGTGAGGAATAAATCGAATTTGGTTGCACTTAATACATGAGAAACATATACAAGTGTTATATTTCCTTGTTCTTAATCATGCTTGGTTTGGGTAAATGGGTTTTCCGTGTGGCTTCAATTAATCTGATGAATCTGCAATGTGCTTATTTTTCATCAACATATTTTACTGATGGCATGCGAACACTTACTTAACCTGATGACTAACTACCTTGTATGTGTTGCAGGGAAACAATGGGAAGCACTGAGGTTTAGAATCGAGGTTAGCACGTGCATGGTCCGTTGTCTAATAGAACATTATTGTGCAATTGCAGGAACCATTCTAATATTTTGGTTTTTAACAATTTGGTCTTGCACATGTAGGTCCTGTTGTGAGAGGTTTTGACCCACTGTTCGACCCTTTTTGCATATGGGGAAATGAGTTGTCCATGAATATCAATCAAATCAAGAAACTCAGAAAGATTGTTAGGATAAAGAAATTAGCGACAAAAAACAACAAGATCTTTGTCTGCACAATGAAGAAGACATCAGTTCACTACAAGATGGTACTAACTATTATACATTGCCTATTTTTTATTCCTTTGCCCTATTTCCAATATAGAGAAGATATTTATGCACATCCTTGTTTTCAGGCCTTTCCAAAGCAGTTCACTGATGATTACCTCTCAAACCACCTCTATGGTCAGGAGGCGGGGAGGGTTTTCATACAACACCCACGGTTCAATATTGAAGTGTTCCTGAAGAGGTCGAAGGACGGACGGTCAGTCATCCATAGGCACTGGCCTAAAGTTGCAAAGACCTTCAACATGAATGAAGGCTCAATATTCGCCTTCCGCTTCAGCAGTTTTCCAGATGAGATGCATCTATCTATATCCCGTCTATGATGCTAATTTTGAAAGGTTCTACATGTTGCATGTGGAACTTGCTGCTGGTGCAGTTGTGTAATGGGGTAGCTGAGTGCTGAAGCTATATCATGTTGTACTCTGATGTATTTCAATTATGAAATTCTGCTTCCTTAATATGGAAATTAAATATATTGTGTGCTTAATATGAATATCAATCAGATTAATAAATGGATTATTAATAATAGCGCAATTAGCCTACTAATGGTGAATTAGCCTGCTAATTGGGTTTCGATATTGCAAATGGTTGTTGAAAAAATACCGTGGGTGATGACCTCAGGCAACGCACACAGTTTCGAGGAATAAACCATGTTGGATCAATGAACAATCACACACGACTTCTCTTGAAAACTGTTTGCGTTAGGCCACCATGCGCAAACGTTTACCACATAAAAACTGTGTGTCATGGACAGCCTTTGCCACACAGTTTCTTCTACGGACCGTGTGTGCTACATTCAATAACGCAAATGATTTAATGGGAAAAATTGTGTGTTATGTACCTGTGTACGGAAACGTTTTCCTTGGAGCGACTGTGTGGGATGTGCATACGAACAGAAACATTTAGCGGGTCCCGACTGTGTGGGATGTACTTGCGACCGGAAAAAAATCCATCGTATAATTGTATTTTTATCTGTACTGTATGTATTTCTGTATTTGAGCACTCGTCGGTCGCACACGGCCTCATTTTGCCGAACGTGTGTGCCAGGAGGGCATATCCCCGACGGTTTCTGGGTCGTGTGGGAAGGACCCCCCTATCGCCCACACTCACTTGGAGACGGTTCCAGATGCCATCGCGGAAAGGGGTTTTAAACCATTTGTTTAGGACCGACGCGCACCAGTGTTGTGTACGCGTCCATGGCCGCGTACTTGACATGTTGTTCATCCAGTCTCTCATGCCACACACTGTGCCAGGCGTTCTTGTCCTTCTTGCTCTCATTCTTCATCTTCATATAGTAGGGCTCGATCATGGCCGAGGCGATGTCAACCAGGGAGTTCAGTTTGTTTTTGTCGCTGCCCCAGACCTTGTAGTGGTGCTGGATGTTGACAAGATTCGGGCATTTCAAGTCCGAAACCTTTAGCGCTTTTAGATCATCGGTGGTGTCCACCGTAGCGAAACTGTAGTCGGAGTTGTTGATAAACCTGGAGAAACGCTCATGAGGCCTTGTGGCAAGATGGTAGTGGTAGACGAGGATGTCATGTTGCACGCACAACTGGGCAATGGCAACCTTCTAATCATGCCCGGCACGACCGATGGTGTACACGAGGTCGAAGCCAACCACTCGGTACTTGTCCTCGGCAAGGAACTGCTCCATAGTTTGGATGGACCTCTCCACCGAGACCGGATCATTCGTGTACCCCACCGAGAGGACCTTCCCCCTCACGTGGGTGTCCACTACGTGATGTGTGGTGAACTGCCCGCCGTTGTCGTCGTCTGCCACTGGGAGCGCCATTGGAGCCACAGGGAGCGCCATTGGAACCGCTGGATGTCCTCTCTGTATGTGTCGTCGTGGGTGTGCTTATTGTGTCGTGTCATGTGAGAGATGAAGGTAAATGGTCGCAGGAATAAATGGGGGCCGGGCGGCCTGGATTCTCTGCGCGTCCACCTGGAAGTTTTTGCAGCGGGTAACTGCATTGTCGCACCGCGCCCGGCGCAACCGCATGCACACGAACGTGTGTGATCGTGCACCGTCCCCAAACACTAGCAGCGCGCGTGGAGGGACGAGGGCAGAGCACCCGGAGGGACATGAGAGCAGAGCGCGCGCGACGGGACGCGAGCGGAGCGCGCCGCAGCCGCCTGAACCGCAAGCAACCATACACATAGAGCAGTTGAACACGCAGGAAATGGTCGCCTACAAGCCGGCCGACAGTTGCGTCGCTGCGTAGAGAGCGGCTGTGTGCTACTACCTCTGTCTATTCTATAGTCCCCTTTATATTTTGTGCCATACTTTGCCCTCAAATTTAACCAACAAAATGTTAATGCATGTTATAAAAATTATATAATTGGAAACTATGTTCAAATACGAATCCAACTATATAATCTTTGGTGACATGTATTCGTATTTTATTAGTTAAATCATACTTATAAACCAGGATGGGGGTATAGTAGATTAAATTGCAAAGGTTTTTTAACCATATGTGTACGTGGCCTTTCGTCCTCCTCTCACACGTCTTGTCACCCCACTGCCGCAGACGGCTTACAGCGCAAGCTTGCGCAGCGCGCGGGGGCGTTCTTTTTGCCAAACGGTGGTGCCAATGAATCGTCGGTGAGCCCGTTCCCACGCAACCTCGCAGGTTCCCGCGCAAGCTTCCCGCCTGAATCGGTGAAATCCCCCAAAATCCCAATGCTTACCGGCCTACTATAAAAACCCTCACAGCCGGCAAGTCATGCGTCGCATTTTACCCTCCCTCCCTGTAGCTTATCTCGTGTGCTTCTCCCACAATGGCCAATGGCACCGGTCCGTCGTCGTCGCTCAGCCACTCTGCCATCATTAGAGGACAGCTCCAGCTGGGAGGCTACACCGCGGCGGCGGTGCAGTCCCCGACGTAGTGTAGTGTGCGTTGCATCCCTGTTGGGCGTGCGCGAAACACCCACCACACGCTCCGCCGCCGTTGCCCGTCGACAGCTGTTGCCGGCCGCCGTTGCCGCCACACCACCATCGAAAGCCAGGGCCATCACCCGTTCCACCGCTGCGGCCCGAAGGCGGGAGGTGGCCGTTGTGGCCGCCACCCCACTGCCGGCCACGGTGGCCATCTCCCGCTCCGCCACCGCGGACCGAAGGCGGAAGGTGGTGGTCGTGGCCGCCACGCCATTGTCAGCTGTCATGGCCGCCAGCCCACCGTCGACCGCCGGGGTCATCATCCGCTCCGCCACCGCCGCCCGAAGGCGGGAGGCAGAGGTGGATGACCGCACGTGCGTCAGTGACCTTGCCCGCTACACCGAGTTCCTGCGGGAGGAGGAGAAGCGCCTCGTTGAGCATGCAAAGAGTCTTATCGCCACCGTGGCCGCGGCACACGCCGCCTCAGAGGCGAGGAATCAGGAGATCTACGAGGAGAACCACCGCTTCGAGAGGGGTCATTTGGAGCGGCAGAGGGCCTTCGAGGTGAGCGTCGCTGAAGCTGCAGCAGCGGAGGCACCGTATTGCTGTTGCCCAGCTCGTCGGTATGCTCCTCCTCCTCTGCCTCTTACTGAGTGCGCTCGGTAGAGTTGAGGCAACCAGAAGTAGTACAAAGCCCCTCCGTAGTAGTAGTATTTAGGGGCTATTTTGTTCAGTTCATCTGACTATAGATGTGCTGGAGCTGTACAATGTACTTAAAATTAGCTACTATATATATAGTTGAACTAGCTATTTCAGTATGTGGTTGGCAACAACTGGGGAAAAGTATGGTCGGTTTAGCTGTCGAGTTGAACTGTTTGTATAAATTAAGAACGACTGCTTAATCTATGAATGAAATCTCTGCTTAATTACTGAATTTTAGTTGCAAAAATTAGATACTGCTAGTGGTTTTTAGCTTCATATTTTTACAAATCGCAGTGTTACAAGGTTGACAAATGGCAATGTTACTAGATCAACAAATGTCAATCTTTCCAGTTTGACAAATAGCAACATACCCAAATTGTTTGTAAGTGGTTGCACACGGGTCATCCAAAAGAACTGTTTGCGTTGAAGAGATGCACAAATCCTTCTCTCACTTTGCGTACGGGGTGTTCTATCTAAAATGTTTGCGATCAAGTGTTGCACAAATCCTGCTCGGCACATTTTCCCTTGGCTTCCTGGGGAAGCTGTCTGTTGGCATACGGGTGTTCTAACTAAAACGTTTGCGATGAGTGTTTTACATTTAAACACCATTGGCATTTTTTAAAAAGAAAATCATTTGATAAGTCCGTACATTAAGAGAGAGAAACGCAAGTTCGCTCAAACCATATCTTTCATTGAGTCATACACTCATACTGCGAATTTATATTCATATGATCGAGATACAGTATTTGTGCATCCCAAGGCACCCCAAGATACTGAGATGTCGATATGAGGAGAATAAGGAGTGATAAGACCCCAAGCTTGGGGATGCCCAAGGCACCCCAAGGTAATATTCAAGGAATATCCAAGCAACTAAGCTTGGGGATGCCCCGGAAGGCATCCCCTCTTTCGTCTCCAACATTATCGGTAACCTCACTTGGAGCTATGTTTTCATTCGTCACAAGATATGTGTTTTGCTTGGAGCGTCAATTTATTTTGTTAGGATTTTCTTGCTGTTATTTATAATAATGTTTGCATCTTTTATTTCAATAAAAGTGGCATTGATAGCCTTTACTATGCTTATTTTACAAGTATACATGTTGCTGTTTCAAAACAGAAAGTTTACCGCTGTTGCAAAAATTCCCTAGAAAAGTCAGTATGTGATAAAATGTTGAAACTTTTTGCATATTAAGCCCTGATAAATTTTCTATAGTGTGGTAAATTTTCATAATGTTTGGAGTTGAATAAGTATTGATACTCTTGCATTCTTTACAGAGTGTACTGTTTTGGCAGATTGCTGTTATGTTTACATTGTTTGCATATGTTTGCTTGTTTAATGATCCTATTTGAGGATAGGAGTATTAAATATGCAGAGGCATTTAGTATGCAATGTTGAATGATAGTTTTAGTGATTTTCTACAGTAGAGAATGATAAGGTTTTTACATTGGTTTATACTAACTTATCTCACGAGTTCTTGTTAAGTTTTGTGTGGATGAAGTTTTTAAGATTTAGGGAAACCGTGATATAAAAGGAATTAAGGAGACACAAAAGCTCAAGCTTGGGGATTCCCAAGGCATCCCAAGATAATATTTCAAGAAGTCTCAAAGCATCTAAGCTTGGGGATGCCCCGGTAGGCATCCCACGTTTCTTCATCAACAATTATCGGCTAGTATCAGTTGAGCCTAAGTTTTTGCTTCTCCACATGAGTTGTGCTATTGTTGGAATGTCATTTTATTTTGTTTTGCTTAATGTTTTAATAAAATACTTAGATCTGAAAGTTTTTAAATAAAATAGAGTCCTCAAATAGTTACCAGGGAGGATAAGCAAGCGGTACTCACATTCCGTCAACAAAACTCTTTTCTGTGGAATTGCTCTTGTGCTTCACTTATATCCTATGAGTAAATTGTTGAATAAATTGAATGTCATGAAGTTGAAATCATATCATGCCTAGTGGTAGCCTCACATTGGGTTCAGAAATTGAAATCTTTTGAGGCTTGACAATCACAATATTGGTCATACAAGCAATTCACGAATAATTAGTATAAGGAAGAGAACTTTCACATGCAAATACACTATCCTGGAAATCTTTTGTGATTGTGAGCCCCCATCAAAATATTATATGCCAAAATTGTTGACGTTGGACAAGGAAGACAACATAATGATTTATGTTTGTTCATATTCACATAGAAGTTATATTGTCATAGATCCTTCAACATGTGGTGCTTGCCCCCCATCTTTGCTAGCCGAAAATTCCGCACCAAGTAGAGATACTACTTGTGCATCCAAAAACTCTTAAACCCAAATCTTATTTTTGAGAGTCCATAATACCTACCTAAGGATTGAGCAATATCCTTCAAGTAAGTTGTCATCGGTGCAATAAGGCAATAAAATTGCTTCTAAAAGTGTTAGATCATTTAGTGTAAGAGAAAATTGGGCGTTGTATGAACTTGTGATGGAAAATAATAAAAGCGACAGACTTCATAATAAAGGTTGCTATCGTAAGGCGCAATATAACGTGATGTTCTTTTGCACTAAGGGGTTGAGCATACAAACAAATAAGCGCATGGCAACCTCTGCTTCACTCTGCGAAGGGCGTATCTTTTACTTTTCAGTATTTACTTTTATGCAAAGAGTCAAAGTTATTCTCTCTATTTCTTTTTATTTTTCTCTTTTGGAAAGCATCATGTGGCGAGGAAAGATCTAGGCACATATGTCCAGTTGAATATGGGTAGCATGAGTTATTATTGTTGACATCAACCTTGAGGTGAATACATTGGGAGGCAAAACAATAAGCCCCTATCTTTCTATGTGTTCGGTTGAAACATTTTGCTCATGTGTATGCAGTGAGTGTTAGCAATCAAGAAGACTATATGATGGTTCAGTATGTGGAGCTCTTACTTAAACTCTGTTGAATAAGTTGAATTGCAATTGCTTGGTGACTAAGAACATAGGTTGTTGAGTTTCAAGAGAGTTCATTGTTTGAACCTTAACATGTGAATTGGTTGATACTATAACATGAGAAGTTTTATAAGAAAGAATTGCTGTTATGATGCTAGGAAAAGTGATTGAAATTGTCATTGATCAAACTTGTGCACTTTGCTATCATTCACACTTCATAAATTATTTCTTTTATCATTTACCTACTCGAGGACGAGTAGGAATTAAGCTTGGGGATGCTGATACGTCTCCAACGTATCTATAATTTTTTATTGTTCCATGTTGTTATATTATCACTCTTGGGTGTTTCATAATCATTTTATAGTCATTTTATATCATTTTTGGGGCTAACCTATTGACCCAGTGCCCAGTGCGAGTTGTTGATTTTTGCTTGTTTTCTACATCGCAGGAAATCAATATCAAATGGAGTCCAAACACCGCGAAACTTTTTGGAGATTTTTTATGGACCAGAAGACATCCATTGGGTCAGAGCAGCACCTAGGGGGGCGAGGGGCACAACCCACCAGGGCACGCCTGGGGGCCCAGGCGCGCCCAGGTGGGTTGTGCCCACCTCGGTGACCTCCCACACCCCCTCTTGGCATTATAAATTCCCAAATATTCCGAAACCCTTCAGGGTTAACCTAGATCAGAAGTTCTGCCGCCGCAAGGCTCTGTAGCCACCAAAAACCAATCTAGACCCTTTCCGGCACCCTACCGGAGGGGGGAATCATCACCAGTGGCCATCTTCATCATCCTGACGGCCACCACGATGAGGAGGGACTAGTCCACCCTTGGGGCTGAGGGTTTGTACCAGTAGCTATGTGTTTAATCTCTCTCTCTCTCTCTCTCTCTCTCTCTCTCGTGTTCTTGAGATGTCATGATCTTGATGTATCGCGGGCTTTGTTAATATAGTCGGATCATATGGTGTTTTCCCCTCTTTATTGTGTTGTGATGAATTGAGTTTTCCCTTTGAGATTCCGTTGTTACCGGATTGAATACTTTTATGGATTTGAGAACACTTGATATATGTCTTGCAATTGAATACTCGTGGTGACAATGGGGTATCGTATTGATTCACTTGATATATGTTTTGGCACTCAACTCATGGATTCCCGAGGTGACATTGGGGTAATCTATGCATAGGGGTTGATGCACGTTCTTGTCTTTGTTTCTCCGATAGAAATCTTGGGGCACTCTTTGAAGTTCTTTGTGTTGGATTGAGTATTATGAATATAAATTTTCTTTGGTGTTATTTTAGTATGAACTCTAGGATAGATCAAACGGAAAGAATAGCTTTGTGTTATTTTAGTACAAACTCTTGAATACATCGAACAGAAAGAATAGCTTTGAGGTGGTTTCGTACCCTACAAACAATTTATTCTTATGTTCTCCGCGAGATAGGAACTTTGGAGTGATTCTTCATCACACTTTGAGGGGTGGTTATATGATCCAATTATATTAGCACTGTTGGGAGGTTGCACTAGTGAAAGTACGGACCCTAGGCCTCATTTTCAAGCTTTGCAATACCGTTTTTGTGCCCATTTACTATTTGCTACCTTGCTGTTTTTATTTATTCAGATTATAAAAATATTTTTCTACCATCAATATTGCACTTCTATCACCATCTCTTCGGCGAACTAGTGCACCTATACAATTTGCCATTGTATTGGGTGTGTTGGGGACACAAGAGATTTCTTGTATTTGGTTGCAGGGTCGTTTGAGAGAGACCATCTTCATCCTACACCTCTCACGGATTGATAAACCTTAGGTCATCCACTTGAGGTAAAATTGCTACTGTCCTACAAAACTCTGCGCTTGGAGGCCCAACACGAGTCTATAAGAATAAAGTTTCATAGTAGACATCAACGGGCACGGGTGCGGGCGCGGCGGGTGCAGCCAAACGCACGGGGACCGGCGCTGCGGTGGGTGGAGGGGCGCGCATGGGCACGGGCACGGGCGTTGGCGCTAGCATGTACACGAGCTTGCGCGGGTCCGCGGAGACCTCGCTGATGCCCGCGGCTTCCAGCTCTGCGATAGTGCTCGGTGACCAGCCCGTCAATGCTACAGGGATGGTCGCTGGCGCGGGCGCGGGGATGGGAGCTGGGACGGGAGAGGGGGTAGCAACCGTCGGGGCCAGCTTGTTCTGGGCCATGTCCATGAGGCCCCATTCCTCCCTATTTTCTATCTCCTCCGGCTTGGAGTCGACTTCACCAAACTTGAAGACTAGTGGCAGATGATCCCTCTGCGCCATGGCGTTGGTGGAGGTCTGCGGGAGGGAGGGGAATGGGAGGCGAACAGTAAGGCCTCCCATATTAAGCTGCGACTCGGGCGCCATTAATGGAGAGGAAGGCGGGCGGCCATGGAAGTCAAAGGGCTCGCTTCCCAGTGAGCCTCCGCATTTGAGGGCAGCTTGCACACCTCTCGGTCAGCCTGCGCACCGGACTGCGCTCGCACGCCTCCCGTTCAGTCAAGGTCAAGCAACTGTCCGCACGGCACCTCCTATAGCCATTAAAAACCAAGACACGTGGCGTCATGTGAATGGTTAATAGAACGCACAAGGTTTGAATTATACAAACGTTTGAGATATTAAAGTGGCAGCTATTTTTTCAAAATGCCTTTGTTGGCTGCTATTCGAGTGCGCCTTCTCTCAAAATGGACATGAAAAATACCACAGCATGTCGGGTTCCATTCCACGATAGCATGCCAAGTTTCATTAATTTCAGACGAGTTTTGGATTTACTAGAATTTAAAAACAAAGTATCTCAATGTTTTGCCGGCAATCAATGGTGCCCTGTAGTTTGAAATTCATTCCCATTTCTTGCATGGGACCTAAGCATACACCCAAGGACACAGATTTGATTTTTCAACCAATTTATATGCACTCGAGCATGTGCATGTAGTTCAAATTTGAATTATGCACATGAATGCATTGAAAACTCAGTTAATGCATAAAAATGTCCAAACGAACCCCGAAAAATCGCAACAATTGACACAACACTCCTGTTGTTCTATGTTGACACGAGAAAAAATTTGAAAGCAATAAGAGGCAATGGATAGCGTTTCTTCCCCAAAGGTGGGACGTTCCCTACTGAAACCATCATGCTTGTTGCGAGAAGCTCTGGTTTGTGAGAAGCATATACCCAAACCTGCCCCAAATGGGACAAAAATTTTACCACGGCATGTTGATCCGCTCCATGATAGCACGCCAAGTTTCATGAATTTCAGACGAGTTTTTGATTTACTAGAATTTAAAAACCAAGTATCTCAACGTTTGCTGCCGAGTGACGGTGGCAGGGTGTTTGACATTCATTCCCATTTCTTGCAAGGGACCTAAGCATGCAACCAAGGACACGGATTTGAATTTTCAACCAATTTATATGCATGAGAGCATGTGCATGTAGTACAAATTTGAATTATGCACATGAATGCATTGAAAACTCAATTAATGCATAAAAATGTCCAAACGAACCACAAAAAATCACAAAAATTGACACAACACTCCTGTTTTCTACGTTGACACGAGAATTTTTTTGAAAGCAATAAGAGGCAATGGATATCGTTTCGTCCCCAAAGGTGGGACGTTCCCTACCGAAACCATCATGCTTGTTGTGAGAAGCTCTTGTTTGTGAGAAGCATATACCCAAACCTGCCCCAAATGGGACAAAAAAATTACCACGCAATGTTGATGCCGCTCCATGATAACATGCCAAGTTTCATGAATTTCAGATGAATTTTGGAATTACTAGAATTTAAAACCAGGTTTCTCAATGTTTGCGGCCGAGTGACGATGGCAGGGTGTTTGACATTCATTCCCATTTCTTGCATGCGACCTAAGCATGCAACCAAGGACACGGATTTGAATTTTCAACCAATTTTTATGCATTAGAGCATGTGCATGTAGTTCAAATATTAATTATGCACATAAATGCATTAAAAACTCAATTAATGCATAAAAAATGTCCAAACGAACCCCGAAAAATCCGAAAAATTTACACAACACTCCTGTTGTTCTATGTTGACACTAGAAAAAAATATGAAATCGAGAAGAGGCAACGGATATAGTTTCGTCCAGAATGGTGAAACGTTCCCTACTGAAACCATCACATTTGTTGTGAGAAGCTCTGGTTTATGAGAAGCTTATACCCAAACCTGCCCCAAATGGGACAAAAAATTTACCACGGCATGTTGATGCCCCTCCATGATAGCATGCCAAGTTTCATGAATTTCAGACGAATTTTGGATTTACTAGAATTACAAAAGCAAGTACGTCAACGTTTGCCGTAGAGCCGCGGTGCCATGGTGTTCGAATTTCATCCCCATTTCTTGCATTAGACATAAGCATAAACCCATGGACATATATGATTTTATAACCCATGATGGTGCACCTGAAATGGCTAGAAAACCAATTTAATGTGTAAAATGTTCAAACGAACCCTGAATAATTCCAATTCTTTTATGACACACATATAGTTGCATGTTCACTGCAGATAAAAGGTCTAGCAATTCAAACACCGTCTAGTGTTGCTGTGACCCCATTATGTAATTCAAATCAAGATGAAAAATCAAGTAGATCCCACACAGTTTATTATCACCAACCATGTGAGATGCAACACAAAATATCCTGGAGCAACGTTGGTGTATAGTACGCCTATGGCTTACGTGAGAAGGTGAGTTGCTACAGTCCACAGCCGACGTCTCAAGCAAACAAGCTCGCTCCCCAAATATCATTTCACTGTTCAATCGTCGCCGGTGACCCGCGTCGTGAGGGCAACTTCGGTAGCCCACTCCAGCGAGAGCGCGGTCGCAGCCGCCATGCGCGTGCTAACAAGGTGCATGAGCGCGGCCACAATCTGTGACCGGGCGGCCAAGGCAGCCCAAACGGCCGCTGTTGCTTCTCAGGTGGCGGCAGCAACATCTACCTCGGGGATAGCAACTGGCGAGAGCGGCACATTAGCTGTCTGTTCCGCAGCGGCGGCCTTAGCCCTGATGGAGGCTGCCCACGACCGTGTCGAGGCCGCCCATGCCCAGCTCGTGGCGGTCACTGCACAAATCAAATGAAGCTTCTCCAACAATGGTCGGCAACCCATGGCCGAAGAGTTGGCAATCGCCGAGAGCGTTCGAGCAGCTGTCCGTTCCTCCGCCGCATACCTTGCGATGACGGAGCCCGTCCAAGCCCAGATCACGGCCGCCCACGCCCAGCTCGTGGCGGCCTTTTCCAAAGAGATGGCGGACGCAGATGGCGAGATGCTTGCCGAGTATGGTGCGATGGATGCCATGGAGCCCCTTCCCCAGGAGACCGTCGGGCGCGAGCTGGACATGGAGCCGGCGGCGGAGATCGAAGAGCACCAGCTGTAGTAGTACTCTTTGTTTTGTTTAATTAAGAGCACCGGTCTTTAATTTGTTAGAGTAATGTTTAGGTCAGCTAGCTCTGTTTAATTGCTGAACTTGCTCGATTAAGAAGTGTGGGTGTGCTGTGGTCTCCTTTGTGTAGCCAAATTAGGCAAAGACATGGATGACCACTGTAACCAGGGAAATTCGAACTAAACATTTTGACGTTCAAACTCATCACACACGGGTTAAGCTATCTGAATCGTTTGTGATGTTCACATATCGTACACAGTTCTGAATAAGGGACCGTGTCAGATGACACTTTGCGCGCCAGTTTTTTCGCTGAAGCGATTCCAAATTTTTGGCTTCCGTGGAAAATATCTACCTCCCCGCCCCCTCCCCTTACCAAAAGCCACATTTTCCTGTTTCCGCCTTCCTTTCCAAGTTGAAACCTTCACTCCCTGCTTGCAGCACCGCCTCCTCGCTGGTGACCCTCCTTCAAGCTGCTCGGCCTCGTCTATCCCGGCAGGTAATCCACACCCGACCCCCATGCTCCTCCTCCTTCCACATCCAACATGCCTCCCCGCCTCAACGGCGCGGTAGCGCAGGCTGGTGTTCGGCGTAAGTGGTCAGTCTGTCCCGTCCACGTGGTGGTCGGTCATGTTCGTCGGCGGGTTTATACTTTGGCGGTATTGGCTCAAGGGCCTCGCCGTCGAATTGTGGTAGCAGCTTGCGCTTCGGGTAGCTCTTGGTTGGGCGTTCGAGGCCATATTCCTCGGCTGCCAGGAATTTTGTCCATCTGTCATTGAGCGTGTCCTGTTCGGCTTGGAGTTTCTGCTGCTTCTTTTTTAGGCTTCTCGCAGTGGCGATTAGCCAGCGCTTAAAGCGCTCTTGTTCGAGGGGTTCCTCCGGCATGATGAAATCTTCATCACCGAGGCTCACATCCTCTTCGGAGATCGGTACGTAGTTACTATCTTCCGAGTCCTTGTTCCCAACTGGATCGTCGGGGTTAACTTGCCCATCCTCCCAATCATCATGTTTGGATGTTGCCTCGATGGGGGCTTTGGGGTCTTCGGCATTCTCTGGAGTATTATTGTCTCTGGTGGCGGTATTGCTGTTTTTTTCGCGATGCGATTTTGAGCGGCGCCGCTGACGTCGACGCTTCGGAGGTGCTTCAGCAGGCTTGTCCTCAACCGGATCCTTCTTGCCGTCATCGTCATTCTCTTTGGGTGTGGCTACCATGTATACGTCATATGTGGAGGTAGGCGTCCCACGTCCGGTAAATGGAGGGTCTTGGCCTTGTTCGTCTCCGACATCGTCGTCCATGTCATCGATGTCTTTGGAGGCGTAGTCCAGCATGTCGGTTAAGTCTTCGACAGTGGCTATGAAGTGGGTGGTGGGTGGGACGTAAAATTCCCCGCTCTCAGCCCCTAGTCCGGGCTGGGCGTAATTCGGAAGCGGTTCCTCTGTAATTGCGAGGAATCGCATTAAGTCCAGAGCCTCATTTAGGAGCGAGGTTTGGACAGGGAAGCGAGAATCCGCGGAGCTGGTGAGAGCCTCCTAGCCACGCCCGCTTGATGCGGACCTCGCGAATTCGAATCTGGAGTCCGAGGGAGATTCCGACACTTTAGCGACAAGGGGAGCCCGGTTCGTCTTCGGATTTGCCGATGACGCAGTCCCCTCCAGATCTCCGGTGGCAAGTTCCATAATTGCAGGGAGTACGGCAGGCTCTAAACTCCCGTCTTCGGACCTGGCAGTTTGCTCTGTATCTAAGGCCAGAGCGGCGGTCGGGGCCGCGAACCCTTCGAAGATCAAGTCTCCTCGGATATCAACGACATAGCTCAGATTTCCAAAACTGATCTGATGACCAGGGGCGTAGCTATCGATCTGCTCAAGGTGGTCGGTCGAGTTGGCACGCAGTGCGAAGCCGTTGAATATGAGTAGGTAAATGATAAAAACAGAATTTTTTATGTGGAATGGTGCCTAACATGTTCATCACATATTCTTTTCTTTCTAGCATGGACATCTGGACTTTTATATGGTTCAAAGAAATATTCTAGTTTTGACATGAGGACTTTAATACTCAAGCATGTCATCAAGCAACCATGTCTTTCAAAATATCAACACTAAAATAAGTTATCCCTAGCCCATTATGCTCAATCATTGATCCATTCATGAAACACACTCGCATATTAGCTATGCCCAATGCTCAAGTACGATCATAGTGCCCCTTAGTTGGTGCTTTATAAGAGAAGATGGAGACTCAAGTAAAAATAAAAATTGCATAAAAGTAAAAGAAACGCCCTTCATAGAGGGAAGTAGGGATTTGTAGAGGTGCCAGAGCTCAAAGCGAAAAAGATAGAGATAAAATATTTTGGGAGGCATGCTTTTCCTGTCAAAAAAACGACCAAGAAGTTCCCAATACTTTCCATGCTAGATATATCATAGGCAGTTCCCAAACAGAAAATAAAGTTTATTCCTTTTTCAACCATACTTTCACTTTCCATGGCTAGTCGTATCCACGGGTGCCTTCCATACCAAGAATTTCCAAGGAATTTATTATTTGACAACATAAAGTAAATTCATTTTTCATTTCGGGACTGGGCATCCCTAATACCATTGTCGTACTCTCGTGCAATGACAAGTGAATAAACACTCATCTTGCGAATAACACATCTAGCATGGAAATATATTAGCCACCCCCTACTGTTTCATGAGCGGTACGAGAACACAAAAGAGAAGTTTATTTTGAAAATTAGAGATGGCACATACAAATTTGCTTAGAACAACAAAATAATACCGCATATAGGTAGGTATGGTGGACTCATGTGGCAAAAACTGGTTTAAAGGATTTTGGATGCACAAGTAGTGATCATACTTAGTGCAAATGAAGGCTAGCAAAAGATTAAGAAGCATCCAACCAAGAAACGAAAAATCTCATAAGCGAGCATTAACCATAACTAACACCGAATAATGCACCACAAGTAGGATGTAATCTCATTGCATAACTATTGACTTTCGTGCTTGCATAGGGAATCACGAACCTTAACACCAATATTCTTACTAAAGCACAAGTACTCATCAACATAACTCACATATCATATCATGATTTCTCAAAACTATTACAAAGAATGAAGTTTATTTTGTCCAATGATCTTCATGAAAGTTTTTATTATATCTAGATATCTATCACTTCGGGACTATCATATGTTGCTTTTAATAAGCTCAAACAAATATAAGTGAAGATCCTGAGCATCATATTTCTTTCTCTCAAAATAATTCAAGTGAAGCAAGAGAGAATTTTCTTAAAAAAATACTAACTCTCAAATAAATCTAAGTGAAGCATGAGAGCATTTCTTCGAAAGTAATAAAGCACACCGTGCTCAAAAAGATATAAGTGAAGCACTAGAGCAATTCCATAGCTCATAAAGATTTAAGTGAAGCATAGAGAGAAATTCTAACAAGTCATAGCATAATTTTGGCTCTCTCAAATAGGTGTGTGCGGCAAGGATTCATGAATTCAAAAAAAGCAAATCAAGCAAAGACTCATATCATACAAGACGCTCCAAGAAAAACTCATAATATGTGACGGATAATAATATAGTTCCGAGTAAAATACCGATGGTTGTTAGAAGAAAGAGGGGATGCCACTCGGGCATCCCCAAGCTTAGTTGCTTGCTTCTCTTTGGATAATAGCTTGGGATGCCATGGGCATCCCCAAGCTTAGGCTCTTCCTACTCCTTATTCCTTCATCCATCATAACATCACCCAAAACTTGAAAACTTCAATCACACAAAACTCAACAAAACCTTCGTGAGATCCATTAGTATAAGAAAGCAAATCACTACTATAAGTACTGTTGAAAACTCGTTCATATTTTATTCTTGCATTATATCTACTGTATTCCAACTTTTCTATGGCAAAAACTCTTCAAAGAAAACCATAGAATCATCAAAACAAGCACACAACGCAAAGAAAACAGAATCTGTCAAAAACAGAACAGTCTGTAGCAATCTGGATATTTTGAATACTTCTGTAGCTCCAAAAATTCTGAAAAATTCGTACAGTGTGATAAATTTGTATATCAATCTACTTTAAAAATTCATAATTTTTCGTTGCTTCTGTAATTTTTAAAAATTGTTTTTCTGGACGCAAAAGTTTCTATTTTTCAGCAAGATCAAAGCAACTATCACCCAACATGATCCCAAAGGCTTTGCTTGGCACAAACACTAATTTAAACCACAAAAACACATCTAAACAGATGCATAATTGTGTATTTTACTGAAAACAGCAAGAAAACCAAAAGGCAAAAAGATACAAGTTGGGTTGCCTCCCAACGAGCGCTATCGTTTTATGCCCGTAGCTAGGCATAACGCAAAGGATCTCAGTGTTGTCATCTTTGTTTCTAGATCCATAAGATGCCCTCATGATTGATTCATATGGTGGCCTAATTCTTGTTCTAGGGAAGTGTTCCATACCCTTCCTTAGTGGAAATTGAAATTTAATATTGCCTTCTTCCATATCAATCACGGCACCAATAGTACGTAAAAACGGTCTACCAAGAATAATTGGACAAGAAGGATTGCAATCAATATCAAGAACAATAAAATCTATGGGCACATAATTCCTATTTTCAAGAATAAGAACATCATTAATTCTTCCCATTGGCTTTTTAATAGTAGAATCCGCCAAGTGCAAATTTAAAGAACATTCTTCAATATCGGTAAGACCAAGCACATCACATAAAGATTTCGGAATTGTAGAAACACTAGCACCCAAGCCACATAAAGAAAAACACTCATAATTTTTAATCTTGACTTTGATAGTAGGTTCCCATTCATCATGTAATTTTTCAGGAATTGAAACTTCTAATTCCAACTTTTCTTCTAAAGATTTCATCATAGCATCAAAAATATGTTTAGTAAAAGCTTTATTTTGTTCATAAGTATGGGGTGAATTAATCATGTATTGCAACAAAGAAATACAATCAATCAAAGATCAACTATCATAATTAAAGTCAAAAGAGTGGGCACATCACTAGTTAAAGTTTTGACCTCTTCAAACCCACTTTTATAAATTTTCTCAACAAGATTTTCACCCTCCAAATTATCAGAATGCCTTCTAACTAAAGTTGACTCTTCTTCAGTCCCTTTTTCATCAATCTTAATTTTACTAAACAAGGAATCAATAGAAGAAACACCAATCATTTTATGATCTTTATCATCTTTATGAAAGCAATAACTAGAAACGCTTTTTCTAAAAATTCTCTTCTAGCTCTAAGCATAGCAGTTCTTTTCTTACTTTCATCCATAGAAACATAAAGAGCCTTAATTGATTCCTCAACCTTAGACACAAAAAATTTCATCTTGAGATTTTCTACGTCATGAGAAATTATATCAATACTTCTAGACATATCATCAATCTTATTCAACTTTTCTTCGACTATACCATTCAAAACTTTTTGAGTATTGATAAATTCTTTAATATTATTCTCAAGATCAGAGGTGTTTCTATTGTTATTATAAGAAGGATTACCGTAGGAATTGCCATAATTATTAGAGGAATTACTAGGAAAAGGCCTAGGATTACAATTACCTCTATAAGCATTGTTATTGAAATTGTTTCGCGATATAAAATTCACATCTATGGCATCACTATTTTGCTCAATCAATGTAGACAAAGGAACATCATTAAAATCAATAGGAGCACTTTTATTAGCAATCAATTTCATAAGAGCATCAACTTTTTCACTCAAAGAAGAAATTTCTTCAACCGAAATAACTTTTTTACTAGTAGGAGCTCTTTCGGTATGCCATTGTGAATAATTTGCCAGGATATTATCAAGCAATTTGGTGGCTTCACCCAAAGTAATTTCCATAAAAGTACCACCCGCGGCGGAATCCAAAAGATTACGAGAAACAAAATTCAACCCCGCATAAATTTTTTGTATGATCATCCAAAGATTTAACCCATGAGTTGGGCAATTCCTTAGCATCAATTTCATCCTTTCCCAAGATTGTGCAACACGTTCATGTTCAAGTTGCTTGAAATTCATGATGTGGGTTCTAAGGGAAATAATTTTCAAGGGCGGAAAATACTTAGTAATAAAAGCATCCTTGCACTTATTCCAAGAATCGATACTACTGCGAGGCAAAGAAGAAAACCAAATTTTTGCACGATCTCGCAAAGAAAACAAGAATAATTTCAACTTCACAACATCATTGTCCACATCTTTTTTCTTTTGCATATCGCATAATTCCACGAATGTGTTAAGATGGGACGCGGCATCCTCATTAGGAGTACCGGAAAATTGATCTTTCATAAAAGATTCAGCAAAGCGGTATTAATATCACAAGAAATCATTGTTGTTGGTATTGGAGAAATCACACAACTTGGTTTTTATCTTGAGTCATTGTGACTACGCAACAAGATTGCACTCAAAAATAGATCCGGCAAGAAAACGGCGAACGAAAAAGAGGGCTAATAAAACGGCAAATTTTTGTAAAGTGGGGGAGAGGAAAACGAGAGGCAAATGACAAATAATGTAAATTGCAAGGAGATGAGATTTGTGATTAGGAACCTAGTAGATGTTGATGATGTCTCCCCGGCAACGGCGCCAGAAATTCCTTTTGATGTCTGCTAGAACTACGTCGGTATTTCCCCAAAGAGGAAGGGATGATGCAGCACATCAACGTTAGGTATTTCCCTCAGTGATGAGACCAAGGTTATCGAACCAGTAGGAGAACCACGCAACATCACGTAAACAACTCCTTCACACAAAAGAACAAATACTTGCAACCCGACGTAAGAGAGGGGTTGTCGATCCCTCACAGGTAAAAAGATAGATAAAATTGTAGTAGATTGGATAAATAGATCTCGCGGGAACGCGAGATAAAATAAATAAACAAAAATTGTAGCAAAGTATTTTTGGGGTTTTGGAAATATAGATCTGAAAATAAAAGCAAATGAAAATAGATCGCGAAGGCAAATATAATAAAGAAGAGACCCGGGGGCCGTAGATTTCACTAGTGGCTTCTCTCAAGAAAAATAGCATACGGTGGGTAAACAAATTATTGTTGGGAAATTGATAAAACTTCAAATAATCTTGACGATATCAAGGCAATTATCATTATATAGGATTCACGTCCAAGATTAGTAGACCGACTCCTGCTCGCATCTACTACTATTACTCCACACATCGACCGCTATCCAGCATGCATCTAGTGTATTAAGTTCATGGAAAAACGGAGTAATGCAATAAGAACGATGACATGATGTAGACAAGATCTATTTATGTAGAAATAGACCCCATCTTGTTATCCTTAATAGCAACAATACATACTTGTCGGTTCCCCTTCTGTCACTGGGATCAAGCACCATAAGATCGAACCCATCACAAAGCACCTCTTCCCATTGCAAGATAAATAGATCAAGTTGGCCAAACAAAACCCAAATATCAGAGAAGAAATACGAGGCTATATACAATCATGCATATAAGAGACCAAAGAAGACTCAAATAATTTTCATGGATAAAAACATAGATCTGATCATAAACTCTAAGTTCATCGGATCCCAACAAACACACCGCAAAAAGAGTTACATCATATGGATCTCCAAGAGACCATTGTATTGAGAATAAAAAGGGAGAGAGGAGGCTACTAACTACGGACCCATAGGTCTACAATGAACTACTCACGCATCAACGAAGAGGCACCAATGAGGATGATGAACCCCTCCATGATGGTGTCCAGATTGGATCTGGTAGTTCTGGAACTTGCGGCGGCTGTAATTAATTTTCGTCGACTCCCCTAGGGTTTCTGGAATATTGGGGTATTTATAGAGAAAATAGGCGGTGTGGGAGGCCACCAAGGTGGGCACTACCCACCTGGGCGCGCCTGGGGGCCCAAGCGTGCCCTGCTGGGTTGTGCCCCCCTCGGGGCACCCCCCCCCCCCCCCCCCAGGTGCTTCTCCGGCCCATTGGGTGTCTTATGGTCCATAAAAATTCCACAAATAGTTTTGTTGCATTTGGACTCCGTTTGATATTGATTTCCTGCGATGTAAAAAACAAGCAGAAAACAGCAACTGGCACTGGGCACTATGTCAATAGGTTAGTACCAGAAAATGATATAAAATGGTTATAAAATGATTGTAAAACATCCAAGAATGATAATATAACAGCATGGAACAATAAAAAATTATAGATACGTTGGAGACGTATCATGACTCACCTCATGGCTCGAAGAGGGAGAGGGCACGTCGCATGGAGAGAGAGAACTCTTCATCGAAAGAGGAACCAGAAGAGGTAGCCTTCAAAGATGAAGAGAACAAGAAACCCGAAGCGACCCCCATCGAATTGTTAAAGCTTGTTAGAAACAGTGACCGTCTCGACTTTGTCAAGATCACTCCAACCGTTGTGGCTAGTGTTGGCTTTCATGACTGCACTATTCATGAGTTGTTGGAGGGATCACAGCAGGAGAAACCCAAGGTGCACAGGGAGTTCACTGTGGGAGCTCACATCACCGCCGGGCCCCCAAGAAAGAAGTCCCTCGCGGATCCCAACTACGTCCCCAATCCTCATCCACGCCTGATCGCATTCGCGAACTCAAGGTACATGCTAACAATTCCAAAATTCAACGTGAAATTTTGTGTAATCGTATCAAGGAGATAGAGGACACGATCTCTAAGAGCACCGGGACGATTTTGTCCACGAGCTTGAGGATAATCGCAAACTTGGCGGAGGCGATGCAAATACTCAAGCTCTGCATCGCAATCCTGAAGGAGACTAGTGAACTTCTCCTCGCCACGATCCCCTGTTTCCCCAGGTCCGCACTTGCCAAGAACCCCAGTACCGAAAACATGGGGCGATGAATGAATCTCGTCAGCTTAGAATGTTAAGCTTGGGGAGATTTTGAAGCCCTTGTATCTTCTTTTATTGCTTTGCATGGGGATTTTTAGTTTAAGTTTTAGTTTGACTCGGTTAAATGAAAGTGGACCATCTATATCTTTTTGATTGAGGGAAGACTCTTTGATCCAATGAGTAATAGATAGTTGTAATAATTGGTTGTTTGTATTATTCTGAAAGTTATATTAGATGCATGGTTAGATATGTGTGCTAATATATTTCCCTTAATGATGAGTGTAAGTCTTTCACATCCTTGGTGTCACTTGGATAGAAAAGGTGAACAACTGTATGAACTAGATTACCTTTATTTTAGTTTTTATCTCTAAGAACTTTTTGTAAAATAAATAAATAAAATGGCGTGTGATGACACTCCGACCATTAAAATTGAATAAGAGCAAGTAGCGGTGAGAAGAAACTCTAAATAAATTAAGTCATTCAAAAACCCCGATCTCACTATAAGGAAGCATGTTTTGCCTCATGTTACAAATGAACAAAAATGATTGTGACGTAGGCACTTAAGCATGGACATTAAAAGAAAAAGGAACAAAAATTTGGCAGCTTGATAATTAAAAAGAGAAGCACGTTGCTACTTGCTCGACTGAAATACATGTGAATTATTACATAGAGTTGTGATGTGTTTGCTAACCGATAGAGTAGTAGAGGTGTGGAAGCCTTCATGATCATCTTAATGAGTAAAGATATGATAGTGCTCGTTTTGATCGCATAACTTCTATAAGTCCCTGAATCGAGTGGTAGACTCGTGCATTTATTTTATCTGCACGTCATGAGCAAGATGATCTCGTTCTTACAAGCGACCCCATTTGCTCGGGGATGAGCAAACCTCAAACTTTGGGGAGTTGATGAGTACAAATTGTGTGATGTTTTACACCCCTTATTTTGTTCCATAGTTGTAGCCTGTAGGATTCTTGGATTTTACCGCATTTGCACACTTCTTTCATATGTTTTCGTCAGGTTATCATGTGTCGCCACCTCCGCCTGATTGGAAGACGATGCAATGTACGAGTGCACGCGCTCGTACCATTGATCATACCATGTGTTTCCGCCTCCGCCTGATCAACTACTTCATCCCTGTGCACATGGATCACAAACCAGGGATGCCTAGCCACCAAAAACTCATCCAAAACGAAGAAACCTAGCCTCCGAAAGGATTCCGGAGGGGGAATTGATCAAGGGACTACACCGCCGCATCTCTGCATCAAGAGGGCATTATGACCACCCGTCTTCATCATCACCATCCCATATCCATCTCCATCCCTTTCTAATACATTAGTCGGCGTGGATTCACTTTTGTATTACTTTGATGTTACCACCATGTTCATCATTATTCATCCCCTGATATTCATTTCCTCGATGTGTGAGTAGTTTCCTAGTTCTCGGGAGCATGGAGGAACCCTAGTATGTTTATGATTGAATGATAATAGGATTTGATATGCCCTTTACATGCATATGTTAATGATCTTTTTGATTTTGAGTGAAGTCGACCATCCAACATATGCCTCCTTCGGATGGAAGATTATTACTATTGGTGTGAGGGTGGGATGTAGAGGTCGGTAGTGACAATGCTTATCTCCCTCCTTTCCAGATCATTGTGATAGGGGATAAACGGAGACCGCACTAGCTGTGTTCATGGGGAAACCCTTAATTATGATTCGGTAACTGGAGTGGAGATGAACGGTAGTGGCATATGAGATACAGGGTTCCTGCATGTGCACATATCTGTACTTGGCTCCGCCCACTTGTAGCAACATATAAAGCATATTAGAAATTCGAATTAGGATTATGCTTACGCATCGGTCGTGTTAGACACATACTATTGTGGAATTCGGACTCATGAGAACACTTTAGTCCTATCAATTCCAACAACCGTTACTTACATTTCATGCTCTTTTATTTTACTCTTACTATTTATTTCCGTGTTCGCAACAACCACTAAATATTCTGAACTTTCGTTTCCTCTTTGCTTTGGATCACAACTAACTGGCAGCCACTATAATCTAAATCACTACAAGAGACAAAGTTCAAGTCGTGTGCTCCCTATAGGATCGATATATACTCTTACTTCGAAAAGGTCACAACTAAACCCTATGCACTTGCTGGCCATCAATAGTCCCAGGTCTGCTCCTCTCATAGCAGTCATGACTCCTTCTGTTTGACAGGGGTGGAAGGCCGGCATGTTGGTGGAGCAGGACCTACTACTGGTATGTGTTTGTGTGGTTGGCGCCTGTTGTGTCGTTTGTCATTGTCGTCGGCGAGAGTGGTCTTGACCCTATGAGTTTTGATGTTTCGAGTGGGCTTGGCCCTTGTGGTATCCAGTTTCGCTCAATTTTCCGTAATTAACTGGGCATCAATCTTCTTCTTAGTTAATGAAATGGGCAAAAAAATCCCATGTTTCAAAAAATAAAACACACAGGTACACGCGAATACACGAGACTCGATTTGTTTTAGAAATGCTAAAAATACGACGTCGTATTTTTAAGCATGGAAAATCAAATGATTTTTATGACAAATTATGTTGTCGCGAGGATGGCAATTTCCTTTAGCAAGTATGGCAATTTCTAGCAAAAAAACTGAACATGGCAATGATTTGCCATGCTTGCTAAGGGACATTGTCATTCTTGTAACAACATAATTTGCTATCTCGAGGGTTCAATTTGCCATGCTTAAAAACTCGACGTTAGATTTGTAGCGAAATCTATTTGTTTTTTCCCACTAGAAACTGCCGAATTGTTATGTCTTATTCCGATTTTGCCACTCCAAAGAAAAATAGTACACAGTTTTAGCAAAAAATACTACAAACTTTGATTCTTAAGCATCAGATGTATTTTCCACCATAAATACCAATCAATAATTGTCATGCGGATTCTGAAGCCCATCTTAGAAAAATCTTGATTTGACAAGTGCAGTAAAAATATCAGAACAGCCTCACCAGCACGATCAACCACACAAACTCTATCAATAATTTCGTCCAATCCCATCAACCATGTTGTAAACACATGAGTTTCTCGTTTCTCTGACCTGACAGCCTGGACTCTGGCGACTGATTAGACGAACAACTCAATTCATGAGTCGGGCAGCGATCGACATCACCTCTCGCGGCGATGTAACCGGTCTCTCCATGAGAGTTTGGAAATTAGCGTAGCGTCACGTGGAAGTGTTTGTTTCGGATGGTGTAGCTTCAGCACCACATGTTTGTCTATTGGATTGAAAAGAACAGTCCGTACATAGATTGATGCAGCCTCCGGTGGCCGTGCCATTATGTAGCTTCAACACCATAGATAGGAGGCTAGTACAGTAGCATTTCGCAAGTGGGTTTGTCCTTGCACGCGTGAATTCCACATTTCCGCTGGTGTCTCACGAGGCTTGTCTACTTCCTGTGAACCTTTTGAGCCAGCGACAGGATTCGTGCAACTCGTGAAACAGAAGTGATAACAGATGCATACTCGTCTGTGACTCCTGGGAGCCGAATTGGATTTTCGATACGATATCTTCAACCCAGATAGGAATGTCCAGCAACCTGTGTATTTACTCTATATATACTGAACTCTGACTCACTCAGGTAGTCACTCACTCCCAGTTCTTTAGCTGAACCTTCTGCTTCTGCACATCGGTCGATCGAATGACGGCGACAAGGGGCGTAATTAATCTGCCCGGTTCTCCTCTCTCGCCGCCAAGTGGTCGCTGCCCCTCGTCCTCCGGCCTACCATGCGGGGTGCTGCCCATGCGGCCGAGCAGATCTCCCCGGCCTACCGTCGCCACAGGTAGCCTGCCATGCCACCATGCCCATGCATGATGCATCTTGGTCGTCTCGTTTCTTTGATCTGTTTGTTTTATAGATGCAAATAGCTTCGTCTTCTTCTTTAATTTTTGCGTTCGAGAAAGTAGATTAATCAGTCGTAACGCTGTGATAATTAGCTAATGGTGTTCTTTACAACAGGGGCCAAGAACAGGCAGCTGGAAGTCGGAGAAAATGCTGCAAGTTTGCAAAACCGGCTGGTAGTATATACTAACACTACTGGAATTTTCACGTACGCCGGGTGTAATGCTCTTCGCCGAGTGGTAAAACACGGACACTCAGCAAAGCGACCTATTAATTCCTGATTACTACTCCTACTAAATTTGCATTTTTTTTTCTTCGAAAAGGGGATAACCCCGGCCTCTGCATCGTACGCTCCACACAGCCATCTACCAAAATTTGCATGTGACGAGCTCTTATTTTTGTATGTGTACTTTTCAGTTAGGATTAATAAATGGCATGGATCAGAAGAAGGTTAGAGAGACTAGAAGAAAGCAGCAGCTCCAGGAACCCGAACCGGCGCCATCTTCCCATAACACCGCAGGGGTGGCTACGGTGGCTCCCTTGCCTTTGCCTGCCTCCCCTCAGATCCAATGCTTCCCGACGTCTTCGACAAATATACATCACCAACTATCCATGCTGGACGTCCTTGAAAAGATCGGGATATCCCGGCATTTTGCTGGTGAGATCAAGAGTGTCCTGGACTTCACTTACAGGTATATGAAGTACTACTCGCTACAAGTTGAGTAAAGATGATTAGTCGATCGGTTCTTTGTTTACTGGTTGTAGAGTCTCGTGTGAGAGGGTGTCTGACAAGAGCAAGTTTGCAGTCGTTGGTTGCAGAGAGATGAGGAGATCATGCTGGACACGGGGACATGTGCCATGGCATTTCGTATCCTAAGGATGAACGGATACGACGTCTCATCTGGTATATATACTATTTCCTTTTAGCTAGTCTCGCCAAAATATGTCATTCTGTAAGCTTGCTTAGCATTTGATTCTTTTTTCAGGGAAGCTTAGCATCTATTTATTCTTAATATGGGACGTGTATATTTCCTCACACGCTACTAACTCCTCACCTGAAAACATGTGCATGTTGCAGACAGCTTATCACATCTTACCGAAGCCTCCGTTCATCTGAATGATACGAGATCTTTGTTAGAACTATACAAGGTTTCCCAAGTCAGTACCTCGAAACACGAGTTGATTCTGGACAGTATAGGATCCTGGTCAGGTCGCCTACTCAAGGAACAACTGAGATCTAGTAAGGCACAAAAATTGACACCACTCCTAAGAGAGGTAAATACTCAACCGGAAACATACTTGTACCCACAACATTTCATAGATAGCCTTAGGATGTGTTCGGTTGTGAACTTGTGATAAATCTTCAGTGTGAACCGTCACGTTTGTAGCTCTATTTATGCTTATTTGTCGATGAAATTAATTCCGGACTTTGTTTTGGAGACTAACTCTACTTGTATTCTCAGTGATATATATATGCTTTTGTGTTGTTAGGTAGAACATGCTCTTGATAGCCCCTTCTACACTACGTTGGACCGTCTAGAGCATAAGATGAACATCGAACAATTTGACTTTATGGAGCATCAGATGCTATACCTGTATGGTTTTATTCTCCTTTTTTCACAAAACAAGGTTTGTGTAATGCATAACTTCACAAGACACACCAATGTTATTATATATCTTAAGCAGGCCTTGGCAGAGAAATCAAGACCTGCTAGCTTTGGGTGTCATGGATTTCAATACAAGTCAAATTGTGTGCCAACAAGAGCTTCAACATCTCGAGAGGTACATCTTATCAACTATATTCGATTATATACCAACAACACTCGTCTTATTGAGATGACTTTTTTGTTTCCTTTCATGGTAGTTGGGTGAAAGATAGCAGGTTAGACCAGTTACCTTTTGCACGACAAAAGTTAGCCTATTTCTACCTCTCTGCCGCCGGCACCATGTTGCCTGGAGAGTTATCCGATGCTCGGATTCTATGGGCCAAGAACGGTGCGCTTACGACGGTCGTTGACGACTTCTTCGACGTCGGGGGATCAAAAAAAGAATTGGAGAATCTCACCACATTAGTTGAGATGTAACAATATACACATCTCTTGTTTATCTTTCTAAAGCAATATTTGGTTTCTTCTACTTATCCTATTGTTGTGCAGGTGGGATAAGCATGAGGAAATTCAGTACTACTCCGAACATGTAGAGATTGTTTTTTCTGCAATCTACAACTCGGTGAACCAGCTTGGAGCAAAGGCTTCTGCGGTGCAGGGCCGCAATGTCACCAAACACTTTGTAGACATAGTTAGTCTCATTCATACTTATTTTTGTGTACATGGTACAATTAATTTTCTCTAACAAATACTAACGTGATTACTGGATTGTAGTGGCAAGATTTGATAAGAAATATGATGACCGAGGTGGAATGGAGAGAGACCGGATACATTCCAACACCAGAGGAGTACATGGAGAATGCGGTTGTTACGTTTGCATTAGGCCCCATTGTGCTCCCAGCACTCTACTTCATTGGGCCAAAGATTACGGAGTATACCGTCAGAGATACTGAGTATAACGAGCTATTCAGACTAATGAGCACTTGTGGGCGTCTCCTGAACGATGTCCAAACTTACGAGGTATCTCGCCAAAGTTTTGGATTTTAATTCAATGGTGTTTATTATCTTGTCGAGAGATAAACGCGTCTTGAATTTCCATGATAATATTATCACACTCCAAGGGAAAATAGCAGGAGGAGATAGCTAAGAATTTTTTGTTGTTGACTATGTTGTTGTAGAGGGAGTACATCGACGGTAAAATAAATAGCGTATCTCTGCTCGTTCATCATAGTGGTGGCTCGATGACCATACCGGAGGCCAGGAAAGAGTTGCAGGAGCCCATAGACACATGCAGGAGAGACTTGTTAAGGTTGGTCCTCAAAGAAGACAGCGTCATGCCTAGACTATGCAAGGAGTTGTTCTGGAAAATGTGCAAGACATGCTACTTTTTTTACTACCAAGGAGACGCGTTCAGCTCGCCAGAGGAGAAGGTTGGTGCGGTGGATGCGGTGATCCATGAGCCGCTCCAGCTCCCCCTGGATCTACGCCCTGGTCTCGACTTGTCCTATCTGCATGAGAGAAAAAATGATTGAGTATTAATTTTCCTCATTTGTACATATCATTGTAGGTTTGCTTTGGTACATCTTTTTTTTTTGTTATGTTTGGTACATCTCTTTTTAGAAAAACTAACAGAGTGCCCCTCACAAATACAAGGGCATCATCCCTAATTAGTGTGTCAAACATTTTAAGTATTTATTAGTATCTCATGTAGACATTGTCTATTTTTACCTACCCCTTTTTTAGCCCAGATGTAATACGGTATTTGCACTAATGAGGAAACGTAATGTTTACAACAATAAGTATCTCAACCAGAGATATGCCCAATTCATGTTTTCCCAACATTATCATCAAGATTTATAGCGTAGAGCTGTAATTGTGACTAAATCGTCATAGGTAAATGTCAATCCATCTGAGAAGGCGATCTGCATTCTTTCTTTTCACTCTATGTTGCAAACGTATTAACTCTTTCTTCAAATGGTATTTCAAGTGATGCGTGTTGGAGCTTCCCTCTTAAAAAAATTGTCAATTCTTCGAATCCAAATATTCCAACATCCCAAAATAATGACATCAAGAGCAATTTCTTTACGCGGGTTCTGAAAAGCCAGAAGGACTCTTCCATACATAGAAATTACTTTCAGTTTGCTGGGCAAAATGGAATTCCAGAAGCTTTGAGCCGTATCACTCCTAGAAAAGATGTAGGGTTGTTTCTTCAATGTTATCATTGCAGAGCACATAGTTGTAACAGTCAAGATGTGTGGATTTTCTCTTTAAAAGATTTTCCTTGTATTAACTCTGTCATGCAACAAATGCCAAAAAAGAAGATCTTATGCCTCAGTCTGCCAGCACATAACAGTGATGTGTGCTTTGTATGGTCCCATCAAACTCTTATATATCTTTTTGTTGAAACCCTGATTATTATGTGTGTGTGCGCGCACGCAGCGCTTGCTGAAGAGCTGGTCAAAGTTGTGGAACCTGAAGGTTGACGAAGTCAGCACAAACGCCTCGCTATCAATGGAACGTTGCCTTCCATTGAAATACTAATTCGCATTAACGAGACACCAAAGCATAAAAACATGGGGTTTGATCTCTAGAGGGATTAGGGTACCACCACCCACCTAACTATCCAACCAGTGGATGGTTCTCGGACTAGTATACATCTTGCTGGAAGAATAAAGACTGCCTTTCCATTTTTAAGTCCATTTATCCTTATAATTAGACATAGTAGTGTGTTGAACATGCCCTCCTCATGTTGCCATGCCGCGTTGCGCCGTGGTGAACGCTCGTCCAAACCCGTCACGCTCAGGCCAAACACAAGCATGGTGTGGGAGTTCGCGAGAAAGGAGCAGTGGCAGGTGTATGTAGGCCCACACGTTCGGTGTTTTTGGTTTGCTCGGTCTGGCCTTTTCGGTCTTTCATAACTGACGACTGGAATTATTTCGGTCTTCTCAGTTCTCCACTATTTAGTGTTCGGTCTTTACATGATGGTGTTTGGTCCCAACCAAACAGACAAATTTCATGCTACAACTCAGATTTATGTACATTGCAATATAGATGTATGCAAGAAAAAACCAGACTCTATGTCTAATAGGGGTAAGCAATCAAAATTCAAATTTCAGACATATGCATCTAGAATATTACCATAAACATCTAGAGAATTGTGCTAATTCGGTCTATCTGGATTATTCAATCATCCAGAGAAGAAAACTAGTCTGGCCAAATTTAATCCGATCTTCCTATTTTGACGCCCAAATTTAATTTGGTATTTTAGTTCAGTCTTGGTTTTACAAGTTTGTTTGTCAGTCATCAGTTTTTATGCCGGGCATAGTTGTGTGAGGCTACCCGCGATGAAAATATACTAGTACCATGCATATGATACTACCTCCACGATGCATAATAACAGGTTCGTATTATAGTGATCTCGTTGATTGCTATGCATGACATATATTAATCCAACATTTAATATGATACGGTATCAATCACGATACTCAATCCGTTCTTTCCTCATTTAGTTGCATGTCATCTCAGGAAAAAAAACATTAGTTACCATTGATGATTCGCATTACGGCCAGTCTAAGGGCATCTCCAACACCGACCCGTAAACCTCCCGCAACCGTCCGAATCGAGTTGTCCGGACCGCGGAAGCCATCCAACGCGGCCCTGTATTAGTCCGCGGAGCGGTCCGGACGCGATTTCTCCCGCAAACCGGATACAAAAGTGGGGGAGGTTTGCGGGAGTTCAGAGCGATCCCAAGCTCGTTTCTAACCGCCCTGGACCACCAAAAACCCCTCACCCCTCCCTCGCATTTTTGGTCAGCGCCCGCATTCATGCCCGCCCAGAGCGGACGCGACCGCTCACTGGCACCGGCAATGAAGCGGCGCACCGGCCGAGAGAGTGCCCCACGCGCCGCTTCCCGATGCAGGCGACTGAGGGAGTCCTGAATTAGGGGGTCCCCGGGCGTCCGTGCTATGTGACATGGGCCGGACTGACGGGCTGTGAAGATACAAGATAGAAGACCTTCCCCCGTGTCCGGATGGGACTCTCCTTTGCGTGGATGGCAAGTTTGGCGTTCGGATATGAAGATACCTTTCTCTGTAAACCGACGATGTACAACCCTAGGCCCCTCCGGTGTCTATACGGAGTTCCTTGATGTTCCCCTCCATGACGGAGGAGGCCATCCACTTGCCTTGCGCTTCAGATCCGGACATGGCTGGAGTGCTTGCTGGGGACGGAAAGGATTGAAGCTTGGGCGCTGGAGCTCGAGGACGGATGGGCTGAGGAAGAAGATGGCGTGGGGTAAAAGGATGGGTCCTTATCTCTTTATAAAGGCAGTAAATATCAAGCGTCCCCCCATGAGCCTTAAAACTCGCCTATTCCCAAGGGGTCGTGCAAACGGCACGGTTGGATTACCCAAACCCGTATTGATGAGAATCCCGCAATAAGGGGGCACGATCTCCGCTTTGACAAGACGTGTCAATGAGGACCGCGCCTCGAAATACGAAGCGGGAGGCTAAAAACGGTTCAAAATAATAATAAGGCCAGAACATAACATCTCGCCCGAAAAGCTGTCAGTAGACATGACTTATTTTCTTAAGTATTTTGCCCTTGTGGTTCAGGGTTGTAGATGTAACACGGAGCCGGATATAGTTCTTTTAATCAACTGCTTTGAAGTATTCGGAGGAGGAACCTGCCTTGCAATGCCGAAGACAATCTGCGTGTTGGACACATTGTCATTGAAGCTTGGTTCAGGGGCTACTGAGGGAGTCCTAGATTAGGGGGTCCCCGGGTGTCCGTGCTATGTGAGATGGGCCGGACTGATGGGCTGTGAAGATACAAGATAGAAGACCTTCCCCCGTGTCCGGATGGGACTCTCCTTTACGTGGATGGCAAGTTTGGCATTCGGATATGAAGATACCTTTCTCTGTAAACCGACTCTGTACAACCCTAGGCCCCTCCGGTGTCTATATAAACCGGAGGGTTTAGTCCGTAGAGACAATCACAATCATACAAGCTAGACATCTAGGGTTTAGCCATTACAATCTCGAGGTAGATCAACTCTTGTAACCCCTATATTCATCATAGTCAATCAAGCAGGAAGTAGGGTATTACCTCCATTAAGAGGGCACGAACCTGGGTAAACATTGTGTCCCCTGCCTCCTGTTACCTTCGATCCTCAGACGCACAGTTCGGGATCCCCTGCCCAAGATCGGCCAGTTTTGATACCGACAGCGACTGTCGCGCATTCAAACGACACGACGACCGCCCGTCCATCCGTCTGCCGCCTGCATTAATGGCACGCGGTTGCCGAGGCATCTCCTCCGGCGCCACCCGCCTGTCCGTCTGCCGCCCACTGGTGCTATATAAACCGGTGCCCCAGCCATATGAAGGAAGTATGCCCTAGAGGCAATAACAAAGTTGTAATTTTATATTTCCTTATATCATGATAAATGTTTATTATTCATGCTAGAATTGTATTAACCGGAAAGTTGATATATGTGTGAATACATAGACAAAACACCGTGTCCCTAGTAAGCCTCTACTAGACTAGCTCGTTAAATCAAAGATGGTTAAATTTCCTAACCATAGACATGTGTTGTCACTTGATGAACGGTATCACATCATTAGGAGAATGATGTGATGGACAAGACCCATCCGTTACTTAGCATAATGATCGTTAAGTTTTATTGCTATTGCTTTCTTCATGACTTATACATATTCCTTTGACTATGAGATTATGCAACTCCCGAATACCGGAGGAATACCTTGTGTGCTATCAAACATCACAACATAACTGGGTGATCATAAAGATGCTCTACAGGTATCTCCGAAGGTGTTTGTTGGGTTGGCATAGATCGAGATTAGGATTTGTCACTCCGAGTATCGGAGAGATATCTCTGGGCCCTCTCGGTAATAGACATCATGATAAGCCTTGCAAACACTAATGAGTTAGTTGCGGGATGATGTATTACAGAACGAGTAAAGAGACTTGCCGGTAACAATATTCAACTAGGTATGAAGATACCGACAATCGAATCTCGGGCAAGTAACATACCGATGAGAAAGGGAAAGACGTATGTTGTCATTGTGGTTTGACCGATAAAGATGTTCGTAGAATATGTAGGAACCAATATGAGCATCCAGGTTCCACTGTTGGTTATTGACCGGAGATGTGTTTCGGTCATGTCTACATAGTTCTCGAACCCGTAGGGTCCGCACGCTTAACGTTCGATGACGATTTGTATTATGAGTTATGTGTTTTGGTGACCGAAGATTGTTCGGAATCCCGAATGAGATCACGGACATGACAAGGAGTCTCGAAATGGTCGAGAGGTAAATATTGGTATATTGGATGATAGTATTCGGACACCGGAAGTGTTTCGGAATGTATCGGGTACATATTGGAGTACCGGGGGGGTTACCGGAACCCCCAGGGGGAAGATATGGGCCATATGGGCCATAGGAGGGAGGCAAGGCAGCCCACAAGGGGGTGGCGCATGCCCCCCTGAAGGAAATATGCCCTAGAGGCAATAATAAAGTTGTTATTTATACTTCCTTATATCATGATAAATGTTTATTATTCATGCTAGAATTGTATTAACCGGAAACTTAGTACATGTGTGAATACATAGACAAACAGAGTGTCCCTAGTATGCCTCTACTAGACTAGCTCGTTAATCAAAGATGGTTAAGTTTCCTAGCCATAGACATGTGTTGTCATTTGATGAACGGGATCACATCATTAGAGAATGATGTGATGGACAAGACCCATCCGTTAGCTTAGCACTACGATCGTTTACTTTATTGCTATTGCTTTCTTCATGACTTATACATGTTCCTATGACTATGAGATTATGCAACTCCCGAATACCGGAGGAACACTTAGTGTGCTATCAAACGACACAACGTAAATGGGTGATTATAAAGATGCTCTACAGGTGTCTCCGATGGTGTTTGTTGAGTTGGCATAGATCGAAATTAGGATTTGTCACTTCGATTGTCAGAGAGGTATCTCTGGGCCCTCTCGGTAATGCACATCACTATAAGCCTTGCAAGCAATGTGACTAATAAGTTAGTTGCGGGATGATGCATTACGGAACGAGTAAAGAGACTTGCCGGTAACGAGATTGAACTAGGTATGATGATACCGACGATCGAATCTCGGGCAAGTAACATACCGATGACAAAGGGAACAACGTATGTTGTTGTGCGGTTTGCCCGATAAAGATCTTCGTAGAATATGTAGGAGCCAATATGAGCATCCATGTTGCGCTATTGGTTATTGACCGGAGATGTGTCTCAGTCATGTCTACATAGTTCTCAAACCCGTAGGGTCCGCACGCTTAACGTTCGATGACGATTGGTATTATGAGTTTATGTGATTTGACATACCGAAGATAGTTCGGAGTACCGGATGAGATCACGGACATGATGAGGAGTCTCGAAATGGTCGAGACATAAAGATTCATATATTGGAAGGCTATATTCGGACACCGGAATGGTTCGGGTCGTATCGGATAAGTTACGGAGTACCGGGGGTTACCGGAACCCCCCCCCCCCCCGGAAGCTAGTGGGACTCATGGGCCTTGGTGGAGAAGAGAGAGGGCTGGCCAGGAGGTGGCGCCCCCCTTGCCCCAATCCGAATTGGACAAGGGGAGGGGGCGGCGCCCCCCTCCTTCCTTCTCTCCTCCTCCTCCTTCCCTCCTTCTCCTACTTGGACTAGGAAAGGGGGAAACCTACTCCTACTAGGAGTAGGATTCCTTCCCCCTTGGCGCGCCCCTTGTAGCTGGCTGGCCTCCTCATCCCCTCCTTTATATACGGGGGAGGGGGCACCCCATAGACACACAAGTTGATCTTTAGCCGTGTGCGGTGCCCCCCTCCACAATTTTCCACCTCGGTCATATTGTCATAGTGCTTAGGCGAAGCCCTGTGTCGGTAACTTCATCATCACCGTCACCACGCCGTCGTGCTGACGAAACTCTTCCTCGACCTCAGCTGGATCTAGAGTTCGAGGGACGTCACCGAGCTGAACGTGTGCAGATCGCGGAGGTGTCGTGCGTTCGCTACTTGATCGGTTGGATCGCGAAGACGTTTGACTACATCAACCGCGTTACTAATCGCTTTCGCTTTCGGTCTACGAGGGTATGTGGACACACTCTCCCCGCTCGTTGCTATGCTTCTCCTAGATAGATCTTGCGTGATCGTAGGATTTTTTTTCAAATACTACGCTCCCTAACAGTGGCATCCGAGCCAGGTCTATGCATAGATATTATATTCACGAGTAGAACACAAAGATTTGTGGGCGATAATAGTCAAACTTCTTACCAGCATGTCATACTTTGATTTGACGGTATTGTTGGATGAAGCGGCCCAGACCGACATTACATGACCGCGTTCATGAGACTGGTTCTACCGCCGTGCTTTGCACACAGGTGGCTAGTGGGTGTCTGTTTCTCCAACTTTAGTTGAATCAAGTGTGACTACGCCCGGTCCTTGTTGAAGGTTAAAACAGCACACTTGACGAAAAATCGTTGTGGTTTTGATTCATAGGTAAGAACGGTTCTTGCTAAGCCCGTAGCAGCCACGTAAAACTTGCAACAACAAAGTAGAGGACGTCTAACTTGTTTTTGCAGGGCTTGCTGTGATGTGATATGGTCCAGACGTGATGATATATAAATTGTTGTATGAGATGATGATGTTTTGTAACAGTTATCGGCAACTGGTAGGAGCCATATGGTTGTCGCTTTATTGTATGAAATGCAATCGCCATGTAATTGCTTTAATTTATAACTAAGCGGTAGCGGTAGTCGTAGAAGCAATAGTTGGCGAGACAACAACGATGCTACGATGGAGATCAAGGTGTCAAGCCGGTGACGATGGTGATCATGACGGTGCTTTGGAGATGGAGATCAAAGGCACAAGATGATGATGGCCATATCATATCACTTATATTGATTGCATGTGATGTTTATCCTTTATGCATCTTATTTTGCTTAGTACGGCGGTAGCATTATAAGATGATCTCTCACTAAATTTCAAGGTACAAGTGTTCTCCCTGAGTATGCACCGTTGCTACAGTTCGTCGTGCCAAGACACCACGTGATGATCGGGTGTGATAAGCTCTACGTTCACATACAACAGGTGCAAGCCAGTTTTGCACACGCAGGATACTCGGGTTAAACTTGACGAGCCTAGCATATGCAGATATGGCCTCGGAACACTGAGATCGAAAGATTGAACGTGAATCATATAGTAGATATGATCAACCTAGCGATGTTCACCATTGAAAACTACTCCATCTCATGTGATGATCGGACATGGTTTAGTTGATATGGATCACGTGATCACTTAGATGATTAGAGGGATTTCTATCTAAGTGGGAGTTCTTAAGTAATATGATTAATTGAACTTTAATTTATCATGAACTTAGTACTTGATAGTTTTTTGCATGTCTATGTTGTTGTAGATAAATGGCCCGTGCTACTATTCCGTCGAATTTTAATGTGTTCCTAGAGAAAGCTAAGTTGAAAGATGATGGTAGCAACTACACGGACTGGGTCCGTAACTTGAGGATTATCCTCATTGCTACACAGAAGATTTACGTCCTGGAAGCACCGCTGAGTGCCAAGCCCGCTGCAGGAGCAACGCCGGACGTTATGAACGCCTGGCAGAGCAAAGCTGATGACTAGTCGATAGTTCAGTGTGCCATGATTTACGCGTTAGAACCGGGACTTCAACGATGTTTCAAACGTCATGGAGCATATGAGATGTTCCAGGAGTTGAAGTTAATATTTCAAGCAAATGCCCGAATTGAGAGATATGAAGTCTCCAATAAGTTCTATAGCTGCAAAATGGAGGAGAATAGTTCTGTCAGTGAACATATACTCAGAATGTCTGGGTACCACAATCACTTGACTCAGCTGGGAGTTAATCTTCCGATTGATAGTGTCATTGACAGAGTTCTTCAATCACTGCCACCAAGCTACAAAAGCTTCGTGATGAACTATAATATGCAAGGGATGGATAAGACAATTCCCGAGCTCTTCGCAATGCTAAAGGCTGCGGAGGTAGAAATCAAGAAGGAGCATCAAGTGTTGATGGTTAACAAGACCACTAGTTTCAAGAAGAAGGGCAAAGGGAAGAAGGGGAACTTCAAGAAGAACGGCAAGCAAGTTGCTGCTCAAGTGAAGAAGCCCAAATCTGGACCTAAGCCTGAGACTGAGTGCTTCTACTGCAAAGGGACTGGTCACTGGAAGCGGAACTGCCCCAAGTATTTGGTGGATAAGAAGGATGGAAAAGTGAAAGGTATATTTGATATACATGTTATTGATGTGTACCTTACTAATGCTCGTACTTAGTAGCGCCTGGGTATTTGATACTGGTTATGTTGCTCATATGTGCAACTCAAATCAGGGGCTACGGATTAAGCGAAGATTGGCTAAGGACGAAGTGACGATGCGCGTGAGAAATGGTTCCAAAGTCGATGTGATCACCGTCGGCACGCTACCTCTACTTCTACCTTCGTGATTAGTTTTAGACCTGAATAATTGTTATTTGGTGCCAGCGTTAAGAATGAACATTATATCTGGATCTTGTTTGATGCGAGACGGTTATTCATTTAAATCAGAGAATAATGGTTGTTCTATTTATATGAGTAATATCTTTTATGGTCATGCACCCTTGATGAGTGGTCTATTTTTATTGAATCTCGATAGTAGTGATACACATATTCATAGTATTGAAGCCAAAAGATATAAGTTTAATAATGATAGTGCAACTTATTTGTGGCACTGTCGTTTAGGTCATATTGGTGTAAAGCGCATGAAAAAACTCCATGCTGATGAGCTTTTGGAATCACTTGATTATGAATCACTTGATGCTTGCGAACCATGCCTCATGGGAAAGATGACTAAGACTCCGTTCTCTGGAACAATGGAGCGAGCAATAGACTTGTTGGAAATAATACATACTGATGTATGCGGTCCGATGAGTGTTGATGCTCGCGGCGGGTATCGTTCTTTTCTGACCTTCACAGATGATTTGAGCAGATATGGGTATATCTACTTGATGAAACATAAGTCTGAAACATTTGAAAAGTTCAAAGAATTCCAGAGTGAAGTGGAAAATCATCATAACAAGAAAATAAAGTTTCTACAATCTGATCGTGGAGGAGAATATTTGAGTTATGAGTTTGGTCTTCATTTGAAACAATGCGGAATAGTTTCGCAACTCACGCCACCCGGAACACCACAGCGTAATGGTGTGTCCGAACGTCGTAACCGCACTTTATTAGATATGGTGTGATCTATGATGTCTCTTACTGATTTACCGCTATCGTTTTGGGGTTATGCTTTATAGACGGCTACATTCACGTTAAATAGGGCACCATCTGAATCCGTTGAGACGACACCGTATATGGTTTGGCAAGAAACCCAAGTTGTCGTTTCTTAATTGGGGTTGTGATGCTTATGTGAAAAAGCTTCAACCTGATAAGCTCGAACCCAAATCGGAGAAATGTGTCTTCATAGGATACCCAAAGGAGACTGTTGGGTACACCTTCTATCATAGATCCGAAGGCAAGATATTCGTTGCTAAGAATGGATCCTTTCTAGAGAAAGAGTTTCTCTCGAAAGAAGTGAGTGGGAGGAAAGTAGAACTTGATGAGGCAATTGTACCTGCTCCCTTATCGAAAAGTAGTTCATCACAGAAATCAGTTCGAGTGATTCCTACACCAATTAGTGAGGAAGCTAATGATGATCATGAAACTTCTGATCAAGTTACTACCGAACCTCGTAGGTCAACCAGAGTAAGATCCGCACCAGAGTGGTACGGTAATCTTGTTCTGGTAGTCATGTTACTTGACCATGACGAACCTACGAACTATGAGGAAGTGATGATGAGCCCAGATTCCGCGAAATGGCTTGAGGCCAGGAAATCTGAGGTGGGATCCATGTATGAGAACAAAGTGTGGACTTTGGTTGACTTGCCCGATGATCGGCAAGCCATAGAGAATAAATGGATCTTCAAGAAGAAGACTGACGCTGACGGTAATGTTACTATCTACAAAGCTCGACTTGTTGCGAAAGGTTTTCGACAAGTTCAAGGAGTTGACTACAATGAGACCTTCTCACCCGTAGCGATGCTTAAGTTCGTCCGAATCATGTTACCAATTGCCGCATTTTATGATTATGAAATTTGGCAAATGGATGTCAAAACTGCATTCCTTAATGGATATCTTAAGGAAGAGTTGTATATGATGCAACCAGAAGGTTTTGTCGATCCAAAAGGTGCTAACAAAGTGTGCAAGCTCCAGCGATCCATTTATGGACTGGTGCAAGTCTCTCGGAGTTGGAATATACGCTTTGATAGTGTGATCAAAGCATATGGTTTTATACAGACTTTTCGAGAAGTCTGTATTTACAAGAAAGTGAGTGGGAGCTCTGTAGCATTTATGATATTATATGTGGATGACATATTGTTAAGGGACAATTGCATTTTGCCCCTAGTTGGAACCTACCCACGGGGTTTGCCCTTACTTTTCAACTCTGCTTAGTTTTGCCCTTAGATTTCCCCCTGAGGTCACTCGAATTCCCTTTGACCGTTTGACCAATACTTTGAAAATTCATATGAACTCGGAAAAATGCTAATAAGATATCAAAATGTTTAGAAAAACATTACCTTTATGTGCATATCATTTGCATTAAGGGCAAAAGTATTGTTTAAACTACTCGAGGTTATTAATGTTATTAACATTATTAAAAATTAAAGGGGATAAAAATACATTTTTCAGGAATAAAAATTACATGCAAATGTAGCTGATGTTTTCTGAACATCTTGATATCTTTTTTGCATTTTTCTGAGTTCATATCAACTTTTTATGAATGTTCAAACGACTTTGACCATTATTTTGAAACTTCATAACAAGTTGATATGTACTCAGAAAAATGCAAATAAGATATCAGGATGTTTAGAAAATGTCAACTACATTTGCATGTAATTTTTATTTCTGAAAAAGTATTATTTATACCTTTTATTTTTAATAATGTTAAAAACATTAATAAACTTAGGTAGTTTAAACGGTACTTTTTTCCTGAATGCGAATGACATACACATAAAGGTAATGTTTATCTGAACATTTTGATATCGTATTTGCATTTTTCTGAGTTCATGTCAATTTGTTATGAATTTTCAAAGTATTGTTCAAACGGTCAAAGGGCATTTGGGCGACCTCGGAGGAAAATCTAAGGGCAAAACTGAGCAGAGTCGAAAAGTAAGGGCAAAATCCGTGGGTAGGTTCCAACTAGGGGCAAAAATGAATTTGTCCCTATTGTTGATCGGAAATGATACTAAATTTCTGGATAGCATAAAAAGATACTTGAATAAGAATTTTTCAATGAAAAACCTCGGTGAAGCTGCTTATATATTGGGCATCAAGATCTATAGAGAGAGATCAAGCCGCTTAATTGGACTTTCACAAAGCACATACCTTGATAAAGTTTTGAAGAAGTTCAAAATGGATCAAGCAAAGAAAGGGTTCTTGCCTGTGTTACAAGGTGTGAAGTCGAGTCAGACTCAATGCCCGACCACTGCAGAAGATAGAGATAAAATGAAAGTCATTCCCTATGCTTCAGCCATAGGTTCTATCATGTATGCAATGCTGTGTACCAGACCTAATGTGTGCCTTGCTATTAGTTTAGCAGGGAGGTACCAAAGTAATCCAGGAGTGGATCACTGGACAGCGGTCAAGAACATCCCGAAATACGTGAAAAGGACTAAGGATATGTTTCTGGTTTATGGAGGTGACAAAGAGCTCGTCGTAAACGGTTATGTCAATGCAAGTTCTGACACTGATCCGGATGACTCTAAGTCAGAAACCGGATACGTATTTATATTGAATGGTGGAGCTGTCAGTTGGTGCAGTTCTAAGTAGAGAGTCGTGGCGGGATCTATGTGTGAAGCGGAGTACATAGCTGCTTCGGAAGCAGCAAATGAAGGAGTCTGGATGAAGGAGTTCATATCCGATCTAGGTGTCATACCTAGTGCATCGGGTCCAACGAAAATCTTTTGTGACAATACTGGTGCAATTGCCTTGGCAAAGGAATCTAGATTTCACAAGAGAACCAAGCACATCAAGAGATGCTTCAATTCCATCCACGATCAAGTCAAGGAGGGAGACATAGAGATTTGCAAGATACATACGTATTTGAATGTTGCAGACCCGTTGACTAAGCCTCTCTCACGAGCAAAACATGATCACCACCAAGACTCCATGGGTGTTAGAATCATTACTATGTAATCTAGATTATTGACTCTAGTGCAAGTGGGAGACTGAAGGAAATATGCCCTAGAGGCAATAATAAAGTTGTTATTTATATTTCCTTATATCATGATAAATGTTTATTATTCATGCTAGAATTGTATTAACCGGAAACTTAGTACATGTGTGAATACATAGACAAACAGAGTGTCCCTAGTATGCCTCTATTAGACTAGCTCGTTAATCAAAGATGGTTAAGTTTCCTAGCCATAGACATGTGTTGTCATTTGATGAACGGGATCACATCATTAGAGAATGATGTGATGTATAAAACCCATCCGTTAACTTAGCACTATGATCGTTTAGTTTATTGATATTGCTTTCTTCATGACTTATACATGTTCCTATGACTATGAGATTATGCAACTCCCGAATACCGGAGGAACACTTAGTGTGCTATCAAACGTCACAACGTAAATGGGTGATTATAAAGATGATCTACAGGTGTCTCCGATGGTGTTTGTTGTGTTGGCATAGATCGAGATTAGGATTTGTCACTCCGATTGTCGGAGAGGTATCTCTGGGCCCTCTCGATAATGCACATAACTATAAGCCTTGCAAGCAATGTGACTAATAAGTTATTTGCGGGATGATGCATTACGGAAAAAGTAAAGAGACTTTCCGGTAACGAGATTGAACTAGGTACGATGATACCGACGATCGAATCTCGGGCAAGTAACATACCGATGACAAAGGGAACAACGTATGTTGTTGTGCGGTTTGACCGATAAAGATCTTCATAGAATATGTAGGAGCCAATATGAGGATCTAGGTTCCGCTATTGGTTATTGACCGGAGATGTGTCTCGGTCATGTCTACATAGTTCTCGAACCCGTAGGGTCCGCACGCTTAACGTTCGATGACGATTGGTATTATGAGTTTATGTGATTTGATGTACCGAAGGTTGTTCGGAGTCCCGCATGAGATCACGGACATGACGAGGAGTCTCGAAATGGTCGAGACATAAAGATTCATATATTGGAAGGTTATATTCGGACACCGGAATGTTTTGGGTCGTATCGGATAAGTTACGGAGTATCGGGGGTTACTGGGACCCCCCCCCCCAGAAGCTAGTGGGCCTCATGGGCCTTAGTGGAGAAGAGAGAGGGCTGGCCAGGAGGTGGCGCGCGCCCCCCTTGCCCCAATCCGAATTGGACAAGGGGAGGGGGCAACGCCCCCTCCTTCCTTCTCTCCTCCTCCTCTTCCCCCTTCTCCTACTTGGACTAGGAAAGGGGGGAATCTACTCCTAGTAGGAGTAGGATTCCTTCCCCCTTGGCGCGCCCCTTGTAGCCGGCTGGCCTCCTCCTCCCCTCCTTTATATACGGGGGAGGGGGCACCCCATAGACACACAAGTTGATCTTTAGCCATGTGCGGTGCCCCCCTCCACAGTTTTCCACCTCGGTCATATTGTCATAGTGCTTAGGCGAAGCCCTGCATCGGTAACTTCATCATGACCGTCACCACGCCGTCGTGCTGACGAAACTCTTCCTCGACCTCAGCTGGATCTAGAGTTCGAGGGACGTCACCGAGCTGAACATGTGCAAATCGCGGAGGTGCCGTGTGTTCGGTACTTGATCGGTTGGATCGCGAAGACATTCGACTACATCAACTGCGTTACTAAACACTTCCACTTTCGGTCTACGAGGGTACGTGGACACACTCTCCCGGCTCGTTGCTATGCTTCTCGTAGATAGATCTTGCGTGATCGTAGGAATTTTTTTGAAATACACGTTCCCCGACCCCCCCCCATGGGGAGTACGAATTGGACTAGGGGAGGGGGCGCGGCCCCCCTTTCCTTCTCCTCCTCCCTCTCCTTTCCCCTTTCCCCCTCTGATAGAAGGAATGGGGGCGAATTGGACTAGGTGTCCAAGTGGGACTCCTCCCACTTGGTGCGCCCTAGGCCGGCCTCCTCCCCTCTCCCTCCTTTATATACAGGTGCGGGGGGGGGGACCTCTAAGGCACATCAATTATTTTTGCCGTGTGTGGTGCCCCCCTTTACCGTTTACTCCTCCGGCCCTATTGTCGTAGTGCTTAGGCAAAGCCCTGCGCGGGTCACTTCACCATCACCGTCACCACACCATCGTGTTGTCGAAACTCTCCCGCGACACTTTGCTGGATCGAGAGTTCGAGGGACGTCATCGAGCTGAACGTGTGCAGAACTCGGAGGTGCCATACGTTCGGTGCTTGATCGGTTGAATCGAGAAGACATTCGACTATGTCAACCGTGTTAAGCTAACGCTTCCGCTTTCAGTCTACGAGGGTACGTGGATACACTCTCCCCCTCTCGTTGCTATGCATCTCCTAGATAGATCTTGCGTGATCGTAGGAATTTTTTTGAAATTGCATGCTACGTTCCCCAACACCGTAGCCACAGTCATCCCTCTCCACACCACTCCTCGCCATGGATCCCTCCTTGGCCAAAGCTCTCTGGGATGGGCTGACGACGGAGCAGAAGAAGGCCATGGCCGCCATTGATGCGGACTGGTAGGCCGGCAGGCAGCCAGAGGACGTGCAAATGGAGGACGCCTTCGACGATGAGCCATCACCACCCTCTTCTTCCTCGGCGGCACCCTCCTCTTCCTCCACGACACCCTCCTCCTCTGCGGCACCATCGCCGGTGCATTGCACCCTGACCATCGGCGAGGCCCGTGCCCATTATATGGACATGGTGCGGGAGGAGTAAGTTCCGGGAGGCGCGGGCAGACGCCAACTACAACCACAGCCTCCTCCAGGAGCATCTGCAGGCGGAGGAGCAGGTCGCGGCCGGCAGGACGATCGCGCCGGACACAGACCTAGCGGAGCAGGAGGCGTTGCTCGAGTCCTACAGCTCCACCCGCGAGATCCGTCTCGCCCGCTGGGCGGTACCGGCAGCGGGTGGCGGAGGTGGCGGCCGCAGGCAAGGAGTGGGTGGACGACACGGGTGAGGCGTTGTTCGGCGACACTAACGATGAGGAGGCCGCGCCCCGGCACCAGGACCACGAAGAAGCCGGCACGTCCGCGGGCGCCGCCAACAGGGAGGAAGAGTAGTGCACAGTAGGTCGCCGCCGCTCGGGTCCTAAGAAGGCCACCGTTCCTTCCCTGCCATCGACGCCAAGCTTGGTGGGCTCAGCATCGATGGCCAATTAGTCGCTTAACGGCGACATCGAGGTGGACAGCTTCACTTCCCGGGGCTCCGCAGGAGGAGCTGGAAAATGCGAAGCTTCCATTCTCTTGGTTCATGCCGAAGACGGGGACCGGACGCCGGCGATCATTTAGATTAGCCCGCCTAGGACCGCTTTCATGTATTTGTAATGAAATCCGTCATGTTTACACGAAATCCGGCATGTTTATATAAAATCAGACCGTGTTTATATGAAATCCGCACTTGTTTGCACGAATTTCGTCCGATTGGTTTGAGTTGTTATGAAAATATATGCGCCTATCGTTGGATGGTTGTCTTCCACATCCATGTCTGTGGACTGGTCTCCCCTTGTCCGCAGACAGATGTGGGAGGTTTTTGCGGGTTGCCGTTGGAGATGCCCTAAGGCCCACCACATCATCTGTGCATTGAAGAGAGATTGGGGGTTGTTCATCGGCGATGGTCTTTGAACCTGCTTCCTGCTTCAGTGAAGCGCTGGCCGATGCGGATCAGGCACGGCATGGGGTATCAGCCCCGGTCGTCTGGGCATTTCAGATCTGCTCAAGATCTCGCCACTCGTGGCGAGCTACGACAGTGCGGCTGACAAAACTTTCAACATATGCTGCTTCTCCGGATCCAAAGGGGTTGGTCGCTATTCTTCTCTCTCCGGCGGCCACAACGGCGAGCTGCGGGTAGCGGCGACTGTGTGGTCGAGTTTTTTTTTTTTTTTTTTTTTTTTTTTTTTTTTTTTTTTGCGGGCAGGTCGAGTTGGGTTGGGTGTTCTTCCGTATATGTGGGTGTACTCGGATGTACTGTATGTCTCCTTGTGCTTTCGGTAACATAATACTACAATCTCGAGTATTTCCATAAAAAAAATAGAACACGCACGTACGCCCACGAATCCCATTCGTCTGCGCGCCGAAGCTGCCGGTCCAAGTAGATGACAAAATGCACTTGCGTGAAGGATCTCGGACTAGCTCCGTGACAAAATGCACTTCCGTGAAGGATCTCCGGCTAGCTCCGTCGCAATGTGCCATCTATCTGTCAACCCGTACATCCATAGGCTGCACCCCGGTTTTATATTTGCAGCTATGCCCGGCCCGCTATACTATTTTAATCAGTATATATACAAAAAAAGAGAGTGATAGACAGGTTTGTAATTTGTCAAGCAGCTGCATATAGAAACCTCTATTGTTGTCTCTGTAATCCTGTGCTAGTCCACGTCATTTCGATTATCTCAACTCAGTTGTGTGTTCCATGCACCGCCGCCATCGCTTCCGCCAAAGTCACCGCTTGTACGACACCTTAAGATGCATGCCTCCCATACAAAAGTTCCTATGCCAAAGCCAAATCACTACCCCTCCACTACTGCCACGTCCGCATCTGGCAACCGTAGCCCAAACCCCTAGCTATGCACGTGCACACGTTCTCGCCTGATGCTAGCTGTCTGCATTGACGCCGACTTAGGACAGACATGACCTCTCATTGCCGACATTGAAGTGACCCTTCATCCAAGAGAGCGCCGCCCGTTACATGCCTGCTTCACATGCCTCCTCGTCGCATTCAAACGGCTACAAATTGTCCGCCTTTTTCCATTAAAAGATAATAATATAGCCTAGTAACATATGCATGTCACTAGTTTGTAAGTTATTTGCCACTATAAAGCCCTCGAAGATGTATGTTTATACACTTCCTAGTAGCGAACACGCTTCACTCGTCATTAATTCACTGAAATTGCTCTATAAATCATCTGATTTATAGTACACGGATCGTGCCTTCATGCCCATGGAAGAAATGGTCCACAACTAAATCACGCTCTAAATGCGCCATGACTAGACCGTGATTTTCTTTATTTATATAAAGTTTCGATCTATTCATCTTTAATCTTAGCCGTACAAAGAACATTAGAGGACTATAAGTACTGGAACAAGCTGAAGATGCGCCGCCATCATCGCCGCTCCCTCACCGAAGCTGGACAAACCTTATTACAGCAGACAATCAAAAAGTTGTTGTGCTAAGACCCCATAGGACCAACACACCAGAGCAACAACCATTGCCGATGAAAAAATATGTAAATCAGAAGGATCAAACTTGTAAACACCCAAACGAAGACGAACGAAAACCGGATCCAAACAGATCCATCGAAGACCAGCACCGACCGAATCCCGCGAGATCCAACGGAGACACACCTCCACACGCCCTCCGATGACAGTAGATGCACCATCAGGACGGTGGGACATCGCAGCCGCCACACAGCCCCAACAAAGACATTGAATCTAACAAAAACGAGAACATGGCCCCTCCCGCCGACGAAGGGTTGATATCCTCCGCACCTCCATGGCCCAAAGGCCATAGGAGATGGGGTGGACTGGCGGCGACGCTGACGAGAGAAGAAGGAAAGGCAACAACCCCTAGTTCTCGACTAGACCGTGATTTAACTGCGACAAATACGAGCGCGTCTACCGGCCCTGAGAGAGTATTCCAATTCGTAAAAGTTGGCAAATGCACTTCAGATTTTGGTTGCCTTTTTTCCCAAGAAACTTACAGAGAACAGTAGATGTAATAAAAATTACAACCATGTCCGTGGAACACCTACGAGGACTACAAGCACGGGATCGAGCCGAGGGCGCGCTGTCATCATCGCTCCTCCCTCACCGGAGCAGGGCAAATCTTATTATAGTAGACAGTCGGGAAATTGTCCTGCTAAAGCCGCCAACGCACCAGAGCAACAACCATCGTCGATGAAGGAAGTCGTAGATTAGAAGGATCAAACCTATAAACACTTAAATAAAGACGAAAGAAGAACGGATCCAAACAGATCCACCGAAGATCAGCACCGACCAAATTCCGCGAGATCCAATGAAGACACACCTCCACACGCCCATTGATAATGATAGACGCACCATCGAGACGGGGATAGAATGTAAGAAACATTTTCATGCTACTAAGGAACATCTCCGCCGCCACACAGCCCAACCCAGACATCGAATCTAATAAAAACGAGAATGAGATCCCTTCGGCCGTCGGGGGACCGAGATCGTACACACCTCCATGGCCCGGAGGCCATCGAAGATAGGGCGGACCACGGTGGTCGCGAAAGTTGCTTGCATTTCTCAGGTCAACTTTAGTTTTGAAAGTATCAAACAGACGCTAATTGACAACACTATCCCCGAAACCCTCCCTCCCCCCCGCGCCGCCACCCGCGAGGCGGCCGGAGCGGACGCCCAGATCCACCCGCCGTCGGCCTCCCCTCCTCCTCCCTCCTCCCTCTCCGCCGCTAGGGGGCGCGGCCGAAAAAAGCCCGACCGGCGCCGGCGGCGGCGGGGCGTCTTCTTCCTCCTCCTCCACGCGAGACGGGGCGGCGCAGGCTCCTCCTTCGTGTGCGGGCGCGGGGCACCGCGGCGCGGCGGCGCACGGCCCCCTGGCGGGCGCGTGGCGTTGCGTGGCCGGCTGTGCGGTGGTGCGCGTCTCGCCACGGTGGCCGGATCCGCCCGGCAGGCGGCGCGGGCTGCGGGCGGCGTGGGCGGCGGCCGGGGTCCGGCTTCGGGCTGCCGGCGGCTGCGCTGGTTCCTCTCCGTCGCGGGCGTGCGGCGGTGGTGTGGTTCGGCCGATGGTGGTCCGGCGACCTGGTGGTGGTGGCCGGCGGTGCGCGTGGTGGTGGTGCTTCCACTTGGCGGCTCTCTGTGCGGGGCGACAGGGGAGCGGCTTGGACAGGGGCGGCGGTATCGACGGCGTGCCGGCTGCAGCGCGAAGGTGGGAACTTTACGGGTCTCGGAGATCCCGGCCGGGCCTGTGCGGCCACGGGCCTGGTATGTTCCTGCTATTGCGTCCGGTCAGCTACCGTCTTCGACGGTGGAGGTGGGGCCCTCCCGCGTGCCGACGGTGCTGCTGCCCTAGTCCCGGCTCCTCTTCTTCTTTGTGCGGACCATGCTTCACGGTGCCGTGATGAGACGGCGTGGGAAGCTTCGTGACCGGGTTGTCGCAGGGTGAGGGTCTGTTTGGTGGCGAGCTCTGGAGTGCCTGAGGTGTAGGGTGGGATCGGGAGAAATCCCTGTTGGCTTGGCCGACACCGACGTGGTGGCGCTTGTGGGTACCGCCTGACCTTCCTGGAGGGCGTCGGGGCTACCCTTCCTCTCTCCTCACAGCGTAACGGGGAAAACCCTTGGCAGCAGCGTCGTCATCGTCGCGTCCCTTCTTGGAGGTGCTGATTGATACCGGTGCTTCGGAGGGTCGGAGCTTGATGAGCGATCTCCGGTGGGTGCAGCGGCCACGAGGCTTCTCTTTTTTGTTGATCCGCCGTTGTGGGCATTTGTTTCTCTTGTATTTTTTTTAGGCGTGACTGTACTGCTTCCGTCCCAGCACCTATTGTTGGATGTATCGTTTGGTTGCTTTGTATACAAAGCGGGAAAACCCTCTTTCGGTAAAGTATCAAACAATTTTTAAAGAACAATTTTGCTGCGGGAAGCGGGCAGGGAGGGCGCGTGGGCGCCAAGTGGCGCGACGGTCGCGTGCACCGCCGCCGCCGTCCCCACACCGGCTGGTCCCACAATCCCAGAGACCGATAAAAGTGTTAGTGCGCAACCTTTTCCGTTCGCAGTGTCCTTCCCCTTTGCCCGCCGCTCTCACTCTCTCTTGGTTGCTTTCCTATTCCGGCGATGCTGCAATAAATCCCCCGTCGACGGCGGCCGCGGCCCTGCGCGATCGTAGATCCCTCCCAACCCATGTCGAACGCTGGGTGCTCCTCCGTCCTCCCGGCGCCTTGCCGGCAGGCTGGCCATCGCGCCCCCCTCCCCCTCCCGGCGGCTCCCCAGTTCGTGGCGAGGTTTCGCTCGAACCGTCGTCTTCGAGTCACCTGTGCCAGCGCCGCCGGGCACGTCTCCAGGATTCCCCCCACCGAAGCGCGCCGTGTCCGATCCCTCGCCGGCAGTCGACACCGTCCTCCTCCACTCACCCGGATTCGCTCGGGGACTCCGCGTTGTGGTAAGTCCCCAGATCTTCATTTGTTCTGTTCCTGGTCACCTTTTTTTTAATGATGAAAGGAATCAAATCCATTTTGCTGATCAGTTTCTCTGTGAGTAATTCCAGCAATTTATTTCCAAAGTATTTGGAGTTCAGGTTCAGGTGAACCCCGTATGTGTTTTACCTAAGAAGACAACCCCGCCGCACGTCGAGTATCTGTCTCCCGACCTGATGCCAACACAAAACGACACTGCCGCTGAATTTAATAAATCTGACAATTGTCGTGCCGTGGTCTTGCGATTGCTATACTTGATATTTTTATGCTTCAGAGTAGTACCCATACTTAGTGCTGGCATGATCCGGATGCTAATTTAATCGATTCATAGTAGGTCGTGACTCACATGGCATCTCTTTTATTTCTCTGAACAGCATATGTCGAGAAGATGTTGGTAGCAGAAACGGCAAGCCTGCTAGACGTGGTACTGACGTCACTGATGGTTACTGTATTATATTTGAGGTTCCCGTCTTGAGTTGCTTGCTAAATTATACTACTGCATTGCTTTGATCAAATGCAGCATCGAAAGGACCGTGAGGCTAGAATAAGGAAGCAGCTCCGCAAGGTTGAACTACCGCCGTCTCCGTACGACACCGCGTGGGTGGCTATGGTGCCCTTGCGGGGCTCCCCTCACACTCCATGCTTCCCTCAGTGTGTTGAATGGATATTGCAAAATCAACATGAAAACGGATCTTGGGATATCAACGACTTTGGATCATCAGCCAACAAGAACGTTCTCTTATCCACATTGGCATGTGTACTTGCTCTTGAGAAATGGAATCTTGGCCAAGAGCACATAAGGAAAGGTATAGAGATAGATTTCTTATTTCTTATTATCCGACACATGTGAATGTTGTTTACCTGTGTTTGTTTTCAAGAGCTCAAACGCCTTAACACCATGGGCAGGACTACATTTTATCGGAAGACATTTCTCCCTTGTCATGGATGAGGAGATTGCTGCTCCTACAGGCTTCAATATGATTTTTCCTGGTATGCTTAGCCTTGCCATTGGGGCGGGATTGCAATTTCCTGTCAGACAAACTGACATTGATGGGATTCTTCACCAATGGGAGATGGAATTGAAAAGGTCTGTTGATGGAAAAACATTGGTATGAATTATATTCCCCCCGTTTGTATTAGGACAGTTGGTTTATAAGTATATGTAATATTTATGGGTTGATCATTTGAATGGAAATGCACTATCTGCCTTGTTTCTTCCCCGTCTTTTTCAAAGGGGGTTTTCTTGTAAGAACTTCTGTTTTTCTTTTTCGATCAATCGTAATATGAAGGAAAAAGGACCACCATGTCATTCATACTGTCTTTTGCTTACTGATGAAATTAGCAATCATAATTTGAGTATCACCTGTGGGTCACATATTAAAAATTCTCATACTTGACTTAATTTAGGCAGGCCGGGCAGAAATCTTATGGGAGAGAAGCATATATGGCCTATGTCTCCGAAGGGTTAGGAAACTTACTGGACTGGAACGAAGTTATGAAGTTTCAGCGGAAGAACGGGTCGTTGTTCAACTCTCCTTCCACAACTGCTGCTGCGTTAGTCCACAACTATGATGATAAAGCCCTCGATTACTTAAATATGATAGTCAGTAAATTTGGTGGTGCAGGTGGATCTTTGTACCTTTCCTTGTGAAGAATTTGCAAGGGTTTAAAGTGTTGCAAAATACTTAATACCAGTAGACCTTTTGCAGTACCAACAGTGTATCCACTAAATATGCACTGCAAGCTTTCAATGGTGGATTCGCTTGAAAAGATTGGAATTTCTCGGCATTTTTCTAGTGAGATAGAGGGAATCTTAGACATGGCATACAGGTAATGACTGTAAATAGGAAACTGATATCTGTTTTTAGTAGCTTGTAAACTTTACTGTCTCCTGTTTGCAGTTTCTGGTTACAGAGAGACGAGGAAATTATGATGGATGTAGCAACATGTGCAATGGCGTTCCGCCTTTTAAGGATGAATGGGTATGATGTATCCTCAGGTACTTAGGAAGAAAATCCTGTCAATGTTGTCATTGTTCTTGGTTTAACAAATTAACAGTCTAACTTCCTAATTCTATCTTGGTGCAGATGAGCTGTCTCATCTTGCTGAAGCCTCCAATTTCCATAATTCACTTCAAGGATATTTAAGTGATACAAAATCTGTACTGGAACTATACAAGGCTTCAAAAGTCTGTGTATCAGAACATGAATTAATCCTAGATAACATTGGCAATTGGTCTGGCAGCTTATTGTCAGAAAAGTTGTGCTCTGAAGGGGTACAAGGCCTACCAATCTTAGAGGTGCCTGCATGAAATTTGAAATGCCTATTTTACTTGGTACTAGTTCAAGTTATATCTAATCCTGTGCTTTTGTGATTTCAGGTCGAGTATGCCCTTAAGTTTCCCTTCTATACCACGCTGGAACGTCTAGACCACAAGAGGAACATCGAACATTTTGATGCTAGAGGTTCTCACATCCTGAAGACAGAGTGCTTGTAAGATTTTCATTTCTGTAATAAGAGTTGCACTTCAAATCATTTTAATTAGACATAATACTAAAAATTCAAACATTTTGCTGAATCAGGCCGTATGGTATCAACCAAGAACTTTTGGCTTTGGCTGTTGAAGATTTCACATTTTCTCAATCTATCTACCAGGATGAACTCCTGCATCTTGATAGGTAATCTGGCCATTATGCTCTCTGGCCATGTAAACTTCCTTTTTTTTTCTGAGATTTTTCAGAAAAATTGTTGCAACAGGTGGGTGAAAGAAAACAGGTTGGACCAGCTACAATTTGCACGGCAGAAGTTGACATATTGTTATCTCTCTGCTGCTGCTACGATTTTTCCTCCTGAACTTTCTGATGCTCGCATATCGTGGGCCAAAAACGGTGTGCTCACAACCGTTGTTGATGACTTCTTCGATGTTGGAGGATCAAAAGAAGAACTAGAAAACCTCATAGCATTAGTTGAGAAGTACAGTCCTTAAACTTGATGTCTTTGTCTGCTCTTTCGTAAGTAGTGCTTCTGCCTTACACATTGCTAATAAGTCATGTTTTCTGTTTTGCCAATGGCCGCCGCCTTAGGTGGGATGAGCATCACAAAGATGACTTCTGTTCGGAGCAAGTAAGGATTGTATTTTGTGCTCTCTATACCACAGTGAACCAGCTTGGATCAATCGCTTCTGCCGTACAAAACCGTGACGTTAAAAATCACCTCATAGAAATAGTGAGTTTGATGTCTGCCCCTCCTCTTCTTGAGTTGCATTATGTTCAGTATTGACAGGTTGAAATCCATCTGCAGTGGCTACATCTATTGAGGTCTATGATGACCGAGGCAGAATGGCAGAGGAGCCAATATGTGCCAACAATGGAAGAATACATGACAAATGGGGTAGTTTCATTCGCACTGGGGCCCATTGTGCTTCCAGCATTGTATTGTGTCGGGGAAAAGCTATTGGGGAGTGCTGTCAAAAATCAAGAGTACAGTGAGTTATTTAGGCTAATGAGCACCTGTGGCCGTCTCCTCAATGACAGCCAAGGCTTTGAGGTATGTTGGGCCCTCTTATCACAAAAAAGTTTGTGTTCCTGCAGACCCCTTAATGTTTTTTTCTTTCGAAAAGGAGGATTACCCCCGGCCTCTGCGTAGACCCCTTTATGTTACCACCCATTATTCAAGATTTCGCAGACCTGCAGACCTGCATAAAAATAGCGTTTCTTTAATGTTACTCCCTCCGATCCAAAATAAGTGCCACTGTTTTGAACTAAGGTTAGTTCAACCTTAGTTCAAAACTGCGACACTTATTATGGACCGGGGGGGGGGGGGGGGGGGGGGGGGTGTATTATTTATGTTATTCCACACACCATTTGAACTATGGTGGACTTGCAATTCCCACAAAAGTCAAGACTCTAGTTCTCTGTTTTGTTAAAATGATGTGAAACGAAGCTCTATTGTCATGTTAATCATAGGAAAAAAGAGAGATCCATGCCTCTTATCTTGGTGGCTTGACATTGTACAAGAATTAATCAACTCTGTTTTTTTGCGAATAATCAACTCAACTCTGTTTTATTAATCAACTCTCTTGTGCTGCTATACAACTATCCAATTTTAGGTTTATAAATGGAGTAATATTTAAACTATGTGTTAGACATATGCATTAGGATGACTCTGACCTGTTCCCGATCATATGTTGCAGAGGGAGGGCAGCGAGGGGAAACTGAACAGCGTTTCGCTACTTGTTCTTCACAGCGGTGGTTCTATGTCCGTAGAAGCGGCTAAGAATGCGATACAGAAGTCCATAGTCGCTTCGAGGCGGGACTTGCTAAGATTGGTCCTCAAGGAAGGCACGGTTGTTCCCAGGGCATGCAAGGAGCTGTTCTGGAAGATGTGCAAGATACTTCACCTGTTCTACTTCCGGACCGACGGTTTCAGCTCGCCAAAGGAAATGGCCAGCGCGGTGAATGCTGTTATCAACGAGCCACTCAAGCTCCCAAGTTAACAATCCATGGTTGATTGTCTCATCATAAAAATAAAGATATTCATGTGTTCATATGGAGCAGAGGAAGCAGCAGTGAACCTTTGATCCTGTAACTTAGGGGAGTGAATTGCAAAAAGTATCGACATTGAAGACTAGGGTTGCAGGAACCACAGTTCTACAATTTTGTGCCGAAAAACACATTCCGACGCTAATTTTTTTGCAAAAAACACTAGTCGGTGGCTTAGGTCATTTTGAGCACGATTATGACAACTGGGTCCCACTGGACAGGGTGACGTGGCAAATAAAAAGGCAATCACATCCGGATACAATTTTCTTTTTACAAAAGAATCCCTGAGAAAACGCAATCGGGTCCGTCTTTCATCTCCAATCGTGTACCGTGAACCTTTCACCGGCGCCAGCGCCGGGCCGGGGCGGCGGAGCCCGATGCGGGGCATGGCATCGGGCGGCGACGAAGCTCTGTCGTGCGCCTCCCTGTCCACCCGCCATATGCAGCACCGGCGTCGGCCGCAAGCAGCAGCGACGCCGGACGCGAGCAGCAGCAGCCGCGCAGGCAGCGCGTGGGCGCGAGCAGTGGCGCCGGCCGCGAGCAGCATCAGCCGCTGCGAGAGTAGCAGCAGCCACACAGGCAGCGCGTGGGCGCAAGCAGCAGTAGTCGCGCCAGCCGCGCGTTGGCGCGAGCAGCGGCGCCGGCGGCCATGCTCCAGGTGTGCTGCTCGGAGTGGGGCACGGCGAAGCTCGTGGCCCAGCCGGCACAGGAGAGTTGCTGCTGGCTTGCATGCCGGCGAGCTCGAGCTCCACCGGCCAGAGCAGGGAAGGCCCAGCCGGCATAGTCAACGGTGAGAGGAGATGGAACCTTATCCTCCCTTTTTTTCAATAAAAAAACTTTATCCTCTTTCTCCCTTTTACAATGTAGTCCTTTTTTTCAATAAAAAAACTTTATCCTCTTTCTCCCTTTTACAATGTAGTCCCTTCTATTCTGTCTATTTGTGACCCATTATGTCGTGCCACGTCTCCCTGTCCAGCGGGACCAGCTGTCATAATCATGCTCAAAACGACCTAAGTGGCCGACTAGTGTTTTTTACAAAAAAATTAGCCTTAGAATTAATGTTTTTTGGCACAAAACTGTAGAATTGTGGTTCCTGCAATCGTAGCCTTCAAAGTCGATGTTTTTTGTAATTTACTCTAACTTAGGGAGATGTAAAGATTGACGAAGGTAGGCTCAAATGTTACAAAAAACCTTCTTGTTATCGGATAGTAATATTTCCTGCAGTTTCATCAGGAAAACACATCGCCTGTCATATACATAAAAAAATCAAGTTCAAAATTGTTGGTGAACTTGCGGTACCAACGCTAACAGCATTCTGCCGACGTGGGCATGCATCCTTCTGGAAAAGAGACTGGGAGGAGGGCACACTCACCGAGAGGATATTTTTAGCAGTGCAAATGTAGATGCCCACATACACCCACATATACTCTTTAAGTTCAGACATAATTTATATAAAAAGTCGATATTTCGACCGTTTAATTAAAAACTTAAAAAAATCTTAAAACTTTAAAAAAATCTTAAAACTTTAAAAAAATCTTAAACCCTATACCGGACGACCACCTCGTAGGCGTGGCCGCCCTGCCCTGCTGCACCATCGTTGCCTTTGTGCCGCCGCCATCGTCCCTCCAGCGGCGGAAGGGTGCCGGAGGGCGGAGGAGCCACTCCGCCTCCTGTTGCGCGGTGTTGAGGGCCGCCGCGGCCAGGCCGGTCCTGAAATTTCTGGGGCCCGAGACGAAACTAGATCCCAATCCCAAAGGCCTTGACATAAACATAGGAAAAAATAAGAAAAAGTATGATGAATTGTCAGCAAAAGGAAATATAGTTCTTTAGTCTCTTTCTTCACTAACATATCAAATTAAGATTAACCTAATTTTTGATTCATCGTCAAGACTAGTAGATGATTTAAAATGCCCATGATCACTTGCTTTGATATGTAAAGCCTCTCGTCTTATTCCTCATTTGCAACTACCAGCATATCGCCCAACTAAAAAAAATTGATAACCGCAATAATACCTATGCATAAACAATATCTATTTTTTTCAAAAAGGAGGTTATCCCCCGGCCTCTGCATCAGAACGATGCATACGGCCATATTATTGATAAGCAAAGCGTTCAACAAAAAGTCTTCATGTCTCGAAAAGTAAAAAAGGCTCACAAAGAGCAAAAGCAAAACAAAAGGACAGCCACAACCGGCAGGCACAAATTAAGATAGGAAACTAAACCTCTATCGTATTACATGACCGCCATCCAAACCGGTGAAAATATTGTTGAAAATATGCCCTAGAGGCAATAATAAAATGGTTATTATTATATTTCCTTGTTCATGATAATTGTCTATTATTCATGCTATAATTGTGTTATCCGGAAATCGTAATACATGTGTGAACACATAGACCATAACATGCCCCTAATGAGCCTCTAGTTGATTAGCTCGTTGATCAATAGATGGTTACGGTTTCCTGACCATGGACATTGGATGTCATTGATAACGGGATCACATCATTAGGAGAATGATGTGATGGACAAGACCCAATCTTAAGCATAGCACTAGATCGTGTAGTTCGTTTGCTGAAGCTTTTCTAATGTCAAGTATCATTTTCTTAGACATGAGATCGTGCAACTCCCGGATACCGTAGTAATGCTTTGGGTGTACCAAACGTCACAACGTAACTGGGTGGCTATAAAGGTGCACTACAGGTATCTCCGAAAGTGTCTGTTGGGTTGGCTCGCATCGAGACTGGGATTTGTCACTCCGTGTGACGGAGAGGTATCTCTGGGCCCACTCGGTATTGCATCATCATAATGAGCTCAATGTGACTAAGTAGTTAGTCACGGGATCATGCATTACGGAACGAGTAAAGTGACTTGCCGGTAACGAGATTGAACGAGGTATTGGGATACCGACGATCGAATCTCGGGCAAGTAACGTACCGATTGACAAAGGGAATTGTATACGGGATTACTTGAATCCTCGACATCGTGATTCATCCGATGAGATCATCGAGGAGCATGTGGGAGCCAACATGGGTATCCAGATCCCGCTGTTGGTTATTGACCGGAGAGTCGTCTCGGTCATGTCTGCGTGTCTCCCGAACCCGTAGGGTCTACACACTTAAGGTTCGGTGACGCTAGGGTTGTAGAGATATTAGTATGCGGTAACCCGAAAGTTGTTCGGAGTCCCGGATGAGATCCCGGACATCACGAGGAGTTCCGGAATGGTCCGGAGGTAAAGATTTGTATATAGGAAGTCCAGTTTCGGCCACCGGGAAAGTTTCGGGGGTCACCGGTATTGTACCGGGACCACCGGAAGGGTCCCGGGGGTCCACCGGGTGGGGCCACCTATCCCGGAGGGCCCCATGGGCTGAAGTGGGAAGGGAACCAGCCCCTGGTGGGCTGGTGCGCCCCCCCATGGGCCTCCCCCTGCGCCTAGGGTTGGAAACCCTGGGGGTGGGGGCGCCGCACCTGACTTGGGGGGTAAGTTCCCCCTTGGCCGCCGCCCCCCCCCCTTGAGATTGGATCTCTAGGGGCCGGCGCCCCCCAGGGCCCCTATATAAAGAGGGGGGAGGGAGGGCTGCGCACCCAAGCCCCTGGCGCCTCCCTCTCCCCCCGTAACACCTCTCCGTCTCGCTGAGCTTGGCGAAGCCCTGCCGAGATCCCCGCTGCTTCCACCACCACGCCATCGTGCTGCTGGATCTCCATCAACCTCTCCTTCCCCCTTGCTGGATCAAGAAGGAGGAGACGTCTCTCCCAACCGTACGTGTGTTGAACGCGGAGGTGCCGTCCGTTCGGCGCTAGGATCATCGGTGATTTGGATCACGACGAGTACGACTCCATCAACCCCGTTCTCTTGAACGCTTCCGCTCGCGATCTACAAGGGTATGTAGATGCACTCCTCTCTCTCATTGCTAGATGACTCCATAGATTGATCCTGGTGATGCGTAGAAAATTTTAAATTTCTGCTACGATCTCCAATAGTGGCATCATGAGCTAGGTCTATGCGTAGTTTCTATGCACGAGTAGAACACAAGTTGTTGTGGGCGTTGATTTTGTCAATTTACTTGCCGTTACTAGTCTTATCTTGATTCGGCGGCATCGTGGGATGAAGCGGCCCGGACCGACCTTACACGTACGCTTACGTGAGACATGTTCCACCGACTGACATGCACTAGTTGCATAAGGTGGCTAGCGGGTGTCTGTCTCTCCCACTTTAGTCGGATCGGATTCGATGAAAAGGGTCCTTATGAAGGGTAAATAGAAATTGGCATATCACGTTGTGGTTTTGGCGTAGGTAAGAATCGTTCTTGCTAGAAACCTATAGCAGCCACGTAAAAGTTTGCAACAACAATTAGAGGACGTCTAACTTGTTTTTGCAGCAAGTGTCATGTGATGTGATATGGCCAGAAGGATGTGATGAATGATATATGTGATGTATGAGATTGATCATGTTCTTGTAATAGGAATCACGACTTGCATGTCGATGAGTATGACAACCGGCAGGAGCCTAGGAGTTGTCTTAATTTATTTATGACCTGCGTGTCAACTGAAACGTCATGTAATTACTTTACTTTATTGCTAACCGTTAGCCATAGTAGTAGAAGTAATAATTGACGAGACAACTTCATGAAGACACGATGATGGAGATCATGATGATGGAGATCATGGTGTCATGCCCGTGACGATGATGAACATGGCGCCCCGAAGATGGAGATCAAAAGGAGCAAAATGATACTGGCCATATCATGTCACTATTTGATTGCATGTGATGTTTATCATGTTTTACATCTTATTTGCTTAGAACGACGGTAGCATAAATAAGATGATCCCTCGCTAAAAGTTCAAGAAAGTGTTCCCCCTAACTGTGCACCGTTGCGAAGGTTCGTTGTTCCGAAGCACCACGTGATGATCGGGTGTGATAGGTTCTAACGTTCACATACAACGGGTGTAAGCCAGATTTACACACGCAATACACTTAGGTTGACTTGACGAGCCTAGCATGTACAGACATGGCCTCGGAACACAAGAGACCGAAAGGTCGAACATGAGTCGTATAGCAGATACGATCAACATGAAGATGTTCACCGATGATGACTAGTTCGTCTCACGTGATGATCGGGCACGGCCTAGTTGACTCGGATCATGTATCACTTAGATGACTAGAGGGATGTCTGTCTGAGTGGGAGTTCGTTAATAATTTGATTAGATGAACTTTATTATCATGAACTTAGTCTAAAAATCTTTACAATATGTCTTGTAATCAAATGGCCCACGCTAATGTTGCCCTCAACTTCAACGCGTTCCTAGAAAAAACCAAGCTGAAAGACGATGGTAGCAACTACACGAACTGGGTCCGTAACCTAAGGATTATCCTCATAGCTGCCAAGAAAGCATATGTCCTTGAAGCACCGCTAGGTGATGCACCTGTTTTCCCAGCAACTCAAGACGTTCTGAACGCCTGGCAGTCGCGTAGTGATGATTACTCCCTGGTTCAGTGCGGCATGCTTTACGGCTTAGAACTGGGGCTCCAAAAGCATTTTGAGCAGCACAGAGCATATGAGATGTTCCAAGAGCTGAAAATGGTTTTCCAAGCTCATGCCCGGGTCGAGAGATATGAAGTCTCCGACAAGTTCTACAGTTGTAAGATGGAGGAGAATAGTTCCGTCAGTGAACACATACTCAAAATGTCTGGGTTGCACAACCGCTTGTCTCAGCTGGGAGTTAATCTCCCGGATGACGCGGTCGTTGACAGAATCCTTCAGTCGCTCCCACCTAGCTACAAGAGCTTTGTGATGAACTTCAATATGCAGGGGATGGAAAAGACCATTCCTGAGGTATATTCAATGCTGAAATCAGCGGAGGTGGAGATCAAAAAGGAACATCAAGTGTTGATGGTGAAAAAAACCACTAAGTTTAAGAAAGGCAAGGGTAAGAAGAACTTCAAGAAAGACGGCAAGGGAGTTGCCGCGCCCGGTAAGCAAGCTGCCGGGAAGAAGACAAAGAGTGGACCTAAGCCTGAGACTGAGTGCTTTTATTGCAAGGGAAACGGTCACTGGAAGCGGAACTGCCCCAAGTACTTAGCGGATAAGAAGGCCGGCAATACCAAAGGTATATGTGATATACATGTTATTGATGTGTACCTAACCAGCGCTCGTAGTAGCTCCTGGGTATTTGATACCGGTGCGGTTGCTCATATTTATAACTCAAGGCAGGAGCTGCGGAATAAGCGGAGACTGGCGAAGGACGAGGTGACGATGCGCGTCGGGAATGGTTCCAAGGTCGATGTGATCGCCGTCGGCACGCTACCTCTACATTTACCTACGGGATTAGTTTTAAACCTCAATAATTGTTATTTAGTGCCAGCTTTGAGCATGAACATTGTATCTGGATCTCGTTTAATGCGAGATGGCTACTCATTTAAATCCGAGATTAATGGTTGTTCTATTTATATGAGAGATATGTTTTATGTTCATGCCCCGCTGGTCAATGGTTTATTCTTAATGAATCTCGAACGTGATGTTACACATATTCATAGTGTGAATGCCAAGAAATGTAAGGTTGATAATGATAGTCCCACATACTTGTGGCACTGCCGCCTTGGTCACATTGGTGTCAAACGCATGAAGAAACTCCATGCAGATGGACTTTTGGAGTCTCTTGATTATGAATCATTTGACACGTGCGAACCATGCCTCATGGGCAAAATGACCAAGACTCCGTTCTCCGGAACGATGGAGCGAGCAACCAACTTATTGGAAATCATACATACTGATGTGTGCGGTCCAATGAGCGTTGAGGCTCGCGGTGGCTATCGTTATGTTCTCACCCTCACTAATGACTTGATTAGATATGGGTATGTCTACTTAATGAAACACAAGTCTGAGACCTTTGAAAAGTTCAAGGAATTTCAGAGTGAGGTTGAGAATCAACGTGACAAGAAAATAAAGTTCTTACGATCAGATCGTGGAGGGGAATATTTGAGTCACGAATTTGGCACACACTTAAGGAAATGTGGAATTGTTTCACAACTCACGTCACCTGGAACACCTCAGCGTAATGGTGTGTCCAAACGTCGTAATCGCACTCTATTGGATATGGTGCGATCTATGATGTCTCTTACCGATCTGCCGCTATCATTCTGGGGTTATGCTTTAGAGACTGCCACATTCACTTTAAATAGGGCTCCGTCGAAATCCGTTGAGACGACACCGTATGAATTATGGTTTGGAAAGAAACCTAAGCTGTCGTTTCTTAAAGTTTGGGGATGCGATGCTTATGTCAAGAAACTTCAACGTGAAAAGCTCGAACCCAAGTCGGAAAAATGCGTCTTCATAGGATACCCTAAGGAAACCATTGGGTATACCTTCTACCTCAGATCCGAAGGCAAGATCTTCGTTGCCAAGAACGGGTCCTTTCTGGAGAAAGAGTTTCTCTCGAAAGAAGTAAGTGGGAGGAAAGTGGAACTTGATGAGATGACCCCTCTCGAACCAGAAAGTAGCACAGCACAAGAAAATGTTTCTGTGGTGCCTACACCGACTAGAGAGGAAGTTAATGATGACGATCATGATCAAGTTACCACTGAACTTCGTAGGTCCACAAGGACACGTTCCGCACCAGAGTGGTACGGCAACCCTGTCCTAGAAATCATGTTGTTGGACAACGGTGAACCTTCGAACTATGAAGAAGCAATGGCGGGTCCAGATTCCAACAAATGGCTTGAAGCCATGCAATCCGAGATAGGATCCATGTATGAAAACAAAGTGTGGACTTTGACAGACTTGCCTGATGATCAGCGAGCGATAGAAAATAAATGGATTTTTAAGAAGAAGACGGACGCGGATGGAAATGTTACCATCTATAAAGATCGACTTGTCGCTAAGGGTTATCGACAAGTTCAAGGAGTTGACTACGATGAGACCTTCTCACCCGTAGCGAAGCTGAAGTCCGTCCGAATCATGTTAGCAATTGCCGCATTCTACGATTATGAAATATGGCAAATGGACGTCAAAACGGCATTCCTTAACGGCTTCCTTAAGGAAGAATTGTATATGATGCAGCCGGAAGGTTTTGTCGATCCTAAGAATGCTAACAAAGTATGCAAGCTCCAACGCTCAATCTATGGGCTAGTGCAGGCATCTCGGAGTTGGAACATTCGCTTTGATGAGATGATCAAAGCGTTTGTGTTTACACAGACTTATGGAGAAGCCTGTGTTTACAAGAAAGTGAGTGGGAGCTCTGTAGCATTTCTCATATTATATGTGGATGACATATTATTGATGGGAAATGATATAGAATTCTTGGAAAGTATAAAGGCCTACTTGAATAAGTGTTTTTCAATGAAGGACCTTGGAGAAGCTGCTTACATATTTTGCATCAAGATCTATAGAGATAGATCGAGACGCCTCATAGGTCTTTCACAAAGCACATACCTTGACAAGATATTGAAGAAGTTCAATATGGATCAGTCCAAGAAGGGGTTCTTGCCTGTATTGCAAGGTGTGAGATTGAGCACGGCTCAATGCCCGACCACGGCAGAAGATAGAGAAAAGATGAATGTCGTCCCCTATGCCTCGGCCATAGGGTCTATTATGTATGCCATGTTGTGTACCAGACCTGATGTAAACCTTGCCATAAGTGTGGTAGGAAGGTACCAAAGTAATCCCGGCATGGAACACTGGACAGCGGTCAAGAACATCCTGAAGTACCTGGAAAGGACTAAGGATATGTTTCTCGTTTATAGAGGTGACGAAGAGCTCGTCGTAAAGGGTTACGTCGATGCTAGCTTCGACACAGATCTGGATGACTCTAAGTCACAAACCGGATACGTGTACATTTTGAATGGTGGGGCAGTCAGCTGGTGCAGTTACAAGCAAAGCGTCATGGCGGGATCTACATGTGAAGCGGAGTACATGGCAGCCTCGATACCTAGGAGTTATTCCCAATGCATCGGGGCCGATGACTCTCTTCTGTGACAACACTGGAGCTATTGCCCTTGCCAAGGAGCCCAGGTTTCACAAGAAGACCAGGCACATCAAGCGTCGCTTCAACTCCATTCATGAAAATGTTCAAAATGGAGACATAGATATTTGTAAAGTACATACGGATTTAAATGTCGCAGATCCGTTGACTAAACCTCTTCCACGGGAAAAACATGATCAACACCAGAACTCTATGGGTGTACGATTCATCACAATCTAACTAGATTATTGACTCTAGTGCAAGTGGGAGACTGTTGGAAATATGCCCTAGAGGCAATAATAAAATGGTTATTATTATATTTCCTTGTTCATGATAATTGTCTATTGTTCATGCTATAATTGTGTTATCCGGAAATCGTAATACATGTGTGAACACATAGACCATAACATGTCCCTAATGAGCCTCTAGTTGATTAGCTAGTTGATCAATAGATGGTTACGGTTTCCTGACCATGGACATTGGATGTCATTGATAACGGGATCACATCATTAGGAGAATGATGTGATGGACAAGACCCAATCCTAAGCATAGCACTAGATCGTGTAGTTCGTTTGCTGAAGCTTTTCTAATGTCAAGTATCATTTCCTTAGACCATGAGATCGTGCAACTCCCGGATACCGTAGGAATGCTTTGGGTGTACCAAATGTCACAACGTAACTGGGTGGCTATAAAGGTGCACTACAGGTATCTTCGAAAGTGCCTGTTGGGTTGGCTCGGATCGAGACTGGGATTTGTCACTCCGTGCGACGGAGAGGTATCTCTGGGCCCACTCGGTATTGCATCATCATAATGAGCTCAATGTGACTAAGTAATTAGTCACGGGATCATGCATTACGGAACGAGTAAAGTGACTTGCCGGTAACGAGATTGAACGAGGTATTGGGATACCGACGATCGAATCTCGGGCAAGTAACTTACCGATTGACAAAGGGAATTGTATACGGGATTACTTGAATCCTCGACATCGTGGTTCATCCGATGAGATTATCGAGGAGCATGTGGGAGCCAACATGGGTATCCAGATCCCGCTGTTGGTTATTGATCGGAGAGTCGTCTCGGTCATGTCTGCGTGTCTCCCGAACCCGTAGGGTCTACATACTTAAGGTTCGGTGACGCTAGGGTTGTAGAGATATTAGCATGCGGTAACCCGAAAGTTGTTCGGAGTCCCGGATGAGATCCCGGACATCACGAGGAGTTCCGGAATGGTCCGGAGGTAAAGATTTGTATATAGGAAGTCCAGTTTCGGCCACCGGGAAAGTTTCGGGGGTCACCGGTATTGTACCGGGACCACCGGAAGGGTCCCGGGGGTCCACCGGGTGGGGCCACCTATCCCGGAGGGCCCCATGGGCTGAAGTGGGAAGGGAACCAGCCCCTGGTGGGCTGGTCCGCCCCCCATGGGCCTCCCCCTGCGCCTAGGGTTGGAAACCCTGGGGGTGGGGGGCGCCCCACCTGACTTGGGGGGCAAGTTCCCCCTTGGCCGCCCCCCCCCCTTGAGATTGGATCTCTAGGGGCCGGTGCCCCCCCAGGGCCCCTATATAAAGAGGGGGGAGGGAGGGCTGCGCACCCAAGCCCCTGGCGCCTCCCTCTCCCCCCGTAACACCTCTCCCTCTCGCTGAGCTTGGTGAAGCCCTGCCGAGATCCCCGCTGCTTCCACCACCACGCCGTCGTGCTGCTGGATCTCCATCAACCTCTCCTTCCCCCTTGCTGGATCAAGAAGGAGGAGACGTCTCTCCCAACCGTACGTGTGTTGAACGCGGAGGTGCCGTCCGTTCGGCGCTAGGATCATCGGTGATTTGGATCACGACGAGTACGACTCCATCAACCACGTTCTCTTGAACGCTTCCGCTTGCGATCTACAAGGGTATGTAGATGCACTCCTCTCTCTTGTTGCTAGATGACTCCATAGATTGATCCTGGTGATGCGTAGAAAATTTTAAATATCCCGAGCTACGATCTCCCATCGGATAGATCCAGTAACCAAACGCTCCCTGGCCTCCGTCGGAGTGAGTAGCGACCACATACGAATCAGTGTAGTGGCCCGGAAGATAACCTGCAAGAAATGAATATTTGTTGTTATGTTAAAAACCAAATCTTTTCTGTAGTTCCAAACTGCCCACAATAGAGCACATACTCCACGGGTATGTCTCGCTGTTTCGGAATCTATCCCGTCTAGCCACGTCCCAAATAAAGCGTTGATAGTATTCGGAGGAGTAATATTAAATGCTATGTGGACCGACCGCCATAATTTTTTTGCCAAAGGGCGGTCAAGAAAGAGGTGTTTGATGGATTCATCACTCTCATAGAAACTACATCTTGTAGATCCTGTCCAGTTGCGTTTTGCCAAATTGTCCTTGGTTAGAATGACTTGTTTATGGACAAACCACATAAACACCTTAATCTTTAAAGGAGCGAGAATTCATAACATCCAAATACATGGATTTAACCGAAAATTCACTCTCCATTCTTTGTTAGTTTCCAGCGCAACTGGTCAGGCTGTTGAGATAGTTGAACATCCATCAATCTTCTCATAAGATGGAGCCAAACTTCCCAACGGTTCCCCGCCAACGTTCTCCTGAATTAAATATTAAGAGGATTGGACTATAATACTGTTGCAACGTAAGCATCTCTTCGCTGAACAATATTATAGAGAGAGGGATATTGGAGTGCAAGGGTCGTCTCCCCTAGCCATGTATCCTCCCAGAATCTCGTGGTAGTACCATTTCCAACTACAAATTCTGTCCTGTTAAAAAAGAATGATTTCACTCTCATCAGTCCTTTCCAAAAGGGCGAATCAGTGGGCCTTACCGTCACCTGCGATAAGGTTTTGGATTGGAGGTACTTATTACGCAGAATCTAGGCCCCAGTGGCATCCGTCTCTACAGATAACTTATGCAGCCACTTGCTGAGAAGACTTCTATTCTTCATCTCTAAATTTTCAATGCCGAGACCCCCTTGGTCTTTCGGCCTACAAATGATATCCCATTTAGCGAGTCTGTACTTTCGTTTTAGTTCGTCACTCTGCCAGAAGAAGCGCGATCTGTAGAAATCTAGCCTTTTCCGGACTCCAACTGGTACCTCAAAAAAGGACAAGAGAAACATAGGCATACCCGTGAGTACCGAATTAATGAGAATTAGTCGGCCTCCGATGACATGAGCTTGCCCTTTCAGCAGCTTAGTTTTTTTTCAAACCGATCCTCAATGCACTTCCATTCTTTGTTGGACAGCTTGCGATGGTGGGTTGGTATACCCAAATACGTGAAGGGTAAAGACCCCAATTCGCACCAGAACAATTGTTTGTAAGCTTCTTATTCGTCTTTAGCTCTTCCAAAGCAGAACAATTCACTTTTATGGAAGTTAATTTTTAACCCCGGCAATTGTTCGAACAGGCATAACACAAGCTTCATGTTCTTTGCTTTTGCCAAATCATGCTCCATGAAGATGATAGTATCATCAGCGTACTGTAGGATAGACACTCCTCCGTCAACTAAATGCGGAATGAGGCCACCTACCTGGCCATCATCCTTAGCCCTTCCTATTAGGATTGTTGATACGTCTCCAACGTATCTATAATTTTTGATTGCTCCATGCTATATTATCTTCTGTTTTGGACATTATTGGGCTTTATTATACACTTTTATATTATTTTTGGGACTAACCTATTAACCGGAGGCCCAGCCCAGAATTGCTGTTTTTTGCCTATTTCAGAGTTTCGCAGAAAAATAATATCAAACGGAGTCCAAACGGAATGAAACCTTCGGGAACATGATTTTCAGAACGAACATGATCCAGGAGACTTGGACCCTACGTAAGAGAAGCTTCCAGGAAGCCACGAGGTAGGGAGGCGCGCCTACCCCCTGGGCGCGCCCTCCACCCTCGTGGGCCCCACGTTGCTCCACCGACGTACTCCTTCCTCTTATATATACCTACGTACCCCCAAACGATCAGATACGGAGCAAAAACCTAATTCCACCGCCGCAACCTTCTGTATCTTTTGAGTTTACCAAAATCATCCTTGCTGTACACACCTTTTTGAGAGAGACACACATGATTCGGAAATTATTAGAATACTCTATGTGCTTCACTTATATCTTTTGAGTTATATAGTTTTTGCTCTAGTACTTCACTTATATCTTTTAGAGCACGGTGGTGGATTTGTTTTATAGAAACTATTGATCTCTCATGCTTCACTTAGATTATTTTGAGAGTCTTTAAATATCATGGTAATTTGCTTAAATAATCCTAATATGCTAGGTATTCAAGAATAGTAAAAACTTTCTTATGAGTGCATTGAATACTAAGAGAAGTTTGATGCTTGATGATTGTTTTGAGATATGGAGGTAGTGATATTAAAGTTGTGCTAGTTGAGTAGTTGTGAATTTGAGAAATACTTGTGTTGAAGTTTGCAAGTCCCGTAGCATGCACGTATGGTAAACGTTATGTAACAAATTTGAAACATGAGGTGTTCTTTGATTGTCCTCCTTATGAGTGGCGGTCGGGGACGAGCGATGGTCTTTTCCTACCAATCTATCCCCGGAGCATGCGCGTAGTGCTTGGTTTTTGATGACTTGTAGATTTTTGCAATAAGTATGTGAGTTCTTTATGACTAATGTTGAGTCCATGGATTATACGCACCCTTACCTTTCCATCATTGCTAGCCTCTTCGGTACCGTGCATTGCCCTTTCTCACATTGAGAGTTGGTGCAAACTTCGCCGGCGCATCCAAACCCCGTGATATGATACACTCTTTCACACATAAACCTCCTTATATCTTCCTCAAAACAGCCACCATACCTACCTATTATGGCATTTCCATAGCCATTCCGAGATATATTGCCATGCAACTTTCCACCATTCCGTTTATCATGACACATTCATCATTGTCATATTGCTTTGCATGATCATGTAGTTGACATAGTATTTGTGGCAAAGCCACCGTTCATAATTCTTTCATACATGTCACTCTTGGTTCATTGCATATCCCGGTACACCGCCGGAGGCATTCATATAGAGTCATACTTTGTTCTAGTATCGAGTTGTAATCATTGAGTTGTAAATAAATAGAAGTGTGATGATCATCATTTTTTAGAGCATTGTCCCAAGTGAGGAATAAAAAAAAAGAGAGAAACACCATAAAAAAAGAGAAGGCCCAAAAAATGAGAGAAAAAGAGAAGGGACAATGTTACTATCCTTTTACCACACTTGTGCTTGAAAGTAGCACCATAATCTTCATGATAGAGAGTCTCTTGTTTTTTCACTTTCATATACTAGTGGGAATTTTTCATTATAGAACTTGGCTTGTATATTCCAACAATGGGCCTCCTCAAGTGCCCTAGGTCTTCGTGAGCAAGCAAGTTGGATGCACACCCACTTAGTTTCTTTTGTTGAGCTTTCATATATTTATAGCTCTAGTGCATCCGTTGCATGGCAATCCCTACTCCTTGCATTAACATCAATCGATGGGCATCTCCATAGCTCATTGATTAGCCTCGTTGATGTGAGACTTTCTCCTTTTTTTGTCTTCTCCACATAACCCCCATCATCATATTCTATTCCACCCATAGTGCTATGTCCATGGCTCGCGCTCATGTATCGCGTGAAGATTGAAAAAGTTTGAGATTACTAAAGTATGAAACAATTTCTTGGCTTGTCATCGGGGTTGTGCATGATGAGAGCATTCTTGTGTGACGAAAATGGAGCATCACTAAACTATATGATTTTGTAGGGATGAACTTTCTTTGACCATGTTATTTTCAGAGGACATAATTACTTAGTTTAGTATGCTTGAAGTATTATTATTTTTATGTCAATATGAACTTTTATCTTGAATCTTTCGGATCTGAATAGTCATACCACAATTAAGAAGAATTACATTGAAATAATGCCAAGTAGCACTCCGCATCAAAAATTCTGTTTTTATCATTTACCTACTCGAGGACGAGCAGGAATTAAGCTTGGGGATGCTTGATACGTCTCCAACGTATCTATAATTTTTGATTGCTCCATGCTATATTATCTTCTGTTTTGGACATTATTGGGCTTTATTATACACTTTTATATTATTTTTGGGACTAACCTATTAACCGGAGGCCCAGCCCAGAATTGCTGTTTTTTGCCTATTTCAGAGTTTCGCAGAAAAATAATATCAAACGGAGTCCAAACGGAATGAAACCTTCGGGAACGTGATTTTCGGAACGAACATGATCCAGGAGACTTGGACCCTACGTAAGAGAAGCTTCCAGGAAGCCACGAGGTAGGGGGGTGCGCCTACCCCCTGGGCGCGCCCTCCACCCTCGTGGGCCCCACGTTGCTCCACCGACGTACTCCTTCCTCCTATATATACCTACGTACCCCCAAACGATCAGATACGGAGGCAAAAACCTAATTCCACCGCCGCAACCTTCTGTACCCACGAGATCCCATCTTGGGGCCTGTTCCGGAGCTCCGCCGGAGGGGGCATCCATCATGGAGGGTTTCTACATCAACACCATAGCCTCTCCGATGAAGTGTGAGTAGTTTACCTCAGACCTTCGGGTCCATAGTTATTAGCTAGATGGCTTCTTCTCTCTTTTTGGATCTCAATACAATGTTCTCCCCCTCTCTCGTGGAGATCTATTCGATGTAATCTTCTTTTGCGGTGTGTTTGTTGAGACCGATGAATTGTGGGTTTATGATCAAGTTTATCTATGAACAATATTTGAATCTTCTCTGAATTCTTTTATGTATGATTGGTTATCTTTGCAAGTCTCTTCGAATTATCAGTTTGGTTTGGCCTACTAGATTGATCTTTCTTGCAATGGGAGAAGTGCTTAGCTTTGGGTTCAATCTTGCGGTGTCCTTTCCCAGTGACAGTAGGGGCAGCAAGGCACGTATTGTATTGTTGCCATCGAGGATAACAAGATGGGGTTTTTATCATATTGCATGAATTTATCCCTCTACATCATGTCATCTTGCTTAAGCCGTTACTCTGTTCTTATGAACTTAATACTCTAGATGCATGCTGGATAGCGGTCGATGTGTGGAGTAATAGTAGTAGATGCAGGCAGGAGTCGGTCTACTTGTCTCGGACGTGATGCCTATATACATGATCATACCTAGATATTCTCATAACTATGCTCAATTCTGTCAATTGCTCAACAGTAATTTGTTCACCCATCATAAAATACTTATGCTCATGAGAGAAGCCACTAGTGAAACCTATGGCCTCCGGGTCTATCTTCATCATATCAATCTTCCAACACTTAGTTATTTCCGTTGCCTTTTACTTTGCTTTTATTTTACTTTGCATCTTTATCACAAAAATACCAAAAAATTATCTTATCATATCTATCAGATCTCACTCTCGTAAGTGACCGTGTAGGGATTGACAACCCCTTATCGCGTTGGTTGCGAGGATTTATTTGTTTTGTGTAGGTGCGAGGGACTCGCGCGTGGCCTCCTACTGGATTGATACCTTGGTTCTCAAAAACTGAGGGAAATACTTACGCTACTTTGCTGCATCACCCTTTCCTCTTCAAGGGAAAACCAACGCAGTGCTCAAGAGGTAGCAATTGTCAACATGTCGACCACTATGTTGAACAGAATCGGTGACATTGGGTCTCCTTGCCCTAAACCCTTGTGTGTCTGGAAGTAATGACCTATGTCTTCATTCACTTTGATTCCAACACTCCCTTTTTGTGTGAAAGAGTCTACCTGGTTTCTCCAGGACTGATTGAAACCTTTCATACGCAAGGCCTGCTGAAGAAATGGCTATTTTACCTTATCGTACGCTTTCTCAAAATCCACTTTGAAAACCACCCCATCTAGTTTTTTCGTATGGATTTCATGGAGTGTTTCATGAAGGACTACCACCCCTTCTAGGATGTTTCTGTCCGGCATGAAAGCAGTTTGAGACGGCTGCACCATAGAATGTGCAATCTGTGTAAGCCTATTAGTCCCAACCTTGGTGAAAATTTTAAAACTGGCCAGTTGTGACAGTGAAGTTGCAATGTTGATAATCATTTATAAATTTTGATCAACCATCATGGTGAACTCCCATAGGGGATAGGTAGACTACCTGTATAAATAGAGATCGGAGACAAACCTTGTTCTTTGCAACTTGTACAAGATCTTGGGGAGTTAGAGCAACTCCACTCGTTCGGCCCCCCAGCGCAGCGGCCGGCACTATTTCGTGCCTTCGCCCGGCGCTTTTGAGGCCCTGGGGCCGATCTAGGTCCCAACCACACCCCCAGGTGCCGCCCCAAGGCGTCGTAAATTCAAACTTGTCCATTCCCGCTACCAAAAGAACACCACAAGTCCGGCGATCAACGCCACAAGTCCGGTGATCGGCGATCACCTGGCCACAGTTCGGCGTTCAAAAGAAAGGATGCGTAGGCAATGCATCAAATGGTGGCGTCGACCTCAGGCGTCGGACTGGCGGGAGTCGGCATGCGCGGGCTGGTCGGCGTCAGCGCGGCTTCTGTGCTGGGCGTTGTGGAGGCATCATCGGTCGGGCTTGGCGGGGGCGTTGGGGTCGGCGTGGGAGTTGGCGCCGCGGTCGCCGGCATCTGGTTCAGGATGAGGCCACGCTCCGCCAGGTACCACGCCTTGATCTGCTCGTCGTTGGTCCGGAGCATGTCCGCCCCCCCCCCCCCCACCAGGAATGCCAGGTCGGTGTTCCTCTTCTTCGCGGCGAAGTTGGTCCGGAGTAGGTCGAGGTTGGCAGCGTTATTCGTCATCAACGCCGACCATCGCGCCTCAGTTTTCTCTTCCCTCTAGGTGGCGCGGGTCTTGGCGTAGGTGATGCAATGCTTGATGGACTCTTGCAGACGCGCGGTAGTCGGCGCGGCTTCCTTCGCCGACTTGGCTCGCTTGTTGCCGTCCAAGCGCCCATCGGCCGCGCCCGGCGTCGGCGCGTCCGACTTGTACGTCTCCTTGGCCTTGGAGAGGGTGCGCCGAACTTCCGCCCACTTCTCACACTTCTTGATCCGGGAGAACACGTGGAGGTACTTGAAATCTTGGTCGGTGCTGCTGTCCTGGCGATACATGGCGAACATCCGGACCATCTGCGCCGAGCAACAAGGGTCGGCGACGCACACGGCGAAAAAACGAGCGAGAGACCGGCGTCACCTGATCCTCGATGTTGGCGCCGCTATTCGGACAAGCCGCGATCTCCTCGACGATCACATGCCATTTGTTGCACGCCATTTGGATGAGCGCCCAATGATACGCCATGGCCTTCGAGCCGCGCTGCATGTGGACGCCAGCGAAGTAGGGGTCGACCAGCTTGCGCTCATCGAACTTCGACTTGATGCGCTCCCAATACGTGTCGACGTTCTGGTTCGCACCGGTGATCGGGTTGAGGCGGACGATCTTCCACGCTTCGACGAGGCAGTCCCTCTTCTTTGGACGCTCACTTGACGCGCGGCTCGCCGGTCCTAGCCGCCCGCTTCTTCTTTTTCACTTTTCTCACCGGGGCAGGCGCTGGCTCCTCCTCCTCCTCCTCCTCTGGCTCCTCCTCGCCGTAGTTGAGCTCGCCGTCCATGTCGCCGTTGAGGTCCATTGTATCTTCTTGGGCATTGAACCTAGGGGAGGCGGCGGCGGCCGAGCCGGTCGTGATGATGTCGTCCATGTCGTCCTCCTTGCGTCGGGGTTGCCGAGATGCGACGACGAGGCTTGCGTGAAGAGCAGCGCGCCACGGCGCAGAGGTGGCATCAGGGAGGATGCGTAAGCCGGCGACGAGTAGGTATACGGGGGGTACTGGACGCCGGCGAACGCGGGTGAGGGCGTGCGTTGGGCGGGATGGCCATGTGGAAAGGTGATGTTGGGGTTGAACCGGCCGTGTGCTTCGCCGTCGGCGTAGCCAGGCGAGGGCGTGCACCCCCATGGGTGTGTCGACGATGAGAAGCCGGCCGGCGACCCGACGCTCTGCTGGCTCTAGGGAGCATACTGGTCGTGGCCGCCGGGCAGATTCATCATCCCCGCGCGAGACGCCTCTGCTTGTTCTACCGTGCGATCTGCCTGCTCCGCCACGGCCGCAGCCGCCGCCTCCGCCACCGCCGCCCTGTCCCGGGCCTTCTTGGCGTTGGCCCTGTTCCGCTGGTTGGCGGTGACAACCTCCCGGCGCTGAACCTCCGCCTTCTAGTCGGCGTTTGACATGCCCGGGGGCTTGGACGGCGGTGCCCTTTGCTTCCTCTGCTTCGGTTGGACGGCATTGGCATCGGTAGCGGCGCGAGGAGCCGTGTACTTCTTTGGCGGCATGGCGGCCGGATGGAGGGGAGAGGGAGGAGAATGGCGAGAGAAAGGGGGAATGGAGGGAAATGGAGGGGGAAAAGTAGGGGGATCGGCGGGAAAAGGGCCTTCTCTCGTCGACAGAGCGGACCCACGTGTTTCTTCGCTTCGTCCAGCGCCCACAGGCAACCCCCGGGGGCTTGGGTTCGGCTCGGGTTCGCCGGCTTTTATTTCGGCCCAAACCTGCGATAAACGAGATCCGCGGGCATGACTGGGCCGATTTTTGGGCGCCGGCGCTAAAAAATGGCCTGGGGTGGGGGGTTGTTGGGGCGCGGCTGGAGTTGCTCTTAGTCTGGTCGCATGGGAGGCAACGGCGTGATTATCTGCAACAATCTTGTACCCTCCGACTCAGGCCGGTTCTAACTCTAGGCGGCGGTGCCATACACGCAAAGGAGATGAATATCAATCGTCAAGAAGGGGGCGATCTGTTCCCTTACTTTTGGCGTGTGTTTGCATGGCTCTCGTGGATTAAGGAAATAAATTAGGATATTTTTATTCATAATTACCCCTAATTAATCGCATACAATAATTGCTCTGTGTTTTATTTTAGGAAATTGTTACATGTTTGTCAATCGTGCCTTTGCTGGTAAGGAAGGAAATTAGGAATAACGATTCGAAAAGTTTAACGCCCACGCGTGTGGGCGTTTGCATCTCGCCCACACGCGTGGATCTGTGTCCGTTTGTTAGCGTACGAATCTTGGCATGTTTCTAGTGCCACGTAGGACTGGGCTGGTGTGTGGGCATTCACCCGGTCGCCCACACGGCCGTTTCACCACACGGGAGGGACTGGTGTGTGGGCGTTCAGCAGTTCGCCCACACGTCACTTTCCACTCACGCACAAGGGCTGGTGTGTGGGCATTTGCCATCTCGCCCACACGCCCGTCTCATCTCCCACACCCAAGTTGCCACTTGCCATGTGTTTTGCACTGTACATGGCAACTGCCCAAGTGTGCTTTATAAGCAGGTGGCAACTCTCTCTTTTTTTACCCGAACATGTCAGTTGCCATGTATTTGTGCACGGTACACGGCAACTGCCCTAGTGTGCTTGTAAGCAGATGGCAACTCTCTCTTTTTTACCCGAACATGTTGTTTTGCCATGTCTTTTTGTAGCACTACACGGCAACTGCCTAGTGTTAGTAGGTGGCAACTCCTAAGGTTTTCAAATCATGGCAACTGTAGTAAACCAGACTATACATGGCAACTGCCTAGTGGTAAACCAGACCATACATGGCAACTGCCTATTGGTAAACCAGACCATACATGGCAACAACTGCAGTTGCCCAAAAATGGCATCTGAAACTTTTGACATTAGATGGCAACTACAGTTGAGCAACCATGGCAACTGTAGTTGTCCGACATGGCAACCGAAGTTCAGCGACATGGCAACTGCAGTTAAACGAACATGGACGAGGGTCTGGACCATGGCAACCGCGGGACGCGCGGTGACTGTCACGCGGGGGGTGCGGGACCACGAGGTACGAGGCCTGACGTATGGGGCGTGTGGGCGTTATCTATTTCGCCCACACGCACGCGTGTGAGAGGGACCGGGAGGGAAAAAGAGATGTGTGGGCATTACTTGTTTTGCCCACACGTAGGTGTGTGGGCTGTTTCTTCTCCATGCCACACGAGGCGTGCGGCACAACCACCCGATACACCACACGTGTGGCAGTTATCGGTGTCCTAACGATTTCCCCTGTTTTAAGGATCGTAGAAGGAAAATCGTGAATTAAGGAAGGAAATCATAGCAAGAAGGAAATCTGGATAATAGGCAATACTTCGGCATTTTGGGGCCCCTCTGGCACCAGGGGCCCAGGGCGGCCGCCCCGTTCGCCCCCCCCCCCCTCAGGGACGGGCCTGGCCGCGGCCAATGTCGACGGCGCCTGCGCAGCTCTAACGGCGGGCTTGACCCCGCCGGCATTTGCGGAGGAGTCGCTAAGCAACCACTCGCCGATCTTGGCTAGCTCACCATCAAGGCGGTGGCGACGCCTGGCGACCGTCTCCGCGGTGGTGACGAAGCGGTTGAGGCCGGGCCCACGCAGCAGCGAGGTCCGATTCATTGCGAATCCATTCCCGCGCCGCGTCCGACTTGGCAAACGTCGAGCGATGGGCGGTGTTGCGCCAATCGTACCTTGCCTGCTGTTGCGCCGCGCGCTCCTCCTCGGAGACGATGGCCCTCGAGCCCGAGGGACCACCGACACCGCCGCTTCTGAGGTAATAGAGGATGCAGCCCACGCCTTCGTGATCACCGGCGGTACCTCCTTGACGGGTGGCGACGCGAGCTCGTCCTTGACGTGGTGTACGATCGGTGTTGGAAATATGCCCTAGAGGCAATAATAAAGTGATTATTATTATATTTGATTAATCATGATAAAGGTTTATTATTCATGCTATAATTGTATTGATCAAAAACATAAATACATGTGTGAATACATAAACAAAGACCAAGTCCCTAGTAAGCCTCTACTAGACTAGCTCGTTGATCAAAAGATGGTTAATATTTCCTGACCATAGACATGAGTTGTCATTTGATAACGGGATGACGTCATTAGGAGAATGATATAATGGACAAGACACATCCGTTAGCATAGCATATGATCGTTCAGTTTATTGCTACTGCTTTCTTAATGTCAAATACATGTTCCTTCGACCATGAGATCATACAACTCCCGGACTCCGGAGGAATCCGTTGTGTGTATCAAACATCACTTCGTAACTGGGTGATCATAAAGGTGCTCTACAGGTATCTCTGAAGGTGTCTGTTGAGTTGGCATGGATCGAGATTGTGATTTGTCATTCTGTATACTATGTGGAGTTACCCACGGTCATGGGCGGTGTACGCCGGGGCAGCGGCTTCGGCATCATTGTTGTATGCCGGGACGACAGCTCGGGTTGCGGTGCAGCGGCAACTCCATGAGGCAGGGTTACAGTCACATTGCTTGGGTGACGACCTTGAGCTACGTGGGAGGCAAGGTTGTTGGCTCGGTCGATGCGTCCTAGTGGGGACGGTTGGATGATATGTTAGGGCAGCGGCCCCAGATGTGGTGCGGCGTTCGTGGTCTGCATGTAGTTGCCCTGGGCAACGTAGGCTGCGAGCATCCGGGTCGTGCAGCACTGCTCGGGTGTGGGCGGTGGCATGCCGGGGCAGCGGCCCCAGAAGGTGGTGTTGGTGGGCTGTGCAGGACGCGGCATGGCCGATGAAGATCAGGACGGCAGCCCCGAAATTTATGCGGCATCAAGCGCGTTTGACCTCATGTCGTGTGGGCGACGAGGTTGCTCTCCACGTCGGTGTTGGTGTCAAGACTTCTGTGACAACGATGATGACAGAGCAATGTCGGAGATGCGGCAATGTTTGTGGTAGTCGGCTCTTCTCCGGTGTGTTCGCGGGATTGCCTCAGCTGGTTTGTTGCTGTGAAGTCGAAGTTGCAGTGGCAGGGCCCGGTGGCGTATGATGACGGGCTGCAGGTGGTTTGTTCGGTGATCTTTTGCGGCGCCAGCCATCCTCAGCTCTCCTATATAGTTCTTCGTTAGAGTCGGAGCTGCGCCATCTGGTCGCAAGTTGCAGAGTCCTTCCGCGGATCTTCAAATAGCTCCGCATGGCCTCTACAGTATGGGTTGAATCCACGATCGCCTATGGCGAAGTCGAAGTCGTTTGCTCAGGTTTTTGGTACGGCGATGACGCCTCTAAGGGCGGAGTCATGACGATGACGTGTGCGTGCTGTCTCAACGAGGCCTCTTTAGAGGGGTGTGAGTGAGGTGTCTTATGTTTGTTGCTCAGCAATTGTGACGGTTTTTTGCCCTTTTTTTCATAATTAACTGGGCAACTTGATTTTCGCTTGGTTTTCCTTAATTAATTGAGCAACTATTTTCTTCTTAATGAATGCAGAAATCCTGCAATTTTTAAAGAAAAAAATTGGTAGCGCAAACTTAGGCTAACACAAAACATAGTCATGATCCATTCTGATTTTCAAGTGTACGCATGACGGGACTATCCCTATGTTTGTTCTTGTTCGATTACGAAAGGAAAATCGTGTTCTTGTTTTATAGTGGTGCTCCCTCTGCTCAGTTGTGTTGTTTTTCTGTTTATTACTATGCAAGGCAATTGACCAACGGGGAGTTCTCTAGCGCTACCAACGGAATCATTAGCGGTCTGCTAGCCAGTTTGTTGGGAGTTACTACTACACGCGCACATGCCGCGGTGTATGATTGCGACGGACGGCCCGATCATTTGCGTTTGTGTGTATATATACTCCTGCTTGGGTGCATTTAGTAATAGGACTTCTCACTGCTGTCCACCATGATTAAGACGCATCTTCGCTAGTGGACAAAGGCGCATCCCCAACCAGCGCCATGGAGGACAAAGTTCAGGTCGCAAGCATCTCCCACCTAGCCCAATCGAATGATCCTCCGAGCCCCGCACGTCGATGTAGCTCGTCCTCCTAACGCAGCAGAATATTTTTTTGGTAAACAAATCTCTGGCGCTCAGCATGAGCACCATGCTCCAAATATCATAGTCCACGTTTCAGTAACATAATGGGTGCTGAATTCACCCGCAAAAAAAAAGGATGCTGAATTGACACCCTTGTAGTCTAATCTGCTGACATTGGTCTAGCCTGGCATTGTTTTCACGAATGTTCAGAAACCACGGGCATGGTCTTCACTAAGGAATCCTAAACCTGCAAATGTGGGATACGGACTTAGACATCTCCAACGGCAATCCACCCGCAAAAAACCTCCCGCATTCGTCCGCAGACAGAGGGGCCAGTACACGGACATGAATGCGGCATGTCGACATCCAACGCTAGTCGCATATTTCAAACAGTTTTTCGAAAAACCAGATGAAATTCATGCAAACACGACTGGATTTCGTACAAACATAACGGATTTCATACGAACACATCGGATTTAACTACATTTCGAACGCTTAAAACAAAAAACAAAAAAGACCCGCCCCTAAACCTATCTTACAGCGGCAGCGCCCGGTGTCCAAGGCCGTGTCGTCCTCCTTCCGTTGTCTCCATGAGCACCAGCGATAAGACCGATGAAGTGAAGGCGCGGTCTCCGGCGAGGAAGAGTAGAACACGAGAGATGGACCGGCCCACATGGGACACAGGGCACCGCCGCCTCCCGTGGCCTACTCATCTTTGGAGGAGTCCGCGGCTTGTCCGTCGCCTGTGGACGTCAGGTCCACGAGAAAAATGGTGGCGCCTTGGCTGTCGTCATCCCATCGGGCCGCTGATGGTTCGTCGACGGCGCGTAGAAGGCATAGCTGGCTATCTTCTCCTCCGCGATCGCCTAAAGCTGCGCCTCCGCGGCTACCGCTTCCTGGCGAGCGGCGGCTTGAGCGCGTACGACATCGTAGATGGCACGCTGTTCCGTGATGAAATTTGGGTTTGCCGCGACCATGGCCTCCGCGGCCTCTTCGCTCGCGCCTCGCCGTAGATCTTGCCCTCCACCAGCCGGAGCTGCTCCGGGAGGAATAGGTTGTACTGTTGTTCCTCTTGCGCCTGTTGGAACGCCGACAAAGGCGTCGGCGCCAGGCTGCACCTCCGCCATGGTGGCGTTGAACTGCGTCTGTGCCTGCTCCATGGTGAAGCCGGCGTGCACAGGAGGCGTGGGAGCCGAGGCGGAGTCATCGGAGCCCGTCTCCATCGTGGTGTCATCCTCGTCGTTGGAGACCTCGGGCGAGCTGACCGGCAAGCCGGCCTCGATTCGCCTGGCATAGCGGCTATGCCAGCGATGGCAAGGGCAACCACCGCGTGCTTCATCTCCGGCGACAAACTGTCCCACAGTGCTTTCCCGCTGGAGGTCATGGCAGATGCAGTGCAAGGGAGGAGGATGTGGACGGGCTGGAGTTGTGGTGTGGAGTTAGCCGAGTGTGGCCGCCTTTATATAGTGGATTACGGTGAGGCAAGGCGTCCAGGTGCATCAATGCGCGACACCGGAGTGGGTTCCTCGGCCGGCGAGCCTACTTAATGGCGGCAGACGGACGAACGGCGGCATTGAACGGGCGCGGTAGATATCCGTACCGTCCTGTCCAGTCACGCGTCTCCGGCATTGAACAGGCGTGGACACCTGAGACACGTCGTGGGCGGCGCCCTCGGCTGGTGCGCCGCTTCAATGACGGAGGCAATGAGAGGTCAGGTCCGCCCTGAGCCGTCTTCAATGTTGAGCGGCGCGCTCTAAAGCGGCATGAATGCGGGCAGCTGGCGCCGAAAAGGAGCGCGCACGTGAGGGGGAGGGTTTTTGATGGGCCAGGGCAGTCAGAAACGGGCTTGGGATCGGTCCGGGATTGGGTTTTTGACGTCGGTGGGCAAGTTTGGATCCTTCTCGATGCACCTTCGACTCTGGCATGCAGCAGTCCCGGCGGCTTCTAATCTTTTACATGGGACGTCAGTGGCATCGCTAGCTCTCATTCCTCATCGTCTGCAGGCAGAATTGGCGATTCATGGCTTGGAGCGAGAGCAAAGAGTGTCCTCTCCGACGACAGCTTGGTGTGTGTGTTACATGCATGTTCGGTGGTTTCTCATGGAGGCACGGGTTTTCTTCTAGTCAATAGCCTTAGTTCGTCTTGTTGGGGTGTGAGCTCTTGTACTCTTCTTTTATATTTGATCTGCCTTGTAAGAGGATTTTTATTAGAACATCTTTGTAAGATGATTTCTTCATCACCTTGTATCGGTTTGGCCTTTTTTCTTGAGTCATATCTTTTTGGTCATGCTGCATTATATATAAGGCGGGTCTGAAGCCTTTTGCAATAGGCAAATTAGAAAAATAATTGTTAGACTCACTGAGCTTGGTAAAGAGATTAATATTTCAGTTTTGCTAAGTCTCAGTCGACTGAGTCTTTGTTATGTCTCAGTCGATACTATCTTCCTTTGATTTTGTATGGACATTTGTGGAAAAAATTTGTCTTCGGTTTTTCTTTTTTCTTTCTACATGCTATATCACTTGACTGAGACTTGGTTAAGTCCCAGTTGACCGAGACCTAGCCACGCCCTAAATATTTTAGCGGGAGAGTAGGAAGAAATATTTTAGTGTGGAGTGGGGGCAAATCATTTGGAGTTAGGGCATTTATTATACAATTTAAAGAATTTCAAAATTTTCTTTTAGAATACAAGCAATTTCTATTTGAATTTTAAAAATTGAGTGAGGCTAGGCACCCACTCAGCCCTATGTAGGTCCACCCCTGCACCCAGTAATGTTCATATAGGGGGTGGAGCATCCAGGAGCTCCAAATCCTCTTCCCTTGTTTTGGTTTATCTATATGGGTCATACAAAGTCTTGCGGGTTGGATCGCTCTTTTATTTGTTGGATGACCAAAATGCGCAATTAAGTGACCTGAATTTTACTCGATACAATGTTATCTGCCGAAATTATTTATTTGTCCATTACATTGCATAAAAACAAGACATGTAGAAATTCATCCCACATGGCAGAACAACGAAAGTGAACTGTCACAAACATCGGCTTTAACCCCGCAATAAAAAAAACAAACATCGGCTTTAAAGATCAATTGGGACATTATAGGGCGCTGCAATTAGGTGCAGTTGGTTCCTTCTTCTTGCCGTTGCACCGACGATCATGTCCATGTCGAGCTCCTCCGGTCGAATCCCGTTGGGGAGGCTCCAGTCGAAGTAGTAGAGAAGCCGTGCCACAGTGAGCTCCAGCGTGGCCATCGCAAAGTTACCGCCGGGGCACATCCTCCTCCCACCGCCGAACGGCAAGTACTCGTACCGCGTGCCGGTGTAGTCTGTCGCCGTGCTATCCACGAACCTCTCCGGCCTGAACACCTCGGCGTCCTGCCAATGCTCGGGACTCCTCGCTATCGCCCACCCGTTAACCATGACCCTGGTGCCCTCCGTGACCTCGAATCCGCCAACGTCGCAGGTCTCCCGGCAGACACGTGGGAGCAGGAGCGGCAGCACCGGGTGCAACCTCATGCCCTCCTTCACCACCATCCTCGTGTAGCACAGCCCCTCTATGAGGCTCTCGTGGTCTCGTGGGTTCTTGTTGTCGAATTTTCGTCGCACCTCGGCCTGCGCCTTCGCCATTACCTCCGGGTTCCGCATGAGCTCCGACATGATCCACTCAGCTGCTGATGATGTTGTCTCGGTCCCTCCCGTGAACATATCCTAATCGAAATTAATCGACACGAAGAACATGAATCAGAAAAATAACACATAGAGAGTACTACTCTACTCATCGACCATGTGAATCTTTCAAGGGAAAAACACTTTACCACTATGATTGCCTTGATGTTTGTGGTGCTGATGGGGAACTCAAGGCCGTCCTCGTCCTTGATCCTGAGCATGACGCTCAGAAGGTCATCATCTCCGCTGCCGGTCGTCGCCGTTGACTTCTTCTCCTTCCGCCGCGCCTCGCACCTAGTGATGATCTTCTCAAAGACGGCGTCGAGGACCCTGTGCGCTCGCCAGAGCCGGCGTCTCACCCCAGTGACGACATCCACGAACCACAGGGACGGGAAGAGGTCCCCGACGCAGAACCCCCCGCTGTACTCCAGTGCCACGCCGATCGCAGACAAGAACTGCTCCTGGAGCTCGGCGTCGCATCCCTCACCGAACGTCGCCTTTGCGCTGATCGTGTTCGAGCAAGACACGAGCAGTCCGCCGAGATTTACTGGCTCGCCACCTCCGGCGGCAGCACGGACATTCCTAACAAGGGAAAGGATCTCACTATCCCTGATGGGCGCGAACTGCCTCACCTTCCGCGCGCTCAGCAGCTCCACCATGCAGATCTTTCGCAGCGTCCTCCAGTACGCGCCGTACGGCGCAAAGGCGATGTCAGTGTTCCCGTAGCATAGGATCTCCGTGACCACAAGGCTCGGCCGCGACGCGAACGTGAGGCTGTTGTCCCGGAGCACCTCCTGTGCCGCCGCCGGGGAGGAGATCACGACGGTGTCGACGTGGCCCAGCCGCAGGTACATCACCGGCCCGTGCTTCTTCGCCAGGTCCCGGAGAGCGACCTGCGGCTCCGAGGTAAGGAGGTGGAGGAGGCTTCCGATGAAGGGGAGACACCGTGGACCAGGAGGCCGCCTCCTCTTGGAGCTTGGTGCCGATTTGCGGCGAAGCAACGACACAAGAATCGCCAGTGAGGCGACAGAGATAGACAGGAGAGTGGCTGTGCTTAGCTCCATCAGGATGGGTCGCAGCTTAATTTGCTTGGAAGAACAGCAAGGCAAGAGTAGCCACTTTTATAAGCACTGCGATGTCAATGACACGTAGTGGTAACCCACAAAAGAAGTGACACGTAGTGGTAAGATATAATTAAGACTAAATGATATGAGATCAGCAGAACATATCTCGCTCTAGAAATATTCATAGCCATTCCAATTATGTTAATAAGGAGCTCTAACAACCACTAGTAGAATCCAACTGCAACAAAAAACAACCACTAGTAGAAAAACTTTTGTACGTATAGATAATTAGTGGTGTCGACTCAGTTATCAAAAAAAATTAGTGGTGTCGACTCTGAAACCGAAATACTACCAGTGTGGCAAAAAAGAGCAATGCTAGAACAACGGACAGATTTTACATACTTTACCCAATGGTGCTAGCTGGCGGTGTTTGATTGGAGATTAGAGAGGGCGACGGCCCCATCCTTGAAAATTGGGGGGGGGGGGGGGGGGGGGGGGGGGGGATAATTAGTGTAGAGAGGCTCGTGAATCCTGCATAATCGTCCTTGTGTGTTTAGAATTATCCGGCAAAAAACATGGGTGTCTATGCTATACAGGTATTAGTGAAGTTGTCTACGGCATGAACACCCCTGATTATTGCAAAATATCGCAAACGTTCCCGGTTTCCACGGCGCCACTGAAACTGCCAGCACCGGCAGGGGTTCAGCCTCAACGCTGCAAATGATCCACAAAATATCAGTGACGTTGTCCTGCTGCCGAACCTCTATTATGCCCATCAAAATTGGCAAAAATTCTGGCAATTCTTAAATATATCACTCTAAATTCGATTATATACACGTGCGCACATACGAAATGAAGTTGAACTTGATTATATATGCATATATATATAACTTAGTTCACTGAATCGATTGGCCATAAAATATATTACGTGCTGCCAATTTAAGATCAAACTACAGATCGACTTCGATCATCATTCTAGCTCCAAAATGTACCTTAGGCATTTCTAACCAATCCTCAATATGGCCATAAGGGAGTACAATTTTCGGTTTACTCCCCTTACGGTGGACCTAGTCGATCCCCTAAAAATGTTAACGGAGTATAATTTTTACTCCAACTCCCTATTCCCCCTAAGATTTCCCTAAATATACTCCATCGTGCGGCGGACAAGTAAAACTCCCTCTCGCGCTCCCGCGCCGCACTGCCTCCCGCCCCTGCCACCGCCACCGATGACCTTCGAGCTGACCAGAATGGATAGCCAACCCCCCTCACTCAGCCGGCCGCCGGTGCCGGCTTTTCGCCGCCGGAAATCACCCACACGATGTCGTCGGTGCCGAAAAAAAGCTTGGGGATGACAAAGAACCACCGGGTCCAAGCCCCGCCTCCAACCACGCCAATGGTGTCCGGGGTGGCCACTGCGTCTCCGGCAACGGTACGCCACCCTCCTGCCGCACCTACTGGAGGCAAACAAGCTCCAAAGCCAACGGCGGTGGTGGCGGGCGCTCGCCGAGGCGGCTGCCAAGAAGAAGATGAAGAAGACCGTGCCTACGCCTCGTGCGGCGACTCCAGTTACCCCTACGGTGACTGCTCCGGTGCGAGCGGCGGCTGCAGCCGGCAGAAAATGCGGCCGCCAAGTGCTTGATGAAATGCCAACAAGGTAAAAATGGTGGTTGTGATGGTGGCCGAGGGGGTGGTGAACTGGTGATGGTGGTCATCGTGGTGGTGGTGATAGTGGTGATGGTGGTGGTGGTGGTGATGGTGGCCGAGAGGATGGTGATGGTGGCCGAGAGGGGGGTGGTGGTGGTGGTGATGGTGGCCGCGAGGATGTCGAGGTTGATTTCTTTGGCGAGGGCGTCGTTTGAGTGGTGGTGGCCGAAAGGGTGGCGGTGCATGCCAAAGATTGGCTCGATCCACAATATATAACATGTTATGTTTGTGGTGATTTTGAATCAAACATTGTGTTTGAAGTGATGTCTTTTGGGTGAACTTCGCATGTTTAAATTTGAAAAACGCGGTGATGAAACTTTATGTTATGACGATTATTGCTATCCATGCTTTAATTTGAATGATTTTAAGATATATATATTGTGTAGAGATTGTGTTTGTGCGGCTAGTATACAAAACGACCACAAATTTGGTTTTACTTCGCTAACTATAGGGAATCGGCTAGGTGCGGCCACCGTTAGTGGAGTAAAATTTTACTCCACTAAATTTACTCCAACTTTTACTCCACTAATTTTTAGTGGATCGGTTAGAAATGCCCTTAGCTAGCTATATATCTACACTACTGCACTACGGCTAGCTTTAGACGCTATAGAGTGCAAAAGGAGACCGCATCAGGTCCACCCCGCGCGCGCGGCTCCTCGTTGTCTTCCTCCTCGTTTCGCCGGCCAGTCATGTGGCGCCAAGAGTGTCGGTCCGGCTACGTCGAGGATGGAGCTGCAACAGGGCAACCGTCGTTGCGTCAACCGCGGCCCGCAAATGGCCATCCGCGTTCGCCTCGAGCGCGGAATGGGAAAAGCCCGCTTCCAGCATGGTCTGACTATGTAGGGAAACGTAGCATGCAATTTCAAAAAAAAAATCCTACGCTCACGCAAGATCTATCTAGGAGATGCATAGCAACGAGGGGGAGAGTGTGTCTACGTACCCTCGTAGACCGAAAGCGGAAGAATTTTGACAACGCGGTTGTTGTAGTCGAACTTCTTCTAGATTCGACCGATCAAGCACCGAACATACGGCACCTCCGAGTTCTGCACACGTTCAGCTCGATGATGTCTGAAATCAGCAACATCAAGTAGCACACTTTGCAAGCTTGTGCTAGTCATCACAAGGCACATAAAAATACATGGATTGCACCAGTGTAAATATGGCATGAATATGTCCCTAAAACATGTAGACATGATGCTCATAGGATGCACACACAAAATGCAATGAAAATGACAAATCAACAAGTTATGATAAATTCCAGCAGACAACATCATATAACACTCTTGCAACAAGTATTAGGGCATCAAGGTGAACACAAACAAGCATGCAACAGTACACTAACATGAAGAGCATCCCGAGACGAACATTTTGATATATCATATGCACAAATCGGAGCTACGGGCACGGAGATATGACATGATGAAGATGCACACATATTATGAAATCCTGGGGACTTAGAGGAAAATATACCCTTCGAAAACTAGAAGGGGTCGACCCGGGACGGAGCGAAGCAGAACGGGGGCGCGGCGTTTCGATCGACTCCCGGTGGATCTGATCCAGGCAGGGATCCGGGCCGGATCTGGCGACGACGACGAACTCCGCCGAGCGGCGCGGCCGGAGTCGAGGAGGAGACCGGCGAGGCGAGACGCTGTGTGCGGCGGCTGACGCGAGGAGGAGCTTGGCGGCGGCGAGGATGGAAGACGGCGGCACGGGACAGCGCTCCGGCGAGCGGGCGGCGGGTTCCGGCAAGGCCACGAGGGTGCGCGAGGCGGTGCAGCGGCGGGAAGGCGGCGACGCTGAGGGGACGCGCGGGGTGACTCGACGGCGGCGGTGCGAAAGTGAGGCGGCGGAGCAGCGGTGGGGTTGCGGGGCGGCGTCGGCGAGCAAAGGCGGCGGTGGTGCGGGATGCGGCGAGCGGCGGCGGGGACCAGCGAGCAGAGGCGGGGCGGCGCTAGGGCGGCGCGGGCGCTCGGGGCAGGAGGCGCGCGGCGGCGGCGGCGGATGGGCCTCGCGGGCCCCGGATGGGCTCCGTGAACCGCGGCGCGGTGGGGAGCTGGCGGGGACGCGTGGCGGCCGCTGATACGCCTCCAACGTATCTATAATTTTTGATTGTTCCATGCTATTATATTATCCATCTAGGATGTTTTATATGCATTTATATACTATTTTATATGATTTTTGGGACTATGCTATTAACCTAGAGCCAGTGCCAGTTTCTGTTTTTTCCTTGTTTTTGAGTTTTACAGAAAAGGAATACCAAACGGAGTCCAATGGACGTGCCAATTTTTGACAATTTTTTATGGACCAAAAGAAGACCCCGGAGTAAAAGAGTTGGGCCAGAAGAGTCCCGGGCCGTCCACAAGGGTGGGGGGCGCCCCCCCCCCCCGGGGCGCGCCGGCCTACCTCGTGGACGACTCGGGCACCTCCCTGACTTGTTCCCAATGCCAAAAAATCCTATAAATACTGAAACCTCCAGAAAATAACCTAGATCGGGAGTTCCACCGACGCAAGCCTCTGTAGCCATCAAAAACCAATCGGGACCCTGTTCTGGCACCCTGCCGGAGGGGGATCCCTCACCGGTGGCCATCTTCATCATCCCGGCGCTCTCCATGACGAGGAGGGAGTAGTTCACCCTCGGGCTGAGGGTATGTACCAGTAGCTATGTGTTTGATCTCTCTCTCTCTCGTGTTCTTGACTTGGCACGATCTTGATGTATCGCGAGCTTTGCTATTATAGTTGGATCTTATGATATTTCTCCCCCTCTACTCTCTTGTAATGGATTGAGTTTTTCCTTTGAAGTTATCTTATCGGATTGAGTCTTTAAGGATTTGAGAACACTTGATGTATGTCTTGCATGTGCTTATCTATGGTGACAATGGGATATTCACGTGATCCACTTAATGTATGTTTTGGTGGTCAACTTGCGGGTTAGTTTGTGAACTTATGCATAGGGGTTGGCACACGTTTTCGTCTTGACTCTCCGGTAGAAACTTTGGGGCACTCTTTGAAGTTCTATGTGTTGGTTGAATAGATGAATCTGAGATTGTGTGATGCATATCGTATAATCATACCCACGGATACTTGAGGTGACATTGGAGTATCTAGGTGACATTAGGGTTTTGGTTGATTTGTGTCTTAAGGTGTTATTCTAGTACGAACTCTATGATAGATCGAACGGAAAGAATAGCTTCGTGTTATTTTACTACGGACTCTTGAATAGATCGATCAGAAAGGATAACTTTGAGGTGGTTTCGTACCCTACAATAATCTCTTCGTTTGTTCTCCGCTATTAGTGATTTTGGAGTGACTCTTTGTTGCATGTTGAGGGATATTTATATGATCCAACTATGTTATTATTGTTGAGAGAAGTTGCACTAGTGAAAGTATGAACCCTAGGCCTTGTTTCAACGCATTGCAATAGCGTTTTCGCTCACTTTTATCATTAGTTACCTTACTGTTTTTATATTTTCATATTACAAATACCTATATCTACCATCCATATTGCACTTGTATCACCATCTCTTCGCCGAACTAGTGCACCTATACAATTTACCATTGTATTGGGTGTGTTGAGGACACAAGAGACTCTTTGTTATTTGGTTGCAGGGTTGTTTGAGAGAGACCATCTTCATCCTACACCTCCCACGGATTGATAAACCTTAGGTCATCCACTTGAGGGAAATTTGCTACTGTCCTACAAACCTCTGCACTTGGAGGCCCAACTACGTCTACAAGAAGAAGGTTGTGTAGTAGACATCCAGCAATTTCTGGCGCCGTTGCCGGGGAGATGAGTGCTTGAAGGTATATCTTTAGATCTTGCAATCAAATCTTTTAATTTCTTGTTTTATCACTAGTTTAGTTTATAAAAGAAAACTACAAAAAAAATGGAATTGAGGGTATCTCATATGCTTCATCTTTTTTATATTTTTCATGAAAATAAGGATTCCGACAATTGTGCCAAAATGTTAGAAGAAGAATGCATTAGAATGTTTGGCACTAAATATTTGAATGATGAGAATGATTGCAATGTTGTTAGTATGAATTCTTTGAATATCCATAGTACTAATGATGATTGCACTAGTCATGATGAAAATGTCTCTTATAAGCATGTCAACTTTTGTGGAATACATAGAGCTTGCAAGTACACACCAAATAGGGAAGATAGATTTTGCAAGAGGCATAAGTATTTGGAAACTAAATGGTTGCAAGAAAGGCTAGATGATTGTGCTGAAAGATTCAATATTTATCGCCATCCTTGTGAACTTTGCAATGAACATGGTTATTTAAAGCTCCAATGCTATTTGTTTCATGATCAAATCATGTCCAAAAAATTTGATAACTTGATTACCCTTGAGCATCATAAAGAGCTTAGTCTTCTTTTGGGATATGAAGAAATGAAACGTATAACTGAGGGTATTCCAAAATTTAATCTTGATAGGTTTCTTGATTTTGATCTAGAAGAAATTTTTATGTATTGTGCGGTGAATTGCATTGAAAATCCTTATATTGCCAATTACATAAAGACAAGAAAACAAATAGAAGATGAAGAGAATACTAATGAAAGGGAAGAGACTTCCCAATATCCTCCTATTGTTTCTTATGATGAATCAGGTAACGAGGAGGAGCTTTCTATTCAACCAATCTCATTAATAAGGAGCTCTGATACCAACTTGTCACGCCCAATATGCGACACTATCCTAAAGAGACTCGAAGGTCCCACCAAGGATAGAACCGTATCTTGACACACTTTTGCAAGGTGGATAGCATTACATCGATCCATTACATAATAGATGGGGATACATACAAGGCATACAAATGCCGCAAGAATACACCAATACATCATACATAAGAACCTCCGGCTACAGATGAAACACAAACAAGAGCTCAAACAACATCCACCCTGCTAGCCCAGGCTGCCGACCAGGAACCTAACCCAAGATCGACGAAGAAGAAGAAGAACTCAAAACGTGAAAACATCGCTCTCGCGTTATGATCATCGCATTACCTGTACCTGCAACTATTGGTGTAGTAATCTGTGAGCCACGAGGACTCAGCTATCCCATTACCATGGGTATCAAGACTAGCAAAGCTTAATGGGTATGGAAATGATAAGTGGTGAGGTTGCAGCAGCGGCTAAGCAATGTATGGTGGCTAACTTACGAGTATAAGAGTAAGATGAGAAACTACGCAAACAGTCGCAAACTAGTAATGATCACTAAGTGATCCTGAACTACTTACGCTCAAACATAACCCAACCGTGTTCTCCTCTCGAACTTCCCCGAAAAGAGACAATCACGGCTACGCAACGCGGTTTGGGTATTTTAATTAAGTTTACTTCAAGTCCTCTACAACCGGATATTAACAAATTCCCATCTGCCACATAACCGCGGGCACGGCTTTCAAAAGTTTAAACCCTGCAGGGGTGTCCCAACTTAGCCCATGACAAGCTCACAATCCGCGGAGACAATCCTCCATCGCGGGAACCTCCGATCAGACTCGGAATCCCGGTGCACAAGACATTTCAACAATGGTAAAACTAATCCAGCAAAGCCTCCCGGCGTGTCGACACCCTGATAGTAGCCGCGCGTATCTAGTCTCAGGACACGTCCGAATGAGCACTACGTACAGCAACCGAAAACCCCGGGTGAAGGGGTGACACCGCAAGTGGCTTTTTTTGGGACCAACACCATCAGCGCTGGCCCCGCCCTGTATGTAGAAAAGACTTCGGGTTCGTGACGCCCTATGTCGTGGTTTTGTCACGACAGATGTCCTAAGGAAAGGACTTAGTCGTGGAGCCATCGCTACAGGTTAGCTTAAAGGGCTTAAAGCGGACAAGGGACACAGAGAGTTTATACTGGTTCGGCCCCTTGCGGTGAAGGTAAAAGCCTAATCCAGTTGTTGTGGAATTGCTAGGGTTTCGATGACTAGGGAGCGAATACGCTTTGCCTGAGTCTCGAGTTGTTGTCTGTTGTCCTCCAACCGCCGTCGGGTCGTCCCCTTATATACATGGGTTGACGCCCGTCGGTTTACAGAATCCCGAGGCCAGCTCATAAACGTGTTCGGCCCGGTCTCTACTCTTTCTATCTTACGACACAAGTATACATATCAATACCGGTTTATGTTTATAGGCCTTAAACCGGCCTTGGGCCCTGGGCCTTGTCAAAGCGTCACCGTCTTTGTCTTCACGGGCTTCAGATACAGTGAACAATTATGGGGTTAACCCGGCCTCTCCTGGCCGGTTTACGCTCAGTAGTAATATCCCCAACACCCTATGCAAATTAATTATTAGGTTCAAGTATTATTATGGAAATGTAAAACCAATGTTGGGCCTTGCTGGAAGAGTTTTATTCAAAGCGAAACGTCGAGAGGGTCCCATACCCCTCATCGTGTTAGGGATGCGAAATCAAGGAACATAACACCGGTGTCGGGGATATACCTCACAGTGTAACCCGGCTGGATGTATGACTCGGTTGGATCTTGGCGACTCACTGGTGACCCGCCCGGAGCTTGGCGACTCACGGGTAACCCGCCCGATCTTGGCGATTCATTAGTAACCCGGCGGGCGGGTCAGACGGACGATAGGGCCCAAGGCCCGGAAGGCCGGTTCATGTTATGGTGGGCCGGTTTATGAAGAAAACACAAGGAATATTCTCCTACAAAGGAAGCAAGACTAGGACTCCACTTGTAATAGAGTAATCCTAATCCAACCAGGACTAGTCATGTAAACCGCCCCTTCAACATATATAAGGAGGGGCAGGGCACCCCAAGAGGGAGAGAAAAATAATGGTTAAGACTAGACACAACTAGAGGAGAACCGGCTTATGTGGCGAATCCCTCATGATCATAATGAGACCTAGCCACAAACAACATCTAGGGTTATTACCGGATGATGTTTTCCGGGGCCCGAAGCTGTCTAAACCCTTGTCTTGTGTTGCATCTCTCAATTCCGCTCAACCCCTCAAGCTACCAAATAGATGCGTTGGCCTCACGACTAAGTCCTCACACTAGGACATCTGTCGTGACAATTCCACGATAGTTCGCGCCCCCATGGGGCCTACGCACGGTGATGTTGAGTTCTTGGAGGGATCTCTACCAGGGATTGAGAAGTTCGCAATTTTTTGGATAAAGGAGAACCGGTTTGGAAGGATCTACCTCATCTCCATGGTAATCAGCCGGGACGATATATACGAGTTTTTGAGAAGAAAGAAATTTAGGATTTAGCGGAATCAGTACACCGCGCCCGTCTTTGGCGATCCATCAAATCTAACCAAAGATCAGTTTTTGCTACGGCATCACCGCAAGTCGCTAAGTTTGACAGGAGTTCAAAGGAAGTTAGAGTTTGATGTTCTGTGCGTCGCCAATACGACGCGACCCATCGAATCCGATTTGGAGATCAATTTTTGCTGCGTATCACCGAGGCCGATAGGAATTTTTCTATAGCTGCTGTACGACGGGTCAGGTTAATCCGTATCAACACGCACGTGAGGAGACAAGCATCAAATCCCGAGGCGGTTTCATAAAGTGACCTGTTAAAGACTGCTGCTACTGTTATTCGAAGTAGTACTACTTCTACTAAACGATTATGCTACTACTATTCGACTAGCCACAATGGGTAGTAACATAGAGTAATAACATGCCCATGTTACTACTCTATATTACTACATCTATAGTGGGGAGTAACATATGTGTGGTAACATGGAATACTTCATTTATTAGCCTATAGACTCATCTTACCTTGATATGTGTGATGTTACTCATACTAGTAGTAACTAGCTATGTTACCACATGCCTCTCTTTCTTCATTTATTGCTTGCCACATCATCTATTGTTACATAATAACGAGAAATAAACGAGACAAAGAGACACGGATTTTTACGTGGAAACCCTTGCGGGAGAAAACCACGGACGCACGAAGGCGCAATCACTATGAGGAGGAGTATTACAAGCACGAGACGACATACCGTCTTTAGGTGCGACTACATGGGGTATATATGAGGCAGGGGCAACACATAGGAGTCCTTGTAGGACAAGTAAACGAGTTGTACTCGTACGCGTCGGTACCGACGCATAGGCCCACACCGTATGTACTACGTCTAGTTCAATACGGTAGAATTTGGATCACAATTTAACAATCTCCACCTTGAGCCAAATTCCCTCCAGTAGTCGAAGAAAGTGAATAACTCCATCCAAATCAGCTTAAACACCTTGTGCGTCAAAGTCCATAGGACTAGTGAGAAATACCAACTAAGCCTGAGCAAAGCTCAAACTTATTGGTCAGAACTGGCTTTGTCATCATATCAGCAGGATTATCATGAGTACTTATCTTGCATACCTTCAAATTGCCTTCAACAACAACATCTCGGATATAATGAAATCTGACATCAATGTGCTTTGTCCTCTCATGATACATTGGATTCTTTGTAAGATATATGGCACTTTGACTGTCAGAAAATATGGTAGGGCAAGATGAATCTCCACAAAGCTCAGCGTACAAACCTCTCAACCAGATAGCTTCTTTGCATGCCTCAGAAATAGCCATATACACGGCATCAGTAGTGGAACAAGCCACAATAGACTGCAAAGTTGCTCTCCAACTCACAGCACAACCACCAATGGTGAAAACATAACCTGTGAGTGATCTTCTCTTATCCAAATCACCAGCAAAATCAGAATCAACAAAACCAACAAGTCCATCTCTAGTTTTCCCAAACTGTAAATAAGCATTAGAAGTACCTCGCAGGTATCTGAAAATCCACTGAACTACTTTCCAATGCTCATTTCCAGGATTAGCCATGTATCTGCTGACAACACTCAATGCATATGATAAATCCGGACGAGAACAAACCATGGCATACATAAGTGAACCAACTGCACTCGAATAGGGAACTCTAGACATGTACTCAATATCTGCATCTGACTTAGGACATAAGGCTGATGATAATTTGAAGTGTGCAGCTAATGGAGTACTTACTGGCTTGGCATTATGCATATTAAAACGACGAAGAACTTTATCAATATATCCCTTCTGACTTAGATATACTTTTCCAGACGGTCTATCTCTGGATATTTCCATGCCAAGAATTTTCTTTGCTGCACCCAAATCCTTCATCTCAAATTCATTACTCAATTGCTTCTTTAGTTCATTAATCTCTGACATACTCTTTGCAGCAATTAGCATATCATCAACATAAAGGAGCAAATAAATAGTTGAACCATTGACAGTTTTCAAATAAACACAACTATCATAATTAGACCTTTTGAAACCTTGAGAGAGCATAAAGGTGTCAAATCTCTTGTACCACTGTCTAGGGGATTGCTTCAATCCATACAGAGATTTCTTTAACTTACAGACAAGCTTTTCTTTTCCAGGAATAACAAAACCTTCAGGTTGTTCCATATAAATATCATCTTCACTACAAAAAAAATACACTTCCGTGATGATACGTGTTTTTTGTCATGCATGTACATCCATGACGATTTTATGATAGAATCAAGATAGTCATACCTGTGTTGTCGTAGAAGTGTTCCATGACATTACCAAAATTATCATCACGGAAGTGTCCACTTCCATGACGATAAATCGCGCGTCACAGAAGTGCTTTCGTCAAGGGTGACCGACACGTGGCATCCACCATAACGGAACGCCGTTAAGCTATCGGGTCAGGTTTTGGATCCGATAACCCGTTAACAGCCCCGACCAATGGGGATTTTCCACGTGTAAAATCATCATTGGCTGGAGGAAACACGTGTCGGCTCACCGTTGGGACAGATGGCATCCGCTCATTGGACCGAAGGCGCCTATGATACGGCGACACGTGGCACAGCCCAACAGAGGCCCATTCCTATGAAAAGGCCGGCCCGTTTGACTTGGTCAAAAGGTGGCGGGCCGGCCCACGGAAAGCATGTTAACGGCCTGTTTGCATATAGCCCATTTACAGCCTGCTAACCCAGGGCCCGTTACGCCCTATCCGAATTAGGCCCAGTAGCGTCATCTGGGCCGTCCAATATGATTCAGCCCGTTTTAACTTCCGGCCCATGTGTGGCCCATGACTTCTTTCGGCCCATACGAGGACCTTTGTAACTCTTGGCCCATTAACAGCCCGTGGTGAAACTGGCTCGTAATGAACAGTGTATCACTTTATACCCATTAATGGCCCGTTATTCCATTGGGCCGTTTCCAGCCCAAGTTATCTTCGGCCTTCTCAGGGCCCATTGATTCTTGGGCTCATTTGCAGAATTCGGTTACATACGGCCCGTTACTGTCATTTTCTGCTTGTGGGCCAAATTCAGCCCGTCGTTACAGTTGGCCCGTTTGCGGACCGTTGATACGTTGGGCCGTTTTCATGTAAAAAAACCCGTTGGGCTGTTTTCATAGAGTTATCAAATACGGCCTATTAACAGCCCGTTATAGTCCACAAATAGTACGGCCCACGATTGGCGAAATGATGATACACCCCGTAGAAGGCCCATGGATCCTACGGCCCGTATGAGGCCCATGGATAGTACGGCCCGTAGAAGGCCCATGGATCGTACGGCCCGTAGAAGGCCCATGGACCCTACGGCCCGTAGAAGGCCCATGGACCCTACGGCCCGTAGAAGGCCCATGGACCCTAAGGCCCGTATAGAAGGCCGATGGATCCTACGGCCGAACGAAGGCCCATGGATCATACGGCCTGCAGGAGGCCCATGGTTACAACAGTCCGTGTGTTGCCATGATTATTTTGGCCTAGTTACCAAAAATAGGCTATTGTGGCCACTAGAAAAAACAGAAAAAGAACTGAAGTGACTACAAGCAAACAACTAAACAAGACAATAAGGAAATAAATAAGCAAGCAATTAACGCTAGCCTATTACTGCTATTACACATATTACATCCACTGGGCATCAAAGTTCGCCACCAGTGCAAATACAGGGAACAAAGCAGCACATTACATACACTGGCCGTCAAAATTGGCCACCAGTGCAAATAAACGCGGCAGCAAAACAAGAGCATAACTGAAACAACTTTAGAAGAGCTCAAGAAACGTTATCCTGGGTATCCACCATGCTGGCAATAAGCTTAGCAAGCTGATTAGCTTTGTCCTGTTTGGCGCTAAAATCCTCCAACGCTTGCTGTTGCACCAGAAAGTATGCACCTGAATGCTCCAGGGACTTCCGCAGTCCTTCCGCTTCTTGTCGCAGCACAGCTGATCGATGTCTTTCAGCCTGTAGTTGAGACTCAAGAAACCGAACTGATTCAGACAGTGAGTTTGAATAGTTTGTGCAAGCGGTAGTGGCCAGTAACTCGAACACTAAACCAAGACAGGACTTTGGGGTTGTCTCGTTGTCTTCAAGATAGCCTTCCTTAGCTGTTTTATCAGCTTTGTTGGAGACCAACAAGGATGTGTCACTATCCTGAACCTTATCTGCATTACTACCTTTACCATTGCTTAATAAGGCACTCTTCCCCAATATTCTGTCAGCATTCTAAAAGAAGAAACAAGCAGACACATAACAAGTTTAGCTTGTACTAGTATATGAAACTCATTTCGGTGAACCAGTTCATTAGTAAGGTGGACAGGATTAAACTACCAAGTCTTCTATTGCCAAGTACTAGTACATAATAAAAGCATCAAACAAACATATATCTATGTCCTATGGTCACTGCATTGTCTTGCCAAATCAAAATAGAGACACGGTTCAAATCATATCAGTTCAAGACAAAGCAGCAGCGAAAGAATACAAAGCGTGGGAAACTACACGGCACAACAAGATTTCAGATGGGTACCACGGGTCTACATGTACAACAACACTATTGGCTCTGTTGTGATGCTAGTAATGTGCATGATATGAAAGTCAACTGTATACACAATTGAAACTGAAATCAACAGAGCTATTGATAAGAGCAAACCTGTTAAAGAAACATGCGTGAACATACCTGCTGTGCCATTGGAGTTTCGATTGGATCCTTCAATTTAAAAATAAGTTTGTATGAGTAAATACAGTGATACAAGAGCAAATCAATCATAGTTAAAAAAAGGCGCGCCTAAGCGAGCGCTTAAGCGCGCCTAGGCTCTAGGCGTTGGCAAAATGCATTGCGCATAACAACGCATAATCTGTGCATAACTGCGCATAAGCATGCGCTTTGGTCAGTAAAGCGCAAGGCGGTGGCAAAACGCACAATTAATGCCTAGCACTTTTTTGAACTATGATAGCAATGGAATCTTAAATTAGAACAGTTGTTCTTCAGGTTTAGGCACTTGTTCTACATGAACAGAGTACAGTAAGACGCAAGAATATAATACTTAAAAATAGAAAATGAGCTCATAGACCTTACCACATTCTTGGTTCGGGACCAGTACAGAACAAGGCGTTCCCAGTCATCGTCCAGTAAATGTGTCTCAGGAGAACGTAAGGGAATTTGGTGAGTTTCTTTGCCAGTGAAGTACGTTTTCTTCAGGTAATTCCGATACTGCCACCAAGCATTCTTGAAGATAGCAGAGGTATTAGCACAGGTTACCTCATCCTCAGTTTCCAAATCGGTCCTTCTCTATAGAGAAAAATGGGAAATTTGATGTATTATAACCATCATGGAGGTAGGATGTATGGGACGAAGCAAAGTAATTGCCATGAATAACATTACTTACACATAACTCCTGGACAAACACCTGCAACTGGCATTTTCCTTCATCTTCAGTATAATATTTCCAAGATGGGAAGATACGCACATACGATTTAACAACATCAAATGCGATAGATGCTAAACTATGACTAGCTGGTTGTGCTTCCTCCACAGGAATAGGCGTACTAACTGGTGGAGTTGGGGTTCGTCGTGATAGTACTGGCCCTTTGGGCACTGGAGCTGCCTTACTAACTGCTCTTGTTTGGGAGCTCTGTGGTGGAGATGGTGTTGTGTCAATAGGAACTGGGTTACTATCGGCTGGGGTTGGGGTTAGATTGGGTGAAGCTGGTTCTTTGTCCATCGCAGTAGGGGTACAATCTGCGAGAGTTTGGGTTATGTGTGGTAGGGCTGGTTCTTGTGCATGTATAACCGGGGTGCTATCTCCACCAAGAGGTAGCACTGTTTTATTTGAAGACCGTATTTTTAGTCCGCTAGATGCTGGCATCACCCGCTCCAATTCAAATGGCTGATAAACAGGAAACATAGTTGAATGTACAGACATTGTATGAGAGACAGATGCAATAGATAGTGTGGAAAAAAGAGGGCATGAAATAGTTGACATGTATATTGTTTAACTAAAACGGATAGCATGACATAATTTCACATATATGATGTCTATCTAAACTGGATAGCATAGCATAACATAATTCAAAGATATGATGAATAACTAAACAGGATCGCATGACATAATTCACCTACATGTTATCTAAGTAATCAGGATCGCATCATTTAATTCACATATGTGATTTATATGCTAGACAGAGGGCATTCGATATGATGTCTGAACTAAGAACATGGTGTTGAATATTGTGTATATGATGTCTAAACTACGCAATGCAAGACACCGTATGCATGATATGAGCAGTATAACTGTGCCAAGTTAGAGCATACACCTCAGTGGGGGAATAGGACTGGTCATCTGTCTCTGAATCCATCTCTGAGGAGCTATCGGGACCCAACAAGAGATCTGCTTCGACAGGTAGCACTGTCTGCTCTGAAGGCCTTGTTTTCACTCCAGATTTTTCCATCTCCCACCCAAATGGCTGATTCACAGGAAGAGTAGTTTAATGTACAAACATTGTCGACAAATGGAAATGTAATGAAGAAAAGGATGGGCAAGATATCATTCAAATATATGATGCCTGGTTAAACAGGATGGCATTGCACATTTCACATATATTATGGCTGGCTAAAAGACATGAGACTGCATAATTCCCATATATGATATAGAAACTAAACAGGTGGCATTACAGAACATGTCTAAACTAAGCAGATGACATATATGATGTCAAAAGTAGGCACTGCAAGGCAACATATGCATGATATGACTAACATCATCATGCCAAGGTAGAGCAAACACCTTGGGGGGTAAATAGGAGTGGTCAGCGGCGTCTGAATCCGCCTCAGAACATATATCTTCCTCTGGATTACAATCTGGAGAGGGGTGGGGAGGGTTTGCCATTGAACCCACCATGGAGCGATGTCTGCATGACTTTGTATTGCCGCGCAAAACTCTTCTCTTTTTCTCTACATGTTCAGCATGACTGTGTACAATATCTGACATGCATACGAAAAAAATATGGTGAGATTATGTAAGGAGAGCATGCAGAAATTTAGAGTGATGGTAACAACCAGTGGATCGGCGTTTTTCCGTTGAACCAAAATAGCCCTAATGGATCGACGTGAATGTATAGTAATAGGTGATGCAACAAGTGTACAACCTCTTTGACGTAGCCGTGTCGACCTCAGCATCATTGGGTTGGTCGCTGAAGCAGTTGAGGCAGAGGTGGCTGTCGGAGGTGTGGAGGAAGATCTGAGGAATCTGTAGACGGCGTCCAGGGCACTGCTCTGTTGTGATGGATCGTTCTGTCGTTGGAGCAGCTCCGGTGAGCCGTAAGACGTCAAGGCTGAAGCAGCACAAGACAGACATCGTCAATCTCAACTGGGATTCTAATAACATCTCCAATAGATGATGTAAAATGGATGTAAAATTAACATCACCAAAAACCACCTGACTACAACAGATGAGGTAAAAACTGTTGACTCTGAACTTAACTGTCGAAACTGAAATTTACTGTGGAATCTGAATGCTACTGTCGAAACTGAACGCAATGGTAGCAGAGAGGCACTTGACATGTAGTTTAGGGTGGGCCTGCAGTTCATCTTCAACCTGCACCCCCCCCTGAGCCGCCAGCCACCACCGGCCTCGCCGCCGGCCCCAGCGCCGCCTCGCCGCCCCGAAACAACTCGCCACCGCCGCCCCGGCCAGGCGTCTAGGCCCCCCGCCCCCCCACCCTGAACCCTAAGATAGATAGTGGGGTACCTCTCCGGCGAGCCCCCGTCCCCGCTGCGGGTGGTTCTTCCTTAACTCCGGCGAGCCACCCCAACCCCTGAAAATCGACTGACCCAAAAGTTGATTCAGTCGACTGAAGTGTGGCTTAATCAGAGCAGAGCAGCAGCACGAGCGAGAGGGAGAGCAGCAGCAGCAGCTGGGCGAGCGAGCAATCGAGCGAGAGCCGGAGCAGCAGCAGATCCGGCTGGTATGGACGCCGCCGCCGAAGGGGCCTCGCATTGGGGGAGAGCCGCCATGGAGATTTCGCCCGCGGCGCCGGCTTCAAGGTAGCCGCTCCATGGGGTTGCGGGATGGAGCACCGTCGGCGCCAGGAGGTCGAGTTAAGGAGAAGGTGCGATGCGGTGAGTGTACAACCTCTTTGGTGGCACTGAGTAGGCCTCGGCTTCGTCCGAGGAGTCAGTGAGGATGCTGCGGTTCCGGTGGAGCAGGTTAAGGCGGCGCTGTGGGGATGGAGCAGCCGCGATAGACGAGGCGATTGTCGGAGCAGCTCCTTGGAGGTGGAGGACGGGGCGGCTGAACCGGCGGGACGGCGAGATGGACGACGAATCCCCATCCGGGGAGGTGGATGAGGGACGTCGAGCTATTGCGGTGGACGACGTCGTCGGGGAAGAGGCTCCGGCTGGGCAGCGGTGACGTGGCGGACGGAGGAGGGTGGGGTTTCGCGGCTGGAGCGGAGAGGTTATGGCGGCCTGGGATTTCGAATGGCGAAAAGGGGGCGATGAGAGGGGGTGAAGCATGACTTAGGGACGCGCTTGTCCAAAATGTAGGGTGTGTTACAAAAGTACCCCCCACCGATTTGAACTAGCGGCCCTTTCGGTTCAGGGTTAGAAGGGGGATTTCGCGTGTCGGGATTTGGCAGCTGGAGGGAGTTTTCGCGCGCGTTGTAATTTCGGGACAGCAAGGCGCGGGTTGTGAAGGCGCCAGTTTTGGGAGCACAATATCTGAATTTTCGGGATATAACAAGACGCGGGTTGAATTTTAGGGACAAGCCTAACGTGTAGTAATATTGTACTTGTACGTACCAAATCAATTCGCACTTCCCTCAACCAAAAAGAAAACGAAAAAAATAAAACTATTCACACCACACAAAGAGAGAGTCTTGCCCCGTTTTACTATACAAATGCTATTCAAAGCTACTCCCTCCTTCCATCTATATAGGGCCTAATGCGTTTTTCGATGCTAACTTTGACCAAATATTAGAGCAATGATATATGACATGCAACTTACACAAAGCACACCGTTAAATTCATCTGTGAAAGGCTCTTTCAATGATATAATTTTCACATTGTGCATGTCATGTACTATTAATCTTGTCAATAGTCAAAGGCGGTCTTAAAAATCTCATTACGCCCTATATAGATGGAAGGAGGGAGTATGAATCCATGTTATGTCCGATTAAATTTTTTCGCTTGCTGTATAATGCATGTAACCTACTCATACCAACATTTTAGTGCATTCCAAATGTCTATACTGCCGCTGCAATTCGAACTAAATTTGAATTCGTTTCTCTATTTCAATAAGAATCTACAATCATGATTGTTGCCAACTTCAACCATCATAGTTTCCTTGCTATCCGCCAGATATAAATCGGACGGCCTATAATGCAGGACGGCAGGCACACCATCATCAACAACTCTGTTTTTTATAAGAGTAGAGATAAAATATATTAAATGTAGTATAACATGTTCATAACCACACCATGTGTATCATCGTTATATATATTCACACATGCGTCGGTTTGAAACACTATGATAAATTCTTCAAATATCCGAATTCGCTTTTTATAATGAAGTATATATGATCTCTATTCGTCTTTTACACCCACACAACCCTCTTATCTTTGTAGCTAGCGCTAACTTTCTCTTGTGCATGCACACGCCCGCATCCCTCTCACCCTCCCTCAGCATTCTCTAGCTCCATCGCGCAAATTCGTCTTTTCACTTTAGGTCGTTCACCCACGGTGTGTGTAGGCCCCCCAGCTCCTTCTTTACGGCACACATCGATCGATATGCCTCTCTAGCCAGGTGTGCCTAGCACAAACACAAGCTTCCCCTCTTCTCTTGTCACCGTCCATGCCTCACTCCCACCACTCTTTTCATCGTTCTCGTACTCGCACACTCCTCCCCCCTCGATATAGTATGCCTCTCGTACCACCTCCTACATGCATCCCTCTCTCTCTCTCTATCCTTCTCCTCGTGCCTCATTTGCTTCTAACACACACATGCATGTATACCGATCGATCTCCCAACATATACCTAGATCGACTTTAACTACCCCCCCATTGATCGACGTACCTCACAAGTTATGTCTCTCCTTTCTCTAACAAAGGGCGATTGATCTTCCTATGTAGTTACGTCTGCTTACCACAGCCACATCGTCCCCCCTCATCATTCGTGCATGCCTCCTGACCCGTCTCTCACACGCACGTGCACAGACAACAAGCAGCCATCTCCTCTCTTATTGATATTGCGGGCGTGCCCTCCGTTTGTCTACCAAGCCTATCCCACCATTTGTTAGAAGCAACTCCACTACCACCCCCTCCAACACTCTAGCTCTGTCTCTCTCCCAACCTTATTCCTCTCCTGCACATATGGATGGATGCCGATCGATCTCCTTAATACATGAGGCAGATCGATCTCCTTAATACATGAGGTAGGCCTCTCTCCTCCTCCACACATATACCAGCCATTGTACCTCTATAGTTAATTGGGCCTCCCTCTTCCCCCACCACACACCGATAGTCGAGCGCTGCAGGTAGGTATCCATGCCACGGAGACAAACTGCACATGTCCCATCTCACGTTCCAGTAGGCCAGCCACTCTATATCTTTGACGTGGGCACACACAAATTCGATGGCACTCTTTATCGATCGCGCGCACACACACACACACATCATCCCTCTCTTCGATTCTATGGACACCTCAAGCCGATGATACCTCCACTCTCTTCTCGTGGATCGCCCCCTCTATATATATGTTATATCCAGGACTCTATTTCACACACATTGCATATGTTACATTTTTTGATTGACCCCCCCCCCCCCAAAAAAACTCTTAAGAACCCACACACTGTATCTCTCTAGGTTTGTATCTCTCTCACACAACCGCACGTAGGTGGTGTACGTATACAAGAAGAGAATAGGTGCACTGTGCACGTACTCACGCTTCGTGCCCAGCCACACCCGCACGGGTACACGGTGGAGCTCATTTCTTTACGAAATGGCAGCCCACGTGCTAATTTGAACGCCTGTAGCGGTTGTTTACCTAGGGAGGTCGTGTACCACGCGTGCACGAAACAAAGTTTGACTTGACGCGTTGCCACGTTATTTTTAAATAAAGTTATAGCACTCAATGGCACGTACACAGAATATAAAACGACTTTTATGGAGAAAAAGGTAGTCCGCTCACTATATACAATGGAGCCTGCCTGCCTGGTTTGTCGCTCTTCATAGTATCTCACACAAGGCTGCGGTGGCCTCTCTCTCTCTCTCTCACCGTTGGTCATTGATCCGGCCGCATCCCGTCCGCCGGGGGAAAGGGAGTGCGGTGGCCTCTCTCTCTCTCACCGTTGGTTACTGATCCGGCCGCATCCCGTCCGCCGGGGGAAAGGGAGGAAGTGCATCGTTTCTCCGTTTGACGGCGCCGAGGCAGCACGTCCCGATCTGCGGTACACGTTGTTCTCTCTGACCAAGCTCCGGCGCGGCAGGGCCTACGCCACCTGCTCGCAGATTCCGCCCGCCGCCGCTCACCTAGTTACATCCCGACGACCTCCAGGTATCCTCCTCCGGCCTTGCTCCACTGCCCGTCTTCCCACGTCGCTGCATGTGGATCTTCCATAGTTCTTTGCCCAAAACATAGCTCGTCCGGCGTACTTTCCATATTGCATTCTCGTCCTCACATCGTTTTAGACAAACACAACCGTGTTGTTATCTTCCCTTAGGACAAGGAATATGCTTCTTTTTTGTCGTCGCATGTGTCATCAACTGTTATTGGCCAGTAATTGTTTCCTTTCTACTCGTTGCTATTGCGACCTTTTGGTGAACTGCACAAATCACTTTTTTCTTAAGAGTGTTTTGTGCAGTTGTACTAAAATGTCACACGGGCAACGTCTCTACATTTCAGTGCGACTGCACAAAGGGAGATTGGTTTTGCTCTATCCTCCTCATCCAACTCCGAGCCTAATCTTCTCCAACTAGTTAGTCTTAAGAGAGACTGCAAAGGTGACCAGCTTCTATTTGTGTGTTTATTGTTTCATCAGCAGTCCTCTATTATCGTAATCACACTTAATATCTTTGGAACAGGGACGCTCAGCTCTATTTTAGTGGAACTGCACAAAATGATCGGAATGTTGCATGCTCCAGACAGCTACTTTTTTCCCAACATGCCTTGTTGATTTAGACAGAGCTGGGGGGACGTTGCTGCCAATGAAAGCATGGATCAATTTTAATTTAACACCTTCTCACAACTCTGTCTTCAGTTGTGATGTAATTATTAGCTCTGATCTGCTAATAATTGACATGCATTAGCAAGGAAGTTAGTTTTTTATTGTTTCCGAAAGAGCATCGATGGCAAGACACGCGAAACAAAAGCTGAAAGCTCACACCATTGTACAATTTCATGACGCTGGAAAATTATTTGTATAGTACGTCAATTATGTAAACAAATGATGGAAGCTTGATAGCATTGCCAGAAGCCTCTTCATCATCCGGGTCCATGTGCCATGCACAAAATTATACTCCTTCGTTCCTAAATATTTGTCTTTTTACAAATTTCAAACGGGCATATTTTAGAGTGTAGATTCACTCATTTTGCTTCGTATGTGTACTCCCTCCGTTCCTAAATATTCTATTCGTCTTTCTAGAGATTTCAACAAGTGACTACATACGGAGCAAAATGAGTGAATCTACACTCTAAAATATGTCTATATACACTAAAAAGACAAATATTTGAGTAGTCACCCGTTGAAATCTCTAGGAAGACAAATACTCCGGAGTATATTTAAGAACCGAGGGGGTAGTGCACAACCGCATGGGAGACTCAGCCCGGTCGTTGCTCCGCATTAATAGTGAGTAATGAGCAATCAAATCATAAGCCCCACCTTTCCCACTGTAAGTTGCTCTGAAGAAGCAACCATCAATACGCTCTTCTTTGAATCCGCTCATACTACTCCATCCATCACTGTTTATACAGCGCGCTTCAGAAAAAAGAAAAAAAATCTGTGGGACCAAGGTGACTAGCGATCGGCCTGAAAAATAGCATTGGTAGTTATAGCACGGCGTCTATTACTAGAGGGAATAATGCGTACACACATGCATGCAGTGCTTCCACCCGTGTACACACATGCATGCACTTACTCCACTCCGTAGTAGTACAGTACATGGAGAGAAAATTGTGGACTTGATTGCGGTTACCACGCCCTAATTAATTGAGCATTAAACCAAACGCGTCTAAAGTCTCTCTGGTGGTGAAATGCATTGAGAGAAATGCATCATAATGAAGCGCGCCCTGTAAACTGTGACGGAGGGAGGAGTAGTATGAAGGTGCAAAACCAAGTACGCGTATGGCCAGTCGGTCAACGCACCTCCTCTTGGCATATCACTGACATGTGGGACAGGAGTGTGAGCAAACCGATTTCAATTGACGGCAAAGAGCCAACCCGCCGTTCCTTGAGAGAGACGAGGAGCGAGAACACACAGACGGGCTCGCACGGAGGCCAAGATTATTCGAGCATGGTTGGTTGATTGATATCATTCATTACATGTTGGGCTGCCGTTTTCCGCCCTTCTCCGGAATAAACGTGTACTTTATCAGAGATAAAAAAATAAGAGTACAGACGCTCCACCATGCGGTTCTAGTAGTAGTACTACTCGTACTACTGCGCTTGGCTCTTCGCCTCTTCGTGAAGTCGAACAATGATGGTACTCCGCATGTTGGGTACTATAGTGTATGCCTCTGACAATCTGACACCGAATGGAGTGATGCATGTCCATCGAGGGTAGGTTGCATTAGTCAAAAGGCGCAAGCGAGCTTCACCTTGTCCTGCAAGCTTCTCCTCGTTCTACGAGTTTACGGGACACACCAAAAAGTAGTGCTAGTCCATACTCCCTCCTTTCCGGTTAATATGGCTTAATCTTTTTTGCGGGTAAATGAGAGAGCTTTATTCATATATAAGCATTCTTAGGACGATCAGCCAAGACACTGGTCACTAGGAAGCGAGGTACCCCGCAAAAAAAAGAAGTAGGAAGCGAGGTGTTTCATCAAGCCAGCTCTCGGCCACATTCAAAGTGCAGCAAGCACGGTTCGCACGAAGATGCGCCGCAAGGTTTGCTGACCTGTTTACATGTTGAATAACAAAAAAAAGAGGAAATATTATCGAGCGCTACTATTTGTAACAGGATATGAGCCAGAATTAAGCGAGAATTGTGGCGAGTGTTCCATGCAATCAACTTCCATTATCACATGCGAGAACCCTCGAAGAGAACCAAATGTGTTGAAGATTGCTTTATCACATTTTAAAATTATAATAAGAGTGCAGACGCTCCTCCATCCGGTTCCTAGTACTAGTATAGTACGTACCTTTATAGACTATAGTAGTAGTACTAGTAAACTTTGCGCTTGGCTGTTCGCCTATTCGGGAAGTCGAACAATAATAGCACTAGTAGTATAGTGTATGCTTCTGGCAATCTGACACCGAATTAACTGTTGCACGTCCACCGCCTGAGCGAGGGAGAGCTTGCATTAGTCAAATGTTTCTCCTTGTCCTGCGAGCCACCGCGCGCAAGCTTCTCCCGTCCTGCAACCTTCTCCTCGTTCGGCAAGTTGACGGGACACAGCAAAGTAATGCTAGTCCATACTACCTCCTCTCCGGTTAATATGGCTTAATTCCAAACGAGATAAATACACTGTCTGTCACTGTATATTTGTAAAAATACGGTCAGTGGACTTCATAATACGCTCATTGCGCTCAATATATATATTTTCCGGTGTTTATACGGTCACTAGATCACCCTGACTGAGTATGTGTGTGCATGCACGTGTAGGTTGAGCACTTGAGCGTGACCGTGTGTGTTCCATCGTGTGCTCGGACATGCATGCATTAGGGCGTCGCGCGCGTTTTTGCGTCCATGTGTACGTGTGACTATTGCATACACGTAGGGGGAGTACGTGTAGGGGCCACTAAGGAGCAGTCAAATCACACAGTAAGTTAGTCGGAAGAAGCAACCATCATTTCACTCTTGAATGACAAGTACGCAATATAAAATGGTTGATATGGAGAGAAAAAGAAAACCACTATATATACACTAGCAGGAGCCTAAGCTACAAGCCTGCTTGCTTAGGTTGCTCTCTTCACAAGCATAGAACGACGGGCCTGATCCCGCAGCTGGGGGAAGGGAACAATGTTCTGCGTAGACGCGGTCGACATCGGCGAGGGAGAAAACCCACAGTCGGTGCGTCCCAATCGGGGGTCACCGCGGTATGGGCCGATGCCGCGTCCCAACCGCCCTTCTAGCTACAGCCCGACGTCCCAGGTAGTCCATCTTCCTTTTGGAGCCGGCTTGCTCCACTGCCGTAGCTCCCTCTCCATGTCGATCTTTCTCTACTTCTACCGGCTTCTACTTGTGATGAGTTTATGTCTCATAAACTAGTGCCAGTACTATTATTCTAATCACACTTCTTCAATATCTTTGCCATCAGGGATGCTCAGGTCGATTTTAGTGGAACTGCACAAAGAGCATGATTGGTTTGCTGCCAATATTTGGCTAGCCAAATGTTGGAATTGCCAAATATTGGCAATACCAAGACTTGCCAAATATTGGAAACTTTATGTGAGATAGGCAAGACAACTCGGTAACCAACCAAGTAGTAGCGAATATTTGGCACAATGCCAAACATTGGCATGCCTATTTTTGGCACCAAACCAATTATGCTCAAAAGCATTGTATGATCCAAGGGTGCCAGCCGTCTTTCCTTCGACAGGTTCTACCTGGCCAGGAAATTAAATCATGTTTAGGGTTTAGGGTTTAAGTCGTAGTGACCCCATCAGTAGTTTTTCTTTCGTACACGCTCTCACAACTTTTTTCTTTAGTTGTGAAGTAAATATTGGCTATGATCTGTGAATCATTGAGATGCATCAGCATGCGTGTTAGTTTTCCTTTGTATTTGATGGAATGTTGTAACGGGGCAACCTTGGAATAGGAATGAAAATGGAGTGGAAAGTTTCCGTTTTTCCGGAGAAAAAATGGAAACGGAGAGAAACCAACGTTTCGTTTCGTTGGATCGCACCATCGAGCAAAACCAACGTTTAAATCACGTCTATCGTGTTCGTGTCTCACCCTCCTCCATGGCTCGACCCCACACGATTGCTCGGCATGCCACTCACCGCAAACCGAGTATACGATAACTTTCCCGCCTACTTGTCGATGGATCGCGCCATGGAGTACTAGCACTACTGGAAGAGATTGACGAGTTGGGGGAGGACAGCTAGCTGTAGCACGGACTCCCAAGAACTTTTTACATGCATGTTGTAGCCGGCTATTGCGACCTTTGAACGCGGAGCAGCCGCGTGCACCCGGAAGCGGCGCGGGCAACGCTCTCTCGGCCGGCGCGCCGCTTCAATGCCGGCGCGAGTGAGAGGTCGAGTCCGCTCTGGCCGGGCATGAATGCGGCACTGACCGTTTCGGGCGGGAAGCACGCGCGGGTGATGAAGAGGGTTCGGGTTGGTCAGGACCGGCCGTGGCAGCGGTCCGGACGTGCGCAAACAAGAGATGTTGTACGTTAATATTGTTGCGTATATAATTAACAACGTAAATAATGTGCCAGTTGGACAAATATGATTGGAGATGGAGATGGAAATGGAATTTTAGGTAAACACGGATATGCATGTCTATGTCTATGTGTGTGTGCGCGACGACTCTCGCGACCTGGAAGCGGGGGCGTGTTTTTGATCGAGTTTTCTTTCTTGGTACGTTAGAAAATCAGTTTGTCTAATTCACATCTAGATGTTATTTAAGGATATCACATCTAAGCTCCCACAAGTATATAATGTAGCAACAAGAAACAAAAAAAACTAGGAAAAAATAGACCACAAAAAGAGTGGACATCAACTTAGATGTGTCCTAGACAGACCCTTAAAAAATTGTCCGCCAGTTTTCGTTTCTTTTTTCCGGGAACTTGCGTATTCTATTTAAAACCACTGCTATGGAGAGATTTTTTTACTCCATTATAGCCTCTTGATTGATAGAGTTTCTCGCGTCTCGCTCTCTCACCCTCTCCATATATGTTACACGCTGGAGGCTCAGCGTTCATTTGCTAGGGTTTGCTATATTCACAGTCTCTCACCCTCTCTTCACCAGATCTAAACAAGACTGTATTGGCCTCTTGTCTCTCTCTCTCTCCCCCCTCACAGCTGGTGAAGGAGGCGTCCGTATCCCGTCGCACCGGGAAGGGGAGGAGGTGTAGCGTTCACTCTATCGCCTTCGGCGAGGGAGGCAATCCACTGCCGGCTGCGCTGTTCTCTTTCACCATCGCTTGTGCGGGAGGGCCACCGACCCCTTCTTCCTCGCTGTCGTACGTAGTGTGGGCAGATCCAGCCTCCCGCCGCACGCCTTGCCACATCCCGACGACCCTAAGGTATAAGTTTCTTTGAAACCGTCGTTGCTCTAGCTGCATGTGGATCTTTTTCGATCTGTAGTCGAATCTAGGTCTTGGTTCAAAGTGGAAAGAAGGGTGCGGTGGGCTGGAGCAAGAATCTAGGACGTGGTTCAATGAGGAAAGGAGGGGCGAAAAGTAGTATAGAGTGGCTATCCAGCCGCTTTGTAGGTCAAAAAGGGAAAAAGGGGGTAACCCAGGAGACACATCTGTAAGGAACCGATCTCTTTGTTGAAAAGGGAAAGAAACTGGGGGGTCGAGTGGTTTTTGCAGGACTAGATTTGCTGCCCTCACATAGGAAAGAAGGTTCAAAGAGAAAAAATATGGGACCAGCGCATATATGCTGCTTGGCTACATACTCTGCATCACCCATTTATACGTGTGGACGCACATGGTGCTGGCATGTCCCATACAGCTATTTTGCTGTTGTTAATCTAAGAATGCCGCCGGAAAATTGAAGCAATGCCACTGTTAAAAGTAAATTACATTTTTTAACGAATGTTGTTTCAAGAGAATGTCTCTGTTAATATGAATCAATGCAACCGTTTTAGAAATGCTACTGTCCTACTTTGTTTTCCATCCAAGATAAGTTAGATGCTTCTTTCTGTCACCGTTTGTTTCATCCTCCTTTATCGGCAAGTAATTGTTTCCTTTTTTGCCTCTGTTAAAACAGGGCTATCGATTCAACTTGTTGCTATTGCGACATTTTGCTTCGCTACTCGAAACACTTATGTTTTAAGAGTGTTTTGTGCAGTTCAACTTGAATGTCACACCGGTGACTTTGCTTAATTTTGGTGGAACTGCACAAAAGGAGATCGAGATTTGTTTCCAGTCTTCGTGGCGAGTTGTTTCAAATCTTGGTCTCAACCACATGATGTGCAGTGTGCTTTGAGATGTTGTGCTACTTGTTTTGGTACTGTTTTAAATAAATGTTGAATTGAAGCTATTGTATTGCTGTCTTTTCCCATTAAGTAGTGAACAAAAATGGGACCAACCCAGACATGATGCTTGTTGCTTTGTTACAACAAATTCAGCATCACCCCCTTTATAAGCCAGCAATTGATGCCACTCTCAGAATTAACTACTGAATCTTATTTCAAAACTGCAACACTTGTTAGGGATTGGCGGGATTACCATTTTTGTGGCCGCATGTTTCATCCTCCTTTATTAGCCAGTAATTGATTCCTTTTTGCCTTTGTTTAAACAGGGATATCTATTCAACTTGTTGCTATTGCGACATTTTGCTTTGCTACGCGAAACACTTTGCTTGATTTCAGTGCAACTGCACAAAACGAGATTGGATTTCCTATTCGTGTTGGCAGATTCGTATTTTATCTTGTCCGTCTCATGAAAGGTCAGTACAGGCCTTCATCCACATGATTGTGCAGTGTGCTTTGAGATGTTGTGTTACTTGTATTGGTACTGTTTTAAATAAATGTTGAATTGAAACTGTTGTATTGCTGTCTTTTCCCATTAAGTAGTGAACAAAAATGGGACCAACCCAGACATGATGCTTGTTGCTTTGTTACAACAAACTCTGCATCACCCCCTTTATAAGTAGATGGAAGCACATACTGTTGTTGCGCCCACTCTCCCCTGGAACTGTTTATGCTTTTCGTTAATCTAATGCCGCTGGTAAAATTAAGCAATGCCACTCTCAGAATTAATTAACTACTGAATCTTAGTTCAAAACTGCAACACTTGTTAGGAATGGTACTATCCTGCTTTGTAGTTCTTTCTACATGTTTAACCAAGGTATTGTTAAGATAATGTCTCTGTTAAAATGAATCAGTTGCATTGTTTTAGGAATGGTACTTTTCTGCTTTGTCGTTCTTTATACATGTTGAAACAAGGCATTGTTAAGATAATGTCTCACTTAATATGAATGAATCACACTGATGGAGAATTGCTACTCTCCTGCTTTGTTTCCCATTAAGATAAAGTAGATCAGTAGATGCTTTTCTTCTGGGAGTACAAGTCATCAACCGTTATTTCTCAGTAATTGTTTCCCTTATACCTATTGTTGCTTACAGGGATATCAAAATTAAAGCTCGGTTTTATTCCGACTTCGATTTTAGTTGAACTGCACAAAAGGAGCCAATGTGTCCAAGGCAAACTGCTACATTACTGGGTCCAGTTGGTCGTTCCACTTTGCAGAAAGAAGCAGTCACTGTTTGCGCTACATTACAGAAGGAATGACCGAGAAGCTTTACAGAGTATTATTAGACACCGGTGACATGACTAGTTTGCAGAGACCATTGGCAATTTAACAACACGTGGAGTGCCCTGGGCAAAAAGTGCCCAAACAAGTACAAGAAGCTACGACAGGACTCCACGATCATAGGCATTACATATTTTGAATGGGAAAAGCTTGTCAAAGTTTAATCATTGATGTTAGCAAGAAGATGTTAGTTTAATATATTGGAATTGGAAAACCTTGTCAAAATTTGCTCATTGATGTTAGCCAGAAGACATGCATTTGATATTTTTGAGTGGGACGCCCTTGCTGTGAGCAGCGTCGAGTGTTTTTTCCTATTCCTGTGTTCAGTTTAGAAGTAAATAGTTACTCTGCTGAAATATTCCTGTGTTAAGAGTTTGTTCTGAATATTGTCTATGTAATGCCAGGCCTTGTGTTTGGTTGCAAAGTTGAGCTTGGAATGTTGTGGCATGCGGCATCACGAGCTGTTCACCGTGCCTCCTGAGAATAATGCTTCGTATTGTTTTGCATGTCGATCTAATGCCAGTGATTTGCTTGTTAAGAAGATCATCCTCTTCTGTTGTTTCCGTGCTTAAGAAGTTCATCATCTGATGTTTCATTCATAGCCTATACGACAAGTCGGGTAGGTTAGACGTGAAACCATATGATCTTCCGACCAACTCATGATATTAGGCCGTGATTGGATCGCTGTTTTCCAACCAAAACCGCTTGTAAAACTTATGCTTGTAAATTAAAGCAGATGGTCTCGGGCGAAGGCACTTGGTTGGTCGATTTCGACTAGTAAAATATCGGAAGTACTTCACACACGATAAAAACGCTGAACGACACTCGGACGATTGCTAATCCAGCTGTTAGCTGCTGTTTCAGCCTTGCCCATGGATGGCATGATACGCACGTTGTGCATGTATCGCCTGGTAATGTCGTCCATATAGCAGTGCTCGTAAAATATACACTGGTCTCTCAAATTACACGCATAACCCGCCGGTTTTACTTACAGACCTCGGGCCCTCGGTTTCATTACGCCTGTATTTTATGCGTTGTTTCCGATGACGAGTAAATTACACTTGTATGTTAATACAGGTTTGAAATAAACCAGAGCTCCCAAGCGCGGCCTTACCGTTTCATGCCGTCTCAGTTTCTCGAAGGTGCTCATAGGTGTCCGATGATCCTGGCTTCCTGAATGAGCAGCGGGCGCTGTATCAGACCATCCGTAGGGCCCGCGAGGCCCTCTCTGTTGTCCTTAGAGTTGTTGCGCTCGCCGTGGCGCCGAGCATTGTTAACATCGTCAACGAACATGAGGATTCAGGAGATGACTTTATTTTGACTGGATGACACTAGGGACCCACTAGGGCCATAGCCGTACGTACGCAAGTGCCTCCTTATTATGTACAACTATATTTTTTTTGCTTTCTCCTAGTTTCCTGACATCACGGTCCCACATCATTGTCAACCTATGTAGTCAATATAAACGAGAGAATTGCACAAGGTGCGGCCGGCAGCTGGGACCAAGCAGCTCGAGCAGTATTTGTGTTTTTGAGGCGTGAGCACTGCAGAGTTTTTCTTGGCGATGATTTCGTTGTTGTTCAGAGGAGAGCAGGGTATTAACTGGGCGGCTGTGGCCCGTCTAGCCCAGGCCAGATATCCAGCCCAGATACTAATTTTTTCAAGATGAAAATGGCTAGCCCAGCTATACGTCTTTTTGAGGAATACCCAGGCAAGGTCAACTTGTTATTCTCCGCCCCGCTGGGCTGCAAATCTTTGCTAGGAGGGATGCATTAGGCTTAACAGGAAAATGGGCTTTAAAAATAATAAATGGGATGCAATTATAAAAACTGGGTAGTAACTATAAAAAAATGCACCAAACACGAAATTAGTTTATAAAATATTATTTATGGATTTTGAAAATCTTAAATTTTCATTGTTGCACGCGCAATGTTTCGTTGGATTTTTACGTAATACAAATTTATATTTAATCTGACTAGAAATTTCGGGATAAAAATATTTCGGATCCCATCAAAATGTGGGAAATTTTATTGAATTCTGTCTTCAACGGTTGGTTGAAATTATTAATCATTGTCCTAGCTAGAAAATGGGCTGTACTTTTAACAAACTGTAAATGGACTGTTGTAAATTCCATTAGAATTCAAAAATGGGTTGTACATTCTTACAAAACGCAAATGGGCTATAAGTTCTCTGCCACACACTTGTGGGCCTACTAAGTGACGCGTACCCTAAAAAAATAAGTTGACGCGTATGCAAAGCTTTGTCAACTTATTATAGTCAACACACGGTTCTAGCAGCAGTGGCCGTTGGATGTCTATCCAATGGATGTCGTGCTTCTTCTTCAATCTCGGATATTCTTAGCTTCGGCCGCCCAAAAAATGATTCCTCCCCCTGACATCTGGGGCGCACCATTTCGGAGGCTGACCTGTGGGCCTACTAAGTTGGAGCGTACCAAGGGCTTTGTCAACTTAGTCAATATAAATGATTCTAGCTTCAGTGACCGTACGATGTCCATCCAACGGCCGTAGTGCTTCTTCAACCTCTGGTCTTCTTGGTCCAGCCGCCCAAAGCAGCGCCGGTCGTGTCGCCTGCTCCTGCCTCCCGTGGCCGGCTGTGCTGCCTCGGAGGCCTCACCGCCCCCATACTACTCCCACCGCTGGCCAGGCCATCCCTCCACTCACCCACACCCCTGTTATTCTGCGGCGACGGCAGCCTCACACCGCAGCCGAACCAGTGAACTCTCGTACTCCTCTCCGCGCAGGCTTCCACTGCTGCGTCTTCCCCGGCTACGCGTCGTCCCCTTCCTAGGCCTCGCCATCGTCCACCGCCCTGGTGCTCTCGGCACGGCGTGGTCAACGTGGTCAACGACCGACTTCCATCGGAAGAGTACTGTACATGGAGAGGCTGACAGCTGGGTCCACGGCGGCCGCAAGGAAGTGCCTCCTTATTATGCTCAAAATAATTATTCCTCCACCTGACAGCGGGGACCCACCGGACGGGCCACCTTATTTCACGAAAAAAACGTTTCCCCCCTGACTGCTGGGACCCACCGGATGGGCCACCGTATTTCGCGAAAAAAACGTTCCCCCCCCCCCCGCTGTCAGCTCGGACCCACCGGAAGTGCCTCCTTATTACGCACAAAAAATGAATACTCCCCCTGCTAGGTGGGACCCACCTTGGTGGGAGGCTGACTTGTGGGCCTACTAAGTTGACGGGGACGGAGGGCTTTGTCAACTTAGTCAATATGAACGATTCTAGCTCCAGTGACCGTACGATGTCCACCCAACGGCTGTAGTGCTTCTTCAACATCTGGTCTTCTTGCTCCAGCCGCCCAAAGCAGCGCCGGTCGTGCCACCTGCTCATGCCTCCCGTGGCCGACTGTGCTGCCGCGGAGGCCTCACCGCCCCCTACTATTCCCACAGTTGGCCAGGCCCTGCGGCGTCAGCAGCCTCACACCGCAGCCGAACGAGTGAACCCTCATACTCCTCTCCGCGTGGGCATCCACTGCCGCGTCTTCACCGGCTCCGCGTCGTCCCCTTCCTAGGCCTCGCTGTCGTCCACCGCCCTGGTGCTCTCGGCGCGGCGTGGTCAACGTGGTCAAGGAACGACTTCCATCGGACGTGGACTGTACGTGGAGAGGCTGACAGCTGGGTCCATGGAGGCAGCAAGGAAGTGCCTCCTTATTACGCGGAAAATAATGATTCCTCCACCTGACAGCAGGGACCCACCGGACGGGCCACTGTATTTCTCGAAAAAAACGTTTCCCCCCTGACTGCTGGGACCCACCAGCTACACCTTCGCACGCAAGGAAGTGCGTCTGGGCAAAAAAAAACGATTCGCCCCCCTGACTGCTGGGACCCACCAGCTACATCTTCGCACGCAAGAGAAGTGCGTCCGGGCAAAAAAAACCAGAACGATTCGCCCCCCTGACTGCTGGGACCCACCAGCTACATCTTCGCAGGCAAGGAAGTGCCTGACAGTCAGGACCCACCTGGTCGAAGCGTACGTAGCGTTGTCATTCTGGTCGCGAACGTGTACGTACATATATACTGGTCGATGTAGAGGCGCGCACGTGTCGTAGTAGAGGCGCGTACGTGTCGTAGTAGAGGCGCGCACGTAGCATGTACACGTACGTACAGCGGCCAGGGTGCAAGAAAGAAAATACGTCCACGTACGTACATACGGGCAGGGTCTCGAACGCCTACTCGCGCATACGTACGGCGAGGGCTTGTGTACATGGCTGGGTCGGAACGGAGAAACAACGTCGTCGTCGTGTTCATGGGGAGGCAACGGAATGCGTCGTGTTCATGGGGAGGCAACGAAATGCGTCGTGTTCATGGGGAGGGGTGTGGCATACCGCAAAACGGAGGAAACGGACCTCCTACGGTCGAAACGGGTGTCCTGTTGATCGGGAGGAGTGTGGCGTACCGCAAAACGGAGGAAACGGACCTCCTACGGTCGAAACGGGGGTCCTGTTGATCGGGAGGGTGTGGCGTACCGCAAAACGGAGGAAACGGACCTCCCACGTTCGGAACGGGGGTCCTGTTGATCGGGAGGGGTGTGGCGTACCGCAAAACGGACGAAACGGACCTCCTACGGTCGAAACGGGGGTCCTGTTGATCGGGAGGGGTGTGGCGTACCGCAAAATGGACGAAACGGACCTCCTACGGTCGAAACGGGGGTCCTGTTCATCGGGAGGGGTGTGGTGTACCGCAAAACGGGACTCCACGGGATACTGTTCATCTCCACCGTCGACCTCCTCCAGCCTCCACGGGCTACCTCGACCTCCTCCAGCCTCCACGGGCTCCTGTTCATCCAGCCTCCACCGCGCGCTACTCCACCGGCTACTATTCAACCACCCCTCCACGGGCACCCCTCCACCGTCTACTGTTCATCCAGCCCTCCACACCACGCGGTCCTGTTCAACCACCCCTCCACGGGCACCCCTCCATCATCTACTGTTCATCCAGCCCTCCACCACACCACAGGGTCCTGTTCATCCAGAGGCAATGCCACCGCTCACTGTTCATCCACCCCCCCCCCCCCCCCCCCCGCAACGCTCACTGTTCATCCAATCGATCGGCTTCGGTTAGCAGCAGTAGCGAAGGAATAGCTCGATCGGGTTCAGTTAACAGCCATCGATCGATCGCTCGGGTTCAGTAACGCGTAGCCTGCAGTGCAATCGCTCGGGTTCAGTTAGAGCCCAACGCCTCTCTCGGGTTCAGTTAGAGCCAACGCCTCGCGCACACGCGCGTACGTGTACGAGAGAAACACGCATCGCTCGGCCCCCGACCTCCCACCGTAACCGGGAACTCCCCGAAATCCCCCCCCCCCCCCCGCGCTTCTACCACGGTTTTTCCGTCATGGACGGCCCGAAGAATGTCATGCAGCTGCGTCTCCGGCCCGCCCAGGATGAAAAGCCCATTTTCTGTCATGATTTTTTGTCATAGAAGTAGGAGCCCACCACATCTATGATGATACCGGGTTTTGTCACAATTATCGTCATAGAAGTGTCATATGTATGACAGAAAATAATTCATTCGGCCCAAAATGTCACGGATGTGTCTTTTTTTTGTAGTGCTTCTAATTCTCCATGTGAGAATGCAGTTTTAACATCCAATTGTTCAAGCTCAAGATCATGCATGGCAACAATACTGAGTAAAGTGCGAATAGAGCTATGCTTCACAACAGGAGAAAAGACTTCGTTATAGTCAGTACCTGGAATCTGACTGTAACCTTTAGCAACAAACCTTGCTTTATATCTTGTCTCATCATTAGGAGAAACACCTTCTTTCCTCTTGAAAACCCACTTGCAACGAATAGGTTTCTTCTCTCAAGGTAATCTTACTAAATCCCAAGTGCCATTCTTTTCAAGTGATTCCATCTCGTCATGCATAGCACTCATCCACTTATTACTATCACCAGAAATAATAGCCTCGGGATATGAAGAAGGTTTAGCATTACCTTCAATTTCTTCTGCAACAGACAAAGCAAAAGAAACAATATTGCACTCTTCAATTAACCTATCAGGTTTATTAATACCCCGCCTAACTCTGTCACGTGCAAGATTCCAACTAGGCGGAACAATAGGCTGATTTGGAGTGGGGGTGACATGACCACCATTAACGACGGGTTCATCATGTGCATCAACAATTTCATTATCAGATGTATCACCTGAATCAATAACATGCTCCACTTGAACAGTAGGCTCCTGAACAATAGGCTGTTGTTCACTCTCAATGGGAACATTAGTAGATGAAACATCATGTAACATAGCAGATTCATTAAAGATAATATTTCTGCTAATAACAACCTTCTGGGTTTCAGGATTCCACAATTTAAAACCTTTAACACTAGACTTATAACCAAGAAAGATGCACTTAACAGCCCTAGGCTCCAACTTTCCATTATCAACATGAGCATAAGCAGTGCAACCAAAAACTCTCAACTGCGAATAATCAGCAGGTGAACCAGACCATACCTCAATTGGAGTTTTCTTATTAAGAGCAATAGATGGTGAACGGTTAATGAGATAACAAGCAGTGGAAGCGGCCTCAGCCCAAAAACGCCTATGCAAACCTGCATTGGACAACATGCAACGGGCTCTGGAAATAATGGTCCTGTTCATACGCTCAGCAACACCGTTTTGTTGAGGAGTATAAGGAATGGTGTAATGTCTGACAATGCCTTCAGACTTGCAATAATTCTTAAATTGCTTATAACAGAATTCCATACCATTATCAGTGCGAAGTATCTTTACCTTCTTTTCAGTTTGTCTCTCAATCATAATCTTCCACTCCTTAAATGCTGAGAATGCTTCATATTTATGCTTCAAGAAATAAGGCCAAACTTTTCTCGAATAATCATCAATAATAGTCAGCATGTAACTAGCACCACCTAGTGACTTCTTGCGAGATGGTCCCCATAAATCAGAAGGTACATAATCAAGAATACCTTCAGTTGTATGAGTCGAAGGGTTGTAACTTCACCCTCTTGTGCTTGCCGAAGATACAATGCTCACAAAATTTCAATTTACCAGGTTCATATCCATCAAGAAGACCTCTCTTATTTAACTTTGCCAAACCAAGTTCACTCATATGTCCAAGACGCATATGCCAAAGGTTAGCAGCATCACAATTAGAATTCTTTGAAATAACTGGAGTAGCGTTACCTGAAACGGTAGAACCTCGAAGGTAATAAAGACCATTGGTCGAACTTAAGTCACCTTTCATCACAATAAGGGAGCCTTTGGTGACTTTCAAAACGCTATCTCCACCTGAATACTTGTACCCCTTTGCATCAAGGGCACTCACAGAGATAAGATTTCTCTTCATCTTCGGAATATATCGAACATCTGTCAAAGTTCTGTTTGTGCCATCAAACATCTTGATTCGAACGGAACCTATGCCTTCAATCTTGCATGGTGAATTATCAAAACCCAAAACGGAACCAGCAGCAGTAGTGGAATCAAAAGTATTAAACCAATCTCTATGTGGACACATATGAAAAGTGCATGCGGTGTCAAGTACCCACTCATCATTGGTCTCAGCACATCCAGCAATAACGACAAGAGCATCATCGGAACTATCATCACGAGCAACGTTAGCAGAATTTTCACCTTGTTTGTTACCTTTCCTCTTTTCCTTGTTCTGCAACTTGAAACACTCAGAGATGTCATGCCCGTCTCTCTTGCAATATCTGCAACATTTCTTGTCTCTGGATTGCGACCGGCCCCTATGGCCGTTCTTACTTTTGCCTCTGTTTCCATTATGTGAGTTCTTCTCCTTTGTCCTGCCACGAACAGATAATCCCTCGGCTTGGGATGAACTCGAACCATCATGAGGCACCATTAATTTCATCTTCTCCTTAGAGTTCAAAGCTTCATAAACTTCATTAAGTGTGAGAGTATCACGACTGTATAATATGGTGTCTCTAAAATTGGTATAAGAACTTGGCAGTGAACAAAGTAACATTAAAGCAGTATCTTCCTCTTCATACTTAACCTCCATTGCAGCTAGATCAAATATGATCTCTTTAAATTCTGAAATACGATTCAAAACATTACCTCCCTCGGGTAACCTGTGCAGGAATAATTTTTGCTTCAGATGCATCTTGCTGGTGAGATCTTCTGAATAACCTCTGCAGGAATAATTTCATCCTGCTTTAGTCATGCAAATCCCTTCCAGTTTTAACCATAGAGCGGCGGCTGTTTTCTCGCTCAAAACTTCCTGCAAAATATTATTATGCAAATGGAGTTGAATTTGTGACAAAGCCTTATAATCAATTCTTTTCTCCTCATCAGTCCAGTCCTGAATTCTATTCTTTCCAAAACTGTCCAGTGCTTCATCATAATCGGACTGTGCCAATAACGCCCGCATCTTGACTTGCCATAGGGTAAACCTTGTGTCACGGTCCAGCAGCGGAAAATCGTACTTCATGGATGCCATGAGTCGATAACTCTGTGTACACAAAGTAGTACAAGCCGATAAAAAAATTCTTGGTAGAATTAATATGCGGAGCAAAGAACTAGAAAACAATAGCACCTGGTAGCCTTCGGGTAAATGTAGCGATTGGAGTTGGAAACACAGGAGCCAGAACTAGCAGACTCTTGTCTTCACGTGAACAGGACCCAACTAGTACTCTGTAGATGAAATTGGCTTCGATCGTGGGAAGTACTAGGAGCACTAGTGATTAATTAAAAACGCGTGAAAAACCCTTGTTAGATAATAACGAGAAATAAACGAGACAAAGAGACACGGATTTTTACATGGAAAACCCTTGCAGGGAAAAACACAGAACGCACGACGGCGTATCATTATAATTGGGAGGAGTATTACATTACACGAGAGGACAAACCCTCTACGTGCTAATCTGGTGGATCTCTCTCTCATCTATTCTATGACTAGCTGGTACTATATAAAGGGGCAAACAACTCTCTTTCTTGGTGGACACGAAACAGAGTTGTAGTCATGCTACATCTAGCACGGTTGGCATGCCGTAGTCCGGTAGGACTCCATCTGTAGTACAACACTTGTATGGGATTCGGAACACAATAAAATAACACTCCACCTTGAGACGAAATCCCTTACAATAATCATAGATAGCATCAACTCCTCAATTAAAGTCATCACAAGTAAACCTTGTGCCTGGAAACGTCCATAGGACTAATAAACTTCTCATGAAGTCATATTGAGCAAATCAATCAGTAGGTCGTCCAGAAAACAGCACAACTATCAACAAAGTAGACTAACAAAACTTGGTCTCCCAATAAAAGTCTGAGTCTGTGCCACTGACCTCAAAAACTGAAACTGCTCAATCATCAAATGACATAAGTCATCATATCTCCTGTGGTGCCTGAACGAGCGCATACCTCATAGTACAACATCTTGGTGCACATCGCATTGTGAAGAACTCATCTCACGGAATCTGAACGTGCTTGAAAACAGAAAGCACAAACCTCGGCAAACAATACTCATGCAAGAGCATATGGTATGGATGGCATCGCGTGCACCCAAAAACTGCCGACTTGTAGTGGTTAATGAAAATCCATGACATGGTCATAAACTGTCCTTGTAGAACAACTGTCGGATGAAGGAACCATCTTAACATGCAACAGAGTTTCAACTCTGCAATAGACCCCTCTTGAAAGAGCAAAGACAACTGAATTGCACTTGAAACTTAACAGCGCTAAATGTTGTAGTATCTAGCAGAAACAAATCAATCTCCTTCTTGCACCTCAACTGATTCTCATCACGTACATGAATATCAAACAAAACCTTCACATGCATAACAGCAAAATACTATGGAGAGAATAGAGTATATGCTGTCTACCAACAGGCTTAATAATTACCTCCTCCATACCCCTTTTTTTCTTGATAACTGAATTGTGTTCTTCGAATAACTGCAGCAATATTGCATCCATTATCCCGGCGGACCATAATCCCCAAAACTCCACCTTGAAGAAAAATACTAAGTGCATCCTGATAATCGGCTTGTGCCAACAACGCTCACATCTCGACTTGCCATAGGATAAACTTTGTGTCATGATCCAACAGCAAAAGGGTAGTAAATCGATGAACACAAGTAGTACAAGCCGAAGAAAAAATTCCTGACAGAATTTAATTTGCGGAGCAAAGAACAGAGTAAATAGCACCTGATAGTATCCTTGTGCACGTAGCAATTGACCGAGTAAAAATAGCCCTGTAGCCTTCACGTGACGTATACTAGTACTGGCTAATCAAAGTACTAGTTCTTAATCGATGATGAAATAAAAAACAAATATGAGCTTAGCTTCACGTGAAGGAACAATGGACAGATCGGTCTCCTCGCCAGAAAAACTAGCAGCAGCGTAACAGCCTCGGGACTTGGTACTGCACGTGGAGCCGACAGCGACAATTCGGCAGAGTAGTAGCAGCGGCAGATCACGCAGCTTCGGCTGCGTGCGGAACGCTATGGAGCGGCGGAAGCGACGACTGCTCCCGTGGGAAATCCTGTCGGTCTCGGCTGGAAAAAGCGATCTGGTAGATCGCGTGTGCGGTGGCGGCGGAAATCGATCCGGCTTCGGATCGCTTGGTCACGTGCGCCGGCGACACGGACGTGCAACCCTAATTCTCTCGTCTCAATCTTGTATCGACGAACTTGGCTCCGATACCACTTGTTAGATAATAACGAGAAATAAACGAGACAAAGAGACACGGATTTTTACGTGGAAAACCCTTGCGGGAAAAAACCACGGAACGCACGACGGCGTATCATTATAATTGGGAGGAGTATTACATTACACGAGAGGACAAACCCTCTACGTGCTAATCTGGTGGATCTCTCTCTCATCTATTCTATGACTAGCTGATACTATATAAAGGGGCAAACAACTCTCTTTCTTGGTGGACACGAAACAGAGTTGTAGTCATGCTACGTCTAGCACGGTTGGCATGCCGTAGTCCGATAGGACTCCATCTGTAGTACAACACTTGTATGGGATTCGGAACACAATAAAATAACATCTATTTTATCTAGATATGTGTGATGTTATTATCTAGGCGGGTGCTACAAATCATCCGGTTGATTTGATACAAAGTTAAGTCGCCCCCTGAGCCGTCCGATCACACGCTCCCCAGCCGCAGGATCAGCCAACACACCAGGCAGGACGCAACAGTCCATGGCAGTGCCGCACGGCATCGACGAAGTTTCAACGCCCCCACCGCCCCTCCCCCACGGCGCTCCATCGCAGCACCCGGCGCGCCGGCGATGCTTCACTGCAGCACCGACGCCGGCGCGGCGGCGGTCCATCGATGCTCCAGAGCAGCACTCGACGCCGTCGGTGATGTTTCACTGCAGCCCGCACCGACGCGGCGAGCTTCATAGCAGCACCCGACGGCCCCGCCGGCGGAGCTTCACTGCAGCGCCCCACCGCTTGCTGGAGCTCCGCTGTAGCACCGACTAGCCTCGCCGAAGCTCCATGGCAGCACCCAAGGGCCTCCGGTGAAGCTTCACTACAGCGCCCCCTCCGGCTCGGCGGTGCTCCATCGCAGCACGACGGCAATGCGGTTGATGCGACGAAGCACGCGGCGGCGACGGGCGGATGCTATGACGCAGCACGGTGCCGACGGGGAATGGGGCGACGCAGCACGCGGTGGTGATGACGGATGCGACGCCGAGGGCGGATGCTTCGTCGTCCATCCCCCCTCCCCCCCACCCCCACGCACCGCCCAGGTGGGAGCTTCTCCATGGTTGATGTGGATTTAGCCGGCGTCGGCTCTTCCTTGCAGCAGCAGGTGGAGGAGAAAAAAGGAAGGAAGAAGATGAGGAGGGAACGAGTGGAGGAGGAGGAGCCGGAAGGGATAAGGTGAGAGGAAAAAGCGATGGACTGGGGGGCACGTGGCGTGCGTACGAGGCGGCTACCCGAGACAGAAAATCATCCGGTTTAAACTAAACGTTTTCCTATTATCTATGTTACTCCCACTATGGGTAGTCTTCTACTACTCCGTTGCTGCTGTTCGCATAAAGTGATCCATCAAATACTTGAGTACTGCCCATGTTAAAGCTCGGATTTTGAGGAGGAAACCTGTCCAGGAAAGAAATAATATTTGTTGAAGCTGCTTCACGTGAGCATACATGTTTGGGCAAAGACTACAACACCGGGTCGGACTGACAGATCAACAGGTTCGATCTCCAAACGCCCGGGTCTCTTTTGGCTGGTTTTGGCTTCTGCTCGGCAAGCTTCTGATGTGTGTTGCCGCGATCCCGAGTCGTGGGCGCTCGGTCGGCCGTCTCCGTTGTTGCGGTTTCATCAAATCGCCGCAGAACTGTTGAGCCGCCGATCTCCGCCGAGCCGCCTTGCAGGCTGCAGGTGACCTGCCCGCACCCGATGTTAGCAGCAAGCCATGCCCATGATGTATGTGTGTGTGTGTGTCCGTTGTGTACGAGTGCTCGGGCCGTTGCGTGTGGGCGAGACGAGCGGTGGAGTGACCGCGTCGGGGCGCTGGACTCGGTCTGCGGCGACTGCGTGCGTGCGCGTCGGGTGCGCGGGCCTGGGAGCACGGGACACGGGGGATACGTGCGTCGTGTGTGTTGACCCGAGTTGTGGGGCGTGCGTGCATTGGAGTCGATCTGCAGCTTGCCGCGTACGTAGCGTGGACGGGCTACATGCAGTAGCGGCCGTTGCTGTTCGTTGGAGCCCGGCCGTGCCGCGCGCGTACGAGCGCGTCGTGGGCGCAGGCGAGGCGTGCGGATCAGCGTGGACCTCGTGGAAGAGCTGCATGGCCCCATGCACGAGAGTGGCCGGGTCGCCATGTGAGCGCGTGTGCGCGTGGGTAGTTGGCTAAGTGTGTTGTGTGGGCTAGCTAGCTAGGCTATATAACTGGTCATGTATCCGGTGTGGATTGAGTTTGTGCTCAAGCAAAAAGACGCCGTACGTGCGGCGGGTGGAGTTCGGGCTCCAGGAAAAACACTTGTGTCTGGTGTCCTTCTTCTTCCTCCTCCTCCTTCTTCGTTGTGTCAGAGAGAGAGCGAGAGGGAGGTGCAGCGAGAGAGAGGAAGGGGAAGACCGTAGCAACAACAATTGGTATACAGAGCCACATGGTTCGAGGGGCGGCCGTGGCGCGCGGCGGTGTCCGCGGCGCGCGCGGCGGACATGGAGGCCATGGCGCGTGGGGAGCGCGTGGCGACCTTGACGCACGGCGAGTTCGCGGACGTGCGGTGTGATGTCGTGCTCGAGACTAGCACGACGGTCGTGGAGACGAGGAGGTCGCGGAGGACCTGCGTGGTGGCGCAGAGGCCGCGGCGGCTCGGCGCGACGACCGTGGAGGTGCTGCGCCGCGGTTGAGGCCGTAGCTGTGCAGGGCAATAAGCCGCGGCGGCAAGCCGGGCGCGACTGGTGCGTGTTATGGGTGCGCACTGGACGCGTCAGGATCGCGGACGCGCGTACGGGCGTGCGGATCACCGGGGGAGAACACGTCTAGCGGAGCGCAGGGCGGCCGTGTCGATCACGCAGTGCGTGATCGTGTGCGCGAGCCGGGACGTGCAGGGCGTGGCGTCATGGAGGAGCTCGGCGTGCGTCGCCGAGGAGCTCGACGTGGCCGGTGGAGAAGAAGCTCGGCGTGCGATCGTCGATGAAGAACATGGAGGCAGCGTCAAGCGTCGAGGAGGCCGTAGGAGCGGCCATGGCGGGACGTCGACGACGAGCCTGACATGTGCAAAGTCATGGCTTGGGGCGTGAATGTTAGCAGCAAGCCATGCCCATGATGTATGTGCGTGTGTGTCCGTTGCGTACGAGCGCTCGGGACATTGCGTGTGGGCGAGACGAGCGGTGGAGTGACCGCGTCGGGGCGCTGGACTCGACCTGCAGCGACCGCGTGCGTGCGCGTCGGGTGCGCGGGCCTGGGAGCGCGGGACACGGGGGATACATGCGTCGTGTGTGCTGACCCGAGTTGTGGATCGTGCGTGCATTGGAGTCGATCTGCAGCTTGCCGCGTACGTAGCGTGGACGAGCTGCATGCAGTAGCGGCCGTTGCTGTTCGTTGGAGCCCAGCCGCGCCGCGCGCGTACGAGCGCGTCGTGGGCGCAGGCGAGGCATGCGGATCAGCGTGGACCTCGTGGAAGAGCTGCATGGCCCCATGCACGAGAGTGGCCGGGTCGCCGTGTGAGCACGTGTGCGCGTGGGTAGTTGGCTAAGTGTGTTGTGTGGGCTAGCTAGCTAGGCTATATAACTGGTCATGTATCCGGTGTGGATTGAGTTTGTGCTCAAGCAAAAAGACGCCGTACGTGCGGCGGGTGGAGTTCAGGCTCCAGGAAAAACACTTGTGTCTGGTGTCCTTCTTCTTCCTCCTCCCCCTTCTTCGTTGTGTCAGAGAGAGAGCGAGAGGGAGGTGCAGCGAGAGAGAGGAAGGGGAAGACCGTAGCAACAACAATTGGTATACATAGCCACATGGTTCGAGGGGCGGCCGTGGACCGCAGCGCGCGCGGCGACCGCGGCGGACATGGAGGCCATGGCGCGCGGGGAGCGCGTGGCGACCTTGACGCACGGCGAGTTCACGGCCACACGGTGTGATGTCGTGCTCGAGACTAGCACGGCGGTCGTGGAGACGAGAAGGTCGCGGAGGACCTGCGTGGTGGCGCAGAGGCCGCGGCGGCTCGGCGCGACGACCGTGGAGGTGCTGCGCTGCGGTTGAGGCCGCAGCGGTGCAGGGCAATAAGCTGCGGCGGCAAGCCGGGCGCGACCGGTGCGTGTTATGGGTGCGCACTGGACGCGTCGGGCGCGTCGGGACCGCGGACGCGCGTACGGGCGTGCGGATCACCAGGGGAGAACACGTCTAGCGGAGCGCAGGGCGGCCGTGTCGATCACGTCAGTGCGTGATCGTGTGCGCGAGCCGGGACGTGCAGGGCGTGGCGTCATGGAGGAGCTCGGCGTGCGTCGCCAAGGAGCTCGACGTGGCCGGTGGAGAAGAAGCTCGGCGTGCGATCATCGAGGAAGAACATGGAGGCAGCGTCAAGCGTCGAGGAGGCCGTAGGAGCGGCCATGGCGGGACGTCGACGACGAGCCTGACATGTGCAAAGTCATGGCTTGGGGCGTGAATGTTAGCAGCAAGCCATGCCCATGATGTATGTGCGTGTGTGTCCGTTGCGTACGAGTGCTCGGGCCGTTGTGTGTGGGCGAGACGAGCGGTGGAGTGACCGCGTCGGGGCGCTGGACTCGGCCTGCAGCGACTGCGTGCGTGCGCGGGCCTGGGAGCGCGGGACACGGGGGATACGTGCGTCGTGCGTGCTGACCCGAGTTGTGGGGCGTGCGTGCATTGGAGTCGATCTGCAGCTTGCCGCGTACGTAGCGTGAACGAGCTGCATGCAGTAGCGGCCGTTGCTGTTCGTTGGAGCCCGGCCGCGCCGCACGCGTACGAGCGCGTCGTGGGCGCAGGCGAGGCGTACGGATCATCGTGGACCTCGTGGAAGAGCTGCATGGCCCCATGCACGAGAGCGGCCGGGTCGCAGTGTGAGCGCGTGTGCGCGTGGGTAGTTGGCTAAGTGTGTTGTGTGGGCTAGCTAGCTAGGCTATATAACCGGTCATGTATCTGGTGTGGATTGAGTTTGTGCTCAAGCAAAAAGACGTCGTACGTGCGGCGGGTGGAGTTCGGGCTCCAGGAAAAACACTTGTGTCTGGTGTCCTTCTTCTTCCTCCTCCTCCTTCTTCGCTGTGTCAGAAAGAGAGCGAGAGGGAGGTGCACCGAGAGAGAGGAAGGGGAAGACCACGACAACAACACCCGAGTCCGAGCCGCCGGCGCCCTTCAGCCGCTGTGTCGATTTGCCGCGCTGACCCGCCCCTGCACCAGCCAGCAGCGTTGACCCGGCCACCCGCCCCTCGCTCCCGCTCAGTCTGGCCTCAGAGCCGCCCTGCCTCGACAGGCTCGTCTCACCTCTCCTGCAAGTCGCCGATGAAGACTGACACCTGACACCTGTGGGTTGTTATAGTTTTTGGCTTCAGTTACCACAACGTCGATGGTTTCAAGTTGTACAAGGCCTGAAGGTTACTATGCTAATGAAGGGTACGGCGAAGGAGATACCCTGGGCAGTGCATGCATCCCATAGTTAGATTCCTATCTAAACCTGAGCCTCCTCAGAGCTCAGAGCTTCTCGGCCGTCCGATCTCGAGCTTGATGCGTTCTGTACCGTCAGATCGGCCTCCTGGTTGTTCTCAGCCGTTGGATATAATGGATGGTTGGAGCAATGAGCAGTGATTTTTTTTCTCACCGCGGGATATTAGGCGTGTCTCTCTGATCAATCGGCCGCGCCGCTGCTGGGCCACACCTGTCTGTGGCTTAGGTGCGCAGACGCCTAGTGCGGGTGACCCGCGGTTAAAAAATCGTGCCACCGTGTGTAATTTTTGGATCCCGCCAAGGGCATTTACGGAATTTCGCGTCTTGGCCCTTGCGTGGCGTGGCGTGGGTGGGTTGTTTCTGTGTAAAGTAGAGGAGCGAGCCCGATTGGGCGAGAACCCTAGCCGCCATCCCCGCTGCGCTCCTCGGACGAGACTTGCCTGCTCCCCGCACGTGTGCCCGTCCGTGCTCCCGCATACATGGCTTGATTTGATTGGAACAAAATGAGGCCCGGCCCCATCTCTTTAAAATAGGGGGGGAGATGATTAGATTAGAAAAAAAAAGAAAAAAGTAGGATGAAGTGGGAGCATGGGAAGGGAGCAGGCAAGCCGGATCCGCGCTCCTCTCCTTCTCTCCCGCATCCCGCATCTCGTCCCCCTTCCTCTCCCATCGCCGCGTTCGCCGCCACCGCTGCTCTCCCCGTCGTCATCGCGCCGCCATCCCCGCCTCCTCCCTGGGCGCCGCATCTCCTCCCTCTTCCTCTCCCACCGCCACGTTCGCCGCCACCGCTGCTCTTCCCGTCGCCCTCGCCCTCGCGGTGCCATCCCTGCATCCTCCCTGGACGCGGCGAGGATGGCGACTGGGCGCTGCGGGCGCACTGAGCACGCCCCGGAGCACCGCGGCCTCTGGTTCGGCTTCTCGACTGGCGGCCGCCTCTGCGCATGGGACGACTCCCTCCCTCGCATCTCTCTCGCGCCGTCGTCGCCATCCTGCGGTCTTCGTCCTTCCGCCCTCCCTTTCTCCAGTCTGAGCCACTGCCAGCATGGGAGTAGGTCTGCGGTGCCATTGCTCCGCTCGATCTACTTATTACTCGCGTGCGGCGGCAGAAGGAGGTCCTGCAGTCCGCTTCCACACAACTCCTCGCGCCTCAGCGTCGTTTCCAACGTCGATGTGTGGGCCGAGTTCTCCAGCGGTGCTGTCGGCTAGGTGAGGCCCCCATCACCGCTGAGGACCAGCCCACCGCGCTCGCTGCCGTCGGCCGCGCCGCGCTCGCCAGCGCACAGAGCACGCCTTTACATGTTGTGATTCAGGGCGTCGCTGATGCCCTCCCTGTACATGCCTTCGCCTCGGTGAGACGTCTTACTTAATAATTATGTTCAATGCTCAAACTGTTCGTCAGTTTGAGGAGTACTGCATCACAAGACAATGGTGGGATTCACGTCAAAGAGTATGTACTGTCGTGTGACTAAGATTGAGTTCTTTGGCTGATGTTGATGGGGATTTTAAAGTTTCAATGCTGAAGCATTGATGCAGACCTAGAAAAGTAATCAAGCGCATCGGAACATAATCCAGGGGAAGTTGGTTTTTAGTTCTTAGGTTGGAATCTTTTAGTCCACTGCTCTAATTGTTTCTCTTGGAACTTAGTCAAATGTATCATCTGAGTTTCTTCAGGTCAATAAACTGGGTGTATATATTAGGCATGGGCCAATTGTCACCTTCTTTCCTTTTTAATTCTTCAGGCCAATAAACTTTGGTATAACGAACTGGCCACGCAAGTTCCTGAGTCGACAAGGCCACTCCTAAGGCAAATTGCAGCCTGCACGTATTGGTGCTTTAACAGATTTTTCCTTGTGGTGTGGTTAGTTCACCTTTCTTTCCTTATCGGGTGTATATATACCACCTACACAGTATGTGCATTAAGTTTTGTCTGGAGTACCCTAATCAATTGTGTGCTAATTTTAACAGGAATCAGCTGCTCGAAGGGAAGAAGCTTGGGCTGGTGCGGAGAGAACCTTGAACTCTCGCCTTCATGTCTGCAGTCTGCTCTGTACTGCCATGAGTACCTATTTTCATGTAGTTTATGCTCTTCTTCCCCTTTGCTTATCATACATAAACCACTTACTCACTTATTTTCACCCCCCTAATTATTTCGAGATATTCATACCATGTTATCTGAAAACAGTAGCAAGTCACTTTAATTAACCTCTTCATATATCTCAGATTATTGAAGCTGTCCTTTTTGTTCTGCTATGTCCTTTCAAGTCCCAAGTCACTAACTTTCTTACGATATTCTTTATTTTATCCTATTAGATTCCAAATCTGACTTTGGGCAACTGCTTGAGGGAGTTTCCACTTCTCTTTTTGTGTGTGATTCTTGCTATAATGGAACTGGTAATGTTGTGTGAATACTATTGAAGCACCTATTAAGTCCAAATCATCCGAAGAATGAGACAATAGTGATGAAAATCAGATAAAAGTATTTCTTAATCCTGCATTTAGTTTTTCCTTCCTCTTTCACTAAAATGTGTACTAACATTTTCTGAAGAACAGAACTAGGGCAGTGCACAACTGCACATATAAGATTTATTTGTTCTTCTTTCATGTTGGAGGGAGTGGCAGTACCTTGCCAGTTAAACTATATTCTTTCTTATTAGAGAGCTTTGTATATTCTCTAGCGGATTAATGTTTTCTTTCTTGGTTGTGATTTATTTGGCATTTGAGGTGATCACAAATAGGAGCTGCGACAGAAAAATGTCGTTTTAGTTCCTCTCATGTGACTGGCCAGTTTTGGGCGTTCATTTCATGCCCAGAGTCTTGCAAGTTGTACCCGAGATTTGCTATGGTTTCTTATGTCTTTGTTTCATGTTTATTTTGGGTTTTGCTTTGTGGCCTCAAATCCAGTGTATCCTTGATTCTATATTTATTGAATAAATGTCTGCAGTCTGCATTCAGTTCTGTAACATAGAAGTTTGGCCTGCTCCTCTTCATCTCCACTGGTCCACTGTTTTTCTGGTTTTATCATAAAAAGGAAGATACTGCTTTTTTATAGCTCATTGGTATTCATAGCCTTACAGGAGGCTGATTCTTAAAATGGCTAATTAACAAGCAACAATGTAGATGCGTATCTTCCACTATCTGATCTTTCCCCGTCCCACAGACCATATAAATGCATGTGTCAGAAGGCTGATTAGAAACTGCTCTTTAGTACCGGCTGCCCTCTATCTGAAAGATCAAACATTTACTTCCTCCTATTCTAATGCCGATGCTTTGCTTTTGTGATTGCAGACCGCTTGCGATGTTGAGTAGGTCACCACGTTCAAAGACGAGCACTTAGAGAAGTGTGTGCTCGCCTAGGACCCAATGGGTTTCTTGAGAGTTGGCTGCACATCGTTGGTTTCTGATGCACCCAACAGGCATACATGAGGTCTGCCCTGGGTTTTACCTTGGTCTTGCAGTTAGCAAATCAACTTTTTGGAATGTTCAAGGTCATGGTTCTATACTAAATAGTACCAGCTTGCTGCCTTTGTCGACTTCAGTTACATTTAGTTAAGTCTTTCATCCATCCATATTTTTTGAGATTTGAAACCAGGGTGCACATCACAATATGTCAGCCATGATGTCAGGAGCCCCTTAATTGCACTTTCTTTTGGGTTCGAGCATGTTTGATTGCTAATAGCGAACTTTTTTGAAAGAAATGAAGAATATAAAAATAACTTTCTTTTTTCTAACATGGCTTGATTTATATTTGCTTGTACATATTCTATGAGGAGATAGTCTCCGATGTCTACTAGGTCCAAACAAGATTTTTTTTCCGAGTCAGAACCAACAGCTCCAATTTAAAAGAAGTATAGACACGAACAAATATTTGCAAGCTAGATTATTTAGACTACGGTAGGATTTGTCGGGATAATTAGAGATGGTCATGGATAACTTGGTCAAACCAAATAGATAAGAACACACCTGAATCCAGGCTTGTGCTCTGTTTTGTATGTCTCGTGTACGAGCAGAGTCTTTGTGTATGTTGTAAGCTAGAACTATTTGTACCTGCCAAAACCTATCTGTGTGCCTCTAGCCCTGTATACATATTTGGTCAATACCTGAATGTTCAAAAGCTATACTTAGGCGGGTTTCCATATTACTCTTTGTATTCTTATTACTTTGTTCCCCTTTGTGTGTGTGCATCATGGTGACCCGATTGTCCATTTCTTCTTTGATAGCCTTTAAGACTTCAATTACGATATTAATACTTGCAGTTCATGAGTTCTACATTAATCGTCTGATGGATTGTAAATGCAAGAAACTACTTTGTGTGTTTTAAACTTTGAATCTCTTTTCTCCCACTGGTTTTCCTATGAAACTGGAGGGCTTCATGAGTGTTTTGGACATGTTCTATCAAGACATTTTCCATGTACATATTGAGTTCAGATGTTATTTTCTGTGACCTTTAATAGAAGTATCCACTCATGTTGTTTTTTCAGATTGTTATTTCCTCCAGGAAAATCATTTTTTCTTCACTTCTTGGGCCACCATTACCTAAATTTTCTTGGAGCGGTGAGGAACTTTAGCCATTCTTGACAAAGGACATCCGAAGACTCCGACAGATAACATATTTGTTGGCATTGACTTTTGTCATTCTCGAAACCTTTTTAGGCTGCTACCTGATTATCACTAGCCTTTTTTTTGTATAAACATCTTGCATTCAGTATTTTGTACTATTTGGCTGCCCCTTAATGCGCTACTCAGGCTTTGGTCATTTTTTTATATAAAAATGATTTGATGTAATTATTGTGAATGGTCTTTTGACCTGCAGAATGTATTCCTTTCTACAGTATATCCTTATCTATCAAACTGTGTTGCTTTTGATATATTGATAGTGTATAACCAGTGCATCAATTGAACCTTTTTTTACCTTTCTTTTGGTATATTTTTAGTGTATACTGAAGTTTTAGACTCTGCACCACAGTGCCGATTCGCTTCAGGTAGTATAGATACTTGACAGAAGTCAATTCTTGCCAAAAAAAAATATAGAAGGTTGTCTAGAATTTACGCCTTGTACAGAGACATAACACAATTGAGTGGCTAAACTTTATGCCCCATTGCTTTTAAACAAATTAAGTACTTCTACTTTTTCATAGGCATGTAAATGAAGTTATTATTTTGGATAACATGCTAAGCTTGTGCCATAATAATAGTATACGTGCACACACGCTTAGCAACAAGAGTTGGGACCCGGCAACGCGCGCCAAGGCGCGCTGCTGCTCTAGTATATGATGAGTCAAAGACCAATCCGCCTACAATAATGGAATAGGAGTCCAGCGGGCAAGTACCAAACTAGTAAAAATTGCAGCAGATCAAAGTGCAGGAACAAACAGCTCCAACGTTGCATGGGGAATCAGCCAAAGCTAACATGATTAGCCTCGGCCAATGCAATTTTGGCGTTTAAAAAAAAAACTGCCATTTTGGGCACGTCCTCCAAAGCTTGATGGATGCATGGGTGGATAGGAAGGCCTTTTGCTTCGACCGCTAGAAAAACCAGGTGCTCTCAACACTGATCTTTTGTGTCCGTACATGTTAATTCTTTTTAGAAAATATTTTCTTTTTTCCTGGCATGTACTCCCTCCGTAAATTAATATAAAAGCGTTTAGATTACTACTTTAGTGATCTAAACGCTCTTATATTAGTTCACAGAGGGAGTACTGTTTTTTACATGATGATCAAGGATGCACGTCAACGCACCAGAAGTGCCTACGTTCGTCCGTGATGTTGTGTGTGACTGCGTGAGGGACAATCGCGCAGGCTGCCGCTTCCGTGATCCGGCTTACAACGCCGTGGCCGACTCGCCCGTCCGCGCCGCCTTACAACGCCACGGACGACTCGTCCGTCCGCGCGGCCGGTTCACACGTCCGTACCGGCTTACAACGCGGAGGACAACTTGCTCGTCCGCACCGGCTTACAACGCTCCGGCCGACTTATCTGTCTGCTCCCATGGTCGAGTCGCCCGTCATTGATTTCAGCTTCACCGCAGTGATCAACAACTCTGCGACGGATAAATTCCGGCTCAACATATCAGGTGAAATGCATCCAATATATTTTTTACATATTCATTTCTTTAAAAGAGCAATTACTCTGGCTTGAATGTTTTTCAATGCAGGACAAATTGTCTATAGCAAAAAGGGACTATTATATCACTGAGCTATTGGATAACTCATGCCGGTTTATATCACGGTTAAATATGGAGAATCTCAAGCCAACTCCTCGAGTCGTCTTGAGACTCGGGGGCCACAATGACATGACTCGGCAGAATTGGCCAGTTTCAGTGAATTCAAGAACTCCGGGTCATTGGAGGGAAGATAACCCGGTCCCGGAGGCTACCGCTATATTGGTAAAAAAATTAAAGGCCGTCAGAAAATTTCTGGCTTAAAAAAAAGGATTCCGGTTTAAAATCCGGCTCATGGGAAAGCTGTCTCCCACAAAGCTTTGAAGCTCTCAATATCCGGTTTAAGAATTTCCGGTTCAAAAAGAATTAATCTCTCGCAAGTTTGAGTTCTCAGAAAAATTAAAGGGACCAAAGAGAGTCTGTTGCAAAGCACAACTCAAACATAGGTACCCGCTGAGCACAGCTCAAAAATATTGCTTGGGGGCTCTTTGTTCTAAAGGACAAGAGTTTTTATGACCCTTGTAATAGGCTTAAAAGCCAGGCTTGGAAGCCAGGTGTATTCACCTAAAACCCCGGGTTATCCTGCCTGTATGCCAGATGCTTCTCCATCAGGTAATCCTGATTGACCCGCCAAACTCTTAACAGTCAATCTTTTAAACAAGACCCTGAACTCGTTAAAGTTAAAACGCCGGTTTGTCATGTGAGGGCACGGCTTACGAAAAGTAAGGAGAAGCTCAGGCTGAAAAGCCGCCTTCCTTGAAACTTGGTTACACCGGCCTGTTTTGCATGATGCTACTCCGACCCCGCCATACTCTCGATAAGTCAATCTTTTAAAGACCCTGAACTTATCCAGGTTAATATGATGATTGGGTCATGTGAGAGTCGGCTCACAGAAAGTGCGGATACTCCAGCGGCTATCATGCTAGTTTCATTGAAGAAGATATTTTGGCTTGGCGGCCTATGAAAGCCTCGTGTTTTTATTTGGATTTGTATCACCTCTTTTTTACCATATGGTTTTTAACAAGTCGGGCCAAGCAGCCCTGATTATGTCTCATATTTGGGATATTACCCCTACCCTGGTTATGGACTTCTTGAAGGAAATATGCCCTAGAGGCAATAATAAAGTTATTATTTATTTCCTTATTTCATGATAAATGTTTATTATTCATGCTAGAGTTGTATTAACCGGAAACATAATACATGTGTGAATATATAGACAAACATAGTGTCACTAGTATGCCTCTACTTGACTAGCTCGTTAATCAAAGATGGTTGAGTTTCCTAGCCATGGACATGAGTTGTCATTTGATTAACGGGATCACATCATTAGGAGAATGATGTGATTGACATGACCCATTCTGTTAGCTTAGCACTTGATCATTTAGTATGTTGCTATTGCTTTCTTCATGACTTATACATGTTCCTATGACTATGAGATTATGCAACTCCCGTTTACCGGAAGAACACTTTGTGTGCTACCAAACGTCACAACGTAAATGGGTGATTATAAAGGTGCTCTACAGGTGTCTCCGAAGGTACTTGTTGAGTTGGCGTATTTCGAGATTAGGATTTGTCACTCCGATTGTCGGAGAGGTATATCTGGGCCCACTCGGTAATGCACATCACTATAAGCCTTGAAAGCATTGTAACTAATGTATTACGGAACGAGTAAAGAGGCTTGCCAGTAACGAGATTGAACTAGGTATTGAGATACCGACGATCGAATCTCGGGCAAGTAACATACCGATGACGAAGGGAACAATGTATGTTGTTATGCAGTTTGACCGATAAAGATCTTCGTAGAATATGTAGGAGCCAATATGAGCATCCAGGTTCCGCTATTGGTTATTGACCGGAGACGTGTCTCGGTCATGTCTACATAGTTCTCGAACCCGTAGGGTCCGCATGCTTAACGTTCGGTGACGATTTGTATTATGAGTTTATGTGTTTTGATGTACCGAAGGTAGTTCGGAGTCCCGGATGAGATCGGGGACATGACGAGGAGTCTCGAAATGGTCGAGACGTAAAGATCGATATATTGGACGACTATATTCGGACATCGGAAAGGTTCTGAGTGATTTGGGTATTTTTCGGAGTACCGGAGAGTTACGGGAATTCGCCGGGGAGTATATGGGCCTTATTGGGCTTTAGGGGAAAGAGAGAAGGGAGGCTGCGCGCCCCCCAATGCTTAGTCCGAATTGGACTAGGGGGAGGGCGGCGCCCCCTCCTTCCTTCTCTTCTCTTTTCCCTTTCCTTCTCTCCTACTCCTACTACTTGGAAGGGCTCCTAGTTCTACTAGGAAAGGAGGAATCCTACTCCCGGTGGGAGTAGGACTCCCCTAGGGCGCGCCATAGAGAGGGCCGGCCCTCCCCCTCCTCCACTCCTTTATATACGGGGAAGGGGGAACCCCTTGGAAACACAACAATTGATCTCTTGATCTCTTAGCCGTGTGCGGTGCCCCCCTCCACCATTGTGACGCCCCCGATTTGACCGTACACTAATCATGCACGCAAATGTGTACGATCAAGATCAGGGACTCACGGGAAGATATCACAACACAACTCTACAACATAAATAAGTCATACAAGCATCATAATACAAGCCAGGGGCCTCGAGGGCTCGAATACAAGTGCTCGATCATAGACGAGTCAGCGGAAGCAACAATATCTGAGTACAGACATAAGTTAAACAAGTTTGCCTTAAGAAGGCTAGCACAAAAGTAGCAACCATCGAAAAGGCAAGGCCTCCTGCCTGGGACCTCCTAACTACTCCTCGAAGCCGAACTCCACGTAGAATCATCCTCGGGGTCTCTAGCTCCTGGACTCCAGCATCTGGTTGCGGCAACCAGGTAGAAAGGAAAGGGGGAAAAGAAGAAGGAAAGCAACCGTGAGTACTCATCCAAAGTACTCGCAAGCAAGGAGCTACACTACATATGCATGGGTATATGTGTAAAGGGGCATATCAGTGGACTGAACTGCAGAATGCCAGAATAAGAGGGGGATAGCTAGTCCTGTCGAAGACTACGCTTCTGGCCATCTCCATCTTGCAGCATGTAGAAGAGAGTAGATTGAAGTCCTCCAAGTAGCGTCGCATAGCATAATCCTACCCGGCGATCCCCTCCTCGTCACCCTGTTAGAGAGCGATCACCGGGTTATATCTGGCACTTGGAAGGGTGTGTTTTATTAAGTATCCAGTTCTAGTTGTCATAAGGTCAAGGTACAACTTCGGGTCGTCCTTTTACCGAGGGACACGGCTATTTGAATAGATAAACTTCCCTGCAGGGGTGCACCACATAACCCAACACGCTCGATCCCATTTGACCGGACACACTTTTCTGGGTCATGCCCGGCCGCGGAAGATCAACACGTCGCAGCCCCACCTAGGCTCAACAGAGCGGTCAACACGCCGGTCTAAATCCTATGCACGCAGGGGTCTGGGCCCATCGCCCATTGCACACCTGCACGTTGCGTGCGCGGCCGGAAGCAGACCTAGCCTAGTAGGCGTTCCAGTCCAATCCGGCGCGCGCTGCTCCGTCGCTGACGTCAAGAAGAGCTTCGGCTGATACCACGACGTCGGGATACCCATAACTACTCCCGCGTAGATGGTTAGTGCGTATAGACCAAATGGCCAGACTCAGATCAAATACCAAGATCTCGTTAAGCGTGTGAAGTATCTGCGAACGCCGACCAGGGCCAGGCCCACCTCTCTCCTAGGTGGTCTCAACCTGCCCTGTCGCTCCGCCACAAAGTAACAGTCGGAGGCCGTCAGGAACCCAGGCCCACCTCTACCGGGGTGGAGCCACCTGTCCTTTCAGCCCCCTCATCAGAATCACTTGCGGGTACTCCTCGAGCCGACCCGACTTTAGTCACCACATGTGTCATGTATATAATGTATATAGTATATACCCATGATCACCTCCCGAAGTGATCACGGCCCAGTAGTATAGCATGGCAGACGGACAAGAGTGTAGGGCCACTGATGGAACACTAGCATCCTATACTAAGCAGTAGGATAGCAGGTAAGGGTAACAACTGTAGCAACAATGACAGGCTATGCATCAGGATAGGATTAACGGAAAGCAGTAACATGCTACACTACTCTAATGCAAGCAGTATAGAGAAGAATAGGCAATATCTGGTGATCAAGGGGGGGGGGCTTGCCTGATTGCTCTGGCAAGTAGGAGGGATCGTTAACTCCGTAGTCGAACTGGGCAGCAGCAACGTCAGTCTCGTAGTCTACCGGAGAGAAGAGGGGGAAGAAACAGTAAATACAATGCAAACATAAGCATGACGATGCGTGACATGACAATGAGCGGTGCTAGGTGTGCCCTAACGCGGCAGTAGGTGGTACCGGCGAAGGGGGGAACATCCGGGAAAGTATTCCCGATGTTTCGCGTTTTCGGACAGTCGGACCGGAGGGGGAAAAGTTCCATGTTCGCTATGCTAGGAACGTGTGGCTGACAAATGGACTACGTATTCGGATTCGTCTCGTCGTTCTGAGCAACTTTCATGTACAAAGTTTTTCATCCGAGCTACGGTTTATTTTATATTAAATTTAAAGATTTAAATCATTTTTAGAATTTAATAAATTAATTTAATTCGAAATTTAATTAATGCATCAGCATGACGTCAGCAGTCAATGTTGACCGTTGACCTGGCCAACCTGACAGGTGGGTCCCACCTGTCAGGGGCTGTTAGCTAATTAACAGTAGTTAATTAGGTTAATAAATCTTAATTAGTTAATATTAACAGGATTAATTAAGTTAATTAATTATCTTAATTAATTAATTAATTTTATTATTTATTTATTTATTTATTTTAAATCATTATTTATTTATTTATTTATTCCTTTTTTTGGGGGTGGGCCCCATATGTCATAGGCAAGGGGGCCATAGCGGGTGTGGGCTACGGGCACAGCCCGAACGGGCGAGGGGGATACGGGCGACGGGCGCCAGCCCGCCCGACAGGGCGCTGCGGCCAGCAGGTGAAGGGGGCCGGCGCAGGGCCCGGCGCCGGCGACAGTGGCCGGAGCGGGGCGTCGGGCGACCAGGACTCGCGTCGGCACGGGCGAGCGCGAGGGGAGGTCGTGGGCGCGACGACTGGAGGCGTCGCGGTTGGGCGAGGCAAGCGGCCAGGCAGAGTGGGGCGCGCGCGGGCAGCATCGGCACTAGCAGCGGCGGCGCAGCAAGCAGGCTGCAGCGCGGGGAGCGGGGTGGGGGCCGGCGTGAGGCAGTAAGCCAGCGGGCGGGCGTGGCCAGTGTGGGGCGCACGAGGAAGCAGGAGGCACGGGCGCGTGGCGCGCGAACGCGCGCGCTTCGGCGCGGCCAGGAGCAGGGGTGCGGCGATGCGGTTGTGCACGGGCCGGCGGGAGAGCGTGCTCGGCCACAGGGGCTAACGGAGGAGAAGGGGGAGCTCACGGGGTGTTGTAGGGAACGGGGCAGTGGGGCTCGAGGAGGAGGTCGGAGACGTCGTTCCGGCGGGGAGGCAGACCATCATGGTAGCTCCGGGCGGCGGCGGGGTCCGGTGGGCGTCGGGGTCGACGCGGTTGTCGGGGGCGAGCGCCGTCCGGTGGGGAGGAGGATGGGGATGCGGCGCAGGAGGTTGGGAGCCGCGAGGAGGAGGCCGGGGGTGGCGGTGCTCGGCGCCGGCGAGCGGCGGCCTCTAGGGAGCGGCGGCTCGGGTGTCGGTCGCCCGCTCCACTGAGCGTGCGCGCGTGTGGCGGCGCGAGTGAGGGGAACGATGGGGGAATCAAGTGTAGTGGGGGGTAGGTGGAGTTAGGGTTCGGGGGGGATAGGCCATATAGGCCGTGACTGGGCCAACCGGTTGGTTAACTAGCTGGGCCGGTTGGCCCAGCGTGGGGGGGGGTCTTTCATTTTATTTTTGTTTTATTATTTTATTTATTTCACCTTTTCTGTTTTAGTTTTGTTTCCTATTACTTCTTTTTTTGTTTTAGTAAAATATACACTTATCATCTCAATTAGTATCTCAACTTAGTCCATAGCCACAAAAAGTGTAGTCCTCAAATAAATTAGTTTGACATTTTATTAATTAAAAAAAAGGTATTTAAATAATTGTTTTTGCTGTTGTTTTAATCATCTTAAGGTATTTAAACATTTTATAAAGGTGTGGTTTCTCCACCATAATTACCTATGTAATATTTGATTCACTCCGAACATTTTAGTTTTAATATTTGAAAACTTTTATGTTTGCCTGATTTTGAATTTGAATTTTGAACCGGTTTTTTGAACTAACGAGAGATTAGTAACAGTAACCGAGGTGATGTGGCATCATTAGCGTGGGATTACTGTAGCCTAATTATCCGGGCGTTACAATTCTTCTCCACTACAAGAAATCTCGTCCCGAGATTTAAGAGGTAGAGTAAGGGGAAAAGTTCTGGTTACGGAATTCTAACGAATCTTCTCGGTCTTGGTTGCTCTTCTCGAAGAAGTTGATCCGTTACGTTGATGTCTTCATTTTTCATGCTTAAGGTAATCATGATGAAGCTGGCATCCTTTCTTCAGGAACTCCATCGTACTTACGAAGGACAAGGGGTAACTTCGGAATAACAGACCTCTGAACGGTTGACTATCTGGTTGATAACATCGGGGAAGGTGGCAGAAAGTAACTCTCGAATGGAAATTTAAGACAATATCGAGAGCAAAGTAAGGAGGTACCGTGGGGAAGTTTCGAGCGGGCAGGCAATCGCTCGATGCCTGTAGGGTTCAGAGCAACGGCAATAAGTATTGTGTTTGATACCAAAATTGATGATCTCACGAAAGGTGGCACGTGAATTACATACGAAGCCAAACGTGAGAAATAACCTTGGGAACAGGGGGTGTACAAGAGAGTCAGGTTTCGATCCTGTGGAACTGTGGGTTATGGGCCCACCATGTGGTTTTTTTTGTAGGAGCAGTGACATCTTGCACGGTCATGATAGCAAGGCATGTCAGAGAGTACCCTGTCAGTTATGTCGACAACACGTTGGTACCAAGGGCGAGGGACGAAGAGAACTATTTTCCTGCTCGTTGAAACGAGGCGGACCAATAGGCAAGTTCTCATCCATCGGTGGCTACCGAAATGTCCTCAACAAAAGTAACATGGTCTACTGAGAGAGTGGTACAACGAGGTGCTCAACTAAGCAGGGAATTATCTCTGCTCAGCTAAGTCAGATTACAAGAAAGGTTAAACAAAACAATGGAAAGGAAAATATGATTATCAGATTAAACAGAACAATGGAAAGGAAAATGTGTTTAAACACATATTTCAAGGGTATAACCTTCCCAAGGTCAAGCAGAGCATGATATCCATGACAGGATATAATGTAGAAAACCCTTTAGGTAAGGGGAGAGAAATTTCATGTCATTACCCATACAACGGTGTCTGGTTAATTGAGCAGGAAACAATTAGCTTTGGGCTTCAAATGTTTTTATTGAAGATCGGAGTACCATAGACATTCTTCGAGATAGCATTGACATGGTCAACAGGTGAAGATCAGACTTTGGAAACAAAAAGGATCCATCAGGAACAACTTATAGAATAAGTCTTACAATTCCCTCATGGAAGAATGGCTAACCTTGCTAAAAGGAAATGGTAACAATAGGTCCTCCGGCCAGGTGTGCTAGGCATGACATCGCCCTACCGGGTCATATAAAGACCAATGTATAACTCTTGGAAATATGTTCCAACCATCATATCTGACCGAGGTTCAGATCTGATTGGTGTCAGGATACCTCAGACTCAGGATGTCTGAGAAGAAAGGTGCAACACAAATTGATGGGATGACATTGTAAGATTCTCGGGAAATGAACTATGAAAGCAAGTTCCGAAACAAGAGTTCATCATTAAACCAAGGAGAGGATGAGGGGGTGGCTGATGGACTCAGCGACAATTCCTCGAGATTTCCAAAAAGAGGGATTTCCACACTTATGTGAACAAGGAGATAACATTTGTCACATCAAATGATATAATGAGGTATGCTCGAGGAAAACATACACAATTAAACATTTGTTGAAAGGTGCACCCGAAATATGGGCTTAGGTAGAATGATCTATGTTAGAACGGTGATTCGATAACCAATACACAAGGAATGAAACTATCGTTCATTAACTTACAAGCAATAGGGTTGCCGGAAGTTTTGAATTTTACACATCACAGTCCAGTTGTCTGTATTCCGGTTAGAAACAACAGGGAGGGACCAAGGAATGAACAGAGATGGCGAGAAGTAATAATACATCAAGAATTCTCAAGAGGTGGAGAAATTCTCACGACCTTCTTGACATAAAAGATGGTAATATTCCAAGGTGAAGAAGAACATATGCTAGATAGCAAGGAACTCAAGATTCAATCCAAAACATGAACACGTTCGGTGTTGAGGGAAGACAAGGATGTGGTCGATGATAACACAAATCATCGAGGGCAAGGCTGGTATTTCTCACCATGAATTCAATTGATATCATGGAAGAGCTCAAAATGCTGATGATGATCACGACACATTTGTCGAGAGATTTCATGAAGATGTAATCGATCGGAGATAACATCAAGTCAAAGGAATTATGAAGCAAAAGGTTATTGGAACCATGCGTACGACACAAACTCAAAATCAAGCTTGTTGTTCAAGGAGAAATGATATGACGAGGAAAATCGACGTAAGCTTAGCTCATCGTCGAAAGTGGTGCTCCGGGAATAAGGACCAGGTAGCACAATTAAAATTTAGCACGCTAATGATATAGCCGAGCAGGCTAGGAATGACTTGAAGGATTACTAAACTCGTAAGCAATAAAAATTACTTAGAGTTATTGAATCGGAGTGCGGAATTGATTCGCTTATCGGTGTCCTTGAGGGGTTCTAACAACTCAGAACCCGTTGAAAAATGGAATCGGCAAGAATATTAGTTGATGAAGAACTCATAAGAAGTTAAGTAGTTCCTTGGCATTCTCGAGATACCAGGGGGATAATACTCGACGACAGACCAAAGTAGAGGTTGGACGGGGGTATTGCTCTGCAGAGGACAAGTGCTTAAACTTGCACGAGAAATGGTATTTAAAAGGAGAACATGGTCAGAACCACGATTGAAAAGGCCAGATCCTAGATATAAGATGAACTTATACCCAGGGAATAATTAATTTAAGAGAAGCTTTTAATGATAAGATCTACATCGTGTCCATGGGCATGAACGCAAAGTTCAAGGTCGACTCCCACTTCTTCAATGCATAACCTTTCATTCACTTCTCGCGTTTGATGAAGTTGCAGTGTTGAAAATTTTTATCTGGCAAAATACCAGAAGAGTATGACTCATGAAAACTTTCGAGTTCACACATATTATGAAAGGCATAGGTTCAACCCATCGGGGCATCGTGGAAACATATACCACAAGCTTCAGGGGTAAATAACTCAAGCTCGATAGTAGAGCATGGGTGTCAAAACGAGAGGATACAATTTACTAAAGGCATTATGTATCAGGGAAATAACTCACAAGGTGATTAAATATGAGGGCACTGTCGGATAATAATCTAACAAAGGATTTGGTGGCCCACAAGGGATCAGATGTGAGCATCGGTACTCAACTAGAGGAAGAAAGAATGCAAGGGGATCAGATTATAGAAACAACTGGCTAACTCAAAGCTCAAATGCAAAGGAATTATGATTTCCAAATCAAGGGATCAGAAGCAAACGCTCTGATTAAGGATGGATAAGTTGAATAGCCTTAGGGGTACAATCGATGGCAATTCAATTGGTCGATACCAGCTCATGTTTAAAATGACGTTTGAGCTAGAAGGAAGAATCCTAGGATCTGATTGAGGATTGTGAGCATTCGCAATATTTTGAATCAACAGAGTCAAAATGATAATGACAAGGAATGACTATAAGATTACGAGACTTATGGGATTAACCATAACGCAAGCAAGCAAGAATTTCAAGAGCAATAGGCTGCTCAGGATTTTCGGTAGATCGAATGGTATTTTGAACACTTTTGTGAAATACTTGAATCAACTGGGGATGAGCGGATACTCGATAAGGGCGAGAAATTATCCGTAGGGGTATTCAGGTGGCAAGGAACTGCAATGCACTAGGCACAAAATATTCTCGGAACAATAGAGAGAATTTCGGGGTATCTTGTAATAACAAGATCAACTGGGAAACATTGTATGAATGGCGAGGATACGTGGTTATCCATAGGAGTTTATCGATGGAAGGGAATTGCAAAAGCGATGAACACAAGTTCTCGAGTTATCAGCGGAGAGTATCTTTAGGGTCTTCACGTGCAGCAGACGATCATCAGTAATAAGGGGCTCTCCGGGTGAAAGTGATAACGAGATCCTAATGTTAGATTTAGCAAAATTCACTTAATTCGAATAGAAGAGAGATCAGAGTCCCAGAGTATAGACAAGGAGTAAAACATCCTAATACCACCCAATGGCGACGTGGGCCCGTAAGACACACAACCATGTTAGTAAAAGTTTTTACAGTGTCTAGACTCGACTTCGGCCAAGGAGTTGGAAAGGGGGATTCCTACAGGCAGTTGGCTCTGATACCAACTTGTGACGCCCCCGATTTGACCGTACACTAATCATGCACGCAAATGTGTACGATCAAGATCAGGGACTCATGGGAAGATATCACAACACAACTCTACAACATAAATAAGTCATACACGCATCATAATACAAGCCAGGGGCCTCGAGGGCTTGAATACAAGTGCTCGATCATAGACGAGTCAGCGGAAGCAACAATATCTGAGTACAGACATAAGTTAAACAAGTTTGCCTTAAGAAGGCTAGCACAAAAGTAGCAACCATCGAAAAGGCAAGGCCTCCTGCCTGGGACCTCCTAACTACTCCTCGAAGCCGAACTCCACGTAGAATCATCCTCGGGGTCTCTAGCTCCTGGACTCCAGCATCTGGTTGCGGCAACCAGGTAGAAAGGAAAGGGGGAAAAGAGGAAGGAAAGCAACCGTGAGTACTCATCCAAAGTACTCGCAAGCAAGGAGCTACACTACATATGCATGGGTATATGTGTAAAGGGGCATATCAGTGGACTGAACTGCAGAATGCCAGAATAAGAGGGGGATAGCTAGTCCTGTCGAAGACTACGCTTCTGGCCATCTCCATCTTGCAGCATGTAGAAGAGAGTAGATTGAAGTCCTCCAAGTAGCGTCGCATAGCATAATCCTACCCGGCGATCCCCTCCTCGTCACCCTGTTAGAGAGCGATCACCGGGTTATATCTGGCACTTGGAAGGGTGTGTTTTATTAAGTATCCAGTTCTAGTTGTCATAAGGTCAAGGTACAACTCCGGGTCGTCCTTTTACCGAGGGACACGGCTATTCGAATAGATAAACTTCCCTGCAGGGGTGCACCACATAACCCAACACGCTCGATCCCATTTGGCCGGACACACTTTTCTGGGTCATGCCCGGCCGCGGAAAATCAACACGTCGCAGCCCCACCTAGGCTCAACAGAGAGGTCAACACGCCGGTCTAAATCCTATGCGCGCAGGGGTCTGGGCCCATCGCCCATTGCACACCTGCATGTTGCGTGCGCGGCCGGAAGCAGACCTAGCCTAGTAGGCGTTCCAGTCCAATCCGGCGCGCGCCGCTCCGTCGCTGACGTCAAGAAGAGCTTCGGCTGATACCACGACGTCGGGATACCCATAACTACTCCCGCGTAGATGGTTAGTGCGTATAGACCAAATGGCCAGACTTAGATCAAATACCAAGATCTTGTTAAGCGTGTTAAGTATCTGCGAACGCCGACCAGGGCCAGGCCCACCTCTCTCCTAGGTGGTCTCAACCTGCCCTGTCGCTCCGCCACAAAGTAACAGTCGGGGGCCGTCAGGAACCCAGGCCCACCTCTACCGGGGTGGAGCCACCTGTCCTTTCAGCCCCCTCATCAGAATCACTTGCGGGTACTCCTCGAGCCGACCCGACTTTAGTCACCACATGTGTCATGTATATAATGTATATAGTATATACCCATGATCACCTCCCGAAGTGATCACGGCCCAGTAGTATAGCATGGCAGACGGACAAGAGTGTAGGGCCACTGATGGAACACTAGCATCCTATACTAAGCAGTAGGATAGCAGGTAAGGGTAACAACTGTAGCAACAATGACAGGCTATGCATCAGGATAGGATTAACGGAAAGCAGTAACATGCTACACTACTCTAATGCAAGCAGTATAGAGAAGAATAGGCGATATCTGGTGATCAAGGGGGGGGGGCTTGCCTGATTGCTCTGGCAAGTAGGAGGGATCGTCAACTCCGTAGTCGAACTGGGCAGCAGCAACGTCAGTCTCGTAGTCTACCGGAGAGAAGAGGGGGAAGAAACAGTAAATACAATGCAAACATAAGCATGACGATGCGTGACATGACAATGAGCGGTGCTAGGTGTGCCCTAACGCGGCAGTAGGTGGTACCGGCGAAGGGGGGAACATCCGGGAAAGTATTCCCGATGTTTCGCGTTTTCGGACAGTCGAACCGGAGGGGGAAAAGTTCCATGTTCGCTATGCTAGGAACGTGTGGCTGACAAACGGACTACGTATTCGGATTCGTCTCATCGTTCTGAGCAACTTTCATGTACAAAGTTTTTCCATCCGAGCTACGGTTTATTTTATATTAAATTTTAAAGATTTAAATCATTTTTAGAATTTAATAAATTAATTTAATTCGAAATCTAATTAATGCATCAGCATGACGTCAGCAGTCAACGCTGACCGTTGACCTGGTCAACCTGACAGGTGGGTCCCACCTGTCAGGGGCTGTTAGCTAATTAACAGTAGTTAATTAGGTTAATTAATTATTAGGTTAATAAATCTTAATTAGTTAATATTAACAGGATTAATTAAGTTAATTAATTATCTTAATTAATTAATTATATTATTTATTTTAAATCATTATTTATTTATTTTTATATTTTTATTCCTTTTTTTGGGGGTGGGCCCCATATGTCATAGGCAAGGGGGCCATAGCGGGTGTGGGCTACGGGCACAGCCCGAACGGGCGAGGGGGATACGGGCGACGGGCGCCAGCCCGCCCGACAGGGCGCTGCGGCCAGCGGGTGAAGGGGGCCGGCGCAGGGCCCGGCGCCGGCGACAGTGGCCGGAGCGGGGCGTCGGGCGACCAGGACTCGCGTCGGCGCGGGCGAGCGCGAGGGGAGGTCGTGGGCGCGACGACTGGAGGCGTCGCGGTTGGGCGAGGCAAGCGGCCAGGCAGAGTGGGGCGCGCGCGGGCAGCATCGGCACTAGCAGCGGCGGCGCAGCAAGCAGGCTACGGCGCGGGGAGCGGGATGGGGGCCGGCGTGAGGCAGTAAGCCAGCGCGCGGGCGTGGCCAGTGTGGGGCGCACGAGGAAGCAGAAGGCACGGGCGCGTGGCGCGCTTCGGCGCGGCCAGGAGCAGGGGTGCGGCGATGCGGTTTTGCACGGGCCGGCGGGAGAGCGTGCTCGGCCACAGGGGCTAACGGAGGTGAAGGGGGAGCTCACGGGGTGTTGTAGGGAACGGGGCAGTGGGGCTCGAGGAGGAGGTCGGAGACGTCGTTCCGGTGGGGAGGCAGACCATCATGGTAGCTCCGGGTGGCGGCGGGGTCCGGTGGGCGTCGAGGTCGACGCGGTTGTCGGGGGCGAGCGCCGTCCGGTGGGGGAGGAGGATGGGGATGCGGCGCAGGAGGTTGGGAGCCGCGAGGAGGAGGCCGGGGGTGGCGGTGCTCGGCGCCGGCGGGCGGCGGCCTCTAGGGAGCGGCGGCTCGGGTGTCGGTCGCCCGCTCCACTGAGCGTGCGCGCGTGTGGCGGCGCGGGTGAGGGGAACGATGGGGGAATCAAGTGGAGTGGGGGGTAGGTGGAGTTAGGGTTCGGGAGGGGGGGGATAGGCCATATAGGCCGTGACTGGGCCAGCCGGTTGGTTAACTAGCTGGGCCGGTTGGCCCAGCGTGGGGGGGGGGGGGGATCTTTCATTTTATTTCTGTTTATTATTTTATTTATTTCACCTTTTCTGTTTTAGTTTTGTTTCCTATTACTTCTTTTTTTGTTTTAGTAAAATATACACTTATCATCTCAATTAGTATCTCAACTTAGTCCATAGCCACAAAAAGTGTAGTCCTCAAATAAATTAGTTTGACATTTTATTAATTAAAAAAAGGTATTTAAATAATTGTTTTTGCTGTTGTTTTAATCATCTTAAGGTATTTAAACATTTTATAAAGGTGTGGTTTCTCCACCATAATTACCTATGTAATATTTGATTCACTCCGAACATTTTAGTTTTAATATTTGAAAACTTTTATGTTTGCCTGATTTTGAATTTGAATTTTGAACCGGTTTTTTGAACTAACGAGAGATTAGCAACAGTAACCGAGGTGATGTGGCATCATTAGCGTGGGATTACTGTAGCCTAATTATCCGAGCGTTACAACCATAATCCACCTCGATCATATCATAGCGGTGCTTAGGGAAAGCCCTGCGTCGGTAGCAACATCATCACCGTCACCACACCGTCGTGCTGACGGAACTCTCCCTCAAAGCTCGACTGGATCGGAGTTCGAGGGACGTCATCGAGTTGAACGTGTGCAGAACTCGGAGGTGCCGTACGTTTGGTACTTGATTGGTCAGATCATGAAGACATACGACTACATCAACCGCGTTGTGCTAACGCTTCCGCTTTCGGTCTACGAGGTACGTAGACAACACTCTCCCCTCTCGTTGCTATGCATCACCATGATCTTGCGTGTGCGTAGGATTTTTTTTGAAATTACTACGTTCCCCAACAGTGGAATCCGAGCCAGGTTTTATGCGTAGATGTTATATGCACGAGTAGAACACAAGTGAGTTGTGGGCTATACAAGTCATACTGCTTACCAGCATGTCATACTTTGGTTCGGCGATATTGTTGGATGAAGCGGTCCAGACCGACATTACGCGTACGCTTACGCGAGACAGGTTCTACCGACGTGCTTTGCACACAGGTGGCTGGCGGGTGTCAGTTTCTCTAACTTTAGTTGAACCGAGTGTGGCTACACCCGGTCCTTGGGAAGGTTAAAACAGCACTAACTTGATGAACTATCGTTGTGGTTTTGATGCGTAGGTAAGAACGGTTCTTGCTTAGCCCGTAGCAGCCACGTAAAACTTGCAACAACAAAGTAGAGGACGTCTAACTTGTTTTTGCAGGGCATGTTGTGATGTGATATGGTCAAGACATGATGCTATATTTTATTGTATGAGATGATCATGTTTTGTAACCGAGTTATCGGCAACTGGCAGGAGCCATATGGTTGTCGCTTTATTGTATGCAATGCAATCGCCCTGTAATGCTTTACTTTATCACTAAGCTGTAGCGATAGTCGTAGAAGCAATAGTTGGCCAGATGACAACGATGCTACGATGGAGATCAAGGTGTCGCGCCGGTGACGATGGTGATCATGACGGTGCTTCGGAGATGGAGATCACAAGCACAAGATGATAATGGCCATATCATATCACTTATATTGATTGCATGTGATGTTTATCTTTTATGCATCTTATTTTTCTTAGATCGACGGTAGCATTATAAGATGAGCCCTTACTAAATTTCAAGGTGTAAGTGTACTCCCTGAGTATGCACCGTTGCGAAAGTTCTTCGTGCTGAGACACCATGTGATGATCGGGTGTGATAAGCTCTACGTTCAAATACAACGGGTGCAAGACAGTTTTGCACACGCGGAATACTCAGGTTAAACTTGACGAGCCTAGCATATGCAGATATGGCCTCGGAACACTGAGACCGAAAGGTCGAGTGTGAATCATATAGAAGATATGATCAACATAGTGATGTTCACCATTGAAAACTACTCCATCTCACCTGATGATCGGACATGGTTTAGTTGATATGGATCACGTGATCACTTAGATGATTAGAGGGATGTCTATCTAAGTGGGAGTTCTTAAGTAATATGATTAATTGAACTTTAATTTATCATGAACTTAGTACCTGATAGTATTTTGCATGTCTATGTTGTAGATCAATAGCTCGCGATGTTGCTCCCCGTTTATTTTGATATGTTCCTAGAGAAAAACTATGTTGAAAGATGTTGGTAGCCATGATGCGGACTTGGTCCGTGATATGAGGATTATCCTCATTGCTGCACAGAAGAATTATGTCCTTGATGCACCACTAGGTGACAGACCGATTGCAGGAGCAACTGCAGACGTTATGAACGTTTGGCAAGCTTGATATGATGACTACTTGATAGTTTAGTGCACCATGCTTTAAGGCTTAGAATCGGGGCTTCAAAGACATTTTTTGGAACGTGACGGAGCATATAAGATGTTCCAAGAGTTGAAATTAATATTTCATACTCATGCCCATGTCGAGAGGTATGAGACCTCTGACAGTACTTTGCCTACAAGATGGAGGAGAATTGCTCAGCTAGTGAGCATGTGCTCAGAATGTCTGAGTACTACAATCACTTGAATCAAGTGGGAGTTAATCTTCCAAATAAGATAGTGATTGACAGAGTTCTCTAGTCACTATCACCAAGTTACGAAAACGATTCCCAAGCTCTTCGTGATGCTGAAATCGACGAAGGTAGAAATCAAGAAAAACATCAAGTGTTGATGGTTGACAAGACCACTAGTTTCAAGAAAAGGGCAAAGGGAAGAAAGAAGAACTTCAAAAAGAACGGCAAGCAAGTTGCCGCTCCCGTGAAGAAGCCCAAAGCTAGACCCAAGCCTGAAACTGAGTGCTTCTACTGAAAAAGAAATAGTCACTGGAAGTGGAACTGCCCCTAGATACTTGGCGGATAAGAAGGATGGCAAAGTGATAAAGGTATATTTGATATACATGTTATTGATGTGTACTTTACTAGTGTTTTAGCAACCCCTCGGTATTTGATACTAGTTCAGTTTCTAAGAGTAATAACTCGAAATGGGAGTTGCAAAATAAACAGAGACTAGTTATGGGCTAAGTGACGATCTGTGTTGGAAGTGGTTCCAAGATTGATATGATCATCATCGCACACTCCCTATACTTTCGGGATTAGTGTTGAACCTAAATAGGTGTTATTTGGTGTTTGCGTTGAGCATGAATATGATTTGATCATTTTTATTGCAAAACGGTTATTCATCTAAGTTAGAGAATAATTGCTGTTCTGTTTACATGAATAAAACCTTCTATGGTCATACACCCAATGAAAATGGTTTGTTGGATCTCTATCGTAGTAATACACATATTCATAATATTTAAGCCAAAAGATGCAAAGTTAATAATGATAGTGCAACTTATTTGTGGCACTGCCGTTTAGGTCATATTGGTGTAAAGCGCATGAAGAAACTCCATGCTGATGGGATTTTGGAATCACTTGATGCTTGCGAACCATGTCTTATGGGCAAGATGACTAAGACTCCGTTCTCCGGAACAATGGAGCAAGCAACCGACTTATTGGAAATAATACATATTGATGTATGCGATCTGATAAGTGTTGAGGCTCGCGGTGGGTATCGTTATTTTCTGACCTTCACAGATGATTTGAGCAGATATGGGTATATCTACTTGATGAAACATAAGTCTGAAACATTTGAAAAGTTCATATAATTTCAGAGTGAAGTGGAAAATCATCGTAACAAGAAAATAAAGTTTCTACGATCTGATCGTGGAGGAGAATATTTGAGTTACGAGTTTGGTCTTCATTTGAAACAATGCGGAATAGTTTCGCAACTCACGCCACCTGGAACACCACAACATAATGGTGTGTCCGAACATCGTAACCGTACTTTATTAGAAATGGTGCAATCTATGATGTCTCTTACCGATTTACCACTATCGTTTTGGGATTATGCATTAGAGACAGACGCATTCACGTTAAATAGGGCACCATCTAAATCTGTTGAGACGACACCATATGAACTGTGGTTTGGCAAGAAACCAAAATTGTCGTTTCTTAAAGTTTGGAGTTGCGATGCTTATGTGAAAAAGTTTCATCCTGATAAGCTCAAACCCAAACCGGAGAAATGTGTCTTCATAGGATACCCAAAGGAGATAGTTGGGTACACCTTCTATCACAGATCCGAAGGCAAGACATTCGCTGCTAAGAATGGATCCTTTCTAGAGAAAGAGTTTCTCTCGAAAGAAGTGAGTGGGAGGAAAGTAGAACTTGATGAGGTAACTGTACCTGCTCCCTTATTGGAAAGTAGTTCATCACAGAAATCTGTTCCTGTGACTCTTACACCAATTAGTGAGGAAGCTAATGATGATGATCATGTAACTTCAGATCAAGTTACTACCGAACCTCGTAGGTTAACCAGAGTGAGATCCGCACCAGAGTGGTACGGTAATCCTGTTCTGGAGGTCATGTTACTTGACCATGATGAACCTACGAACTATGAGGAAGCGATGATGAGCCAAAATTCCGCGAAATGGCTTGAGGCCATGAAATCTGAGATGGGATCCATGTATGAGAACAAAGGGTGGACTTTGGTTGACTTGCCCGATGATCGACAAGCCATTGAAAATAAATGGATCTTCAAGAGGAAGACAGACGCTGATAGTAGTGTTACTATCTACAAAGCTAGACTTGTCGAAAAAGGTTTTGACAAAGTTCAAGGTGTTGACTACGAAGAGATTTTCTCACTCGTAGCGATGCTTAAGTCTGTCCGAATCATGTTAGCAAATTGCCACATTTTATGAAATCTGGCAAATGGATGTCAAAACTACATTCCTTAATGGATTTCTTAAAGAAGAGTTGTATATGATGCAACCAGAAGGTTTTGTCGATCCTAAAGGTGCTAACAAAATGTGCAAGCTCCAGCGATCCATCTATGGACTGGTGCAAGCATCTCGGAGTTGGAATATACGCTTTGATGAGTTGATCAAAGCATATAGTTTTATACAGACTTGTGGTGAAGCCTGTATTTACAAGAAAGTGAGTGGGAGCACTACAACACTTCTGATAAGTATATGTGAATGACATATTGTTAATCGGAAATAATGTAGAATTTTCTGGAAAGCATAAAGGAGTATTTGAAAGGAGTTTTTTCAAAGAAAGACCTCGGTGAAGCTGCTTACATATTGAGCATCAAGATCTATAGAGATAGATCAAGATGCTTGATAAGTTTTTTCAATGAGTACATACCTTGACAAGATTTTGAAGTAGTTCAAAATGGAACAGTCAAAGAAAGAGTTCTCGCCTGTGTTACAAGGTGTGAAATTGAGTAAGACTCAAAACCCGACCACGGCAGAAGATAGAAAGAGAATGAATGTCATTCCCTATGCCTCAGCCATAGGTTCTATAAAGTATGCCATGCTGTGTACCAGATCGATTGTATACCCTACACTGAGTTTAGCAAGGGAGTAAAATAATGATCTAGGAGTAGATCACTGGACAGCGGTCAAAATTATCCTTAGTGGAATAAGGATATGTTTCTCGATTATGGAGGTGACAAAAGGTTCGTCGTAAAGGGTTACGTCGATGCAAGTTTTGACACTGATCCAGATAACTCTAAGTCTCAATCTGCATACATACTGAAAATAGGAGCAATTAGCTAGAGTAGCTCCGTGCAGAGCATTGTTGACATAGAAATTTGCAAAATACATACGGATCTGAATGCTGCAGACCCGTTGACTAAACTTCTCTCACAAGCAAAACATGATCACACCTTAGTACTCTTTGGGTGTTAATCACATAGCGATGTGAACTAGATTATTGACTCTAGTAAACCCTTTGGGTGTTGGTCACATGACGATGTGAACTATGGGTATTAATCACATGGTGATGTGAACTATTGGTGTTAAATCACATGGCGATGTGAACTAGATTATTGACTCTAGTGCAAGTGGGAGACTGAAGGAAATATGCCCTAGAGGCAATAATAAAGTTATTATTTATTTCCTTATTTCATGATAAATGTTTATTATTCATGCTAGAGTTGTATTAACCAGAAACATAATACATGTGTGAATATATAGACAAACATAGTGTCACTAGTATGCCTCTACTTGACTAGCTCGTTAATCAAAGATGGTTGAGTTTCCTAGCCATGGACATGAGTTGTCATTTGATTAACGGGATCACATCATTAGGAGAATGATGTGATTGACATGACCCATTCCGTTAGCTTAGCACTTGATCGTTTAGTATGTTGCTATTGCTTTCTTCATGACTTATACATGTTCCTATGACTATGAGATTATGCAACTCCCGTTTACCGGAAGAACACTTTATGTGCTACCAAACGTCACAACGTAAATGGGTGATTATAAAGGTGCTCTACAGGTGTCTCCGAAGGCACTTGTTGAGTTGGCGTATTTCGAGATTAGGATTTGTCACTCCGATTGTCGGAGAGGTATATCTGGGCCCACTCGGTAATGCACATCACTATAAGCCTTGCAAGCATTGTAACTAATGAGTTAGTTGCAGGATGATGTATTACGGAACGAGTAAAGAGACTTGCCGGTAACGAGATTGAACTAGGTATTGAGATACCGACGATCGAATCTCGGGCAAGTAACATACCGATGACAAAGGGACAACGTATGTTGTTATGCGGTTTGGCCGATAAAGATCTTTGTAGAATATGTAGGAGCCAATATGAGCATCCAGGTTCCGCTATTGGTTATTGATCGGAGACGTGTCTCGATCATGTCTACATCGTTCTCGAACCCGTAGGGTCCGCACGCTTAACGTTCGGTGACGATTTGTATTATGAGTTTATGTGTTTTGATGTACCGAAGGTAGTTCGGAGCCCCGGATGAGATCGGGGACATGACGAGGAGTCTTGAAATGGTCGAGATGTAAAGATCGATATATTGGACGACTATATTCGGACATTGGAAAGGTTCTGAGTGATTCAGGTATTTTTCGGAGTACCGGAGAGTTACGGGAATTCGCCGGGGAGTATATGGGCCTTATTGGGCTTTAGGGGAAAGAGAGAAGGGAGGTTGTGCGCCCCCCCAATGCTTAGTCCGAATTGGACTTGGGGGAGGGGCGGCGCCCCCTCCTTCCTTCTCTTCTCTTTTCCCTTTCCTTCTCTCCTACTCCTACTACTTGGAAGGGCTCCTAGTTCTACTAGGAAAGGAGGAATCCTACTCCCGGTGGGAGTAGGACTCCCCTAGGGCGCGACATAGAGAGGGCCGGCCCTCCCCCTCCTCCACTCCTTTATATACGGGGAAGGGGGCACCCCTTGGAGACACAACAATTGATCTCTTGATCTCTTAGCCGTGTGCGGTGCCCCCCTCCACCATAATCCACCTCGATCATATCGTAGCGGTGCTTAGGCGTAGCAGCCATGCGTCGGTAGCAACATCATCACTGTCACCACGCCGTCGTGCTGACGGAACTCTCCCTCAAAGCTCGGCTGGATCGGAGTTCGAGGGACGTCATCGAGTTGAACGTGTGCAGAACTCGGAGGTGCCGTACGTTCGGTACTTGATCGGTCGGATCCTGAAGACGTACGACTACATCAACCACGTTGTGCTAACGCTTCCGCTTTCGGTCTACGAGGGTACGTAGACAACACTCTCCCCTCTCGTTGCTATGCATCACCATGATCTTGCGTGTGCGTAGGATTTTTTTTGAAATTACTACGTTCCCCAACACTTCTATGGTCACCAGCGGACTTATACTGGGCGTCATGACCCGCCCCGCGGTAAACCGCCAGGGCACTTGTGATTTGTTTGTGTGCAGGAACCGGTTTTCAAGCCGGGTTATATTATTCAAATCTTTAATAGCCAACATGGCTGGATTTTTATTATGGTTATCAAGAGCCAATATTATGATTGAGGTTTTCAAAGTCGCTTCAGCACAATGGTTATTATTTTATCAATGGATATAAGTTATTCTACAATGGAAGGAATAGTCCCGAGTCGCTGCAGGCTTACGACCTGGCACTTGGGGGCTACATTATTCAAGTTGAGATTACATCAAATATGCAAGTCTCATGTCGCTGCAAGCATGCACCATGACACTTGGGGGCTAATGCAAAGTCATTTTTACTAGCCTTATTGAAGACCCGACTCATCACATCATAATGAGCCGGCCCTTGGGGGCTACCAATTGCTCCTGTCAACAATTCAAGGTACACAAGTCTTAATCCATTATATTGAAGGGTCCACTGCTCAGTTGGTAAAGCACAAGACTCTTAACCTTGTGGACGTGGGTTCAAGCCCCATGGTGGGGTTACATCATATGATGTTATTTTCAATGAAGTATATATAAAGTCCTAGCTCAATATTGTCTTGTTGAGCCAGCCCTTGGGGGCTACATGTTGCTGTTCAAGTCTACATGATCATATCTACAAAGTCCCTGCTCATTATTGCATAATGACCCGGCCCTTGGGGGCTACACTGGGTGAAGTTTTTATGAGCATAAGGCAATTACAAGTCCCAGGTTGCTGCAAGCATGACAACCCGACACTTGGGGGCTACATATATGGAGTATTCAGTTTTTACTAGTGACTGAGATGAACAACATGGATTTCTTCAAAGTGGCAGTATTTATTTTGAAGCAAGTCTCAATTCATCACTTTGTTCTGCTCAAGACTTGGGGGCTACAGGTAATATGGTTATAAGGGATGAAAATCTTCAAATTCTCAGTTTTGAGTAAACCAGATTGACCCGGTGTCTGCAACAATTATGACCCGGCGTTGCCAACAATTATGACCCGGCATCGCCAACAATCATAACCCGGTATCTATAACAGTCATAACCCGGAATCATCAGTTTTTATAACCCGACGATTTTGGAAATCATATCTCGGCAAGTTCTACATTGTCGAGCCGGCTGAATATCAGTTGAATATTTGAAGACCAATATTTTTTGTCAAGTCAGAGCATTGAAGGCCGATTCAAATGGATTCTTTATTTACAATATTTCTTCTGCAAGTAAATTGATTGTGAAGCTGGTCTATTGACCCAGATTTTTTAGAAGGAGGAAATGACAAGGACTTAAGGATGATCAAGTGCCGGCTTACAAGAATATTTAACCCGGAGCACAACCTGTCAAATTTGTTCTTGAGTTATTTTGCCGGATCAGTTTAACATGGATAAATCCAAATTAAACTAGGGGGCTAATGTCGGAGATATACCTCGCACTGTAACCCGGCTGGATGTATGACTCGGTTGGATCTTGGCGACTCACTGGTGACCCGCCCGGAGCTTGGCGACTCATCGGTAACCTGCCCGATCTTGGCGATTCATTAGTAACCCGGCGGGCGGGTCAGACGGACGACAAGGCCCAAGGCCCGAAAGGCCAGTTCATGTTATGATGGGCCAGTTTATGAGGAAAGCACAAGGAATATTCTCCTACAAAGGAAGCAAGACTAGGACTCCACTTGTAATAGAGTAATCCTAATCCAACTAGGACTAGTCATGTAAACCGCCCCTTCAACATATATAAGGAGGGGCAGGGCACCCCAAGAGGGAGAGAAAAATAATGGTTAAGACTAGACACAACTAGAGGAGAGCCGGCTTATGCGGCGACTCCCTCATGATCATAATGAGACGTAGCCACAAACAGCATGTAGGGTTATTATCGGATGATGTTTCCCGGGGCCCAAAGCTGTCTAAGCCCTTGTCTTGTGTTGCGTCTCTCGATTCCGCTCAACCCCTCTCAAGCTACCACATAGATGCGTTGGCCTCACGACTAAGTCCTCACACTAGGACATCTGCCGTGACAATTCCACGACAACCGGTATGACGGAAACTAGGGCGACAAGAGTGGAACAAAACACCAGACATAAGGCCGAGCCTTCCACCCTTTACCAAGTATGTACGTGTATTAACTAAATAAGAGATATTGTGATATTCCAAGAATATCCATGAAAACCATCTCCCAACATGGAACAACCTGCAACTACAGCTGCAACTAGCAACACTATAAGAGGGGCTGAGCAAAGCGGTAACATAGCCAAACAACGGTTTGCTAGGAAGGATAAAAAGGTTAGAGGCTATCATGGCAATGTGGGAGGCTTGATAACAAGTGGTAGGTAGCGCAACATAGCGATAGCATCGAGACAACTAGCATAGCAAAGATAGAGTGAGATCCAAGGTGACGGTCATCTTGTCTAAAATCCCGCTAGGAAGAAGAACGAGTCCATGAAGAAGATGAAGCCACGTAGTCGAACGAATCCTCACAATCGCAACGAAACAAGAATTATCGGGGGCACAACCAGAAAGAAGCAAACAACAGGGTAAACACACAAGCAAGAACAAGACATGATGCTCAACCAAGTATGATGCATGACAAGACTACATGAGACTACTCATGGCAAGAGATGATGCATACAAGAGCAACACATCAAAGCAAGTTTAAATAAGGCCAGAAACAACATATAACAATTCCGGTAAGTCCTCATATGCAAATTTCGAAATTGGTCCATATCTGATTAGAACACAATGTTGAAGTTGTTAAACATCAAGTTAAAGTCACCAATATGATCTACACGGTTTTTTAGTCAAGTTACATATAAAGTTCGTTTAATTCGGAGCTACGGCCTAGAAGATATGAGCAAAACAAGTTAAGCATGACATTGATGCAAAATGCACACAAACACAATCATAAACACTCCAAAAGATGGATGCAATAAGGTAACATGAATCTACATGCCAAACTAAGCAAGTTCATATAGAGCACGCTCAAAACGGAGCAATGGTTCAACAGATACACTCAATACAAGTTTCAAACACAATCTGCCCAAAACAGCAACTAAGCACTTTGCAATCAAGGAAACAACATGCTACAGAAATCATATGGGCATAAACATGATATGCACTCAAAGTACAGACAACAAGCTTCAAATAGCATTCAAGGTTCAGGTTCATAGGCATCAAGATTAATCCAAGATGATCAATGCAAAAGGTAACTTAATAACACAGATTATGACTTAGTGGAAAACAGAGCATACATGTGAGCAGGAAAAATATGTTGACATGTTGAAGGCATGAAACGATGATGATATAGTGCAAGATCATGGCAAACAAAAGCATGGCATGCTAGTACAGGTTGAACATGGCAAAACATTATTACTAAGAATCTCCATATGACCCATAGATCAATGGAAAACAAAAAGATAATATGCAACATGATATAAGCTGATTCTCAGACTTCGAGGAAATCTGGGAATGCAAAACAGTAACATCAACTTAGCATGTTTGCAAACTTGGAACAACGGTCATATGAAGTCCAAAATTATCAAACTTAGCATGTCGACAAAGTACTCATAACATACTTCAAATCATGTAATTGGAACATCACAAAAAGAGGCATAGATCAATCAATAACAAGCTCACAACATGGTATCATAAAGTTAACAGAAAACTGGAACATCATCTAGGCATGTTAATGGCAATGAAAACATATACTACATGACATATGAGGTATAAAAATGCATGGTATGATAGAGCATAACATGGACATTAAAACATCTCAAGTAGGCACCTCCATATTATGCATGGAATTGATGGTAGCATCAATGCAAACATGGCAAGTGATATGACCAGTTACTAGAAAAACATGGCATGGCAGAACCAGATTCATGATAGTAACTTTGCAAGCTCATTCCACTCACCATAAAGCATTTCATGTCATCACAAGGTAACCAACAGTAAGAAGACATATTTATTAAGCTAAAAATGGCAAGAGAAAGTTCATAGGGTGCATGGATCACTAGCAAAACACATGGCAAAAATGAACTTCCTGTTAATAAACTGCCAGGAACAATATTTAGCAAAACTAGAGCATGGTAATGACAAGCTACACTACTCCATAATTACAACCAGAGGCAAGAATGAATATAGCATAACCATATCTTCAAAACACTCTTACTGAACTACCTGAAAATATGCATTGATCTACTTGTGGCAACATGTTTACATAGCAACATAATGTAGCAGGAAAAGACTGCAGAAATACTAAGTGTCTGAAATCAGCAACATCAAGTAGCACAATTTGCAAGCTTGTGCTAGTCACCACAAGGCACATAAAAATACATGAATTGCACCACTGTAAATATGGCATGAATATGTCCCTAAAACGTGTAGACATGATGCTCATAGGGTGCACACACAAAATGCAATGAAAATGACAAATCAGCAAGATATGATAAATTCCAGCAGACAACATCATATAGCACTCTTTCAACAAGCCTTAGGGCATCAATATGAACTCAAACAAGCATGCAACAGTGCAATAACATGAAGAGCATCACGAGGCGAACATTTCGACATATCATATGCACAATTCGGAGCTACGGGCACGGAGATATGACATGATGAAGATGCACACATATTATGAGATCCTGGGGACTTGAGGAAAATATATGCTCCGAAAACTAGACGGGGTCGACCCGGGACGGAGCGAAGCAGAACGGGGGTGCAGTGTTTGGATCGACTCCCGGTGGATCTGATCCAGGCGGGGATCCGGGCTGGATTCGGCGATGACGACGAACTCCGGCGAGCGGCGCAGCCGGAGTCGACGAGGAGACCGGCGAGGCGAGGCGCGGCGTGCGGCGGCTGACGCGAGGCGGAGCTTGGCGGCGACGAGGATGGTAGATGGCGGCGTGGGACGGTGCTCCGGCGAGCGGGCGGCGCGTTCCGGCGAGGCCACGCGGGGGCGCGAGGCGGCGCAGCGGCGGGAAGGCGGCGGCGCTGAGGGGCGGCGCGGGGTGACTCGGCGGCGGCGGCGCGAGAGTGAGGCGGCGGTGTAGCGGTGGGGTTGCGGGGCGTCGCCGGTGAGCGAAGGCGGCGGTGGTGCGGGATGCGGCGAGCGGCGGCGGGGCGGTGCTAGGGCGGCGTGGGCGCTCGGGCCGGGAGGCGCGCGGCGGCGGCGGATGGGCCTCGCGGGCCCCGGATGGGCTCCGCGGGCCGCGGCGCGGTGGTGAGCTGGCGGGGACGCGTGGCGGCCGCGGGTTGGCTCGGGCTGGCGGCGATGCTGACGTGGCACGACGGGATTGGCCGGGGCGATGTGGCGGCTGGACATGTCCGGTGAGGGTGGACATGTCCGGCGGCGCGAGGAAGAGGAAGGTAGGGTTTGCACCGCGAATTTCGGGGGGAGGGACTTATTTATAGGTAGAGGAAGTTAGGAGTGGCCAAATGAGGTGCGGTTTTCGCCCACACGATCGTAATCCAACGACGGAGAGCATGGAGGGGGTTTAGATGGGCTAGTGGGCTGTCGTGGAGGGGTGCTGGGCTGCAAAGAGAAGGGGGTTTCGCGGTTACCCGGTTAACCGCTGGGGCATCAAACGACCTCCAAATGGAACGAAATTTGACAGGCGGTCTACCGGTGATATACCAAGGCCACTCGACAAATCCCGGGCCATTCCGAGAACGTTTTTCTCCCGCTCACGAAACAAGGTCTGAGAGGGGCGACGGGTGCATGTGAGAGTGTCGGATTCCGAAACGGACAACGGAGAAAGAGACCAGATGCAAGTTTTGAAAAACATGATGATCCGATGCACATGATGACATGGCAAGATGCAACACGCAAGCGAATGACATGGCAACAACGACGAATGACTGGAAGACACCTGGCGCATCGGATTCGGGGCGTTACAACTAGGCAACTTGGAACGGGGAACTGATGAATAACTTGAAGAGAAAACACCGGTTGAAATAGTTGAGGAAAGAATGCAAAGGCTTCGCACGAGTAGAATGGATACTCGATTACAGGCTCAAGTTCCGAGAAGAAAAAGGGTGGGCGGGTGGGAAAAAGAATGACAAATTCGTACGGGGGAACAACTTCGGTTGAGAAAGAACTGAGGACTGATCTCGCCAAAGATAACGAGAATCGAATGACTCAAAGAGAAGTGCGCCGGATGAAAAGAGCTGACATCGCAACGAACGAAAACTAACCGCGTGATCCTAAAAAGAATTTGAAGGGGAAGAGGAGTAATGTCAAATCACCTACGTCAAGATTTCTCACCAGAGCGACGAAGGGACTGAGGAGTAAAAATAATTCCTACTCTCCGATATAACTAGACTCCGAAAAAGTTTTCTTCTAGACTCAACGGCCAAACTACACGATCAAACAAGGGGGCTCCTATGGTCGGCCGAGGCTCTGATACCAACTTGTCATGCCCAATATGCGACACTATCCTAAAAAGACTCGAAGGTCCCACCAAGAAAATCTCATCGTAGTCAACACCTTGAACTTGTTGAAAACCTTTTGCGACAATTCGAGCTTTGTCGATAGTAACACTACCATCAGCGTCCATCTTCCTTTTGAAGATCCTTTTATTCTTAATGGCTTGCCGATCATCGGGCAAATCCACCAAAGTCCATACTTTGTTCTCATACATGGATCCCGTCTCATATTTCATGGCCTCAAGCCATTTATCAGAATCTGGGCTCATCATAGCTTCTTCATAGTTCGTAGGTTCGTCATGGTCTAGTAACACGACTTCCAGAACAGGATTACCGTACCACTCTGGTGCGGAACGTGCTCTAGTTGACCTACGAGGTTCGGTAGTAACTTGATCTGAAGTTTCATGATCATTATCATTAGCTTCCTCTCTAGTTGGTGTAGGCATCACGGGAACGGTTTTCTGTGATGAGCTACTTTCCAATTCGAGAGAAGGTACAATTACCTCATCAAGTTCTACTTTCCTCCCACTCATTTCTTTTGAGAGAAACTCCTTCTCTAGAAAGGTTCCATTCTCGGCAACAAAGATCTTGCCTTTGGATCTGTGGTAGAAGGTGTACCCAATTGTTTCCTTAGGGTATCCTATGAAGATGCACTTCTTCGATTTGGGTTCGAGCTTATCAAGCTGAAGCCTTTTAACATAAGTGTTGCAACCCCAAGCTTTATGAAACGATAGCTTAGGTTTCTTGCCAAACCACACTTCATACGGTGTCGTCTCAACGGATTTAGACAGTGCCCTATTTAACGTGAATGCAGCTGTCTCTAATGCATAACCCCAAAACGATAGTGGTAAATCGGTAAGAGACATTATAGATTGCACCATATCTAATAAAGTATGGTTACGGCGTCCGTACACACCATTAAATTGTGGTGTTCCGGGTGGTGTGAGTTGTGAAACTATTCCACATTGCTTTAAATGAAGGCCAAACTCGTAACTCAAATATTCACCTCCGCGATCAGATTGTAGAAACTTTATTTTCTTGTTACAATGATTCTCCACTTCACTTTGAAATTCCTTTGAACTTTTCAAATGTTTCAGACTTGTATTTCATTAAGTAGATATACCCATCTGCTCAAATCATCTGTGAAGGTCAGAAAATAACGATACCCGCCGCGTGCCTCAACACTCATCGGACCGTATACATTGGTATGCATTATTTCCAATAAGTCATTGGCTCGCTCCATTGTTCCGGAGAACGGAGTTTTAGTCATCATGCCCATGAGGCATGGTTCGCAAGTATCAAATGATTCATAATCAAGTGATTCCAAAAATCCATCCGTATGGAGTTTCTTCATTGTCTTTACACCAATAAGACCTAAACGACAGTGCCACAAATATGTTGCATTATCATTATCAACTTTGCATCTTTTGGCATCAATATTATGAATATGTGTATCACTACGATTGAATTCAATAAACCATTTACATTGGGTGTATGACCATAGAAGGTTTTATTCATGTAAAGAGAACAATAATTATTCTCTGACTTAAATGAATAACCGTATCGCAATAAACATAATCCAATCATATTCATGCTCAACGCAAACACCAAATAGCATTTATTTAGGTCCAACACTAATCCCGAAGGTAGTGGGAGTGTGCGATGGTCATCTTATCAACCTTGGAAACATTTCCAACACACATCGTCACCTCGCTCTTAACTAGTCTCTGTTCATTTTGCAACTCCTCTTTCGAGTTATTAATGTTAGCAACTGAACCGGTATCAAACACCCAAGGGTTACTATGAACACTAGTAAAGTACACATCAATAACATGTATATCAAATATACCTTGTTCACTATGTCATCCTTCTTATCCGCCAAGTATTTGGGGTAGTTCCGCTTCCAGTGATCATTCCCTTTGCAGTAGAAGTCACTCAGTTTCAGGCTTAGGTCTAGCTTTGGGCTTCTTCACGGGAGAGGCAACTTGCTTGTCATTCTTCTTGAAGTTCCCTTTCTTTTCCTTTGCCCTTTTTCTTGAAACTAGTGGTCTTGTTAACCATCAACACTTGATGCTCTTTCTTGATTTCTACCTTCGCCGATTTCAGCATCGCGAAGAGCTCGGGAATCATTTTCGTCATCCCTTGCATATTATAGTTCATCACAAAGTTATAGTAGATTGGTGATAGTGACTAGAGAACTCTGTCAATCACTATCTTATCTGGAAGATTAACTCCCACTTGATTCAAGTGATTGTAGTACCCAGACATTCTGAGCACATGCTCACAGGTTGAGCTATTCTCCTTCATCTTGTAGGGAAAGTACTCGTCAGAGGTCTCATACCTCTCGACACGGGCATGAGTCTGAAATACCGATTTCAGCTCTTGGAACATCTCATATGTTCCCTGGCGTTCAAAACATTTTTGAAGTCCCGGTTCTAAGACGTAAAGCATGGCGCACTAAACTATCAAGTAGTCATCATATCGAGTTTGCTAAACGTTCATAACGTCTACATTTGCTCCTGCAGTAGGTCTGTCACCTAGCGGTGCATCAAGGACATAATTCTTCTGTGTAGCAATGAGGATAATTCTTAGATCACGGACCCAGTCCGCATCATTGCTACAATCATTTTTTAAGTTATTTTTCTCTAGGAACATATCAAAAATAAACGAGGAGCTACATCACCACCTATTGATCTACAACATAATTTGCAAATACTATCAGGACTAAGTTAATGATAAATTAAGTTGAATTAATCAAATTACTAATGAACTCCCACTTAAATAGACATCCCTCAAGTCATCTAAGTGAAACGTGATCCAAATCAACTAAACCATGTCCGATCATCACGTGAGATGGAGTAGTCATCAATCGTGAACATCTCTATGTTGATCAGTTCTACTATATGATTCACGTTCGACCTTTCGGTCTTTAGTGTTCCGAGACCATGTCTATACATGCCAGGCTCGTCAAGTTTAATCGAGTATTCCGCATGTGCAAAACTGTCTTGCACCCGTTGTATTTGAACGTAGAGTCTATCACACCCGATCATCACGTGGTGTCTCAACATGACGAACTGTCGCAACGATGCATACTCAGGGAGAACACTTATACCTAAAAATTTAGTGAAGGGGTCATCTTATAATGCTACCGCCGTACTAAGCAAAATAAGATGCATAAAAGATAAACATCACATGCAATCAAAATATGTGACATGATATGGCCATCATCATCTTGTCTTTTGATCTCCATCTCCAAAGCATCGTCATGATCTCCATCGTCACCAGCTCGACACCTTGATCTCCATCTTTGCGTTGTGGTCATCTCGCCAACTATTGCTTCTACAACTATTGCTAACGCATAGTGATAAAGTAAAACAATCACATGGTGTTTGCATTTCATACAATAAAGAGACAACCATAAGGCTCCTGCCGGTTGCCGATAACTTTTACAAAACATGATCATCTCATACAATAATGTATATCACATCATGTCTTGACCATATCACATCACAACATGCCCTACAAAAACAAGTTAAACGTCATCTACTTTGTTGTTGCAAGTTTTACATGGCTGCTACGGGCTTCTAGCAAGAACCATTCTTACCCACGCATCAAAACCACAACGATGATTTATCAAGTTTGCTGTTTTAACCTTCAACAAGGACCGGTCGTAGTCAAATTTGATTCAACTAAAGTAGGAGAAACAGACACCAGCCATCCACCTTTATGCAAAACTAGTTGCATGTCTGTCGGTGGAACCGGTCTCATGAACGTGGTCATGTAAGGTTGGTCCAGCCCGCTTCATCCAACAATACCGCCGAATAAAAATAAGACATTGATGGTAAGCAGTATGACGATCACTGCCCATAACTCTTTGTGTTCTACTCGTGCATATCATCTAAGCATAGACCTGGCTCTGATGCCACTGTAGGGAAACGTAGCATGCAATTTCAAAAAAATTCCTACGCTCACACAAGATCTATCTAGGAGATGCATAGCAACGAGGGGGAGAGTGTGTCTACGTATCCTCGTAGACCAAAAGCGAAAGCGTTTTGACAACGCGGTTGATGTAGTCGAACTTCTTCTAGATCCGACCGATCAAGCACCGAACGTACGGCACCTCCGAGTTTTGCACACGTTCAGCTCAATGACGTCCCTCGTCCTCTTGATCCAGCAAGGTGTCGAGGAAGTAGATGAGTTCCGCGGTGACGGTGATGGTGACGGTGACGGTGAAGTGATCCGCGCAGGGCGTCGCCTAAGCATCGCGAGAATATGACCGGGGGTGTAAACTGTGGAGGGGGGGGGGGGGCGCCGCACACGGCTAACAATTGATGTTGTCTGTTCTAGGCGCCCCCCTCCGCATATATATAGGTGGGAGGGAGAGGGGAGAGGCCAAGGGCCCCCCCAAGTGGGACCGAATCCCACTTGGGCTCCTGCCCTGGTTCGCCCCCCTTCCTTGTATAGGCGCCAGGGGAAGGAAGGGGGAGGTGGCGCCCCCACTCCCTTCCTTTCTCCCTTGAGGAGGGGAAGGAAGGAGGGACTTGCCCTTCCCCTTTCCTTTCCCTAGGGCTGGCCGTCCTGGTGGCGGGGCGCACCAGCCCCCTGTGGGCTGGTCTGTCCCTCCCTTGGCCCATTATGCCCATATCTTTGCTGGGGGTGCCCGGAACCCCTTCCGGTGACCCTATATGTACCCGGTACCCTCCGGAACACTTCTGGTGTCCGAATACCATCGTCCTATATATCAATCTTTACCTCTCGACCATTTCGAGACTCCTTGTCTTGTCCGTGATCTCATCCGGGACTCCGAACAATATGCGGTCACCAAATCACATAACTCATATAATACAATATCGTTATCGAAGTTAAGCGTGCGGACCCTATGGGTTCGAGAACTATGTAGACATGACCGAGACATTTCTGCGGTCAATAACCAATAGCAGAACCTGGATGCTCATATTGGCTCATACATATTCTACGAAGATCTTTATCCATCGAACCGTTATGACAACATACGTTATTTCCTTTGTCCGTCGGTATGTTACTTGCACGAGATTCGATCGTCGGTATCTTCATACCTAGTTCAATCTCGTTACTGGCAAGTATCTTTGCTTGTTCCATAATACATCATCATGTAACTAACTCATTAGTCACTTTGCTTGCAAGGCTTCTTATGATGTGTATTACCGAGAGGGCCCAGAGATACCTCTCCGATAGACGGGGTGACAAATCCTAATATCGATCTATGCCAACCCAAAAAACACCTTCAGAGATACCTGTAGAGCATATTCATAATCACCCAGTTATGTTGTGATGTTTGATAGCACACAAGGCATTCCTCCGGTATCCGGGAGTTGCATAATCTCATAGTCGAAGGAACATGTATTTGACATGAAGAAAGCAATAGCAATAAAATTGAACGATCATTATGCTAAGCTAATGGATGGGTCTTGTCCATCACATCATTCTCCTAATGATGTGACCCCGTTATCAAATGACAACTCATGTCCATAGTTAGAAAACCTTAACCATCTTTGATCAACGATCTAGTCAATTAGAGGCTCACTACGGACACGGTGTTTGTCTATGTATTCTCACATGTATTTAGGTTTCCGATCAATACAATTCTAGCATGAATAATAAACCTTTATCATAAATAAGGAAATACAAAATAACAACTTTATTATTGCCTCTAGGGCATATTTCCTTCAGACTCCCCCGTGTCAAAGCGCGCATACACGAAGCCAGACGCGCCCGCGCCAACTTGGAGTGCGCCATCGCGACCGCGACCATCACCTCCTCCTCATGCACGCATTCTAACACAAGGAAGGACGTTAATGGAGCAGGAGCACAGGAGGGGCCGCGGGGCTGGCAGGCTCACCATCGGTAGATCTCGCCTCTGAGACATCCTCAGAGTGATCGAGCAAGGATCGAGGACATCTTGTTGGTATAGCAGGAGCTCGAGGTTAAGGCGGTGCCAACCTCAAGCTGGCTCCTCACCTCCAAGTGGAGAACGGGGAAGGTGACTAGAAGATTCGGCCCCGTCGGCCCCTTGTGGTGGTGCGCGGCTGGCAACGGAGTCGCCGACGCCTTGAGATGCGGGTACCCGGCCGAGCTAAGCCTTGCGTATCTGAGCGATGCGACGGCCACGGCCATTGTTCGGGCGGCCTACCATGGCAGGGTGCACGCTGACGATGGATGATCGGTCGGATTTGGGAGGGGGGGGGATGGGGGTTGCGGGCGAGGGGGGAGCAACATTGTGAGAGAAGGAGAATGAGTGAGTGACGGGAGAGCAGGGGGTTTGACTTTTTAATTATGTAGCGATGGGTTTTCTGACTAGGCGGGCCGACGTGGCAGTGAGAGGGGTGGAAGGCGAGAGGGTCAGGCAGCAATGGGGTGCATTTGATGCCTTCTAGATACTACTGACGTGGTGTCGTTCAGCAGCGCCAGCACTGACACACTAGCGGTGTCGGGCTTTCACACCACGCCGCTAAATCGCACCAATTTACAAATGAATTTACACACTAGCAGCGTTAGGCTGTTCTAGTTATTTTTCTAGATTTTTGTTAAGACTTTTATCTTAAGTTCCTGCTTCCATTTGTTTGTCCCGGCTAACATGAATAGGCTTCGAAGGATTCGCATGAATCATCAGTGGCTTCTCGTTGTTCAAAATATGAATAACACTGAGTTATTCCTTGTTAATTAATCAAGTTTAGAAGTACCAGGAGTCTCTTAGGAGTCTCTTAGGCGATCTCAGCCGGTGCACCGCTTCAGTGCCGTCTTCAATGAGATATCGCGTCCACTCTGGGTCGACATAAATGTGGTGCTGACGCTCTGGACCAGTCCTTAAGCAGTATAAATGTACGACAACCGCTTCACGCAAAAGAGGGCCATGAGAAAATTTTGGGTGAGAGGGCCAGCGTTGGAGAAGGTTGGATTGTATTGTAGCCTTCCCGAATTTAAGCATCTTGAGCATCAACATTCCTCAGACGGGCGCTCCACCAATTCACAACAATGCAGAGCACCGTGGTACACCACATGCCCTTTGAAAACTTTTCTCTGTGACATATGCTTCCTTGATAAGATGAATGCATTCAAAGACACATTTGTCAATGGTTTATGCTCCTTTTTTATGCACCAGTGGCGACGTCTGATTGACATGTGCATATCTACTCAATGACAAATATCTTGCCAAAAACATTGATTGGCATACCTAAGGGCATTTCCAACGCCGACTCCCAAACCTTCCGCAACCGTCCGGACCATGTTGTACGGACCACGGAAGCCATTCAACGCGGTCCTGTATCGGTACGTTGGGTGATCCGGACGCAATTTCTCTCGCAAACCGGAGACAAACGTGGGAAGGTTTGCGGGAGTCCGGACACGCGAAACATCGCTTTCCGCCCATGGCCCACCCAATAGGAAGGTGGAGCCCGTGCTTTAGTAGCATCCCGCATTGTTTCCACGCCAAATTCCCCCACTCTCTTCTTCCACTCCCCGCCGCTCTCCGCCCAATTCCCGTTCTTTTCTCCCACCCTCTCCTTCCCTCCGCCGCCGACGCATAGAACCGTCAGAGGTGCCGGAGGATCCGAGTACCACGCTCACCCGGAAGATCAGCTCGGAGACGCGACAAAATTGCCGCGTCAAAGCCAAGGCCGCAAAGGAGGAGAATCTAAAGAAGCGGCTGGCCGCCGGTGGGCCTGGTGGTGGCGATGAGCGTGGAGGACGTGGCGGACAAGGCGGTTGGCAAGGCCGTGGCAGACACCGCCAAATGGGCGCGCCCACAGTACAGATGGCGCCATGGCCGGAGCCTTACAAACATTCGTACTACTACGCCGCCAAGTAGCTCACAAACCCCGCCGGTACGGTTCCTTACATCGTCGACGTTAACGTGGCGCCGCTCTTCTCCGAGTATTCTTCGCCGCAGCTCGTCCGGACGATGACGGCGGGTGGGGAGCAGATGGACATCCGAGAGCAGGGGAGCCGACGTACGACGCGGATAAGGAGATGCTTGATATCATCCACAACGGAGGCGAAAGAGGAGGAGGGGGCTATGAGGATGGGCAGGTGGAAAACTCGGATCCCACCTAGTCCGGTAACTACCAGCAACAGCAGTCCTACACCCAAACGGCCACGCAGCAGTCCTACACCCAGACCGGTGATGACCTTACCTAAGCATATTTGCCTCTTTTGGATTCGGCCATATAAAAATTAAGCATATTTGCTTCTTTTTTATTGTGATTGGGGATGCGATCTGGCACGAGCGTGATCCAGCGTATTGTGTAGATCAGCGTACATTTGAGTTTAAATTTACTGACGGACATATACATGCTACGGTTGGACGGCGTCCTCCCGTATCCGTGTCTGCGGACTAGTCTTCCTGTCCGGCGAACGAATACGGGAGGAAATTTACGGGTCGTCGTTGGAGCGTCACATGCTGTTTGAATATAACATGTATATTACCGTAGGAAAGAAAACTCAAACATGTTTTGCACGTTTGCATTGAATTTTTGCCTGTCCCACTCTTAACAGTATAGTACAGTACATGTGCCGTAGTTGAGAGGCATCACATACATTGTTCTTGTTCAGTGGCGCCCGTTCACCACCCGGATGAGTTGCTTCCCTTTTTCCGATGGTGCTATATAAACCCTCCGGCAACGGCGGCCTGTACAGCATCACTTCATCGATCGGTCCGTGCGTGCATTTTTTACCCCATGTCGGACAGTAAAGTAATCGGGGGCCGTTCCTTGCCGCCGGCAAATCGCTGGCAGGCGGGTGCCGGGTGGTCGTCCTCGTCGAGCCTTCCTCCGCCCGGCTGCTCCACGGTTGGTGCCAAGACCTCGCTCGCACCATCATGTAAGTAGCGCGCTTGACCTCCGATCCGGCTGCTTCGCAGTCCACGCATCATCCAGGCTTCCTTCCAATGAAGCACGCTGCATGGAGCTCCTGTCTCGTACTCGACCTCCCCTTCACGGCATCGAGAGGACCGGCCGGACGATTCACTCTTGTTCTGGTAAGATTTCCTGGTTTGCTTGGATTGGTAATTTGGGGTTTTTTTGCCTGTTCCCCATCTCTCGCCGGATCGGAAGTAACCAAGGCGTGCAAAATCACCAACGGTAGTTTCTCTCTGTTAGAAAATACTTGTCGGAGAAATGGAGATATCTAGGCGTATTTTAGTTTTAGATATATTTATTTTTATTCATTACTATGATAAGTAATTTCGGACGGAGCGAGTACAATTTATTAGTGGTATGAATTGCTTGAGGAGGTGCACCGAGCCAAATATGGTTTGCATGTTGCACGGTTGTTGTCATCTTCTGGCTGTTTTGGTACATTTCATCATTGTTTTTTGCCTTTCTTTTATAGTATTTTTGTAGAGACTATTTCCTTACCTAATGCATTTACATGCACTGGTCAACAAATAATGCATTTACATGCTGTGGTTTGGATGTTCTATGAAGACGGTTTCTTTTTAATCAAATTATCCAGCTTTATTAATTTACCAAAATACATCAAATCGAACAAACTTTGATTTTCTATGATTTTTTTTCTTTTTGACGTGGACGCGGTTCTTCTGTTGGTACCCAATATTAGATGCACAAAGGAGGAGCCCAATGGCTTGCGGCTTGCAGTCCCTCAAGCAAAACACGCACCCACAGTACTAATGGGCCAGCCAACCGTAGGCGCCGGCTTTCTTTATCTTTTTTGGGGGTTTTCCTCTGTCTTTTTGTTTTTCCCTTTGTTTCATTTTTACAGGCTTTGCTCTTTCGTCTCTTTTTTATTTTACATACTCTTTTATTTTAATTTTATTTATTTTATGTGTATTTTATTTCCTTTTTCACTTCATAAAATAATTTTGATTTAAAAAATTGTTGCATTCTTATTTCTTTTTTTTTATTTGGTGAATTTTAGAGAAAATGTAGAATAATTTGGAATTAATGAATTTTGAAAAAAAATTTATGAACAATTATTAGTTCAAAGAATATTATAAGAGGTCTGCTCAAGCCTCACTTTCCAGCCCGGAAAAACCCAAGAAACATGTGTACTGATGATATTATATGACAATAGGTATATATTGCATGATTTAATATCAAAATAGGTCATTTATTAACTTTAAATGCAAAAGTAACCATTTTCACGCCATGTGATGGCCTGGGCCTAGGCTTAGAATTTTGAGGTTGGTCTTTGCAAAGCCCGACCCAAGACCATCCATAGTCCGAACAATGCCTAGGTTGTCCCCTACAACATACTAGTTCTATTCCTTGGTCATTTTGTAGCATTTAGTATTTAGAGTATGTTTTTAAAAATGCCATCTATCGCACTTTTTATTCAAGGACATTACTACGTAGCGGCGCTGCATAAAGGTCTTCCCATGTGGCAGTTTTTCTCTTTCTTGCATGCAGCAATGACACATATGCGTGACATCATCAAAAGATTCTTTCAAATTTGAAGTTAAAAAAGTTTTATCTCCCAAACCGTAAACCCGATTGTCGATCCGCTTTCACCATTGGCTTTCTCGCAGAGAGATCTTTGAAAGTAGATCTCATGCCGGCGTGTTTCGACAAAAGAAATTGTCGGTAGTTGCCAGATTGTCATCACATATTTGCCATGTTTTATCTACTTAGTTGTCAAAATGAAATTAACTTAGCTGCCAGATTGTTGAAGGTCGGTATACACAACAAAAAGGCTTGATTCATGGAGCATGGTACTTTTGTCGGTTGATATATGTTCCTACGTATTGTTAACACTTGAATACTCACTATATAACTCTACATAACATTGCAATGTTTAAAAATATATAACATTATTGTCCAGTAACTAAACACAATCTTTATGGCAACTTGTCGCGAAAAAAAAAATCACTGAAACATGTCAACATAGGATCTTATTTTGAAGCCCTCGCTGAGATAAACTCATCGACGAAGACTGGCCGCTAATTGGATTAACAGTTTGTGCGTAAATTATTTTAAAATTTAAAAAAGGAAATTAATGCGATGATATTAGCATGATGTGTAAGATTCTTGCGTGCATGCATGTGCTCTCTCTACTATTGGAATGTCACAGCAGCGAAGTGCATGTAGGCACATGTATACAAAGTAGATTTTCCCTTTATTCGAAATCAACATATGGTTGTGTTGTTTACAATATGTAGCAAAATAAAGATACAGAGTAGACTTTCAGTCCTAATTATACCCGCTAGTTTGTGCCTCATCCTGTTAGCATCCAACAAAAAGTGATTATCGGTTATGGAACCAATTATGTGTGCCTTATGGAGACAATCCACAAGGATAGCTGTGTAAGGACTTCAAATTTCAGTACCACCATTTTCATGCATGGATAAGTTCCGACCAATCTAATCTAATCTTTTTAAGATACTAAGCTCCCAAGATTTTGGAATCTAATAATTCATCAGGGGTTGTGGGGTCACTGGGGCTCGCTTGTAAGGGTATGTGTTGTTAGTTGAGGGTTCTTAATTTTTTTCTCTTTCTTTTTTCTTCTCTTTTTGATTTTTAAATTTTATTTTTCCATATATTAATTCATGAACATTTATTAAAAATTGAACATCATTTAAAAATCCTAATACTTTCTAAATTCATGAATATGTTTAAAGTTCACAAACATTTGTAAAGATTGTGAACATTTTTCAATTTTGCGAATATTTTTTGAAATCAATGAATATTTTAAATTCTCAAATATTTTTTGAAATTCAAGGATTTTTTAATTTGCAACATTTTAAAAATCCGTGAACATATTTTGATTAACGAACTTTTTCCAAAAAAATAATCGACTTTTTACAAGATAGCAGTGGAGCAAGTGGGAGAAAAAAAATACTAAGTGAGCAAATGGAGTAGGGAGCCGAGATGAGCGAGCGAGAGCTTTGTAGGCAAGCCCATGTGAACACTATATTAGCAAATTCCACAGTTTTAACATGGAATAGGAGCTCCCAAGGGGCTCACACAACGACGACTGGCTGACACTGAGGCCAAAACACAATCACGCACTAAACAACTTCACTCTCCTCTTAGACCTCTGAAAATCACCAATGTTTTCAAGCATTTTGAGGCCTCTGTGTAACACCATGCCTCAACAATGGTAGCCAGATTTTAGCCGAGTTTAGATGTTACTTCAAAGCTCTAAACCCTGTGTTTGGCATAGAATTGGATTATGATAATCCACCTTTCCAGCACAAGGTTTTGTCTGCTTGTTCTGGTATCTACTTTTTTGTCATTTTTGTGGTTATATTACCAGAGCATATTATAAAATAAATTCATCACAACACAATGCAGGAACCGTGACTAGCACTTGGCCACCATGCCAAAAAAAAAACTGTTAAGAATCACGGGTGGAATCAGATTCACGGGAAGGGTGTATGGGAGCGAACGATTGCATCGTTGCCTAGGAGGGTGCACGGGAGTGTGCTCCATGAAAATTGCCACATGTCACCAGTGTTAAGATTCCCAGGTGGAATCAGATGCACCAAAGAGTTGTTCCCCGAAAAACCACTCCCGAACGTCAGTTCTATAACATTTCCGCCGTTTTATTAAGCATTTATGGCCATAACACCTATGTATAAATTAAGCCCCAAGGTACCAGCACATTTCACTCTCTTCATTCATTTCTATAAGAGCATGGCTAATAATAAAGCCAAGTGTTCTGGGGGGGGGGGGGGGGGGGGGGGGGGGGGGTGTGTTGTTGCCATCATATAAACTGTATATACATGAGTGATGCATCGGCTGATTCGTGTCACACATGTGCTTTCTTCAAACAGCTACTACTGAGAGGATGTTTGTACGAGAAAATGCAAGTCTCCAAAACACGGTATGGACATCACTATTGGTCATAATTGGATCATTTTTATCTCCACTAAATATTATGTTGCATACATACAAACTAGGAGCGGTTATCTAGAATAAGGAAGCAACTCCTAAGACCTGAATTGTCTCCATCATCATACGACACCGCATGGGTGGCTATGGTGCCCTTGTCAGGCTCCCCTCATATTCTATGCTTCCCTCAGTGTGTTGAATGGATACTACAAAACTAACGAAGAAATAGATCTTGGGGTCAGAGTCAAGTAGAGTCCTCAGTTGACAAGGACATCCTTTCATCCACATTGGCTTGTGTACTTGCACTTAAGAGATGGAACATTGGTACAAAACATATCCAAAGAGGTATGAATAAAGACGATTTACTTTTTGTTGTTTTATGTATTTGATGGTCTTGATGTAATGAAAATGATACTAACAGGTCTGCGCTTTATTGGAAAGTATTTCTCTGTTGTCATGGATGAGCAAATTGTTGCTCCCATAGGCTTCAATGTCATTTTTCCTGGTATGCTTAGCCTTGCCATTGGGATGGGTTTGGAATTTCCTGTTCGACAAACGCATGTTCATGGGATTCTTCACCTCCGGGAGATGGAACTGAAAAGGTTTGGCATTGTCAATTCTGGCATGAAAATTGTGCCATATTTCCTTATCTTGTCTGTACTGTAGTGACACCTGGTTCTTGTAGTTTGTTTCCATTGACTACTTATGTTAATGGAAATTTATTATCTACTTTGTTTCTTACTTCCCTTTTGAGAAGATGAAGTTCATTAACAAGTTTATTTTTTGAAAGTTTTGCTAAGAACCTCAATTTGAAAGGGGTAATGTGGTCAGATGCGATTCATATTCGTCTTCTCTCCTTACTTATGAATCATCAATTAGAATTTGAGTATGGTATGTATATATTGACCTAATTCAGACTTGCTAGGGATAAATCTTATGGAAAAGAAGCATATATGGCCTATATTTGTGAAGGGTTAGGAAACATCTTGGACCGCGATAAAGTTATGAAGTTCCAGAGGAAGAATGGGTCGTTGTTCAACTCTCCTTCAGCAACTTCTGCTGCTTTAATCCACAATTATGATGACAAAGCCCTCGAGTACCTAAATTCTCTTGTTAGTAAATTTGGTAGTTCAGGTGGGTTTTCCGACCATTTCTTGTCGGGGTAATTTGCAAGGGTACTACATGTTTCTTGAATCTAATGAAATTCGACTTTTGCAGTGCCAACTGTATATCCAATAAATATATATTGTCAGCTTTCAATGGTGGATTCTCTTGAGAAGATTGGGATATCTCAACATTTTCTTAATGAGATAAAGGGCATCCTCGACGTGACATATAGGTAGTGACTAGTGACCAAGGATATTTATCTTTTGTACTCCCTCCGTCCCACAATGTAAGACGTTTTTACAAGCTATTGATTGTAAAACTTAACTGTATTCCCTTTTCAGTTTGTGGTTACATAGAGATGAGGAAATCATGCTGGATGTAGAAACATGTGCAATGGCATTTCGTCTTTTACGTATGAACGGATATGGTGTTTCCTCTGGTACTTCCTTGGACAGGAATTCCCTATCTTATTAATATTATCTTGCTCTTCATAATAATACTACTAACTGCACATGTGCAGGACACATCTTGAGTTACATTAATTAAACAAGAAAATTAAATATTTATTTAAATTTACATAACATGCATAACTCCAATACTAAAGACATGAACCTGTTTATTACTAAATAAGTAGCTTGTAAGAAAATTATTTGATCAAGAGAAGGTAATGCATACAAAACGAAATTTGTATTGTTCTATTACAGGCCAGAAGTACAATTAAGATGCTATAGACTGGACAAAAGAGGGACTATTATTTGTCCAAAGCCATTGGATGCAGAATTCTGGAACTAGATTGAATGTCTGGGTAGCATAGATCAAAAGTATCGCATCCAGCTCGTTCCTTTTCTATTCTATTGTTATATTTGACCCAATAATTACTATTCAATGCAGATGAGTTGTCTCATGTTTATGAAGCCTCCACATTCCATAATTCACTTCAAGGATATTTAAGTGATACAGAATCAATAATGGAATTATACAAGGCCTCAAAAGTGAGTGTATCAGAAAATGATTTGGTACTAGATAACACAAGCCACTGGTCAGGCAGCTTATTGACAGAAAAGATGCTCTCTGATGGGGTGCAAACAAGGCCAATCTTCGGAGAGGTGCTTGCAGGAAATTAAAAGTTCAAAAAATTAATTGATTCGTTATGTTGTTGGGAGTTCAGCTTCTGTTCATTAATGTTCTTTTTATAATTGTAGGTGGAATATGCTCTCAAATTTCCCTTTTATGCCACAATGGAACATTTAGACCACAAGAGGAACATTGAGCACTTTGATACCAGAGGTTCTCGGATGTTAAAGACAGAATACATGTAAGTGTCTCATTTCTCAAAAATAATAGGCCGTCTAGGAGTTAAAACTTCTTTTTTGGGTTGAATCAGGAAATGCCGGGTCAACCAAGATTTTCTTGCTTTGGCAGTTGAAGATTTCACCTTATCTCAATCTATTTACCAGGATGAACTCCTTCATCTTAGAAGGTATTCGAAAGTTATGCTCCTTTTTCTTATTAACTTCCTTTGTTGAGCAATTTGCAAAATTTTGTTGCAACAGGTGGGCGAAGGATCACAAGCTGGACAAGCTACAGTTTGTACGACAGAAGCTGACGTATTGTTACCTCGCAGCAGCTGCTACCTTATTCCCTCCTGAACTGTCTGATGCTCGCATTTCATGGGCCAAAAATTCTGTACTCGCAACTGCTGCTGATGACTTCTTTGATATTGTGGGGTCAAAGGAAGAGTTGGAAAATCTTGTAGCACTAGTTGAGAAGTACGATTCCTTTGACTTCACATCTTCGTCTGTTCTTTCTTTGTTGGTACCGCGGACTGTGGGTGTGTATCTACATAGTCTTATATAGGACTAGCATGGAGGGAAGTCATTCCTCAATCCTTTCATAGAGAACCGAGTAATGCTCAAGTAGCTAGAGCGCAAGGTGTGTGTGTGTGTGTGTGTGTGTGTGTGTGTGTGTGTGTGTTGATTAAAGATGCCGCGGAGGCTTCTCCCTAGTTTTTTTTAGGGAAGGCCTCTCCCCAATTGGCCCTTCGTTTCTTAACTAGTGCTAGTGCATCATGCATATATAACATGTCATTTTTGTCTGATTTCCTAATTGTTGTCTTAGGTGGGATGAGCACTCCAAAGATGAGTTCTACTCTGAGCAAGTGAAAATATTATTTTGTGCTATCTATACTACAGTGAACCAACTTGGAGCATTGGCTTCTGCAGTCCAAAACCGTGACGTTAAAAAGCACATGATAGAATTAGTGAGTTTCATGTGCATCACCTGATTTTGAAGTTCATTTGTGTTCGGCGTTGACATTTGGATTTCATCGGCAGTGGGTACAACTACTAAGGTCTATGATGACCGAGGCAGAATGGCGGATGAGACGATATGTGCCAACTATTGAAGAATACGTGGAAAATGCAGTTGTGTCATTCGCACTGGGGCCCATTGTGCTCATAACAATGTATTTCGTCGGGCAAAAGCTCTTTGGATGTGTTGTCAAAGATGAAGAGTACAACACATTATTCAGGCTAATGAGCAAATGTGGTCGTCTCCTCAACGACATCCAAGGCTTTGAGGTATTTGGGCCCTTTTACAGCTAAAAGTGTGCGTCTAATAAGATCTAGTATAGCTGTGTAAGCATATGACTGTTTCATTCTTCGTTGATGTGGCTACACATATCCCTACATGCAAATTCATCTATCTTGGTATACAAAATTATTTTGTGAGATTAGGGGCACCATAATAATCTTATATATACAAATCTTGACAAAAAATCAAATGTGTAGTCATTCATGATACTATTAAGGACAACTTTGATTAGTGTGATCGCAAAAACACGTGAATAGAAAATGTGCTTGCAGTATATGATTGAAAGGGTGTTTGATTTCCAAGAGATTCGGGTGGATGAAAACTTTTTGATGAAATCTAGTTCAAATAAATCATAAGGGGAAAATTGATACAGTATGCAATCCTATGAATCAAACAACACACATAGGAAAAAAATCCTTAGATTTAGGATCCTTCAAAACTCCTTTAAAAATCTAGAATGAAAAAGGGCTAAGGGTTTAGAACAATGTAATCTCATATTCGCTCTGAGAATTTAGAAGTTTACTCATCATTTTTGCGTAGTTTATCCTTCTACATTGTAATCGTGTTGTTCTGACATATATTTGATCTATTGTTGCAGAGGGAGAGCAGTGAGGGAAAACTAGATAGTGTTTCACTGCTTGTTCTACATGGTGATGGTTCTATATCCATAGAAGCGGCTAAAGAGTCGATAATAAGATCCATAGCCTCATGTAGAAAAGACTTACTAAGGTTAGTCCTTAAGGAAGAGTGTAGTTCCTAGACCATGCAGGGAGCTGTTCTGGAAGATGTGCAAGACATGCCACGTGTTCTTCTCTCACACCGATGCATTTACCTCCCCAAGCGAGATGGTCGGCGCAGTGAATGCAGTAATCAGCGAGCCCCTCAAGCTCCAGATTAGCAATACATCTTTGCCTATGCATTCAGAAAGATAAAGATTGTGAGTATTTTTACCATGTTCATATTGGTCAACTGGTAAGGTGCACTCTTAAATAACAGAACTCGGATGCAGTAGCTGTTGCAGTAGAAACAATACCAGTTGGTTTTTAACAGCTTTGATGTGAAGCTTAATCTTGAAGGAAGATTGGTCTCTGGTACTACAGTTTTTTTACTATTTCGCGTGTAAAGTTGGTGTCTGTCTCGGCGTTGTACTTGTTGGTGGTGCATTTTTCCCATCATGATGCAAATATTTGCTGGTTCCATTGTCTAGAAAATAGCAGGATCCATCTGTATGGATCTTCCACGTTCCTTGATTCACTAATAATGTCTTTTCAATAAGGACGTCCGATCCGATCCGATCAATATCTAGCAGAGGCGGGAGATCTTTCTATACTGTAAACTGTGTAGCGTTGACGCAAAGTAAGACGGAAGGTATCTGAACTTGAAAGTTCTCTATCCCAAGCATTCAAACTAATTCATGGTGCTAGTCTTCATATCTCTCTTACAGCATTTCTAACCGATTCCCTAAAAATAAAGAAGGATCCGGTGAAGTAAACCCTAGTGGAATATTTTTACTTCACTAAGTTTTGGCTGGACCTAGTCGATCACTAAATATAACGGAGTAAGACTTACTTTTGGTTCATACATTTCGTCGAACACCTGCTATGCACCCCCGCGACGATGGTGACCAAGCCAGCACGGCTAGTGAGCACGCCGGACACACCGTACGTCGCCGGTCTCCTCGTCGCACCGTCATGTGGGTCGGGGTGTTCGACGGGAGGGCACCAGCAGCGTCAAGGACCTCACCGCGCCGCTGCCCCAGGTCGTGCATCATCAAGGATTGCCAGCCTTGCTCGAAACGGGATGTAGTCCGAGAGTGCGGCCTGGCGGTCCCATTCGAGGACGGCGCCGTAGATGGAGCCGTCGCGCTCGTCAACGAGTGCTTGGACCAGCCTGTACTTTGAACGAGCACCACCACTGCGGCGCAAGGCTCCACCAGGCTCGTCCTGCGCGAGCGTCACCGGGTGGGGACTCGCCGCCGACGGCATGGGCTAGGGGTCCGGGGAGGGGGGCGAGCAGAGGTGGAGACTCGCCGCCGGTGGCAGCGGGCGGAGTGTGGGGGGAGGGGGCGGGAAGAGGTGGGGGGACATGGTAACGAGGGCGGACAAGCGCAGAAAATTTTCCTCCGGACCGTTTCGCTCGAGTATATTCGCTCCTTCGGTGCGGGTTGGAGCATTCTCATATATACGTTTTGGGATCGGTTAGAGTTGCTCTTACTAAGTTTTTGTATTTCCTTTATCTGCGGATGATTTCAGGATGGGAATGGATCGGGTCGGCCCGCCAGGTCGCTGACCCGATTCAAAAGTTTGAGGCCAATGGGTCATGTCGGTCGGTCTTAAATGAGATTTGGGTCAACAGGACCGGCACCGTGTGACCTACTGGGTCAGCCAGGTCGGCTCATCTTAGCCTTATACGTGGTTTTTTATACTGCATGAAGTGCTGAACTAGGAGCCACACTGCATCTTGTTATTTCACCGCGTAGATTTGTCCACTGACCAGTGCTCGCTCTAACGGTCTCCTGTAGCTAATTGTGGCGACTTGTTTCCTGTGCATTATCGATCAAAGTTTGCCGGCACCCTGTTTCCTAGGCTTCTGAGTTGTTATTGAGAAACATAAGTTTAGCTTGTTTGATTTCCACCGATCGGCAAAGAGGCTTGGTTGGCTGAGCGCCGGTGCATGCCCTTCTTTTTTCCGAATACACACAAGTGTGCGTATCATATATTGAAGATAGAAAAAGGGGGAAGAGCCCCTCCGCTTTTTACAATGTGTGGGTACACGCGACACACATCTCACTCCACCCTCTAGCTTGGAAGACTACTACTCGCCCTCTGCCCACCTAAGTGCCGCCTTGAGGAGAACATCCTCGCTACTCAACAATCCCGCTTGTTGCCACAATTCATATTCTCTCGCTATCTTACATAACACATCCCACATGCATGGTGTTTTGCCGCCGAACACAATTGCATTGCGGTGCTTCCATATCTCCCACAGGGCGAGGAGGCAAACTGCTCTCATTGTCTTTGCTTTTCGCGTCTGCATGTGTTCTTGGCCGTTTCTTGCGCACCATTCCGGTAGGGACTCTCCGGCGTGCGGCTCGCCGTGTGGCACGCCCAGCTCAGGTAGGATTTTCCACTACAAGAAATATGTCAACTTGTGACCATCACTATTGTTCACTGAAAGGTCATTGTTTTTCATTTGCGACATTTTTGTGACCAAAAACAGATGGTCAAAAGCTGGCCGTCGTAAACTGAAATTCACGACGTTCTCTGTGAGAAGGTGTTGGGGAACGTAGTATTTCAAAAAAATTCCTACGATCACGCAAGATCTATGTAGGAGAAGCATAGCAACGAGCGGGGAGAGTGTGTCCACGTACCCTTGTAGACCGAAAGCGGAAGCGTTTAGTAACGCAGCTGATGTAGTCGAACGTCTTCGCGATCCAACCGATCCAAGTACGGAACGCACGGCACCTCCGCGATCTGCACACGTTCAGCTCGCTGACGTCCCTCGAACTCTTGATCCATTTAAGGCCGAGGGAGATTTTCGTCAGCACGACGGCGTGGTGACGGTGATGATGAAGTTACCGGCGCAGGGCTTCGCCTAAGCACTACGACGATATGACCGAGGTGGAAAACTGTGGAGGGGGGCACCGCACACGGCTAAAGATCAACTTGTGTGTCTATGGGGTGCCCCCTGGCCACGTATATAAAGGAGGGGGAAGAGGAGGCCGGCCTAGGAGGGGCGTGCCTATAGGGGGAGTCCAACTAGGGTTCCCAATCCTAGTTGGAGTCCCCTTCCTTTTCCAAGAGGGGAGAGAGGGAAGGAGTAGGAGAGGGAGAAGGAAAGAGGGGGGGTGCCGCCCCCTCCGTAGTCCAATTCGGACCAGCCCATGGGGGGGCACGCGGCCTCCCCTTGTGGCCCTTCTCTCCTTTCCACTAAGGCCCATGAAGGCCCAATACTTCCCCCGGCGAATTCCCGTAACTCTCCGGTACTCCGAAAAATACCCGAACCACTCAGAACCTTTCGGATGTCCGAATATAGCCTTCCAATATATCGATCTTTACGTCTCGACCATTTCGAGACTCCTCGTCATGTCTGTGATCTCATCTGGGGCTCCGAACAACCTTCGGTACATCAAATCACATAAACTCATAATACAAATCGTCATCGAACGTTAAGCGTGCGGACCCCACGGGTTCGAGAACTATGTAGACATGACCGATACACATCTCCGGTCAATAACCAATAACGGAACCTGGATGCTCATATTGGTTCCTACATATTCTACGAAGATCTTTATCGGTCAAACCGCATAACAACATACGTTGTTCCCTTTGTCATCGGTATGTTACTTGCCCAAGATTCGATCGTCGGTATCACCATACCTAGTTCAATCTCTTTACCGGCAAGTCTCTTTACTCGTTCCGTAATACTTCATCCCGCAACTAACTCATTAGTCACATTGCTTGCAAGGTTTATAGTGATGATAATTACCGAGAGGGCCCAGAGATACCTCTCCGACAATCGGAGTGACAAATCCTAATCTCGATCTATGCCAACTCAACAAACACCATCGGAGACACCTGTAGAGCTTCTTTATAATCACCCAGTTATGTTGTGACATTTGATAGCACACTAAGTGTTCCTCCGGTATTCGGGAGTTGCATAATCTCATAGTTAGAGGAACATGTATAAGTCATGAAAAAAGCAATATCAATAAAACTTAATGATCATTTGAAGGAAATATGCCCTAGAGGCAATAATAAAGTTGTTATTTATATTTCCTTATTTCATGATGAATGTTTATTATTCATGCTAGAATTGTATTAATCGAAAACCTAGTACATGTGTGAATACACAGACAAAACAAAGTGTCCCTAGTATGCCTCCACTTGACTAGCTCGTTTATCAAAGATGGTTATGTTTCCTAACCATAGACATGTGTTGTCATTTGATGAACGGGATCACATCATTAGGAGAATGATGTGATAGACAAGACCAAGTTTCGTTGCTATTGCTTTCTTCATGACCTATACATGTTCCTCAGACTATGAGATTATGCAACTCCCGAATACCGGAGGAACACCTTGTGTGCTATCAAACGTCACAATGTAACTGGGAGATTATAAAGATGCTCTACAGGTGTCTCCGAAGGTGTTTGTTGGGTTGTCATAGATCGAGATTAGGATTTGTCACTCCATGTATTGGAGAGGTATCTCTGGGCCCTCTCGGTAATGCACATCACTATAAGCCTTGCAGGCAATGTGACTAATGAGTTAGTTGCGGGATGATGCATTACGGAACGAGTAAAGAGACTTGCCGGTAACGAGATTGAATTAGGTATGATGATACCGACGATCGAATCTCGGGCAAGTAACATACCGATGACAAAGGGAACAACGTATGTTGTTATGCGGTTTGACCGATAAAGATCTTCGTAGAATATGTAGGAACCAATATGAGCATCCAGGTTACGCTATTGGTTATTGACCGGAGATGAGTCTCGGTCATGTCTACATAGTTCTCGAACCCGTAGGGTCTGCACGCTTAACGTTCGGTGACGATCGGTATTATGAGTCCCGGATATGATCACGGACATGATGAGGAGTCTTGGAATGGTCGAGACATAAAGATCGATATATTGGAAGGCTATGTTTGGACATCGGAATGGCTCCGGGTGAGTTCCGGCATTTACCGGAGTACCGAGGGTTACCGGAACCCCCCCGGGGAGTATACGGGCCCTAATGGGCCTTAGTGGGAGAGAAGAGAAGGCAGCCTAGGAGCCCCCCCCCCAAGCCCAATCCGAATTGGGTGAGGGGGCCGGCCCCCCTTTCCTTTCTCCTTCCCTCTCTTCCTTCTATTCCTAGTGGGACTAGGAAAGGGGGAGTCCTACTCCTACTAGGAGGAGGACTCCTCCCCCCTTGGCGCGCCTAGAGAGGCCGGCCGGCCTCCCCCTCCCTCCTTTATATACGTGGGGAGGGGGGCACCCTAGAACACACAAGTTGATCATTGATCTCTTAGCCTGTGCGGCCGCCCTCCACCATAATCCACCTCGGTCATATCGTTTCAGTGCTTAGGCGAAGCCCTGCACCGGTAGCTTCATCATCACCGTCGTGCTGACGAAGCTCTCCCTCGACACTCAGCTGGATCGAGAGTTCGTGGGACGTCACCGAGCCGAACGTGTGCAGATCGCGGAGGTGTCGTGCTTTCGGTACTAGGATCGGTCGGATCGTGAAGACGTACGACTACATCAACCGCGTTGTCATAACGCTTCCGCTTACGGTCTACGAGGGCACATGGACTACACTCTCCCCTCTCGTTGCTATGCATCACCATGATCTTGCGTGTGCGTAGGAAAATTTTGAAATTACTGCGTCCCTCAACAGTGGCATCTGAGCCAGGTCTATGCGTAGATGTTATATGCACGAGTAGAACACAAGTGACTTGTGGGCGATAATAGTCATACTGCTTACCAGCATGTCATACTTTGATTCGGCGGTATTGTTGGATGAAGCGGCCCGGACCGACATTACGCGTATGCTTATGCGAGACTGGTTCTACCGACGTGCTTCGCACATAGGTGGCTGGCCGGCGTCAGTTTCTCCAACTTTAGTTGAATCGAGTGTGGCTACGCCCGGTCTTTGTTGAAGGTTAAAACAGCACATACTTGACGAAAAATCTTTGTGGTTTTGATGCATAGGTAAGAACGGTTCTTGCTCAGCCGTAGCAGCCACGTAAAACTTGCAACAACAAAGTAGAGGACGTCTAACTTGTTTTTGCATGGCATGTTGTGATGTGATATGGTCAAGACATGATGCTAAATTTTATTGTATGAGATGATCATGTTTTGTAACAGAGTTATCGGCAACTGGCAAGAGCCATATGGTTGTCGCTTTATTGTATGCAATGTAATCGCCCTGTAATTGTTTTTACTTTATCACTAAGCGGTAGCGATAGTCGTAGAAGCAATAGTTGGCGAGACGACAACGATGCTACGATGGAGCTCAAGGTGTCGCGCCGGTGACGATGGTGATCATGACGGTGCTTTGAAGATGGAGATCAAAGGCACAAGATGATGATGGCCATATCATATCACTTATATTGATTGCATGTGATGTTTATCCTTTATTCATATTATTTTGCTTAGTTCGACGGTAGCATTATAAGACGATCTCTCACTAAATTTCAAGGTACAAGTGTTCTCCCTGATTATGCACCATTGTGAAAGTTTGTCGTGCCGAGACACCACGTGATGATCGGGTGTGATAAGCTCTACGTTCACATACAACGGGAGCAAGCCAGTTTTGCACACGCAGAATACTCGGGTTAAACTTGACGAGCCTAGCATATGCAGATATGGCCTCGGAACACTGAGACCGAAAGGTCGAGCGTGAATCATATAGTAGATATGATCAACATAGTGATGTTCACCATTGAAAACTACTCCATCTCACGTGATGATCGGACATGGTTTAGTTGATATGGATCACGTGATCACTTAGATTATTAGAGGGATGTCTATCTAAGTGGGAGTTCTTTAGTAATATGATTAATTGAACTTTAATTATCATGAACTTAGTCCTGATAGTATTAGCATATCTATGTTGTAGATCAATAGCTCGCGATGTAGCTCCCCGTTTATTTTTGATATGTTCCTAGAGAAAACTATGTTGAAAGATGTTAGTAGCAATGATGCGAACTAGGTCCGTGATATGAGGATTATCCTCATTGCTGCATGGAAGAATTATGTCCTTGATGCACCGCTAGGTGACGGACCTATTGCAGGAGCAGATGCAGACGTTATGAACGTTTGGCAAAGCTCGATATGATGACTACTTGATAGTTTAGTGCAACATACTTTACGGCTTAGAACTGGGACTTCAAAAACATTTTGAATGCCACGGAGCATATAAGATGTTCCAAGAGTTGAAATTGGTATTTCAGACTCATACCCGAGTCGAGAGGTATGAGACCTCTGACAAGTACTTTGTCTACAAGATGGAGGAGAATAGCTCAACCAGTGAGCATGTGCTCAGATTGTCTGAGTACTACAATCGCTTGAATCAAGTGGGAGTTAATCTTCCAGATAAGATAGTGATTGACAGAGTTCTCTAGTCACTATCACCAAGTTACTAGAACTTCGTGATGAACTATAATATGTAAGGGATGACGAAAACGATTCCCGAGCTCTTCGCGATGCTGAAATCAGCGAAGGTAGAAATCAAGAAAAGCATCAAGTGTTGATGGTTAACAAGACCACTAGTTTCAAGACAAGGGCAAAGGGATAGAAGGGGAACTTCAAGAAGAACGGCAAGCAAGTTGCTGCTCAAGTGAAGAAGCCCAAGTCTGGACCTAAGCCTAAGACTGAGTGCTTCTACTGCAATGGAAATGGTCACTGGAAGTGGAACTACCCTAGATACTTGGCGGATAAGAAGGATGGCAAAGTGAACAAAGTTATATTTGATATACAAGTTATTTATGTGTACTTTACTAGTGTTTATAGCAATCCCTCGGCATTTGATACTGGTTCAGTTGCTAAGAGTAGTAACTCAAAACGGGAGTTGCAAAATGAAGAGAAACTAGTTAAAGGTGAAGTGACGATGTGTGTTGGAAGTAGTTCTAAGAATGATATGATCATCATCGCACACTCCCTATACTTTCGGGATTAGTGTTGAACCTAAATAAATGTTATTTGGTGTTTGCGTTGAGCATGAATATGATTTGATCATGTTTATTGCAATAAGGTTATTCATTTAAGTTAGAGAATAATTGTTGTTCTGTTTACATGAATAAAACCTTCTATGGACATACACTCAATGAAAATGGTTTGTTGGATCTCGATCGTAGTGATACACATATTCATAATATTGAAGCCAAAAGATGCAAAGTTAATAATGATAGTGCAACTTATTTGTGACACTGCTGTTTAGGTCATATCGGTGTAAAGCGCATGAAGAAATGTTACATCCCAAATTTCCAATTTGGAATGTTATACATAGATCATTCATGCATATCATATTTTTGCTGCATTTCGTTTCGCGATCCTCGAAATCCTAAGCAACTCAAGGACCCTCGGAGAGAGTTGGGGATTTCCCTTATTTCATATTTGAATTTTATCAAATATTGAAACGAGGATTATTTGTTTTAATTATTTTTCTCTCCAAAAATATTTCGTATTCAAATATATGAGAGGAGATAATATGACTTCTCCAAAATAAATGAATATTGGAGGAAAAATATTAAAATCAAATACTGGATTTTATTCGGAGTTTTTCGCTATTTTATTTGAATTAGGAAAATATGCGTTTTTCAAAATTGCCTTTTAGGCCCAAATAAATGTTCACCTTGTCCGGCCTATTTTTAGAGGATGAGGAAAATTTATTTCGGGGTTTTATGAGTCCATTTAGTATTTCTTTTCTTCCTTTTTCTGCACGTCGGAATTATTTAAAAAAAAGTGAATCGACTCCGGGCCGTAACCGGCCAGGACTCCTTGGGCCGGCCTTTAAAGCCTGAGACCCCGAGCCCCGAGCCAGCCCAGCCGCCCGGCGCCCTAACCCTAATCCCACCGCCGCCGCCGCCCGCGCAGCCGCCGCCGCCCCGCGCCGCAGCCGCCGCCGCCCGCCGATGCCGCCACCGCCCCGCACCGCGCCGCCGCCCGCCGCGCCGGGGACGCCGGACCTCGCCGGACCCGAGGTAGCCGCCTCGATTTTCATGAGAAAACCGTTTTGGTTTTTTCCGAAACCCTAGATCCGTTTTTTATATAGATCCGGTTCGGTTTATTTTCGGTTTAGTTATTTAGCGAACGCCCGTTTTACGTTCGTTTTAATGAACGGTTTTCACCGTTTAACTGCAGACAACGAATGTTCGTTCGTTAGCCTGTTCGTCAGTTTTCTTTTTCTCGGATTTTCCGCGATTATTTTCGATCGCGATTTCTGATCCGATTTTCGTTTTAGTTTATCTTTTCGCTCGTTTATCGGAATCAGGCGATTCAAGTGCCTAGATCTTCGTCTCGAAACCCTCTTTCTGTTTAACCAACTTGAACTAGATTTTGGTACTGTAAAATTTGACTTTAGTTCAGATTAGTAAACGGATCTTGTTTCTTTCGCAGTTTGAGTTTCGTTGCTCTGTTTGATTTGATTCTTTTTGCAAACCGGAGTTCTTAAGTTGAACTTTCTGGTAAATTCTTCTTACTTGAGTTTTGCCCGTGCGTATTTGCTTGATTGCTTATGCATGCTATTGTTTGTTTGCGATAGAATTCCCGGAGTGCGAAGCGTGCTACTACGAGTCCCTAGGTTTTGCGGATCGTCAGCAAGGCAAGTAACACATTGATCATACTTCTTTCATACCCAGTATTTATGCATTAGTTCCAATCCTCAAACATTGCATGATTAGGATGTGATTAACATGTGGGTTGGGAAGTAGTTGATGAGGTAGAACCTATTGCCCTGTTATATTCAAACCTTGGGATTACTTCTACGTATTGCTTATATTGCTATGCTATGCTCGTAGACGTGGATTGGGTTTGAGTGTATCCATGACAGATGTGAGATTGTTAATTAATGGTTCAACTTAAGGTGGCAACTTTAATACACATCTGGGTGGATTGCTTGTCGGGCACCTGGAGAATCCAGTGTTGTCCTAGGATATCCTGGAGTACCCGTGTGATCATCCTAAGGTCCGCCACCCAGGCTCAAAGGGAACTGAGATATGTTCATGCTAGAAACTTCCGTGTGCAGCCACAAGCTATTATGGGCTCTAGCATAGTTGAGTAAGTTGCGTGAGCTCTTGAAGAGGTGGATCAGCAGGTAGAGGGATGTAGGTTGGTATGGTCTACCCGGAGTAAAGAGTTAATGTTTTCTGAAAGACTGTGTCTCGGTCATCCATTTTTCAAACACCATGTAGTGCGAGAAATCCAACGGAGGCGATCGAGTCTTGTGGGGAAAAGTGCGCAAACCTTAGAGTATACAATCTAATCATGGTTAGCCGTGTCCCCGGTTATGGACAATCTTGAGTATCTAGTACTTGGAGTATCCTAAGTATCTCATCACTCTAAATTAATATTGTTGGGTTGATAATTACTTTAATTGGGATTGAGTTGGAGGAACCTTCTCAATGATGTTTCAACTACCATGATAGTTAAATAAAATCTATTCCTTTGTTGTAGGGAAAAATTGGCTTTTCGCAAAAACTATAGCCATAGAGCTTTCCACCAGCCAAATAAGCATGTAGTGATAGCATTATTCTGTTCTTGCTCTACTGTGTTATATTGCCAGCATATTCCATATGCTGACCCGTTTTCTGGCTGCAACATATTATGTTGCAGACTTTTCAGACGAAGAGTAATGTTCGTTAGGCCGTTGCCGTGCAGCTCAGCTATGCCGTTGGAGTTGATGGACTCACTTTATCTTCCAAGCCTTCCGCTGTTATCATATTAGATGGCCTTAAGCCATATCTATTATAATAAGTTCTCTTTTGAGACATTCGATGTAATAAGTGTGTGATTGCTACTCTGTTATAAATCCTTCGAGTACTGTGTGTGTCAGCATTACCGATCCAGGGATGACACTGAAGCACAGAGACTTGACCGTTTGAGGTCGGGTCGCTACAATATGGTATCAGAGCACACGCTGAGTGTAGGACACGACCACTAAGCTAAAAGCCCTAGATCACTCTTCTCTTCTCATTTCTGACTCCTCTCCATCTTCTACTCCTTAGGATGGCGGATTTGAAGAACAAGTTTGCACAACCGGATGAAGACACACCCTTTGGACGCCACCTGAAGGAAGTCACTAGGTACTTGAACATCGGAATACCAAGCTTCACCGGGACATACAACGCCACCTTACCAGAAGAGGAGCGATGGATGATTCAAGTTCAAGTTCCAGGAAGGACGTTCTCGCCAACCACCAAGCCCATAGAATTTTCTTTTGAAGCACCCACCTGGAGTCTAGGCAAGAGCATGGCAGCGCACATTACCATGGGATGCATTGGAGAAGTCTACAACAAGGATCTTAAGGACACTATCTACCAAATATGTGGGCGCCGAGATGAGCAATGGGAGATGATCAGCACCAAGAAGGACATATCCATTGCAGCTTTTATCCAGGAGTTAAACCAACACATTCGACGCCAGGAGAATCAGATGTGCACGGACATGATAGATTTGAAGAAGGCGACGACAAGGATCATCGAGCTGGAAGAAGAACTCAAGTCTACACGCGATGGAAATGAGGAGGAAATTGCAACACTATTGCAGAAGAATGACGACCTGATAAAGAAGATCGGAGTATTCATGGGAGATCCCGCGCCGGGAGAAGAGGACGACGATCGCACTTGCCTGGAGAACTACATCATCATCGACGACACAGACTCCGACACCAGTGATGATGACTTTGAAGACGAAGCTGGAGCAGACATCATGGAGTCTTCTACCGATCAAAATTTCTAGACGACCACCAAATGATAGTAGTATTTCCCCCATGTATATAGTGGTAGTTGAGCACTTTTACGATAGTTCTAGACCGTTTGTATGCCCTTGCTTGATTGATTGAGTGAAATGTTTGTGTTTGTCTCATGTGCATATGGGTAGTGCTTTCTCACTAGACCCCTTTTCTATTCTAATCTCTACCCTCTAAACCCGCCAGATGCCTCCGAGACGTGACACCAGATTTGCCTTCCCGCCAGAGCTCACTCAGTTGATCCAGCAGCAGAATGCCTTGATGCAATTGCTAGTCCAGAACCAAGGCAACAACAACAACAACAACCCGTCTCCAGTTGACAACTTAGCTCGCTTTTTGAGGTTGCAGCCGCCGGTGTTTTCCAGTAGCACCGAGCCTATAGTTGCTGATGATTGGCTACGCCGTATTGGAAGGGAGTTGACAACCGTAGGATGCACAGATGCTGAGAAGGTGCGCTTTGCCGCACATCAATTGGATGGACCAGCAGCCTCATGGTGGGAGAATTATACGACCACTTTCCCCATAGCCAACGTCACTTGGGATCAGTTTCAGCAAGCTTTCCGCACAGCCCATGTCTCAACTGGAGCTATGAATATGAAGAAGCGTGAGTTTCGCAACTTACGCCAGGGGAACCGTACTGTGGCTCAGTACGTGGATGATTTTAGCAAGTTATCTCGTTATGCCCCTGATGATGTGGCCACAGATGCCGCGAAGCAGGAGAAGTTTATGGAAGGGCTGAATGATGAGATGAGCATGCAGTTGATGGTGGCAACATTCAACAACTACCAGGAGTTGGTAGATAAGGCTCTTATGATTGAAGGGAAGCAGCAGCAAATTGAGAGCCGTAAGAGGAAGTATGGGCAAGGGAAGTATAGCTCAGGAGCTCAGCAAAAGCCTCGCCTAACCCCGCACTCGGGAGGACTTGTTCATAACCATGGAGGTCATAACCACACCGGAGGAAGTTCGCATAACCACAATGGTTCTAAGAATTGGACTGGGAACGGAACAAACAACAATCAGAACCGCCCCAATCTAGCCACACCCGCCAAGAGAGATCTAAGTCACATTACTTGCTTTAAATGCGGGAAGACTGGACACTATGCCACGAAGTGCTCTGAAGCGAAGAATGGAAACGACAATGGGAGCGCTGGGAAGAAGCCCAATCCATTCAACAAAGGACAAGTGAACCACGTTAACGTGGAGGAGGTTGAAGAGCAGCCAGACGCGGTTATAGGTAAGTTTTTGGTTAAGTCCTTTACCGCCCTTGTTCTTTTTGATACTGGTGCATCACATTCATACATATCAAGGGGATTCGTGGATAAGTTTAAACTACCAACCCAAACCCTTAGGACCCCTCTGTTAGTGAATTCACCTGGAGCAGAGTATATGGCTAGTCGATGGTGCGACCAGATACCCTTAACCATTGGTAGCCATGTTTTTCCGTCCGACCTAATAATCTTGGAGTCACAAGGATTGGATGTGATATTAGGCATGGACTGGATGTCAAAGTATGGAGGAAGCATTGATTGTTCTAGTAAGTCGATTTATCTCACCACCCCGGAGGGGAAAAGGATTAAGTATGTATCTAGGCATGCGCCTAGGAGGAGCCAAGTAAATACCCTCATGGGAGTTGTTCAGGAGGAAGTGCCTGTAGTGAAGGATTACCCGGATGTTTTTCCAGAGGAATTACCAGGCATGCCACCGGATCGAGACATCGAGTTTTTGATAGAGCTATTGCCAGGTACAGGGCTAATATCAAAGAGACCCTATCGGATGCCCGCAAATGATCTGGAGGAGATTAAGAAGCAGATCAAGGAGTTATTGGAGAAAGGTTACATTCGACGGAGTTCATCAGCATGGGGAGCCCCAGTGCTTTTGGTTGAGAAGAAGGATAAGTCTCTAAGAATGGTTGTTGATTATCGTGCTTTAAATGAGGTGACGATCAAGAACAAATACCCACTGCCGATGATCAATGATTTGTTTGACCAACTGCAAGAAGCTAAGGTGTTTTCAAAGATCGATCTGCGATCAGGATATCCAGCTGAAGATTCAAGAGAAGGATATACCAAAGACAGCATTCACCACACGGTACGGGTTGTATGAATATACGGTCATGTCATTTGGACTGACTAACGCCCCTGCCTACTTCATGAGCATGATGAACAAAGTGTTCATGGAATATTTGGATAAGTTTGTTGTGGTGTTCATTGATGATATAATGGTATACTCGAAGAATGAGGAGGAGCACAAAGAGCATTTGCGTTTAGTTCTCGAGAAACTCAGGGAACACCAGTTGTATGCCAAGTTCAGCAAATGCGAGTTTTGGCTGAAGGAAGCCGGATTCCTTGGACATGTTATATCAGGAGAAGGTATAGCGGTAGACCCCACCAAGGTTCAGTCAGTCACTGAATGGTTGGCACCCACTTCAGTTAGCGAGATCCGCAGTTTTCTTGGACTCGCGGGATACTACCGAAGGTTCATTGAGAATTTTTCCAAGATTGCAAAGCCAATGACAGAGTTATTGAAGAAGGATACCAAATTTAAATGGACGGAAGAATGTGAGGCAAGCTTTCAGGAGTTAAAGAAACGTTTGACTACAGCCCCAGTACTGATTCTGCCGGATATACGCAAGGATTTCCAAGTGTATTGCGACGCTTCTCGCCTAGGACTTGGAAGTGTGCTTATGCAGGACGGAAGAGTTGTTTCGTATGCCTCACGACAACTAAAACCGCACGAACTGAATTATGCCACGCATGATTTGGAGTTAGCAGCAGTAGTGCATGCGCTCAAGACTTGGAGACATTACCTTATTGGAAACCGTTGTGATGTGTACACGGATCCTAAGAGTTTGAAGTACATCTTCACACAGAAGGAGCTGAACCTTAGGCAGAGGAGATGGTTGGAGCTTATAAAGGATTATGACATGAAGCTGCACTATCATCCATGCAAGGCCAATGTCGTAGCAGACGCTTTGAGTCAGAAGAGTTATGCTAACACCCTAGGGAGCACGGGATTGCCAAAGGAGTTAGCAGAGGATCTCAGGGAACTTCGATTGGAGATTGTTCCTAGAGGTTTTGTTGCAACAATGGAGGTTCAGTCTACATTGTTAGGAAAGATTCGAGAAGCTCAGAAGGATGACAAAGAGATTGCCGCGACAAAAGAGAGAATGAGCAAAGGAAATGCCAAAGGTTTTCGTGAGGATGAGCACGACACCTTATGGTTTGAGGACCATGTTTATGTGCCCAATAACACAGAGATCAGGAAGTTAATACTCCAGGAGGCTCATGACTCACCATACTCGATACACCCCGGAAACACCAAGATGTATTTGGATTTGAAGGAACGTTTCTGGTGGACAGGTATGAAGAAGGATATTGCCGAGTATGTAGCCGTATGTGATGTATGTTAGAGACTGAAGGGAGAACATCAAAAGCCAGCAGGATTGTTACAGCCTATGCCGATACCCGAATGGAAGTGGGATAAATTTGGCATGGATTTTATCACCGGATTGCCCAGGACCAAATCAGGATATGATTCTATATGGGTAGTAGTTGATCGCTTGACCAAAGCGGCTCACTTTATCCCAGTGAAAACAACCTATACCAGTGCGAAATTGGCCAAGATATATATGACCAGGATCGTATGTCTGCATGGAGTTCCGAGGACCATCGTATCAGATAGAGGAACACAGTTTACCTCAAGGTTTTGGCATCAACTGCACCAGACTTTGGGAAAGAGATTGGAGTTCAGTACAACGTTTCACCCGCAGACGGATGGACAGACCGAGAGAGTCAACCAGATTCTGGAGGACATGTTGAGGGCCTGTGCGCTAGATTATGGATCTAGTTGGGATGACAATTTGCCCTACGCAGAGTTCTCATACAACAATAGCTACCAAGCCAGTTTGTAGATGGCACCGTTCGAGGCCCTGTATGGATGAAGGTGCGGAACACCGTTGATGTGGCATGAAGTTGGAGACCGACAGTTGTTTGGACCAGACTTGATCAAGGAGTCCGAAGAGAAAGTTAAGTTGATCCGAGATAGACTGAAGGTAGCTCAGTCCAGGCAGAAGAGTTATGCAGATTCGAAACGCAAGGAGGTAACCTATGAAATTGGAGACAGAGCATATCTGCGAGTATCACCCTTGCGAGGAGTGAAACGTTTTGGAGTTAAGGGAAAGTTAGCCCCAAGATTTGTAGGACCGTATCATGTTTTGGAACGTATGGGAGAAGTTGCCTACAAGTTGGAGTTACCTGAAGGACTATCAGGAGTTCATGATGTATTTCATGTTTCACAGTTGAAGAAGTGTCATGCTGAGATGGCCGATATACTGTTAAGAGATACAGTACCCTTGGAGGCGATTCAGTTGGACAGTGATTTGACCTTTGAGGAGAAGCCAGTCAGGATTCTTGAATTTGCCAGCCGAGTCACCCGCAGCAAGGTTATCAAGTTTTGCAAAGTTTAGTGGGGCCACCATACCGAGGATGAAGCCACCTGGGAATGAGAGGATGATCTTCGCAAAGACCACCCACACCTATTTTCTAGCCAACCCGAATCTCGAGGGCGAGATTCATCTTAAGGGGGGTGGGTTTGTAACATCCCAAATTTCCAATTTGGAATGTTATACATAGATCATTCATGCATATCATATTTTTGCTGCATTTCGTTTCGCGATCCTCGAAATCCTAAGCAACTCAAGGACCATCGGAGAGAGTTGGGGATTTCCCTGTTTTCATATTTGAATTTTATCAAATATTGAAACGAGGATTATTTGTTTTAATTATTTTTCTCTCTGAAAATATTTCATATTCAAATATATGAGAGGAGATAATATGACTTCTCCAAAATAAATGAAATATTGGAGGAAAAATATTGAAATCAAATATTGGATTTTATTCGGAGTTTTTCGCTATTTTATTTGAATTAGGAAAAATATGCGTTTTTCAAAATTGCATTTTAGGCCCAAATAAATGTTCACCTTGTTCGGCCTATTTTTAGAGGACAGGGAAAATTTATATCGGGATTTTTGGAGTCCGTTTAGTATTTCTTTTCTTTTTTCTGCATGTCGGAATTATTTAAAAAAAAGTGAACCGACTCCGGGCCGTAACCGGCCAGGACTCCTCGGGCCGGCCTTTAAAGCCCGAGACCCCGAGCCCCGAGCCAGCCCAGCCGCCCCGTGCCCTAACCCTAATCCCGCCGCCACCCGCGCAGCCGCCGCCGCCCCGCGCCGCAGCCGCCGCCGCCGCTGCCCGTGCTGCCGCTGCCGCCGCCGCCCGCCGCTGCCGCCACCGCCCCGCGCCGCGCCGCCGCCCGCTGCGCCGGAGACGCCGGACCTCGCCGGACCCGAGGTAGCTGCCTCGATTTTCGTGAGAAAACCGTTTTGGTTTTTGTCGAAACCCTAGATCCGTTTTTTTATATAGATCCGGTTCGGTTTATTTTCGGTTTAGTTATTTAGCGAACGCCCGTTTTACGTTCGTTTTAACGAACGGTTTTCACCGTTTAACCACAGACAGCGAACGTTCGTTCGTTAGCCTGTTCGTCAGTTGTTCTTTTTCTCGGATTTTCCGCGATTATTTTCGATCGTGATTTCTGATCCGATTTTCGTTTTAGTTTATCTTTTCGCTCGTTTATCGGAATCAGGCGATTCAAGTGCCTAGATCTTCGTCTCGAAACCCTCTTTCTGTTTAACCAACTTGAACAAGATTTTGGTACTGTAAAATTTGACTTTAGTTCAGATTAGTAAGCGGATCTTGTTTCTTTCACAGTTTGAGTTTCGTTGCTCCGTTTGATTTGATTCTTTTTGCAAACCGGAGTTCTTAAGTTGAACTTTCTGGTTAATTCTTCTTACTTGAGTTTTGCCCGTGCGTCTTTTCTTGATTTCTTATGTATGCTATTGTTTGTTTGCGATAGAATTCCCGGAGCGCGAAGCGTGCTACTACAAGTCCCTAGGTTTTGCGGATCGTCAGCAAGGCAAGTAACACATTGATCATACTTCTTTCATACCCAGTTTTTATGCATTAGCTCCAATCCTCAAACATTGCATGATTAGGATGTGATTAACATGTGGGTTGGGAAGTAGTTGATGAGGTAGAACCTATTGCCCTGTTATATTCAAACCTTGGGAGTTACTTCTACGTATTGCTTATATTGCTATGCTATGCTCGTAGACGTGGATTGGGTTTGAGTGTATCCATGACAGATGTGAGATTGTTAATTAATGGTTCAACTTAAGGTGGCAACTTTAATACACATCTGGGTGGATTGCTTGTCGGGCACTTGGAGAATCCAGTGTTGTCCTAGGATATCCTGGAGTACCCGTGTGATCATCCTAAGGTCCGCCACCCAGGCTCAAAGGGAACTGAGATATGTTCATGCTAGAAACTTCCGTGCAGCCACAAGCTATTATGGGCTCTAGCATAGTTGAGTAAGTTGCATGAGCTCTTGAAGAGGTGGATTAGCAGGTAGAGGGATGCAGGTTGGTATGGTCTACCCGGAGTAAAGAGTTAATGTTTTCTGAAAGACTGTGTCTCGGTCATCCGTTTCTCAAACACCATGTAGTGCGAGAAATCCAACGGAGGCGATCGAGTCTTGTGGGGAAAAGTGCGCAAACCTCAGAGTGTACAATCTAATCATGGTTAGCCGTGTCCCCGGTTATGGACAATCTTGAGTATCTAGTACTTGGAGTATCCTAAGTATCTCATCAGTCTAAATTAATATTGTTGGGTTGATAATTACTTTAATTGGGATTGAGTTGGAGGAACCTTCTCAATGATGTTTCAACTACCATGATAGTTAAATAAAATCTATTCCTTTGTTGTAGGAAAAAATTGGCTTTTCGCAATAACTATAACCACAGAGCTTTCCACCAGCCAAATGTGCATGTAGTGATAGCATTATTCTGTTCTTGCTCTACTGTGTTATATTGCCAGCATATTCCATGTGCTGACCCGTTTTCGGGCTGCAACGTATTATGTTGCAGACTTTTCAGACGAAGAGTAAGGTTCGTTAGGTCGTTGCCGTGCAGCTCAGCTATGCCGTTGGAGTTGATGGACTCACTTTATCTTCCAAGCCTTCCGCTGTTATCGTATTAGATGGCCTTAAGCCATATCTATTGTAATACGTTCTCTTTTGAGACATTCGATGTAATAAGTGTGTGATTGCTACTCTGTTATAAATCCTTCGAGTACTGTGTGTGTCAGCATTACCGATCCGGGGATGACACTGAAGCACAGAGACTTGACCGTTTGAGGTCGGGTCGCTACAAGAAACTCCATGCTGATGGGCTTTTGGAATCACTTGATTATGAATCACTTGATGCTTGCGAACCATGCCTCATGGGCAAGATGACTAAGACTCCGTTCTCCAGAACTATTGAGCAAGCAACAGACTTGTTGGAAATAATACATACTGATGTATGCTGTCCAATGAGTGTTGATGCTCGCGGCGGGTATCGTTATTTTCTAACCTTCACGGATGATTTGAGAAGATATGGGTATATCTACATGATGAAACATAAGTCTCAAACATTTAAAAAGTTCAAAGAATTTCAGAGTGAAGTGGAAAATCATCGTAACAAGAAAATAAAGTTTCTACGATCTGATCATGGAGGAGAATATTTGAGTTACGAGTTTGGTCTTCATTTGAAACAATGCGGAATAGTTTCGCAACTCACGCCACCTGGAACACCACATCGTAATGGTGTGTCCGAACGTCGTAACCGCACTTTATTAGATATGGTGCGATCTATGATGTCTCTTACCGATTTACCATTGTCGTTTTGGGGTTATGCATTAGAGACAGCTGCATTCACGTTAAATAGGGCACCATCTAAATCCGTTGAGACGACGCCATATGAACTGTGGTTTGACAAGAAACCAAAGTTGTCGTTTCTTAAAAGTTTGGGGCTGCAATGCTTATGTGAAAAAGCTTCAACCTGATAAGCTCGAACCCAAATCGGAGAAATATGTCTTCATAGGATACCCAAAGGAGACTGTTGGGTACACCTTCTATCACAGATTCGAAGGCAAGTTATTCGTTGCTAAGAATGGATCCTTTCTAGAGAAGGAGTTTCTCTCGAAATAAGTGAGTGGGAGGAAAGTAGAACTTGATGAGGTAATTGTACCTTCTCCTGAATTGGAAAGTAGTTTATCACAGAAATCAGTTCCAGTGATTCCTACACCAATTAGTGAGGAAGCTAATGATGATGATCATGAAACTTCAGATCAAGTTACTACCAAACCTCGTAGGTCAACCAGAGTAAGATCCGCACCAGAGTGGTACGGTAATCCTATTCTGGAGGTCATGTTACTTGACCATGACAAACCTACGAACTATGAGGAAGCGATGATGAGCCCAGATTCCGCGAAATGGCTTGAGGCCATGAAATCTGAGATGGGATCCATGTATGAGAACAAAGTATGGACTTTGGTTGACTTCCCGTTGATCGGCAAGCAATAGAGAATAAATGGATCTTCAAGAGGAAGACGGATGCTGATAGTAGTGTTACAATCTACAAAGCTCGAATTGTCGCAAAAATGTTTTCGACAAGTTTAAGGTGTTGACTACGATGAGATTTTCTCACTTGTATCGATGCTTAAAAGTCTGTCCGAATCATGTTAGCAATTGCCACATTTTATGAAATTTGGCAAATGGATGTCAAACCTGCATTCCTTAATGGATTTCTTAAAGAAGAGTTGTATGTGATGCAACCAGAAGGTTTTGTCGATCCTAAAGGTGCTAACAAAGTGTGCAAAGCTCCGGCGATCCATCTATGGACTGGTGCAAGCATCTCGGAGTTGGAATATACACTTTTGATGAGTTGATCAAAGCATATAGTTTTATACAGACTTGCGGTGAAGCCTGTATTTACAAGAAAGTGAGTGGGAGCACTACAACATTTCCGATAAGTATATGTGAATGACATATTATTGATCGGAAATAATGTAGAATTTTCTGGAAAGCATAAAGGAGTGTTTGAAAGGAGTTTTTCAAAGAAAGACCTTAGTGAAGCTGGTTACACATTGAGCATCAAGATCTGTTGAGATAGATCAAGACGCTTGATAAGATTTTTCAATGAGTACATACCTTGACAAGATTTTGAAGTAGTTCAAAATGGAACAATCAAAAAGGAGTTCTTGCCTGTGTTGCAAGGTGTGAAGTTGAGTAAAACTCAAAACCCGACCACGGCAGAAAATAGAAAGAGAATGAAAATTCGTTCCCTATGCCTCAGTCATAGGTTCTATGAAGTATGCTATGCTGTGTACCAGACCTATTGTGAACCTCACCATGAGTTTGGCAAGAGGGTACAATAGTGATCCAGGAGTGGATCACTGGACAGCGGTCAAAATTATCCTTAGTGGAATAAGGAGATATTTCTCGGTTATGGAGGTGATAAAGAGTTCATCGTAAATAGTTACGCCGATGCAAGCTTTGACACTGATCCGGATGACTCTGAGTCTCAATCTGGATACATATTGGAAGTAGGAGCAGTTAGCTAGAGTAGCTCCGTGCAGAGCATTGTAGACATAGAAATTTGCAAAATACATATGGCTCTGAATGTGAGAGACCCATTGACTAAGCTTCTCTCACAAGCAAAACATGATCACACCTTAGTACTCTTTGAGTGTTAATCACATAGCGATGTGAACTAGATTATTGACTCTAGTAAAACCCTTTGGGTATTAGTCACATGGCGATGTGAACTAATCACATGGTGATGTGAACTATTGGTGTTATATCACATGACCATGTGAACTAGATTATTGACTCTAGTGCAAGTGGGAGACTGAAGGAAATATGCCCTAGAGGCAATAATATAGTTGTTATTTATATTTCCTTATTTCATGATGAATGTTTATTATTCGTGCTAGAATTGTATTAATCGGAAACTTAGTACACGTGTGAATACATAGACAAAACAAAGTGTCCCTAGTATGCCTCTACTTGACTAGCTCGTTTATCAAAGATGGTTATGTTTCCTAACCATAGACATGTGTTGTCATTTGATGAACAGGATCACATCATTAGGAGAATGATGTGATGGACAAGACCCATTCGTTAGCTTAGCATTATGATTGTTGCAGTTTCATTGCTACTGCTTTCTTCATGACCTATACATGTTCCTCAGACTATGAGATTATGCAACTCCCGAATACCGGAGGAACACCTTGTGTGTTATCAAACGTCACAACATAACTGGGTGATTATAAAGATGCTCTACAGGTGTCTCCGAAGGTGTTTGTTGGGTTGGCATAGATCGAGATTAGGATTTGTCACTCCGTGTATCGGAGAGGTATCTCTGGGCCCTCTCGATAATGCACATCACTATAAGCCTTGCAAGCAATGTGACTAATGAGTTAGTTGCGGGATGATGCATTACAGAACGAGTAAAGAGACTTGCCGGTAACGAGATTGAACTAGGTATGATGATACCGACGATCGAATCTCGGGCAAGTAACATACCGATGACGAAGGGAACAACTTATGTTGTTATGTGGTTTGACCGATAAAGATCTTCGTAGAATATGTAGGAAACCAATATGAGCATCCAGGTTCCGCTATTGGTTATTGACCAGAGATGAGTCTCGGTCATGTCTACATAGTTATCGAACCCGTAGGGTCCGCACGCTTAACGTTCGGTGACGATCGGTATTATGAGTTTATGTGTTTTGATGTACCGAAGGTAGTTCGGAGTCCCGGATATGATCACGGACATGATGAGGAGTCTCGGAATGGTCTAGACACAAAGATCGATATATTGGAAGGCTATGTTTGGACATCGGAATGGCTCCGGGTGAGTTCTGGCATTTACCGGAGTAGTGGGGGTTACCGGAACCCCCCGGGGAGTATATGGGCCTTAGTGGGAGAGAAGAGAAGGCAGCCTAGGAGGGGGTGCCCCCCCAAGCCCAGTCCGAATTGGGTGAGGGGTCCGGCCCCCCTTTCCTTTCTCCTTCCCTCTATTCCTTCTATTTCTAGTGGGACTAGGAAAGGGGGAGTCCTACTCCTACTAGGAGGAGGACTCTGATACGTCTCCAACGTATCTATAATTTATGAAGTATTCATGCTGTTATATTATCTAGCTTGGATGTTTAGTGGGCTTTATTATACACTTTATATGATTTTTGGGACTAACCTATTAACCTAGAGCCCAGTGCCAGTTTCTGTTTTCTCCTTGTTTTAGAGTATCGCAGAAAAGGAAAACCAAACGGAGTCCAATTGACGTGCAACTTGACGGAGATCATTTTTGGACTAGAAGAAGCCCACGGAGTACCGGAAGTAGGCCAGAAGAGTCCCGGGCTGCCCACGAGGGTGGGGGGCGCGCCCACCCCCCTAGGGCGCGCCCCCTACCTCGTGGACAGCCCGGAAACCCCCCTGACGTGAAATTAATGCCAACACCTCTAATATATACCCAAACTTCCAAAAAGAAACCTAGATCGGAAGTTCCGCCGCCGCAAGCCTTTGTAGCCACGAGAATGAATCTAGGCCCTCTCCGGCACCCTGCCGGAGGGGGCCATCATCACCGGTGGCCATGGAGGAGTATCCCGGAGGGGCCATCATCACCATGAAGGCCAAGGACCAGAGGGTGGAGGCCATGGAGGAGGAAGCACAAGGGGGAGAACCTCTCCTCCTCTCTCTTCGTGGCACCGGAGTGCCATCGGGAGGGGAATCATCACCACGGTGATCGTCTTCATCAACAGCACCATCATCATCACCATCCTCATCTCTTTTACGCGGTCCACTCTCCCGCACCCCGCTGTAAGCCCTACTTGAACATGGTACTTTATGCCACATATTATGATCCAATGATGTGTTGCCATCCTATGATGTTTTGAGTAGATATCTTTTGTCTTTGGGTTGATTGATGATCTAGATTGGTATGAGTTGTATGTTTTATTTTGGTGTTGTCCTATGGTGCCCTCCGTGTCGCGCAAGCATGAGGGATTCCCGCTGTAGGGTGTTGCAATACGTTCATGATTCGCTTATAGTGGGTTGGTGAGTGACTGAAACACAAACCCGAGTAAGAGGGATTGTTGCGTATGGGAATAAAGAGGACTTGATGCTTTAATGCTATGGTTGGGTTTTACCTTAATGATCTTTAGTAGTTGCGGATGCTTGCTAGAGTTCCAATCATAAGTGCATATGATCCAAGTAGAGAAAGTATGTTAGCTTATGCCTCTCCCTCATATGAAACTGCAATAGTGATCACCGGTCTTGTTAACAATTGCCTAGGACAATTCCGCACACCGATCCACCATTATTCCACACTCGCTATTTATAATATTTAGTATTTTATTCTAAATTTATGATAACAGCACCTACTTTTATATTTTAGCTCTCCGATATCATACAAAGTTATCCTCTTCATACCCACAACATAGTTTTATATCTCGTTGCTAGTTGGAAGCAAACGTTCGGTGTACGTAGAGTCGTATCAGTGGCAGATAGGGCTTGAGAGAATATTGATCTTACCTTTAGCTCCTTGTGGGTTCGACACTCCATACTTATCACTTCCACCTTTGGAAATTTCTATGATGATTCCTTGCACTTGGGGATTATCAAGCTCTTTTCTGGCGCCGTTGCCGGGGAGCAATAGCGTGGGGTTGATATTCTCGTGTGTGCTTGTTTGCTTTCTTCACTAAGTAGATTTTGTTTTTCCTTTTTGTTTCTGTTTAGTTGTGGGTGAAACATACAAAAAAAATTAAAGAATGAAAATACAAAAAATTATTACTTGCCACTCATGCCTAAAAAGTTTTTCAAAAAAGAGAAGTGATTGGAAAGTTATGCATTGAAGAAGTGAGGGTCGACCTTGAGCACTTGTGTTCATGCTCACGGAAACAATGTAGAATTTTTCATGGAAGTTTCTCTGTAAATAATTATCCCCTTGTATATATCCATTGTATTATAAAAATAATGTGCCAAGCTTTGGTTTTAGGATGATTAGATTGCTTGTTTACTTTGTGCAGAACAAAAAACAGAAACTTTGGCTGTAGTGCATGAATTTACATTTTTCACTGGAAAGTCAAATGGGTCTGAAACTTTTTGCACATTACTTCTGTACAAATTTTCAAATTTTCAAATTTATTTCATAATTTTAGGAGTTACAGAAGTTTGCTAAACTTCCAGATTACTACAGACTGTCCTGTTTAAGACAGATTCTGTTTTTGATGCATTGCTTGCTTGTTTTGATGAAACTACCGATTTCTATCAGTGGATTAAGCCATGTAAAATTTATATTACAGTAGCCATAATGCAAAAACAAAATATGAATTGGTTTTCAACAGTACTTATAGTAGTGATTTGCTTTGTTACACTAACGGATCTCACAAAGTTTTTGTTACTGTTTTGTGTGGATGAAGTGTTCGAAGATCGAGGAGCTACCAATATGAGAAGAATAAAGAGAGGCAAGAATTCAAGCTTGGGGATGCCCAAGGCACCCCAAGTAAATATTTCAAAGGATACTCAAGCATCTAAGCTTGGGGATGCCCCGGTTGGCATCCCATCTTTCTTCTTCAACAATTATAGGTATACCTCGGTTTTTGTTTTGTTCACATGATTTGTGTCCTTTGTGTTTTTGTTTTTCCTCTAAGAACCATGCTAGCATGAGATGTCCCTTCATCAATTTATAGAATACTTCATGTGCTTCACTTATATCTTTTAAGTATGATCTTATAGAGTTGCTCTTTGTGCTTCACTTAAATCTTTTGAGTATGGTTTTATAGAATGCTTCATGTGCTTCACTTATACATATTGAGCTTGGATATTGGTTAGTCTATATTAATTGTAGAATGCTCCATGAACTTCACTTATATCTTTTGGAGTATGAATAATACTATCATTTAAAGTGGGTTTGAAAGAGTGTCAACTTTAGGAATTAGTGATCCCACTATTTTGGATGATGTTGAATCTTAGTGTGATATTTATGAAAGTGGATTTGGAAGAGTGTCAACTTTAGTTAGTAATGATTCCACTATTTCGGAAGAGGTTCCAATTGAGTATGAGAACAAATTTGCTATCCATGATGCTACTGAAAATTATTATGAGGGAGGAATACATGCTTGTAGGAGTTGCAATAATATCAAGTTTCCTCTATATGTGCTTAAAGTTTTGAAGTTATATTTGTTTTGCCTTCCTATGCTAGTTGATTCTTGTTCCCATAATTTGTGTGCTCAAAAAATCCCTAGGCATAGGAAGTGGGTTATATTTAAATGTGCTAGTCATATTCTTCAAGATGCTCTCTTTGTGTTTCGATTCTTGTCTATTATGTGAGCATCATTGAAATCATCATGCCTAGCTAAAAGGCATTAAAGAAAAGCGCTTGTTGGGAGACAACCCAATATTTACCCTTACTGTTTTTGTGTGTTTACATGATTAAGCTACTGTATTAATCATGTTTTATAGCTTTTGTTTCAATAAAGTGCCAAGTAAGACCTTTGGGAAGACTTGGGAGAAAGTTAATGTGATCTTGCTGTAAAAAACAGAAACTTTGCGCTCACGAGATTAGCTGTAATTTTTTACAGAAGAGTGCTTTTGAGTTGATTATTTTTGCAGAAGATTAATATAAAAATTCCTCACGTCCACCAATTTATTTCATAATTTTTGGAGTAGCAGAAGTATGGTTTATGTTCAGATCATTACAGACTGTTCAGTTTCTGACAGATTCTGTTTTCATTGCATAGTTTGCTTGTTTTCTAGTATCTATGACTTATATTTCTCAATATAAATTGTAGAAATGATATGGTACAGTAGACATTGTGTGGGAACAATTATGAACCTTGTCTTAGACAGTACCGAAGTGAATGGTTTGCTCTTTATCATACTAACCTATCTCACGAAGTTACGTTAAGTTTTGTGTGATTGAAGTTTTCAAGCTTTGGGTGATATATCGATATGAGGAGAATAAGGAGTGAAAAGACCCTAAGCTTGGGGATGTCCAAGGCACCCCAAGGTAATATTAAAGGAAGACTCAAGCGCCTAAGCTTGGGGATGCCCCGGAAGGCATCCCCTCTTTCGTCTTCAAAACTATCGGCATACTTCACTCGGGGCTATATTTTTATTCGTCACATGATATGTGTTTTGCTTGGAGCGTATTTTCAATTTTACTTGTTGTTTGAATAAAATCATTGGGTCTGAAATATTGAATGAAAAGAGAATCCTCCCATGGCTAGTTAATTATTTGACTACTCAGTGTTCTTCACTCATATCTTTTGTAGTAGTTTGTCATTTACTCATGTGCTTCACGTACATCCTATGAGTAAATGGTTGAATAAATTGAATGTCATCAATCTGAATTTATATATGTTTCATATGCTTATAACATGGGGAGTAATGACTTCACACATAATAAGTATAGGTAGTAAACGTATTGAAAGTTAGCAAACATAGAATTGGTCACTTGAACAATTCATGAAAGAATATTGAAGGGAGAGGGATTTCACATATAAATATACTATCTTGGACATCTTTTGTAATTGTGAGCACTCATTAAAACATGACATGCTAAAAGGTTGATGTTGGACAAGGAAGACAACGTAATGGGTTATGTTTTCTTATATCTGAAATAAAGTATATTGTCATGGATCGCCCAACACGTTGAGCTTGCCTTTCCCCCTCATGATAGCCAAATTCTTTGTACTAAGTAGAGATACTACTTGTGCTTCGAAATATCCTTAAACCAAGTTTTGCCATGAGAGTCCACCATACCTACCTATGGATTGAGTAAGATCCTTCAAGTAAGTTGTCATCGGTGCAAGCAATAAAAATTTCCCTCTAAATATGTATGATTGACTAGTGTGGAGGAAATAAGCTTTATACGATCTTGTGATGTGGAAGAAATAAAAGCGACGGACTGCATAATAAAGGTTCATATCACAAGTGGCAATATAAAGTGACGTTCTTTCACATTAAGATTTTGTGCATCCAACCCTGAAGCGCATGGCAACCTCTGCTTCCCTCTGCGAAGGGCCTATCTTTTACTTTTATCTCTTACCCTTATGCAAGAGTCATGGTGATTTTTCACCTTTTCTTTTTACATTTTATCCTTTGGCAAGCACATTGTGTTGGATATGTTCTGATATATATATCCAATTGCATGTAAGGCATCATGAACTATTACTGTTGACATTACCCTTGAGGTAAAAGGTTGGGAGGCGAATCTATAAGCCCCTATCTTTCTCTGTGTCTGATTAAAACTTTGAACCCATAAATATCGCGTGAGTGTTAGTAGTTGTGAAAGACTAAATGATAGTTGAGTATGTGGAGTTTGCTAAATCAAAGCTTTGACATAGACTCTTCTTGAAAATAAGATGAATTGCAATTGTTTGATGACTGAGAATATTGTTTGTTAGTTTTCAAGAAAGTTTACGATCTATACTTTAACACGTGAATTGCTTGTTACTTGATCATGAAAAGTTTTATGAGATGAGCTATTGTTATGACATATAATGATGCTAGAAAAAGTGATTAGAATTATCATTGATCAAACTTAAGCACTTGCTAGCATTCAAACTTCATAAATTATTTCTTTTATCATTTACCTACTCGAGGACGAGCAGGAATTAAGCTTGGGGATGCTGATACGTCTCCAACGTATCTATAATTTATGAAGTATTCATGCTGTTATATTATCTATCTTGGATGTTTAATGGGCTTTATTATAAACTTTTATATGATTTTTGGGACTAACCTATTAACCTAGAGCCCAGTGCCAGTTTCTGTTTTCTCCTTGTTTTAGAGTATCGCAGAAAAGGAAAACCAAACGGAGTCCAATTGACGTGCAACTTGACGGAGATCATTTTTGGACTAGAAGAAGCCCACGGAGTACCGGAAGTAGGCCAGAAGAGTCCCGGGCTGCCCACGAGGGTGGGGGGCGCGCCCCTGCCTTGTGGACAGCCCGAAAACCCCCCTGACGTGAAATCAACGCCAACACCTCTCATATATACCCAAACTTCCAGAAAGAAACCTAGATCGGAAGTTCCGCCGCCGCAAGCCTCTGTAGCCACGAGAAATCAATCTAGGCACCCTGCCGGAGGGGGCCATCATCACCGGTGGCCATGGAGGAGTATCCTGGAGGGGCCATCATCATCATGAAGGCCAAGGACCAGAGGGTGGAGGCCATGGAGGAGGAAGCACAAGGGGGAGAACCTCTCCTCCTCTCTCTTGGTGGCACCGGAGTGCCATCGGGAGGGGAATCATCACCACGGTGATCGTCTTCATCAACATCAGCATCATCATCACCATCCTCATCTCTTTTACGCGGTCCACTCTCCCGCACCCCGCTGTAATCCCTACTTGAACATGGTGCTTTATGCCACATATTATGATCCAATGATGTGTTGCCCTCCTAAGATGTTTTGAGTAGATATCTTTTGTCTTTGGGTTGATTGATGATCAAGATTGGTATGAGTTGTATGTTTTATTTTGGTGCTGTCCTATGGTGCCCTCCGTGTCGCGCAAGCGTGAGGGATTCCCGCTGTAGGGTGTTGCAATACGTTCATGATTCGCTTATAGTGGGTTGGTGAGTGACTGAAACACAAACCCGAGTAAGAGGGATTGTTGCGTATGGGAATAAAGAGGACTTGATGCTTTAATGCTATGGTTGGGTTTTACCTTAATGATCTTTAGTAGTTGCGGATGCTTGCTAGAGTTCCAATCAGAAGTGCATATGATCCAAGTAGAGAAAGTATGTTAGCTTATGCCTCTTCCTCATATGAAACTGCAATAGTGATCACCGGTCTTGTTAACAATTGCCTAGGACAATTCCGCACACCGATCCACCATTATTCCACACTCGCTATTTATAATATTTAGTATTATATTCCAACTTTATGACAACAGCACCTACTTTTATATTTTAGCTCTCCGATATCATACAAAGTTATCCTCTTCATACCCACAACATAGTTTTATTTCTCGTTGCTAGTTGGAAGCAAACGTTCGGTGTACGTAGAGTCGTATCAGTGGCAGATAGGGCTTGAGAGAATATTGATCTTACCTTTAGCTCCTTGTGGGTTCGACACTCCATACTTATCACTTCCACCTTTGGAAATTGCTACGATGATTCCTTGCACTTGGGGATTATCAGACTCCTCCCCCCTTGGCGCGCCTAGAGAGGCCGGCCGGCCTCCCCCTCCCTCCACTACAAAAAAAGACACATCCGTGAAATTTTGGGCCGAACGAATTTTTTTTCTGTCATACATATGACACTTCTATGACGATAATTGTGACAAAACCCGGTATCGTCATAGATGTGGTGGGCTCCTACTTCTATGACAAAAAATCATGACAGAAAATGGGCTTTTCGTCCTGGGTGGGCCAGAGACGCAGCTGCATGACATTCTTTGGGCCGTCCATGACGAAAAAAACCGTGGTAGAAGCGAGGGCGAGGAAAATTTCGGGGAGTTCCCGGTTACGGTGGGAGGTCGGGGGCCGAGCGATGCGCGTTTCACTCGTACACGTACGCGTGTGTGTGCGAGGCGTTGGCTCTAACTGATCCCGAGGAGGCGTTGGGCTCTAACTGAACCCGAGCGATTGCACTGCAGGCTACGCGTTACTGAACCCGAGCGATCGATCGATGGCTGTTAACTGAACCCGATCGAGCGATTCCTTTGCTACTGCTGCTAACTGAAGCCGATCGATGCTGCCTCTGGGATGAACAGTGAGCGTTGCGGGGGGGGGGGGGGGGGGGGTTGGATGAACAGTGAGCGGTGGCGTTGCCTCTGGATGAACAGGACCCCATGGTGTGGAGGGCTGGATGAACAGTAGACGGTGGAGGGGTGCCCGTGGAGGGGTGGTTGAACAGGACCCCGTGGTGTGGAGGGCTGGATGAACAGTAGACGGTGGAGGGGTGCCCGTGGAGGGGTGGTTGAACAGTAGCCGGTGGAGTAGCGCGCGGTGGAGGCTGGATGAACAGGAGCCCGTGGAGGCTGGAGGAGGTCGACGGTAGCCCGTGGAGGCTAGAGGAAGTCGACGGTGGAGATGAACAGTATCCCGTGGAGTCCCGTTTTGCGGTACGCCACACCCCTCCCGATGAACAAGACCCCCGTTTCGAGCGTAGGAGGTCCGTTTCGTCCGTTTTGCGGTACGCCACACCCCTCCCGATCAACAGGACCCCCGTTTCGACCGTAGGAGGTCCGTTTCGTTCGTTTTGCGGTACGCCACACCCCTCCCGATCAACAGGACCCCGTTTCGACCGTAGGAGGTCCATTTCGTCCGTTTTGCGGTACGCCACACCCCTCCCGATGAACAGGATCCCGTTTCGAATGTGGCCGGTCGAACACAAGGCTGTTTCCTCCGTTCTGCGGTACGCCAGGCCTCGTTTCCATCGCCTGTTCCGTCCAAGCCCTCCCGATGAACACGACCACGCATTCCGTTCCGGCCCAGCCGGTTGGCTCCCACGCGTTCCGTTGGCTCCCGATGAACACGACACATTCCGTTGCCTCCCCATGAACACGTCGCATTCTGTTCCCTCCCCATGAACACGACGACGACGCTGTTTCTCCGTTCCGACCCAGCCATGTCAACGAGCCCTCACCGTACGTATGCGCGAGTAGGCGTTCAAGACCCCGCCCGTATGTACACATACGTGGCTGTATTTTCTTTCTTGCACCCTGGCCGCTGTACGTACGTGTACATGCTATGTGCGCGCCTCTACTACGACACTTGCGCGCCTCTACATCCACCAGTATATATGTACGTACACGTTCGCGACCAGAATGACAACGCTACGTACGCTTCGACCAAGTGGGTCCCGACTGTGAATGTCAGGCACTTCCTTGCGTGCGAAGATGTAGCTGGTGGGTCCCAGCAGTCTGGGGGCGAATCGTTTTGTTTTTTGCCCGGACACACTTCCTTGCGTGCCAAGGTGTATCTGGTGGGTCCCAGCAGTCAGGGGGAAACGTTTTTCGCGAAATACGGTGGCCCGTCCGGTGGGTCCCCGCTGTCAGGTGGAGGAATAATTATTTTGTGCGTAATAAGGAGGCACTTCCTTGCTGCGGCCGTGGACCCAGCTGTCAGCGTCTCCACGCACAGTACTCTTCCGATGGAAGTCGGTCGTTGACCACATTGACCACGCCGCGCCGAGAGCACCACGGCGGTGGACGACGGCGAGGCCTAGCAAGGGGACGACACGGAGGCAGGGAAGACTCGGCAGTTGTTTCCCACGCGGAGGGGAGTACGACTGTATGAGGGTTTACTGGTTCGTCTGCCATCGCCGGAGAATAACAACAGGTGTGGGTGAGTAGAGGGATGGCTAGGCCAGCGATGGGAGTACGGTGGGGCGGTGAGGCCTGCGCGGCAGCACAGCCGGCCGCGGGGAGGAGGGAGCAGGCAGTCCCGCCGGCGCTTGTTTGAGCGGCTGGAGCAGGAAGAGCAGAGATTGAAGAAGCACGACGGTCGTTGGATGGACATCCAACAGTCAGTGCTTGTGCGTCAACCTTTTTTTAGAAAAGCCTAAAATCTGTGGAAAACAGCATACAACCCATCTGCCATTATTTCTAATAATTTACAACCCATTTGCTAATTCTTAAGGTTTTTTTGGAGCCCATATTCTTTTTGTTAGCATTACAGCCCATATTGTGGCCACGGTTAAAAAATTATACGAAATTTTGCATATTTCGGTGCGGTCCGAACTGTTTTTAATCCTGAAATTTCGACTCACATTCAAACTAATTTTAAAAATAAATGTATATCAATATAAAATCCTACAAATTCTCCACGCATAAAAATTAATGTAATTTAAAATCTTGAAATGAAAAAAAAGATATTTGAAACTAATTGCCGGTTTGATGTGTTTTAAAAATGTACATCCCATTTCTCATTACTGATGGGCCATTTTCTCGGCCAGCCGAATGAAAGCTCTCCTCGCCTTGAAAGATTTGCAGCCCAACAGGCCTGACAAAGCGACTTACTTGGCAAATCACAAAAAAACTGGGCTGTGGCCGTGGACCCAGCTGTCAGCCTCTCCACGTACAGTACTCTTCCGATGGAAGTCGTTCCTTGACAACGTTGACCACGCCGCGCGGAGACCACCACGGCGGTGGACGACGGCGAGGCCTAGGAAGGGGACGACGCGGAGCCGGGGAAGACGCGGCAGTGGAAGCCCGCGCGGAGAGGAGTATGAGGGTTCACTGGTTCGGCTGTGGTGTGAGGCTGCCGTCGCTGCAGGGCCTGGCCAGCGGTGGGAATAGTAGGGGGCGGTGAGGCCTCTACGGCAGCACAGCCGGCCATGGGAGGCAGGAGCATGCGGCACGACTGGCGCTGCTTTGGGCGGCTGGAGCAAGAAGACCAGAGGTTGAAGAAGCACTATGGCCGTTGGATGGACATCATACGGTCACTGGAGCTAGAATCGTTCATATTGACTAAGTTGACAAAGCCCTTCGTCCCCGTCAACTTAGTAGGCCCACAAGTCAGCCTCCCACCAAGGTGGGTCCTAGCTAGCCAGGGGAGTATTCATTTTTTTGTGCGTAATAAGGAGGCACTTCCGGTGGGTCCGAGCTGACAGCGAGGGGAACGTTTTTTCGCGAAATACGGTGGCCCGTCCGGTGGGTCCCAGCAGTCAGGGGGAAACGATTTTTTTCGCAAAATAGTGGTGGCTCGTCCGGTGGGTCCCCGCTGTCAGGTGGAGGAATAATTATTTTCCGCGTAATAAGGAGGCACTTCCTTGCGGCTGCCGTGGACCCAACTGTCAGCCTCTCCACGTACAGTACTCTTCCGATGGAAGTCGGTCGTTGACCACATTGACAATGCCGCGCCGAGAGCACCACGGCGGTGGATGACGGCGAGGCCTAGGAAGGGGACGACGCGGAGCTGAGCAAGACGCGGCAGTGGATGCCCACGTGGAGACGAGTACGAGCGTTCACTGGTTCGGCTGCGGTGTGAGGCTGCCGTCGCCGCAGAATAATTGGGGGTGTGGGTGAGTGGAGGGATGGCCTGGCCAGTGGTGGGAGTAGTATGGGGGCGGTGAGGCCTCCGCGGTAGCACAGCCGGCCACGGGAGGCAGGAGCAGGCGGCACGACCGGCGCTGCTTTGGGCGGCTGGAGCAAGAAGACCAGAGGTTGAAGAAGCACTATGGCCGTTGGATGGACATCATACGGTCACTGGAGTATTGACTAAGTTGACAAAGCCCTCCGTCCCCGTCAACTTAGTAGGCCCACAAGTTAGCCCAACAATATGGTGGGTCCCAGCTAGCAGGGGGGTATTCATTTTTTTGGGTGTAATAAGGAGGCACTTCCTTGCGTGCGAAGATATAGCTGGTGGCTCCGACCTGTCAGCGGGGGAACATTTTTTTCGCGAAATACAGAGGCCCTTCCTGTGGGTCCTAGCTGTCAGGTGGAGGAATCATTATTTTGCGCGTAATAAGGAGGCATTTCCTTGCGTGCGGCCGTGGACCCAGCTGTCAGCCTCTCCACGTACAGTCCACTTCCGATGGATGTCGTTCATTGACCACGTTGACCAGGCCGCGCCGAGAGCACCAGGGTGGTGGACGACGGCGAGGCCTAGGAAGGGAACGACACGGAGCCAGGGAATACTCGGCAGTTGTTTCCCACGTGGAGGAGTACGAGGGTTTACTGGTTCGTCTACCATCGCCGGAGAATAACAGCATGTGTGGGTGAGTAGAGGGATGGCTAGGCCAGCGATGGGAGTACGATGGGGCCGTGAGGCCTGCGCAGCAGCATAGCCGGCCGCAGGAGGAGGGAGCAGGCAGTCCCGCCGGCGCTTGTTTGAGCGGCTGGAGCATGAAGAGCAGAGATTGAAGAAGCACGACAGCCGTTGGATGGACATCCAACAGTCACTGCTCTTGTGTGTTGACTAAGTTGATTGGGCGTTGCGTGTGCGTCAACCTTTTTTTTATGAAAGCATACGCGTCAACCTGTAGTAGGCGCACAAGTCAGCCTCAAATCTGTGGAAAACAGCATACAACCCATCTGCCATTATTTCTAATAATGTACAACCCATTTGCTAATTCTTAAGAATTTTTTGGAGCCCATCTTCTTTTTGTTAGCATTACACCCCATATTGTGGCCACGGTTAAAAAGTATACGGAACTTTGCATATTTTGGTGCGGTCAACTGTTTTTAATCCAGAAATATCGATTCACATTCAAACTATTTTGAAAAATAATTTATATAAATATAAAATCCAAATAATTGTCCACGCATAAAAATCAATGGAATTTAAGATCTTGTAATGAAAAAAATTGAAACTAATTCCCGGTTTGATGTGTTTTAAAAATGTACAGCCCATTTCTGGGCAAACCGAATGAAACTCCCCTCGTCTTGAAAGATTTGCAGCCCAGCAGGGCCGATAAAGCAAGTAGGCCTTGTTTGGGTATTTCTTAAAAAAAAGAACTGGGCTAGCCATTTTCAGCAAGAAAAAAACACAACTGGGCTCATGATGTGGTAAACATAAATAAAACCCTGGCTAGACGGGCCACAGCCCCCACACAACCCCGTTGTTACCCTGATCCGTCGCTAAAACTAGTATAAATAACAATTGCTTGTTCCTAAAAAAACTGCGCGACTTGCTGGGTCCCTGGTGTCAGCCGCTCGTAGTGTAATTCTCTCGTTTATTGACTACGTTGACAATGGCGTGAGCCCCAGATGTCCAACCATTAGGAGGAACCATATTTTTGGGCTTGTACTATAGAGGCACTTGCTTGCATACGGCCATGACGCTGGTGGGTCCCTACTGTCATCCTCTCCACGTACAGTCATCTCCTTGTTCCTCTCGGTTGTTGACGACGTTGACAATGCAAGAGGGCGGCGCACCGCGCACGGCGAGCAAACCAAGGCCGCAAGGCGGAGGACGATGGCGAGGCCTCGGACGGAACGAACAGGAGCCGTTGAAGATGCGCCGGTCCAGTCGCAGGCGGAGGGGAGTACGAGGGTTGACTGGTTCGGGCGCGGGTGCGTGTTGGGGCTGACGTCGCCGGAGAATAACAGGACGTGTGGGGGAATAGAGGGAGGGACTGGCCAACGTTGGAGGGTACGTACGATAGGGCAGCGGAGGCGCAACCAGCCATGGGAGGCAGGAGCAGGCGGAGCCGACGGGGTGGTTTGGTTTGGGCGGCTGGAGGAAGAAGAAGACAAGAGATAGAAGATACACGACAGATGTTGGATGTCAATCCAACGGCTGGTAGGCAGAATCGTTTGTTGACTGGCTAGTAAGTCGACACCACCTAGGATAGGCTATTTCCTCGCGGGTCCCAAATGTCAGAATCCAAATCTGTCACGGTCATGCAGCCTTTCCTATGAAAATTTACAGCCCATTTGATGTGCTAGTTCGAAATAAGTTTGTGGGTGCTGGTGTGGGGGCTAATCACTTGGCTTCTGTAATGCACAGTGAGCTCAAGCAGCCGGCGAGAGTGATGTTATTTCCCTTGGTTGGGATTTGTTACAATATTTCACTCTAAATTAAACGAATGGCAAGCCATTTGGCTTGTTTCAAAGAAAATATGACAGTCACAGCCGAGTTGAAAAGGGCAGGAACATCTAACTCCAGCTTACAAACTGTACAAAAGCACGAGGGTTAATTGTTCATCAGGTTCACAAAAAAAAACCAGATTGAAAAGGGCAACAACATCTAACTCCAGCACTGTTTTCGGCAGTCACAGTCAAATGGACCGGTCAGGTCCATAGAATGAACATCCTGGGTCGTAAAATTTACTGGATTATGACCACAATATGTTGTAAATAGAAGCCCGGCACGTTCAGAAGCTCTTTTTCCCACCTGAAACTCCTTTTTTTGCTCTTCGACATACCCGTCCATCAATACCATGCTGCTGATAAACTTAAGGCTGATGGACAATAGTAACCTCACATTCAGCAGGAAGAATGTGACAAATCTTGTGTTTGCACGGTTGGCTACATATCGTTCTAGCGTTATTGTCTTCAATCGAATCTCATGAGAAGTGAGAAAATCCCGATGCTTACGAATCCACCGATTGGTTATAACTTTCTTACCCCGTCCTGTTGCCTAAATAGACATGAAGATTGAAAACAGTTAAGGTCTAAAAGAAGAGTGTCGAAAGAGCAACAGCTGAACGGTTAATTCTAGTACACTATATGCGGGCTTCCAATGTGCGTGAAATTATCACCTTTATATACAACTTCTCCAGACATGGAAAGCATTGCAGCAAGCCAATAATCTTGTTCAGATCAAAACTATTCATTTGGATATATAAGATCTTGACAGAATCCAGCACCATTGATAGGCCATCCATGGAGAAACTCTTCATTGAGCATAGAACATAATATTAGTACAAAATGTGTACTCCAAGATGATATATAAATTATGCGCAGAAATTTAAAATGCAGCTTATGGTTACAAGTGTAGATGATAATATAAAGTACCTGAAGAACTGTGGAGCCAAACACCATATTGAAATGAGCACAGAGATCATGTATTACACCCAAGGTCTCCAGTTTAGGCGCAGAGAGGACGGTTATTTGCAACGGTGAATAACTAGAATCAAGGATCAACCTTTGAAGTGAAGGGGCATCTTGGATGATGAGCTGCCTTCCGTCAAAAGAAATTCCAATTCTTACAAGGTTAGGCGACTTTATTTGGAGACAACCGATTCTAACTGTGAAAACAAGCACCAAGCACTCCAGCGCAGGGCAACTGGAGTGGATGATGTTGTGCAATGAGGCCTCCGATATACGAACCCGCACAAGTGAAAGTTTCTTGAGAAATGGGAGTCGAAGGTTTAGTACCAGATTGTCTGGTAGGTAGCACATCGCAAAGGTGGCGGTGTGGAGAGAGGACGAAAACCGCGAGATGGACATCGGTGCTGAGGGCACAAGTTCATGGCGTTCGGTATGTGGTATGTGATTTCCAGGGGAATAGTAGAACTCAAGCAGCTGTAGTTCTGTGAATTCAGGGGATTTCAGCCAGGCGTCCATCGTGCAGGGCATGGTATGCTTGCTTAGGTAGCATGACGGGATGCAAAGGCTTAGAACGGAGCCCTGGTGGGAGGAGATGATGGCTCTGGGGATTTCAAAATCATGGAAGAGAGATAGCTGACGACAGTCGATATTAAGGGGCACGGCGCGCCATAGAGGGCGCCACCGAATTGAGAGGACTTGGGTGCGGCAACAATCCTTGGTGGGGAGAAGCGAGATGATCTCCCCAAGGACGGCGTCCGGGAGATCGCTGATGCGGTCCACCCGAGATTCTACGGGTTCCTGGCATCCGGTGGGGGCGGGGTCGCCGCTTCTCCCCGCGCTGCCGGGTGCGGGATCTACAACAGGCGTCGCCGCTGGCGGGAGCCTCATCTTCTTGGCGCTGGGGTCAGCCGACTCCATTTTCCTCGAGGGTGTCGCGTCACGCTCACGGATTTGAGTAGAGTAACGAATGACGAGCCTAGTTGTAGTGCGAGCGAAGAAGAAGGGGAGCTGGGGGTTTTCTGTAGGAGTGAGGAAGAAGGGGAGCTGGGGTTTTCTGTAGGAGTGAGGTGAGGAATTTGGGGGTACGAGTGGAGCGAGCTAACTTGAGGTGGGTGGGAGCGAGGAGGAAGAAGAGCACCCAGGTTTTGGGGGGGGGGGTGTGTGCTGGGTGTGGGTAGCGCCTCTCATTCAGTAAATATATGGGCTTTTGAATTGATTTTACTATTTACTAGTGTGGATGGGCTGTTTTGTCTTGGGCCCAGAGAAACAATTACTACTAGTACAATGGAGACACTCTACAGCTACCCAGAAAAACAATTACTACTAGTACAGTGGAGACACTCTACCGCTTCTGGCTCCTCCTAGGTAATTGAAATGTCTCCCTCTACTGAATGCCGTTATACTTTTGTTCACCGACATGCGGGCCATGCAGCGCACGGGCCCAAATGCCATCCACCAAATTAGAAGGCAGTATGCAGGCGGAGAGTCACCCCGGTCGTAGCGCGGCAGTAACGAGCCGTCGTATCACAAAACCCCACCTCCCCGCAGTCTAAGTTTGATGGACGAAGCAACCATCATTTCACTCTTCGCTGAATCCCCTTCTCCCTCACCGTCTTCAAGAAAGGAAACACTCGCATCTGCCACTGTTCTTCTCTCCGAACGAAGGGAAGGTAAGCGGATCCGTGATGTTGGTATATTTTCGTTTAGAGAAAAAAAAGAACTTTTGCAAAGCAGTAATCGATCCTCACTCTCTTTTTTGTTTCATTGTCATTGCGATTGTGTTTTCCTTTCAGTGGTCTCCTAGTATTCGTCAGTTTCATGATGGACCAAGGAGAACCAGGCAAAGATCTGCCGATATTGGAGCAGACGCGGGAGGCTGATCCCCACAAGACAGAGAGCTCCAAGAAGATGGAGGCAACCACCGAGCCGACCCCAGATACGCTCACGGCCACTACTGAGATGGTCAACGCCCCGTTTGAGGTTACAGCCCCCGTGGCACTGCAGGAGCAGTTTTCCCCCTTCGAGGATGTGTGCCCCCCCGCTGAGCTGCCCAAGGTGATTTCCTTCTTTGCCGATCTCGATTGTGGTTTTTCATCTAAGTATGTGGTGATTTTTTTAGAAAAGGAAGTATGTGGTGATTAATAATGCAAAATTTTATTAGCTTCGATGCCATGCTATACATAGTGGTTTAAATAACTTGTGTTTCTTATACTGAAAAGTAATTCAGAATTTGTTTCTGTTTCAATTAGAGCCCTGATGCAGACAAGGATTGTGTGGTTGTACATGTCACTCGCTATGAGGCGGACGACCTGAATATACGCACTGGGAAAACAGAGTTCTTAGGCTGTTGGATCCTAGAAGCCATTTGCGGTTATACCAATGAAGAGTTGTATTCCAGCCTCACTGTTGTCAGGCGTGTTGTCCAGGGTGTACTGAAGCATAAGAAGTTCAAAGCTACTCCTTCGTTTGTGAGGCATACTGTTCTTGTCAAGCTTACGCAGGAAGATGATGTGGCATGCCTCCACAAACAAGTTTATCAGTGGCAAGGCCACAAGGTTATCTTCATGAAGGTTCACAGGATTGAGCTGCTGCGGGACGCCCTCGATGATGTTCATGGCAAGGTCCGTCTTCTGTCCAGCCCAAATTAGACCGAGGCATGAAATAGTTGCCCCAGCTAGTGTTTAATAGTAGTTTGGATTGTGTCTAATTATCCGAACCTTGCTTGTTATCGACCCCTCTGGGGCTAGTACTCTGTTTGAATCCGTCTATGGGAACTGCTGCTACTTTTGTGTGCCCATGAATCATGTGAGAACCATCGTAATTGTTGCCGAAACAGATGCGTCCTCACTAGTTTTTTCATGAATATGGCATGGTAAGACATAAGTTGTCACGGTTTATCATACGAGCAGTGTGTGTTTTGATGAAATAGAGCACTCATTCGAGAACCGTGCGCCGACGTATACATAAGTACTTGTAAACACTGTTGGTGCTACCCCACTTGTAAGCAGTTGTGCAAAACACGGCACATTGGCTCAGGTCGTTTCAACACTAGGCTATCGACCAGCTAACAATCAACAATCTCCTGTCTGACATATAAGCAACTATGTATCTTGTTACAGTGGTTCATGCAGTTAATTGAGGCCACAATGTAATAAATTCCAAACGTTCACACGCTAGTCCAACGCTCATGTGGAACACTCACATTAAACTCGTCTTCATAAAAAACTTGAAAAGCATAAGTTAAGCAATTTTATACATCTCAATGATTCATAGAACATAACAAACATATACTAGTTCACAGCAAAAGACAAAGTTGTGAGAAGGTTTACAAATCAGGAAAAAACAAGCAAGGCTTCTCTGAGCAAAGGGCCTCCCGACAGGCTTAAATTTCCTGGAGTTCACTTTGGTTTTTTCTTGTTGCCACCATCCAGGGTTAGGTTCTCTCATTCCAGAATAACCAATTATAATTGTGGTCTCAGCTGGAATGCTGAACTGAACCATGCAGTGTACTGACCAGCTGAAATGCTTGTGCATTCCACTAAATTTAAGCACCGCTATTTGCAGAAATAAGCAGACCACAATGCCTCTTGTCCGCGCACCTGTCCAAAAAACCGCCGTGCAGCCGTGCCAGCTAGTCCTCGGTCCATGGATGAACTGGTAGAAAGTGCATTCCGGACTAGGATGCAGTTGTTTTCGCTCGTCCCTGCACTGCAATCAGGAAGTAAAACGTACGAATCAGCTTCTTTTAGATTGCGTTGGTCATTCTACCTTAGTTACTACCAATGTAGGGATACCTTGAAGACGGGAGGTTAGACGACGACAACGAGGGATAGCCATCTCATTTTGCGCAGTTGTACTAAAACTGAGGTGTGTGATTTTGATTGCATGGATAGAAATGATACGGAGATAGACATCCCGAAATGATATGGAGACAGACATGCCTGTTTGCGCAAATACGAAATACAGTTATTTAAACAGTGACAGATATTACTACTTCCCCCCGTTTCCTCTTAGAACCAAGTCCTAGATTCATGCTATAGCTTTCCCACTTCCTTCCCTGTTTGAACCAACGCTTTGAGTCGACTGTATGAACTAGCTTTACTTCTAATAATAGTAGAAGTCTAGGTGGCTTTGGAACAGTGGACGGAAGTAGAAAAGGATCCACACGAAGGGAGCTAGGGCAGTAGAGCAAGGCAGGTTTTGAAGGAATATATACCTGAGGGTCGCCGGCATGTGGCAAAGACGGCGTCGGGAGGCCGCATCTTGGCCACAATACCGCAGGGAGGAAGAAGGGGCCGGAGGCCCTCCTGAGCCGGCGCTCTCTCGGAGAGAACGGCACGGCCGCCGATCGGGACGCGCGGGCAGCCGTTGGTCTCCTCCCTCGCCGCCGATGACAGCGTGAACGATGCACCTACACCCCTGCCCCGGTCGAGGTTGTCCGGCCGGATTTGTGACCAGCCGTGAGCTGAGAGAGAGTGGGGCCACCTATGTGTTGCTTAGATCTGGAGAGCATGAGAGAGTGAACGAGAGGAACCCTAGTAAAGCAAGCGCTAAGGCTCCTGCTTTTATATATAGTGGAGTGATTTTGTTGTACCAGCTTCAAAAAAATGCGCTCCTACGTGTACCCGCGAGTGGGTGTGAGAGAACTAGTGCGTGCGTGCACCGCTTCTCTTCGTGAGAGTACAATATACTATGCCCAAAGAACGTTCGCTGCAAGAGTAATAATATAAGTGTGTGACGTGTGAGCTAAAATAAAATGTGCGCGCCGTCTTTTGTTTTTAGAAGTTCTGAGGGTAGGGTGTGAAGAGCACATATGTGCGTGACGTCTACCTGCAGATAGACGGTGGGTGCGACGTGCGAGTCTGCGAGAGGACTCGGGAGAGTCGTGACTCGTGAGGGTGCGTGTGCGTGAGAAAGAGGGGGGCACGTATCAATGCAATGCATGTGTCCGTAAATCACTATCCGACAAATGTTCGCCACAAGCCTTTTCCTGACGAACGCCATAAGAACCGTTAGATCCGCATCCGACAGTGTCAGTTTTGCCATGTCATTTAATAGAACAGCCACTCCTCCTACACACAAATCTTCCACGTGAGTGTTAGCAACTGCCGTATGCTCCCTCCGTTCCGAAATGCAGTGCATATAGCTTTATTGAAAATTCGAACCTCGCAAACTTTTACCGAGTTTTCGTGTACCAAATTGCACATGTAGAATACCATGTATATATCATTTCATTCATCTTCGAGAGGTAACTATAAAGATGGGTGAGGAGTCTACAAAGAAAGACCATCGTATCACCCGCAGCAATTTCAAGCATCCTTTAGTGTCGAGGAATATCATAGGAACTCTATATGATATGATTTTTATAGGATTTTTTCCTTTAGAGCCAATTGGTTCATAGGAATAGATTCATATACTCCACATTTCAAAGGAAATAAACATGATATCATTTCTATAGCTTTAGAGCCACTTGGTTCATATGAATGGATTCCTATACTCCCTTAATTTCAAAGGAAAATAAACATTAGCGTATATTCAATAGAAAAGTTCCTATGATATGAACCAAATTACATCTCTTTTCTAATCCCTCCTCATAGGAATTGAGATACATGTCATCTCTAGATTCAATAGAAAAGTTCCTATGATGTGAACCAAATGACATCTCTTTTCCAATCCCTACTCATAGGAATTGAGATGCTCCATGTCATCTCTTTCCCTACAACTTCCATGTATACATCTTCTATTCCTAAATAGATAGTACAACCCACTAGTAGCTTTTTTCCAAAACATGCAACTATGGCACAAGAACTATATAGTGTGCCAATAACTTTGAAAGATGGTCGCTGGATGAAGCTAACCCGACAGTGCAGAGATAGGCAAATCCGAGCACTACTGGCCATTGGATATCATCAACATTCCACTAGATCTGCCACATGTACAATTTAGAAGACTCCATGGTTGAACTTAAGCATAATGCACAAACCTCAAAACACAAGCACTTCTCCTTTGTTCTAGAATCTTCTGTATCATAATTGATTATTTTTTAAAATGAATTGCCATTATTTGTTTTTTACTTTATGATTTACAATGCACAACCCCATGAATCTTAACATTTTTATAAAACTAATTGATTTTGAATGAGATGAACTATAAGAACTAAACGAACATCTACATCATGCATATATGACTCAAAGCTTTACATGCTATAGTGTGTATTTATTCATAATTTGGTTTCGAAATCTCATGCGTTCAATACATGTGTACCTTACTAGTTTTGAGTAGAGTAGCAAATTTCACGCGGCCCCGGGTATATCAAAATGCAGGGCCCATGCATCATTGCCTTTCGGTCTAACCTACGTCCACAATTTTTTGTACGTACTATATCTCCACTGGTCCCCGAACCCAAAATGCTGCCTCGTTCCCGTAAAACCAAGCGGCCCACACATACTTAAGGCATCGACTCGAACCCGTTTACTACGACGTGGCCCCGCACGCCGTAGTACTCCTACAAATCCTACCGCCGCACTCATCATCGGTTTTCTTCAAGAGGACGAGGGAGAAGCCGATTTGTAGTGGAGGCGCTTTCAAAGAAAAAAAGGATCTGTAGTGGAGACCTCTACCCTAGGGTGCCCTAGGTAGCTGCCGCACACATCATTGTTTTCTCTTTTCTTTATGCTCTTGCGCCCTAGAGTGAAATGATGGTTGCTTCGTCCGTCCAGCTTAATGCAGGAAAGGTGGGGTTTGTGATTTGACCCCTCATCGCTCATTTTCTACTACTGCGGCGCTACGACCGGGGTGCCTCCAATTCCAACCGCTGCTCCGAACTGTAATTTGGTGCATCGCACGTGGAACAAGACGGTGGATGAGCCACATGTCGGCCAAAGGGGTCCTGTTAAGTGTGTCGCCATTTCGTGTGCGGACTGACCCTACTTGAGTTGCTACGCCAACATGACAGGAGCAGCCTACCACTTGGTTTTGCTCCTTGGTGAATCCCGACTATATTGATCTAAAAAGATACGTGCTGAACTACCCTCTCCGTCTCAGTTTTTTTATTTTTAGGCATCTCGGTTTATAGGGCCTGCACGTAGTTCTAGGTCATCCATTTGACTAACTAAATATGAGTTACTATGTCACAAAAAGTATATCATTGGATTCTTAAGCGGATGTAGTTGTATTTAAAAGTCGAGGGCGGGGCTTTTCCTGCGCGGTAGGCGGGGCAGTTCCGCCTAGTCGGTTCGATAGAGATGCGAGAAGACGAGGGAGTAGGCTGCTGCAAACGTAGGGCTGTGTGATTTGACAGCGAGTTACTGCTGGACAGGTGGGGCCCCGTGATTTGACTTGCCATTATCATTTTAACTGCGGCGCTACGACCGGCGTGAGTCTCCCGATTCCTGACCACCTCCATACAGGTGCCTCTCCCAATGCTCCACCATGTAGTAGAGGCTGGCTCTTGCATGAGAGCCCACTTCTCGACTTTTTCCTTGCCTCTCTTTCCTCCACATATGCAAAAATGCCATGTAAAGCGCACTATTGTACTTACTTGCTCCTACAGGTGCTTAAGCTTGCCACATAGGCATAAAGTCTGATGTGGTAAGTTAATCAAGAAGAGAGAGACTAGTTTGGTGACCCAGGGAAGAAACGGTGCTAAGCGCGTGTACCTAGGTGAAAAGACAATTTTGAGTCTATAGCTAATTAAATGAAGCAAACTTAGCAACACCATTTCATTGGAAGAGGTCACTCCTTGGTAATGCCATAAATACTAGTACTCCCTGTGTCCCATAATATAAGAACGTTTTTGGCACTACACTAGTGTCAAAAACGTTCTTATATTATGGGACGGAGGGAGTACGAAGAAAGAGATAGAGAGAAGTAAAATAAATAAATACACTTATAGCCAACCTTATAGCCAAAACCTTGTTGTAGTATGAGTGACTAAGTGATGACTATGTATGACATGCCAACATCAGATAGCCTAACGCACCGTGTTAAATCTCCAAGGGCGTGACCGCACGAGCGACGCGACGGTCGTGGTAGCCGCGACCACAATACGGGCTGCTGGCAGCCCTTGGATCTGAGATCAAACGGTCGCATGCTAAGTTGCTAAAAATTTGCAGAATAACCCTCCAGGATAGGATATTCACCCATAGGTCTAGAATCACGCCATGCAACCGTTCGATCTTAGATCCAAGGGCTCTCGGAAGCCCGTATCATGGGAGAATGGAAAGCCACTACCCTGTCGTTCGCACGCTGGCAGTTCGCTCCTACTCGTCCCCGCACGTCCTTCAATACTACAGCGGTTCGCTCCTAGTCGTCCCGTCCATTCACATTACGGCAGTTCCACTAATCCTAACCCTCCTCCCAAATCCATGGCGTCCCAAATCTCCACGATCGGTGGTGAGTACAAGGTTAGAACCATCACCGGCGATGAGTTCGACGTCATCTACACCCGTTCTTCCGCGACGGTGAAAGGATGCCTTTCTTGCTTCAGACGCATGTTCGAGAACTCAGATGATGAGTGGGTCGCTGGGCTAGATATTGAGTACACCACAGTCCTGGGACGAGAGAAGGATCTAAAGGACGAAGAGAGGAAGAAGCCCGCCGTGATCCAGGTTTGCGTACATAACGTTTGCTTGGTCTACCACATATGCCATGCCGACGTTGAGTGCCAGGGTTTTAAGAACTTCCTCAAGGACAAAATAGTGAAATTCGTTATTGTAGACTTTAAGAACGACAAAGAAGTCCTGGGTCGGATAGGCCTCGTTGTAGGCAACCCCTTCGACCTCCAGAAGAATCGGCTGGTGCCCTCTCGTCAGCCTTCAATGCTGACCCTGGCAGGAGCCATGGTTCATCCTTCGTACCGTAAACTGGAGAAACCTCATTACACGTTTCATCGTCATGCATGGCAGCGGAATGTACTAGATATAGACCACATCCACTACGCTGCAATGGATGGCTACCTTTGTTTCAATATCTACAAGGGTTGGATGAAGAGCAATAGCCAAGTGTGCGGTTCAAGCAAAGAAGTATCGGCCAAGAGGAAGAGGGACAAGGACGAAGTCGAGGACGTGGACGAGGACTCCGAGTAAGGTGGCAGTGTCGTTGCTCATGGTGGTTCTAAACTTCTAATGCAGTGTCTACCAGATTAGTTGCATAGTTTAATTTCAGGTGTGCTTAGTTTAATTTGAGGGGTGTGTTGTGCTGAGCCCCCAGCAGAACTGTGTTATGTTTCTTCTCGTTACTTTAACTCTTCAGTATGTACATACTACTAGTATTTCTTTAATAGAATTTAGCACCCCAATTAAGCACGTACTAGCTTTTTTAATAGTACTATATGCATAATTTGGCGACGAGTGCTCTCTATATGTACCACTTTTTTTTAATTTCAATTTTTGCTCCATGGCGCAATCCATCGATAGTACTACTGTACAAAAGTATACATTTTTTAAAAGGCTAGAGTACTGTTCATCACATATATAGCCAGTTAAATTCTCAACCTAGAACGACGTGCATGCCATGTAGTAAACCGATACGGAGGAAGTATAGTAAAAATGAGGTGATTTTACCGAGCGATCGGCGGGGGAGCATGGCCTGTCATGCGGTCCCACGTGTCATGATGCACCAAGGCGATGCGCGTGTCCCTCTTGAGGCAGAAGCAATACTACGTGGTTTGAGATGATGGCGAACCGAAGTGTGAAATAATGGTTGCTTCGCCCATCTGGGAAGGTGCGGCATTGTGATTTGACGTCTCATTGCTCATTACTACTACTGGGCCGGTACGAGTGGGGTGCGTCCCCCTGCTGTTCTGCACTGTTATTTGGTGCTTGACACGTCGACCCGGTTGCTATATGTCCCACATGTCGGCGACAGGAAGTATAGAATTCATGAAAGGGAGCGTCGACGGAGGAGTATACTACAAAATTCATGAAAGGGAGCGACTTAGTTTTGGAAAAATCTGTTTTTACGGAGTACGTACCCACTAGGGTTTATAGGGCTCATCTAAAAAACATTCGTTTTTCCGTTTGATAAGTCTCAATTCTACTGTACTAGTAGTAGTACCATTACATGTTGGATTTTGAGGTGCGTTAGATCACCCGACACAAGCAGTGTCAAGAGGAAACTAACCAATGCATGTACACGTTCATGGAAATTTAGTGGTCATTCATGCATTCGTTCTAATTAATGCCTCGGTAAACATAACTTCTTGAGAAAAACGAGTGTACTAATTACTTGTGCAAACTACGAAATTAATTCGACCACTCACCGTCTACCTTGGTTGGAGAGATTTTGAAATTGAGCCATAACTGGAAAGGAGGGAGTAGTAACTTTTGTCTCGATTACTATTTGTGGCCTTGTATAGATGCAAAATGTATTTTTTTATAGTGGCCTTGTATAAGTAAATGGAGGGAGTACTAACCAAAGTATGTAGTAGGGACGAGGAGTAAACGGAGGGAGCAGTAAAAATTTCTCCTCGTGCTGCGATCCACCGCGCGCGTGGGCGAGGGAGCAGGCGTAAAGGCGTACAGTAGTAGTAGTAGTAGTAGTAGTACTACTACTACTACTCGTAAGCAAGCTTCACCTCATCCTGCGAGCCACTGCGCCCGTGGGCGGGGGAGACGGCGTACTAAGCAAGCTTCTCCTCGTTCTGCGAGTTGACGGGACACATCAAAAGTACTCCAGTGTATAGAGCCTTGCCTCTAAGGTAGGCCCCACATGGTTTACCTCTTTTTTTAATTTAACATAACGCGTCAAGTCGCAATTTGTTTGTTCACCCGTGGTAGACGATCCTCCCTCCACCAAGTGGACAACCAGTACATGTGCCAAATTACCACGTGGGCTGCCTTTTTTGTACAGAAATGAGCTCCACCGTGTACCCGCGCGGGTGTGGTTGGGAAAGAGACGGGAGTACATGCACCGTGCGTGCACCTCTTCTCTTCGTGCACGTCCCCCACCTACGTGGGTGTGTGTGAGAGAGATACAAACCTAGACATAATGCGCCGTCCATCCCCATGCCTCCGCCCAGTCCGACCACCAGTCACCACCACGCCCCACTCCTCCTCACCTTATCTCTCATCTTTCTCCCTCCATTTTTATATACAAGGGGCCACTATCAAAATTACAATTGGCAGAAATACAAGGCCACTAACACTAATCGATGCAATATTAATGGTGTTTGCCTCGTGGTACTAGCAAATGAGGACATTAATTATCCCTTGCATGCATGCGGGAGTTTGTAAAAAAATGCATCTTGATGTTCCGTGCAATGCACGGGCATCTTGCTAGTCCATGAAAACAACACATGGCAAAATTCCACGGCGAACGAGGGATTTGAATCTGTTGGGAGGGGCTGTTTGGATCTTGCCCGGGGTAGCCAAAATATTGGCGACCCTTTTGTCCACCGGTGCCTTTGCCACCGATGAACGAGGAATGGCTCGGGTGCTCATGCTGTCATGCATCCTCCAGCGCGCACGTTGGAGACGAGCTCGCACGAGCTGTGTTTTTTTGTCCCACAACGCCGCCCGAGCCGCCCGCAGACCGACCGGCGACCCGCAAATTACGCCATCCAACCACAGCCGCACACATTATGACATCAACTCAACCAACCGGACGAAATTCACGCAAACACGTAGACAAACTTATATTTCATATAAACAACGACGGAAATCATATAAAATACCGGATTTTCATACAAACATGACGGATTTCATTACATTCAAATGAACTACGCGGTGCTAGTTCTGGACAGGACAGGTATATAATACCTGGCCTAAATGGTCGCCCACCGATCGATTTGTGTTCCTCATGTCGGGCAGCACGATCACCGAACTGCCGGGATCCCCGGAGGTATATGCTTCAGCGCAAAGGACAACTCGCTTCCCCACTGCCCAACTGATATCATTGGCTGGTGCCGAAGATGATGGTGGCCAGCACCGGTTCGAGTTCATCACCGGCCACTACTTCGCCATGGCCGGCACCGGCTCGAGTTCATCCTAACATTCCCCTTTTCCGTGGAGCCCATGCGGGGTCGACGAAGGTCCTCGCAACAAAAGGATCCGGCAAGACACCTGCTGTGTAAGCCGGCGTCGCCTCCGCGGTGGCCTTCATGGGACCCAAGCGGCGGCGGCCTCCCATGTTCTACTTCTCCTCGATGATGGCGGCGGACGCGGAGGCGCTGGCCACCGACTCGTCGCTCTCCGCGCACCCGGCTTCTGTCGCTGCTTGCATGGCGCGACCGCCGGCATGGGAGTCTCGGCCACAGAAACGGGAGACGCGGTACGAGGTGGCGGCATGGACGGCAGCAACGACGCCCGTGCGCTGCTCCTCGTCGAGCTGGCCTGGAGCGGCGAGTTGCTGAACCGCGCGCCGACTTGGGGCGGCAACTGGCTCCGTCGGGCGAGGGGAGGGAGGTGGATCAGTGAGCTGCATAGCTCGTATCCGGGGGGCTACCCAGCCGGCTTGGATGCGGAATAACTACTCTTCGTAAGCCATTGTAAGAGTGGAAAAAATGGTGGAGGAGATAGGGGAGCGACGGAGGTGTGCGATTCTTGGCCGGCGTTTGGCCTCGTTTAAATAGGAGATTAAATAGACGGCGGACGGGAGGAGCTCGGCCGGCGTTGCGTTTAACGCCGTCCCGGTCATGAACAGACGTGTGTCCAGAGTGGGATTCTCGGCTTCCACACGGGCGGGTTTCATGGAGGCGTTTGAATGCGGCACGGATGCGTGTTCAGCCGGGCATGCCGCGAGTGGCGCCCTCGACTCTGTCCTAGGACACCGCGCCGTTCTTCCACTGATGTGTGGGCTCTTTGGGTGCATGGCCTGCATGTCAGTGACCCAACCCAGGCAGCGCACAGAAGAGGAACCTTTGGTGGGCCAGGGCGGTCAGAAGCGGGCATTTCATAAACCGATGATTGTTCATTGAGTGTGACGTCATCTTTTTGATGTAGGTAAGCCTACTATGTTGATAGCCCGTTCGATACGTTGTGATTCATAAAGACCGCTGCAAACATCAATGTTCTGCTTATCACAGATAAGATTGATTAATACCCGTAACAATCCATGTCCTTAACAAAGGGTGCATGCACGTATAGGTTGAGCGTGTGTCTTGCGTCGTGTGCTGTGTGCATGCAGGCATGCGAGTGTTGCGTGCGTGCAAGGGTACGTTTCAGTGTTGCATGCATGGGTGCGTACGTGCGTGTGTTCGTGAGTGCATGTGTACGTGTCAGTGTTGCACGCCAGCATGCGTGCGTGTGTACGTGTCAGTGTTGCATGCCTACATGCGTGCGTGTCTTGTGTGCGTGCATGTGTACGTGCGGGGTGAGGCTACATGTCAGTCGACTGACTTTTTCATCTCTGGTCATTAGATTTTCCAGCCGTTGGATACGAAATCAAGGGCCTCCAGTTTATCATCAAACTCCACCCCCCGAGCCGCCAGCCACCACCGGCCGAACCGCCAGCCCCCGCCGCCCGCGGCCGGCCCGCCCTCCTCGAAACCACTCCCCACCGCCGGTCCGCCGCCGCACTGGCCATCCCTCTAGCCCCCCCCCCCCCCGCCGAGCTTTTTCTCCGGGGATCCCCACCACACCGCCCAATGAACGCCCCCAACCGCCGGTGACTGCCAACCAGAGGTCTCACGACTTCGAATACCCACCGACCACTAATTTATTACCATTTCTGTCCTTCATATACGCGCTGACGGGTGGGCCCTATGGTAATGTGCGCTGCTGAATGTGGACCGTTTGACTGGTCAATTGATCGTGTTATCAACAAATTACGGAGCTGTATGGTGAGCTAGTGACCGTATGATCACCCTAAAATGTACTCCTATTTTATTAACACAGTACAGACTCAAACTACCATTTCTTTCTTTCATATACGGGCTGACAGGTGGGCCCCATGGTTACGCGCCCCGATGGTGCAACACTAGTTGCGCCGCGTGGAACGTTTGACTGGTCAATTGATTGCGTCATCAACAAAATATGGAGTTGTACGGGTGAGCCAGTGACCGTATAATCATGATATGTATTTGTTTAACACGGTACAGACGCAAGGGCTCATATATACGCGCAAGCACTCACCGCTATAAGCGCACACACGCGAACCCTATCCCTATGAGCACCTTCGAGAGAGTGGGCCAGCATATATGATCTTGAGATTTTACGAAGTCACCATAGGTGCCTCGTAGTCGAGTGGAACGTCTCCTCCCACTGAACGTACATTGCCGGAAAATACTGAAATTAACACAAGATAAATGCGAGCACCGGGACTTTAACCTTGCTGGGCTCGAGAAACCACTGTCCTCTAACCATCCAACCACATGTTGGTTAGCACGACAAAATGTATGTGGTGACCGTGATGAGCTTATTCTGAAGTCCAGTGACCATATCGTGCTTTCGCTTCAAATATAATGACCGTAAGTGTCGTCAACAAAATACGGAGCACGCATCAAATGCAAAGTCCGTCAGTGTCATCAACAAAATATGGAGACGTATCGTCAGCTAGATACCGTTGTACTATTGTATATGCTTATTTTCTTAGTGGCCGATTGCGTGTGTGGTGTGGTGGGCACATCATTTCTAGTTGTGGTGGGTCAACATGAAGACTCATGGGTCGGTTCCATCCCGCGCCACATATAGGTTGGACCGAGACGTGTTATACGAAGACCCATGTGGAGGACTCGACGTACAACACGAAGGTACCAGAGTCGCGGAGGACTCTATCCCCACTGGTGATAAGTCGACTATATATGATTTGTAACCCTAGGCCCTTAGTATGTTATACAAGCTTGGGGGCTAGTTCGTCGATAGTATACACACACGCACAATGCCTGGTATTCACGTGTACTTTGTACACACCCCTATTACTAATATACAGTACCAGGAGTAGGCTCTTTCTTCAACTGCAAGGGTCCGATCCAAACTAGGGTAAAACTTTGCCTCGTATTACCATCCAGCCTAACAGCCAGGGATATCCTACCGAATGATATGATGAAATCATATCTGCCAACTACTAAGAGAGAGGTGTGTCGGGGGGGGGGGGGCAATGTGTGCGAGAGAGGCCTAAAGATAATGTGCGTGCGGGAGACACGTAGGCACATATATGTGCGTATAGAGGGCTAGTAGAGACCGTGCATGTGTATATATGCATGTGAGAGAAATAGTGTTTTCCAACTGAGATTTGTGAAAAGAGTGGTACATAGTAGTCAGAAAGAGAGAGAGAGAGAAATAGAGAGAGCATGTGCGTGAGACACCCTGACACCCTGAGAGAGATTGTGAGCATGTGTGAAAGAGAATTGCCGATGCATATAAAGTGTGTGCACTTATGCGTTAGATAGAGAGATATATAACGCGTTTGTGAGAACGGGGCGAGGCATAGTGCATCTACGTGTAAAAGGCGGTTCTACGCATTAAATTAAAATATAAATGACATTATTATTTTTGGATGAGATCATGAATTTTGCAAATTGCGTATGGACGAAAATCGGTCTATCAGACACCCATACTCTATTGAATTCTAGCATGTGCATGTGTTTATTTCATATTATCGATCCATAGAGTGAGAGCGGTTTGAAATACAGGCAATGGATGCTTTTGCAATTCATATATAAACATTAATTAGTGCACTCCATGTTGTTAGTGTGAAGCACTTTATACATTTGTCACTTGCATGGATACATTCCAAATTGCTAGCTACGAAATAGAATACATGTCGAATTCAACATAAAGGGGGTTTCGAAGATTCGAATTCATAGGAAGTGCATCTATTTGAACCCGAGATAATGGCATTTGTAAATCAGATGTAAAAGGGGGCATCAATCTTTGTTGTGAGTTTGAACATGCTATATATATTCATACGCATATCTAACTTTTTTTGCAACCAAGGAGATTATATCTGGAACCATGCATGAACTGAGGTAAGTTGCATATTTTTTAATATATACTCGTGTACAATGTATATTCAAATGTACCCCCTCCATTCCAAAATAATCGTAGCTTTAGGATTTTCAAGAGTAAAGATTTGTGAAGTTTGACAAATCCTGAAAGTTCAATTCAAGAGAACCAAAAACGTTAATGCTTCTGCTCCCAAATATTGAACAAAGCACCAAATAGGCCTCTGGTCACCCGAAACCGCGTGAGACTAATGTTTTGGTGGTAGGAAATTATTGTCCTGACTCTGGCCCGTGTAGCCTATCGGCCCGATGTCCAAAGGTCTAAACCGGGGTAGGTTTGTAGCTTCACCAAGACGCCAGTCTCAACCGCCTCCGAGAAGCATTCATACGCCGTGGGCGCTTACCCATGCGCTCGGCCGAAATCTATCCCGCCCACATTTGGGACACCTGACATGACTGTCCTACCCCCAACCCGCAATATGTCCGAAATTTTAGATGGGGGCAAAGTTTGTAACTTTCCCCAAATTTCAAACAAGCGCGTCTCAAACCGAAACATTGTTCCCCCTTAGTTCCCCGCCTCCCTCTGTTTCCCCATTCATACTCCGTGGGCGCGAAAACGCCCTCTCCACCAGCCGCGAAACCCCAGCCTCCTCCGTCTTCCACCCCATAGCGGCCAATCCACCGCCGCCCTCCTCCATCACGCCGGAGCCGGTACCCCGACGTCATCGTCCAACGCAACCGCAACCGCAACGCCCTCAAGGACTTAGCAGCTGAAGCCGAGGCAAAGCTGCCTCCACGACGCCGATGCCGACGTGCGCCGTACCAAAACCACTCCGACCACGCCGTCCTGCGCCTCACTGCTGCGGCTCCACTGTCGCAACCGTCGACCGCACCAGAGCTGTTCCCGCTACGCCGTCGTTCGCCGCCTCGGATCTGCTTCCCCGCCGCCGATAGACGGCCACCGCACCACACTCAACAACTTGGCCATGGGTTCGTCCAAGGCTGCACCGTCCTCCACAACTTCTGGTTTCCGGCGAACAACAAGAAGATCGTCGGAAAAACAGAAGAAGGACACAGCACTCCCAGCAGAAAGAGGTACTCCTCTTCCCTTATTCGTGCAAATCTTACGTCTCCGCTCACACCATATTCATCCCACGAAAGAAACTAGTTGAGCGCTTCTTACTGCATCTTCTTCGTGATACTAAATGCACAAGGTTTCCTCCCTTTTACTATTTCACCTTTGCTAGAAGTCAGTAGCCCGCCTGGATTTCAATTCAGGGTCAGTCGAACCGCAATTAAAAGAAGCAGCACCCGCTTAGGCGCTCGGAGCACCTAGTCCGCCTGTTCCCTGGGGAAGCGGCGCATCGGTGTCTATCATAGGGGTGTGGGGCGCAGGAGCTGCTTGCGCCCGATCTGGAGGTCAGCGGGGCTTGAATGGATGGCCAGGGGGGCGGTGCCAAGCACGGTGGTGCGGTGAGGTCGAGGGGAGGGCGCAGGCAGGGGAGGAATACTGGGCTGGTGGTCGCTAGCGTTTTGAGGAAGATCGTCAACACTGACTGGCTGGAGGTAGATGAAGGCGATCTGCCCGTTCTTTGTACATCGGACGGTGGAGAAAAAATGGACTGACCTATTTGCTTTCAGTCGACTGTTATTTTCATAGACTCCTATAGTAATTTAGTGTGCCATGCATGTTGTAGAGCTATCATATGTCTCCCGTCATTTATTTCTCACCGACCTGCTATCTGCTACCTTTACACTGTACTAATTGTGCACACACTTCACCCATACTCACACTATTGTTTTTTTATGCATGGGTATTTCAGACTCTGACGCAGTGTTGATGAATGCAGAAAAGAAAAGACAGAAGTCACTCCAGTGTAATTCAAAGATAAGCACTAAGCGTTTCAGCGCTCTAATGCGTGCAGTGTCAGCAGTTGGAGATAGTAAACATAGCTCTGCAGTTGATGATCTCAATTGCCACACACAACCATCCCAGGTGCTTGCTTTAACTTCGCGCTGTCAAATGTGGTTGCATGTTGCATATGGTGTCTAGCTTGTATTGCTTCCAATTTGGTTAAATTGCATCTGCTTACTTTACACATTATACCTTTGATAATGACATGCCTTCATGTTTTTGATACATACTACATATGTCTATTAACCAAGTTCGTACATCAAACTAATGCTCTTTTGTATCCCTCGTCAATCACTTATGATGAGACAGTCACCCGAGTGGGTTACTGTGAGACGCCCTACTCGTTTAAAGAGTGTAGTGCCATCCTCCCCACATGATTCTCAAGAAACAGCAAGGCTAAATGAAGATAGTCAATGTAGCTCTCTAGTTGATCACCGCAATTCCCCCACACCACCATCGCAGGTGCTTGCTCTTACTTGGCAGTGTGATATGTGGTTGCATGTTGCATATGGTGTCTACCTTGTAATGCTTCTAATTAGGGTAAATTGCATCTGCTTAGTTAACACATTATACCTGTGAATATGACATGCCTTCCTGTTTTTGGTACATACTACGTCTTTCTATTAACCATGTTCTTACATCAAACTACTTTTCTTGTGTATCCCTCATCAATGCTCCTAATTTGTTAAATTGAATCTCCTTAGCTTACACATTATACATGTGAATATGACACGCCTTCCTGTTTTGGTACATACTACATCTGCCTATCACACCATGTTCTTACATCAAACTACTGTTCTTGTGTATCCTGTGTCTATCGCTTATGATGAGACAGTCACGCGCGTGGGTTAATATGAGACGCAATACTCTTATAAAGAATGCAATTTCATCGTCTCCACATGATTCTCAAGAAACAACAAGCCTAAATGAAGATATTGAACGTAGCTCTGTACCTGAAGACCGCACTTCCCCTACACCACCATCACAGGTGCTTGCTCTAACTTCGCAGTGTGATATGTGGTTGCATGTTGCATACGGTGTCTAGCTTGTAATGCTTCTAATTAGGGTAAATTGCATCTGCTTAGTTTACACACTATACCTGTGAATATGACATGCCTTCCTATTTTTGGTGCACACTACATCTAGGTGTTAACCTTGTTCTTACATGAAACTACCTCTCTTCTGTATCCTGCATCAATCACTTACGATGAGTCACCTTTATTCGTTGCATATTGCATATTATTTCTAGCCTGTTGCCATGTATTGCTTCTAATTTGGTCAAATACATTTGTTAGGGCACCCTTTTAATTTGGCAGAGTGATATTGGTTTCATCTTTCATATGGTTTCTAGCTTGCATCGATTCTAACAAGTTCAAGCACCTTGTGCTTAGTTTACACTTTATAGATCATACATGTCAATATGTCACGCCATCCTGTTTTTCATACATATTCCATCCACCTATCATGCGGCTGCCTTACATGAAAGTAGTGTTCGTCAGTATCATGCATCAATGAGTTCTGAAGAGCAAATTTTATTCCTTTTTCTTGTGGGTTTGACTTGACATGGCAAAATCAAGAAAGAGGAAGGAAAAGAGTAAGGAAGGCGATGATGGTGGTCCTCTGCAGCAACGTAAACGGAGCATCCACTACAGGAAACAGCTACTTTGCCGTCTGCCATGGCGGACGGCAAAGGCTCGAAAGGCGGACGGCAAAGACCTTTGCCGTCAGCCGCGGACGGCAAAAGGCTCCGGCAAAGAAGGCTACGGTAAACAACAGCTTTGCCGTCTGCTTCCTGGCGGCGGACGGCAATGTCTCTTTGCCGTCTGCGGCGGACGGCAAAGAGGGCGGACGGCAAAAATTGCGCTGTCAGTCCGTTAAGTGGCTAACGGCAGACCTTTGCCGTCCGCCGCAGACGGCAAAGAGCCTTTGGTCTTTGCCGTCCGCCTTATGATGTGATCTACACGTCACTAGATGGCAGGTTCTTTGCCGTCTGCCACTGATGGCAAAGTGCAGGTTCTTTGCCGTCTGCCACGGACGGCAAAGTCTTTGCCGTCTGCCACTGTAGGCAAACTGACCAAATGGGTCAGCTCCCAGGAAGCACAGTTGGCTGCCACGTGGCTTCTTTGCCGTCCGCGGCAGACGGCAAAGAGCTCTTTGCCGTCCGTGGCAGACGGCAAAGAGCCTGCATATTGGCTGTTTTTTCTGTTTTTTATTAAATCCCACAATTTGCACAGAAAATATCACATATATAGATATATTGTTCATACACATTGTTCATACATATCCAGCACATATCACATATCACATTGTTTCATACACATATCACATCAGTTTCATCCATACACATTGTTCATACATAAGCAAGTTCCATCCATACACATTGTTCCATCCATATATATATTACAATGCAAAGTGTCATGAAGATAGCAAGCTAGATACAATGCAAAGTTTCATCAAAGGAAAAGCAAGCACTCCATCATAGCAAGCTAGCTTCCATCAAGTGAATGAAATCTGCAAAATGGTAAATAAGAAAGTTAGAAATAGGTGACTAGAACAAGAAGAAGACTAGAACAAGAAGAAGACTAGAACAAGAAGTATATGTCATTTATGAGCTAACTTAGGTGAAATGGATCATATATGAGCTAACTAAGTTGAAATGGGTTGTTTATGAGCTAACTTAGTTGAAATGGATCATTTATGAGCTAACTTAGTTGAAATGGGTCGTTTATGAGCTAACTAAGGTGAAGGGCATCGTTTTTGAGCTAAGTAAGGTGAAATGGGTCATTTTGGAGCTAACCTAGTTGAAATGGATCGTTTTTGAGCTAACTTAGTTGAAATGGATCATTTTTGAGATAACTAAGGTGAAATGGATCGTTTTTTTAGCTCACTTAGGTCAAATGGATCGTTTTTGAGCTAACTTAGTTGAAATGGATCGTTTTTAGCTAACTTTGTTGAAATGGATCATTTTTGAGCTAATTTAGTTGAAATGGATCGTTTTTTAGCTAACTTAGGTGAAATGGATCATTTATGAGCTAATTTAGTTGAAATGGATCTTTTTGAGCTAACTTAGGTGAAATGGATCATTTAAGAGCTAATGTAGGTGAAATGGATCGTTTTTTAGCTCACTTAGGTCAAATGGATCGTTTATGAGCTAAATTAGTTGAAATGGATCGTTTATGAGATAACCTAGGTAAGATGGGTCATTTTGGAGTTAACCTAGGTGAAATGGGCCATTTTAAAGCTAACGTAGGTAAAATGGATCATTTAGGAGCTAATCTAGGTAAAATGGGTCATTTTTGAGCTAACTTGGATGAACTACATCATTTATAAGCTAACCTAGGTAAAATGGGTCATTTTGGAGGAAAATAAGCTAACTCTAGGTCATTATGGTAAGCATATTGGAGGAAATAAAGCTAAGTCTAGGTCTTTATGCATTTGTTAAGCAAAACACTAGAGAAACTTACCGTGATCAGGGAGGTGTAGGAGCGGGGTGGCTAGTGCCGCTACCTGGAGAAGGATCGTGCGATGCGTTTCTGGAGTTAAGCTGCAGCAAAGATCATTTCCAATGTCTCGTTAGCATTACGACACTCAAATGTTAAGACTACCAAGCAATGTCCATTCAAACTAAACTCACCGTGCTCCCAGGAGCAATCACTGGCATCGGCGGAGCGGGCTGACCGGACTTCTCGCACACAGACTGCACATTTGGTTTTCAGAACAGAGTCATACTAGTTAGTAATGAGACTCAAATGTTAAGACTAGCAAGTAATCTGCAGAAGAAACTTACCACAAGGAGCTCGTACATGGCCCTTGCCTGCATGTCATTCCGTGCCCTCTCCTCCATCATCTTTCTCGTCCTCTCCTCCATCTCCCGCTGCCTCTCCGCCGCCTCCGCCAGAAGTTTCTCCGTTCTATCTCTCTCAGTCTGTATAGCAGCCTACAACACCACTCACATGACCATTTGTAATCATTGATGGAAGCGCACACAATGTAATGGAGAAAGATAACTGAGTACGTATCACTAACCTTGATGGCGAGTTGCACTGGCCGTTCACGAGGCCTTATCTCAGGAGCGGAGCTCGACTGGCGCGCCTTGATCTCCGGGAGAGTGCTAGGACAACGGATAAGTCCATCTCCAATGGCTATGGAGCCATGGGACCTCCCGCCACCAGATATCATCACCAGCTCTGGATCAATGGGACCCTGGCTCGGGTTAAAGTCCTCCCCATTCCTCGCCTTCCCCTCATCTCTATATCTCACGAGCTTGTTGTGGGAGGAGATGTTGGTGAAGTTGTTTGCATCATCGAGGTCAGACTGAGAGAAAGCCTTGACTTTCTTGTAAGAGCCAGTGTGGGCCATGGCATACAGGTCATACACCTCTGGCACCTTATCCGCCTTATTGTGGCGTGCCTGAAAGAGAGAAACAATGAAAATTAGTAATTAAAGGGCTCAAGCTAGCATGATGAATGAATTGCATGAATCATGAAGCAAACCACATACCCAGTTGCGCCCGAACTGATATAAGTTGGAGCTGCCTTGATGGTGTGGCACACCTTCCATTTGGGCACGTTTGTCCTTGGCCTGGTTGTGGAGGGCTAGCCATTCTTGTGAGCACCACTCATCGACCAACACCTCCCAACAATCCATCTGATCCGCACACCATCTCGGAGGCGCCTAAGTTAGCAAATAGAAACTTGAGCGCTACGGCTAAGAATTACTAAATGAAGGAACTTAAGTAGAAGGCCTTAAGAATTACCTTCATGTACTGCTCCTTACTCAGGAACTTATCGCGGCACGCCGGCTTGGTCTTCTTGATACCACGCAAGGCGTAGTAGTCTCGAACAGCCTGCACCCGAGCCTCGTGCCGTAAGTTCTGGAGTAGGCGCTTGCAGACGTTCTAGATAACATTTGCGCAGTCCTCCTCGTATCCCTCCTCACACCTGTAGAATGTCTGCAATCAAATGAGACAATATTGATTAGTACAATTAATAACTAGCTAGTTGAAGATTTTGAAATGTGTAAAGGAGAAATTACCCAGAACGTCCTGATCACCATGTCTGCCCTCGTGTCGCACACGACACCGTCGATAATGACATCCGGCGGGGCCGGGGCAGCCACGTAGTGCTCCCAGCTCAACCCAACCTCTGGAAGCCGACCCTCACCAGGCAACGTGACAAACCCCGGGAAGTTTTGCCGGCAAAGAACTCCAAGGACGGAGTTGGGCCGGCGGACACTATGATGGTGGTCCCAACCCCTGCAGCATGACAAGGCCAACGCATTAGTTATTTGAAGAAACGTGAATGCAGAAGGTACAAAAATATTAAATGCACTTACGTACCTCTCCCCATCAGGGAAGATCAACCACCTCTGCTCGCGGGTCGCCGGCACGGACGGGAGCCGTGTAGCACCACGCTGGTAGACGGTGCCACCCTGGTCCTCAAGATCAGTCGGCTCCCCGCCATCATCAGCATGGCCACTCGGCTCCTCGGGCTGATCCGGCCAAGTACCCCATCCGGACGTGTGCTCCTCCGGGGTCTCGTGGGCCGAAGGCCAGTCGACCCGAGGCTCGTGGGCCCAAGACCCATGGACCGGAGGCTCGTGGATAGCGTTGGACAATTCGAAAGAATCAAGGTTATAAATATGCAAATGCATGCATATTTATAACTATGACGCTTTCGAACGGGAGACACATATTGGTTACGCATACTGATGATTCAAGACACATATATATCTAGCTATCAAGTTTCATCGGAATAGATCAAATAATTAATGGGGGAGGAGGACATGTCATTTGTGCTCACCCACGAACGAAGGGGCAGAGCTCGTCAAACGCACGGTGAGGTCGTCGAACACCAAACCTCGCAGCGATGAAACAACTGCACATTTAAAACTACCCGATCAACACAATTATATATGATGTTTTTCATAACAAAATCGAAAGATATATGACCTAACTAATAATTCACAAATATATGACCCCGTCGGCTTCTGGAAGGCCAAAGAACACCTTTTCGGGGTCGGGGTCTCGGGGTCGGGGTGTCGGGTCGGGGTGCCGGGTCGGGGTCGGGGTGCCGTGTCGGTGTCGGGGTCGGGGTGTCGGGTCAGGCTCGGGGTCGGGGTGTCGGGGTCGGGGTCGAGGTCGGGGTCGGGGTCGGGGTCTCGGGGTCGGGGTGTCGGGGTGTCGGGGGTGTCGTGTCGGGGGTCGGGGTGTCGTGTCGGTCTCGGGGTGCCGTGTCGGGGTCGGGGTCTCGGGGTCGGGGTGTCGGGTCGGGGTGCCGGGTCGGGGTCGGGGTGCCGTGTCGGTGTCGGGGTCGGGGTGTCGGGTCAGGCTCGGGGTCGGGGTGTCGGGGTCGGGGTCGGGGTCTCGGGGTCGGGGTGTCGGGGGTGTCGTGTCGGGGGTCGGGGTGTCGTGTCGGTGTCGGGGGTCGGGGTACCGGGTCAGGGTCGGGGTGCCGTGTCGGTGTCGGGGTCGGGGTGTCGGGTCAGGCTCGGGGTCGGGGTGTCGGGGTCGGGGTCGGGTTCTCGGGGTCGGGGTGTCGGGGGTGTCGTGTAGGGGGTCGGGGTGTCGTGTAGGTGTCGGGGTGCCGTGTCGGTGTTGGGGTGCCGTGTCGGGGTCGGGGTGCTGTTTCGGGGTCGGGGCTTCGGGGTGTCTCCTCCTCCTCCTCCTCCTCCTCCTCCTCCTCTTCTTCTTCTTCTTCTTCTTCTTCTTCTTCTTCTTCTTCTTCTTCTTCTTCTTCTTCTTCTTCTTCTTCTTCTTCTTCTTCTTCTTCTTCTTCTTCTTCTTCTTCTTCTTCTTTCTCCTCCTCCTCCTCCTCCTCCTCCTCCTCCTCTTCTTCTTCTTCTTCTTCTTCTTCTTCTTCTTCTTCTTCTTCTTCTTCTTCTTCTTCTTCTTCTTCTTCTTCTTCTTCTTCTCCTTCTCCTCCTCCTCCTCCTCCTCCTCCTCTTCTTCTTCTTCTTCTTCTTCCCCCTTCTACTTAACCTAAACCTAAACTAACCTAAACTAAAAACCTAAACTAATTAAAACTAAACTATTTAAACTAATTAAACCTAAACTTAAACAGAAAAAAACAAAAAAAACAAAAAAAACAAAAAAACAGAAAAAAAGGGAGGAGGGGCTCACTGTGGGGGAGGGCCGGGGCGGGGCCGGCGACGGAGGGCCGGGGCGGGGCGGTGGAGGAGGCGGGGCGGCGGGGGCCCGGCCGGCGGGGGGCCGGGGCGGCGGGGGGGGGGGATGGGGGGCGGGGGGCCGGGGCGGGGCAGTGGAGGAGGCGGCGGGGGGCGCGGGGCGGCGGGGGGCCGGGACGGCGGGGGGCCGTGGCGGCGGTGGGGCGCGGGGCGGCGGGGGGCCGGGGCGGGGGGCGACGGGGGCGACGGGGCGGCGGCGCGCGGCGGGCGGCGGCGGCGGCGACGGGGTGGGAGGAGAAGGGCGAGGCGAGGACGAAGTGAGTAACAGGCGGGGGGTACCTGCCGTTAGGCAAGTGCCCTCTTTGCCGTCCGCCAGCCTTTGCCGTCCGCCTTTCTGCCTCTTTGCCGTCTGCTAGCGGACGGCAAAGAGGTGGGCCGTTAGGATTTTTTCAAACGAGCGGGGGGTGGGGGCCACCACACTCTTTGCCGTCCGCCAGCGGACGGCAAAGATTCTTTGCCGTCCGCTGGCAGACGGCAAAGAGCTGGCAGATGGCAAAGAGCTTCTTTGCCGTCAGCCTTTTCTTTGCCGTCTGTTTATGTGTAGCTGATGGCAAAGAGCTTCTTTGCCGTCAGCTAGCAGACGGCAAAGAGCTGGCAGATGGCAAATTAGCTGATTCCAGTAGTGATCTGTACCGATTCTCCTTGTACTGATAGTGCATTACAAGGTCCAAGTCTCTGCTCCCCTACTCCACCATCCAAGGTGCTTGCTCTAACTTGGCAGTGTGATATCTAGTTGCATGTTGCATATGGTGTCTAGCTCGTATTGCTCCTAATTAGTGTAAACTGCATCTGCTTAGCTTACACATGATACATGTGAATATGACACGCTTTCCTGTTTTTGGTACATACTATATCTGTCTATCACATCATGTTCTTACATGAAACTACTCTTCTTGTGTATCCTGCATCAGTCACTTATGATGGGACACCTTTAAGTTGGCAGTGTGATATTGGTTTGTGTCTTGAATATGATTTCTAGCATGTATTGCTTCTAGTTTGATGAACGCCACCTATGACGAGACAGTTTTAACTTGGCAGAGTGATATTGATTGCACCTTCCATATGGTGTCTTGCAGTGTTTCTAATTTGTTGAAGTGCCTTCTGCTTAGTTACCACATCATAGGTGTGAATATGTCAAGCCATCCATTTTTTCGTACATATTCCATCCTCGTATCATGACTTTGCCTTTCATCAGAGTAGTGTTCGTCAATATCATGCATGAATGAGTTCTGAAGAGCGAATGATATTCCTTTTTCTTGTCGGTATGACCTCACAATACAAAATCAATAAAGCTGAAGGAAATTGGCAAGGCATTGGATGATGGTGGTCCTTCCGAGCAACTGAAACGGAGGTTCTCTACAGATTCTACTCCGCCATCCTCCCAACAAGATTCGCAAGACAATGCAAGGCTAGACAGTCAACGTAGCTGTGTAGATGATGAACACATCTCCCCTACTCCACCGTCACAGGTGCTTGCTCTAACTTGGCACTATTATATGTGGTTGCATGTTGCGTATGATGTCTAGCTTGTATTGCTTCTAACTTTATTGAATTGCATCTGCTTACTTTACTCATAATGCTTGTGAATATGACATGTGTTCCTGTTTCTACATCAGACTACTATTCTTGCATATCCCGCATCAGTCACTTATGATAAGGCACCTTTAAGTCGCCACTGTGATATTGGTTGTGTCTTGCATATGATTTCTAGCATGTACTGCTTCTAATTTGTTGAAACGCCATACAGTTTGAACTTGGCAGAGTGATATTGGTTGCATCTTTCATATGGTGTCTAGCTTGCAGTGCTTCTAATTTGTTGAAATGCCTTCTGCTTAGTTACCACATCATAGGTGTGAATATGTCACACCATCCTGTTTTTCATACCTATTCCATCCTCGCATCATGTGTTTGCCTTTCATCCGAGTAGTGTTCGTCAGTATCATGCATGAATGAGTTCTGAAGAGCGAATTTTATTCCTTTTTCTTATCGGTTTGACTTCACAATGCAAAATAATTACAGCTGAAGGAAATTAGTCCGGCAGTGGATGATGGTGGTCCTTCGGAGCAACTCAAACAGGGGGTCTCTACAGATTCTACTCCTCCATCCTCCCAACAAGATTCGCAAGACAACACAAGGCTGGACAGTCAACGTAGCTGTGTAGATGATGAGCACATCTCCCCTACTCCACCATCACAGGTGCTTGCTCTAACTTGACACTATTATATGTGGTTGCATGTTCCGTATGATGTCTAGCTTGTATTGCTTCTAACTTGAATTGCATCTGCTTACTTTACACATAGTGCCTGTGAATATGACAGGTGTTCCTGTTTCTAGAACATACGTGTACATGATGAGCACATCTCCCCTACTCCACCATCACAGGTGCTTGCTCTTACATGGAACTATTATACGTGGTTGCGTTTTCCGTATGATGTCTAGTTTGTATTGCTTCTGATTATGTTGAATTGCATCTGCGTAGCTTACAACTTATACCTGCAACGATCACTTACCCATAAGACACATTTAACTTGGGACTGTGATGTAGGTTGCATCTTGCATTGTCTTCTAGCTTGTACTGCTTCTAATTTCTTGAAATGGCACTTACGACGAGATACTTTTTACCTGATAGAGTGATAGTGGTTGCATGTTCATATGGTGCCTAGCTTTCATTTCTTCTAATTTTGTTGAAATGCCTTCTGCTTACTGTTTTTTCATACATATTCCATCCTCCTATCGTACGTGTGAATATGAAACGCTGTCTTTTTTGTATATATTCCATCCTCCTATCCTGCGCTTGCCTTACATCAAAGTAGTGTTCGTCTGTATCATGCATCAACCAGTTATGCAGAGCTAATTTTATTCATCTTCTTGTGGTTTTGACTTCATAAGGCAATATCAGAAAATAGGAAGGAAAAGAGTAAGTTAGGGAATGTTGGTGGTCCTCCGCACCGACGCAAACAGAGACTCTCTAGATTTGCCACTGCTACTGCTAATGAAGTTGAAGTCCCAAGTCTACATGATGAGTTCATCTCCCGTACTCCACCATCGCAGGTGCTTGCTCTAAGTTGACAGTGTGATAATTGGTTTCATGTTGCATATGTTGTCTAGCCTGTATTTCTTCTATTTTGATTAAATTGCACCTGCTAAGTTTATACGTTATACATGTGCATATGACATGGCTTTCTGTGTCTAGAATACACTGCATCTATCTATCATACCATGTTCTTACATCAAAGTACTGCTGTTGTGTATCCCACATCAGTCACTCATGATTGGACACTTTTAACATGGCAGTTTGATAGTGGTTGCATCTTGCATTGATTTCTACGTTGTACTGCTTCTAATTTTTCGAATTGCCACTTATGACAAGACACTTTTAACTTGGCAGAGTAATATTGGTTGCATCTTTCATATGGTGTCTAGCTTGCATTACTTCTATTTTCTTGAAAATCCTTCTGCTTAGTTTGCACATCGTAGCTGTGAATATGTCATGCCGTCCTATTTTTCTTACATATTCCATCCTCATACGGTTGTCTTACATCAAAGTATTGCTTGTCTGTATCATGCATCAATGAGTTCTGAAGAGTGATTTTATTCTTTTGTGTTGTGGGTACAGCTTGACATGGCAAAGTCAAAAAAGAGCAAGGAAAATAATATAGTAGGGAGTGCTGTTACTCGTCGGGTGAAACGGAAAAGGTTCTGCCGTTGAGATTCTGCTGGTACTTATAGTGCAGTAGAAGGTCCAAGTCCACCGGCTAAATCTACAAACACAGTATCACCTGCTCCACCAGCTGCAGCATCCGCTTCAACTGTACCAGCATCTCAACCAGTTACTCGTTCGTTTGCTCCGAAACTGGCCAGTTCCCAAGCTGCCTTAACACCTAACACTACTTCTGAAGCACTGCTGACACAACAGGACTTGACAAGGTCAGATGAACCTCATGAGCATCAACACCAAGACGGTACCTGACCGAGTCAAGTTGCAGTTGCATGCTCCTTTATATGTACTCTCACAGTTTGATGTACACTAACACTTTCCATATTCGTTGTTGAACTAGCACCATGGCACAAGCGGAAACAGACATCAGGGATAATGCTTGACTGATTAACAAAATCTAAAGGAGGAAGAATGGAGATCCATTTTGAGGCAGGTTTAAAAAGGCCACGTGATGCTACAGAGTCAGCCAAGTTAGTATCAGAGGCAGCCGTTGCCGTTAGGTGTCATGCACGTATCCTCCCAACGTGGATCCAGTACAGGAATGAGAAAGACAATACCCAGTTTAACACCTTCCTTGACCATTTATCCGTAAGTAATGTTATTCATTGCAATTAGTAATATTGTCTTGCTCTGTCCCATACTTTCTAGCTTCCTCCTAATAAGACTCACATTCTTTTTTAACAGATGAGGTTCAAGTTGGATCCGAAAGATGATGCAACTAAACAAGCATGCACTCATGTTTTTCAGTCTGCTCTGCGACAGTATCGGTACCACCTTAGAAAATCTCACTTTGAAGGCAAGGCTAACAATGAAATCACCCAAACATCTCCAGTGGAATATATTACAGATGAAGACTGGACAGCCCTCGTTAAACACTGGTCTGATCCAAAGTATCAGGTAGGCTATATGTATTTGATCAGACCACATATTGAACTTGTATTTATGTATGTGCCTTACAAGTGTATCTTCTTCTAGGCTAACTATTTGAAGAACAAAACCAACCGTTCTAAAGTGAAATTCCAACAGGCAACAGGATCTTGTAGCTATATTGCACACCGCGAGGCTCTTGTAAATAGCTGCTACTTCCTTCTTTCTTGTGCCATATTATCGTATCTATATTGACTTGTTCCAAATACAGAGGAAAGCCCGTGCGGACCAAAAAGAACCTGAACCGAATGCAGTGCAAATCTTCAAGGATTGCCACACCAGCAAGATGAAGGGCATGAGCACACCAGTTCAAGCCGCTGTTGTAAGTCCTTACTCCTCCTGCCTTGAACTGATTGGTATTGTGATGTGTTCATTTAACTACTTGGTTTGCAGCCAATGTCAGTTACTCTGTTCACTTTTATTCACAGTTGTCTTAACGTATCATTTAACCTTACATGGTTTAAAAGAGATGAAGGATATTCTTTTGGTCTTGATCTGTAATCTAGTTGTTATGTTCACGTGCGCACACAATGATAAAATAGCTTGTTTGTTTTATATCTGTTTGCCCATGATATGAATGATGTCATACTATGTTCATCCTACTTTAAACCATGTCTCTTTATCCTTAGATGTCAACGAATGTGAGGAAATAGACAATACAGTAGGCATGCTACATGGACATATGTTCCGAAAGTGATTTTATTATGTAGTTGGCACTACAATACATGCTAATGTATTACAGTAGTTCACCAAAATAAGTTATGTATAAACGTTTAACCTACTTTGTTTGTTTTTGTCTCATTAGTAACTTATCTGGTACACTAATCTACAAGTTCAAACTTTCAGGAAGCTATGGAACAAATGATTGAACAGCCACAACCACCTGAAGGTGACGAGGCTACTATAGGCACAATGGCACCTCTTGCTGCAGTGCGTCAGTATCTCTCCACTAACAGTGCAAAAAGCACCTTCCTGCGTAATTCTGGGTTGGTTGTCAAGGTAACCTCGTCCAAATCGCCTACTGAACAAAATCTTCCTGCTAGACAGAGTGATATATCTGTGCTCCAGACACAAGTCCAATCCCTAATGGACGTTGTTTCGGAAACAAGAATAGTGGTTGAGAAATGTCGTCAAGATATGAATGGTTTTGAAACCAGACTATCAGACATTCGCTTCGTTGTTCAAGAGCAATGGCGGAGAAAAGGTGGAGATCATGCTGCTCCATCAGATTCTACAGCATGAAACATTAGCACTCAGGTCAAATGATCTGTGCTTCTATACATTTGATGGTGCTTTTATCTGGAAGGATTGTAAACTTTATGCCAACAGGCCTTTTGTTGTATGGTTGGAATTTATTTTGTTGTGATACAACATTTATGATGCTGCCTCAGGCTGCAGTAATTACGACGCTATTTTTGTATAGTGTAGGTTTATCTTAGTAATGTATTCGGCCAAAAGCTTCGTAGGAGCCCAACATGCCAACATTCGTCGGGCCCATTCCAATTGGGCTAAAAATGATTACGGGCCGAAATTGGCATGTAGCCCACTAAAAATATCTGGGCCTAAATCAGCATAAGCTTTCATATTTTTTGGTAGGCCTGTGCCCATAGTGGGCCTTTAACAGGCCTAAACATAATTTGGGCCCTCAGTAAAAATAGGCCGTTTACAGGTGTAAATATCTCGAGCCCCTAAAAAACATGGGCCTTTAATAGACCAAAAGTGAGATTGGGCCCTGATTGTGCCAAATAACCCACTGGACTTAGCAGGCCAAAATGGTGGCCCATTTACGATGCGGATCTTTGACACGCCGAAATTCGGACGGGCCGTAAATGCGCCGACCTAATACACGGGCCTTTAACAGGCCGGAACTTCGGTCGGGCTAGATTATCGTCATTTTTATATGGGCCGTTAATGGGAACGATATGACGTTGGGCCACATATGGCCCATGGTTTACGTCCGACGTTAACAGGCCGAAAATGACAACAGGCCGAAAGTGGCCCAAACCTATAGTGGGCCTCTAATAGGCCGAATGTCAGACATGGCCGAATATGACCCAAATCCTTCACGATCGTTTATGGGCCGAAAGTTTTGATGGCCTATAAATGGGCCCAAATGAAGCCGGACCTTTAACAGGCCGGAAATACACCGGGCCGTAATTCGGCCCAATTACTTAGCGGACTGTTAACGGGCCAGAAGTGACCATGGGCCGCGTTGATGACAAGTTTAGGACAGGCCGTTGATGGGCCGATTTGACAGAGAATGTTGGGCCTTTAGCTGGGCCGGCCGATTATGGTCTGCAGAATCTTGTGGGCCTTTAGCTGGGCCGACCCATTGTGGTTCGCAAAATCTTGTGGGCCTTTAGCTGGGCCGGCCCATTATGGTCTACAAAATCGTGTGGGCCTTTAGCTGGGCCGGCCCATTATGGTCCGCTAAATTTTGTGGGCCTTTAGCTGGGCCGGCCCATTATGGTCCGCTAAATCTTATGGGCCTTCGGTTGGGCCGGACCATTTAAACTTTGTGGGCCACTTTTGGGCCGGTCCACGTGTCAACATATCATAGGCCCATCTCGACCGGTTGATGAGTGACACCTGTGCCAACACGGAGCTGACGCGTGGATCCGTCAGCCAATGAGAATTTTACACGTGGAAAATCGGCATTGGTCGTGGCTGTTAACGGGTTATCGAATCCAAAATCCGACCTGATAGCTTAACGGCGTTCCGTTACGGTGGATGCCACGTGTCGGTCACCCTTGACGAAAGCACTTCTGTGACGCGCGATTTATCGTCATGGAAGTGGACACTTCCGTGATGATAATTTTGGCAATGTCATGGAACACTTCTACGACAGCACAGGTATGACTATCTTGATTATGTCATAAATTTGTCATGGATGTACATGCATGACAGAAAACGCGACCTACTGTGACAAACACATATCATCACGGAAGTGTATTTTTTTGTAGTGCTCCTTTAGATATGTGGGGAGGGGAGCACCCTAGAACACACAAGTTGATCATTGATCTCTTAGCCGTGTGCGGTGTCCCCCTCCAGCATAATCCACCTCGGTCATATCGTTGCAGTGCTTAGGCGAAGCCCTGCGCCGGTAGCTTCATCATCACCATTATCACGCCGTCATGCTGACGAAGCTCTCCCTCAACACTCAGCTGGATCGAGAGTTCGTGGGATGTCACCGAGCCGAACGTGTGTAGATCGCGGAGGTGCCGTGCTTTCGGTAATAGGATCGTTCGGATTGTGAAGACGTACGACTACATCAACCGCGTTGTCATAACGCTTCCGCTTACGGTCTACGAGGGTACATGGACTACACTCTCCCCTCTCGTTGCTATGCATCACCATGATCTTGCGTGTGCGTAGGAAAATTTTGAAATTACTGCGTTCCCCAACATCATTATGCTAAGCTAACGGATGGGTCTTGTCCATCACATCATTCTCTAATGATGTGATCCCGTTCATCAAATGATAATACATGTCCATGGTTAGGAAACTTAACCATCTTTGATTAACGAGCTAGTCAAGTAGAGGCATACTAGGGACACTCTGTTTGTCTATGTATCCACACATGTACTAAGTTTCCGGTTAATACAATTCTAGCATGAATAATAAACATTTATCATGATATAAGGAAATATAAATAACAACTTTATTATTGCCTCTAGGCATATTTCCTTCAGTCTCCCACTTGCACTAGAGTCAATAATCTAGTTCACATCGCCATGTGATTTAACACCAAAAGTTCACATCGCCATGTGATTTAACACTCTATAGTTCACATCGCCATGTGACCAATACCCAAAGGGTTTACTAGAGTCAATAATCTAGTTCACATCGCCATGTGATTAACACCCAAAGAGTACTATGGTGTGATCATGTTTTGCTTGTGAGAGAAGTTTAGTCCACAGGTCTGCCACATTCAGATCCGTATGTATTTTGCAAATTTCTATGTCTACAATGCTCTGCACGGAGCTACTCTAGCTTATTGCTCCCACTTTCAGTATGTATCCAGATTGAGACTTAGAGTCATCCCGATCAGTGTCAAAGCTTGCATCGACGTAACTCTTTACGACCAACTCTTTATCACCTCCATAACCGAGAAATATTTCCTTAGTCCTCTAAGGATAATTTTGACCATTGTCCAGTCATCTACTCCTAGATCACTATTGTACTCCCTTGCCAAATTCAGGGCAGGGTATACAATAGGTCTGGTACATAGCATGGCATGCTTTATAGAACCTATGGCTGAGGCATAGGGAATGACTTTCATTCTCTCTCTATTTTCAGCCGTGGTCAGGTTTTGAGTCTTACTCAATTTCATACCTTACAACTCAAGCAAGAACTCCTTCTTTGACTGATCCATTTTGAACTCCTTCAAAATCTTATCAAGGTATGTACTCATTGAAAAATCTTATCAAGCGTCTTGATTTATCTCTATAGATCTTGATGCTCAATATGTAAGCAGCTTCACCGAGGTCTTTCTTTGAAAAAACTCCTTTCAAACACTCCTTTATGCTTTCCAGAAAATTCTACATCCGATCAACAATATGTCATTCACATATACTTATCAGAAAGGCTGTAGTGCTCCCACTCACTTTCTTGTAAATACAGACTTCACCGCAAGTCTGTATAAAACTATATGCTTTAATAAACTCATCAAAGCATATATTCCAACTCTGAGATGCTTGCACCAGTCCATAGATGGACTGCTGGAGCTTGCACACTTTGTTAGCATCTTTAGGATTGACAAAACCTTCTTGTTGCATCATATACAACTTTTCTTTAAGAAATCCATTAAGGAATGCAGTTTTGACATCCATTTGCCAGATTTCATAAAATGTGGCAATTGCTAACATGATTCGGACAGACTTAAGCATCGCTAGGATTGAGAAAATCTCATCGTAGTCAACACCTTGAACTTGTCGAATTTTTTTTTCGACAATTCGAGCTTTGTAGATAGTAACACTACTATCAGTGTCCATCTTCCTCTTGAAAATCCATTTATTCTCAATGGCTTGCCAATCATCGGGCAAGTCCACCAAAGTCCATACTTTGTTCTCATACATGGATCCCATCTCATATTTCATGGCCTCCAGCCATTTTGCGGAATCTGGGCTCATCATCGCTTCCTCATAGTTCGTCGGTTCATCATGGTCTAGTAACATGACTTCCAGAACAGGATTACCGTACCTCTCTGTTGCGAAACATACTCTGGTTGACCTACGAGGTTCAGTAGCAACTTGATCTAAAGTTTCATGATCATCATCATTAACTTCCTCACTAATTGGTGTAGGCATCACTTGAACTGATTTCTGTGATGAACTACTTTCCAATTCGGGAGAAGGTACAATTACCTCATCAAGTTCTACTTTCCTCCTACTCACGTCTTTCGAGAGAAACTCCTTCTCTAGAAAGGATCCATTCTTAGCAACAAATATCTTGTCTTCGGATCTGTGATAGAAGGTGTACCCAATAGTTAGTTTTGGGTATCCTATGAAGACGCATTTCTCCGATTTGGGTTCGAGCTTATCAGGTTGAAATTTTTTCACATAAGCATCGCCACCCCAAACTTTAAGAAACGACATCTTAGGTTTCTTGCCAAACCACAGTTCATACGGTGTCATCTCAACGGATTTAGATGGTGCCCTATTTAACGTGAATGCAGCTGTCTCTAATGCATAACCCCAAAACGATAGTGGTAAATCGGTAAGAGACATCATAGATCGCACCATATCTAATAAAGTACAGTTATGACGTTCGGACACACCATTACGCTGTGGTGTTTCAGGTGGCGTGAGTTGTGAAACTATTCCACATTGTTTTAAATGAAGGCCAAACTCGTAACTCAAATATTTGCCTTTGTGATCAGATAGTAGAAACTTTATTTTCTTGTTACGATGATTCTCCAGTTCACTCAGAAATTCTTTGAACTTTTCAAACATTTCAGACTTGTGTTTCATTAAGTAGACATACCCATATCTGCTCAAATCATCTGTGAAGGTCAGAAAATAACGATACCCGCCGCGAGCCTCAACACTCATCGGACCGCATACATCAGTATGTATTATTTCCAATGAGTCAGTTGCTCGCTCCATTGTTCCGGAGAATGGATTCTTAGTCATCTTACCCATGAGGCATGGTTCGCAAGCATCAAGTTATTCATAATCAAGTGATTCCAAAAGCCCATCAGCATGGAGTTTCTTCATGCGCTTTACACCAATATGACCTAAACGGCAGTGCCACATCTAAGTTGCACTATGATTATTAACTTTGCATCTTTTGCCTTCAATATTATGAATATGTGTATCACTATGATCGAGATTCAATAAACCATTTATATTGACTGTATGACCATAGAAGGTTTTATTCATGTAAATAGAACAACAATTATTCTTTGACTTAAATGAATAACCGTATTGCAATAAACATGATCCAATCATATTCATGCTCAACGCAAACACCAAATAACATTTATTTTAGGTTCAACACTAATCCCGAAGGTAAAGAGAGTGTGCGATGGTGTTCTAATCAACCTTGGAATCACTTCCAACACACATCGTCACCTTGCCCTTAACTAGTCTCTGTTCATTTTGCAACTCATGTTTCGAGTTACTAATCTTAGCAACTGAAACCGGTATCAAATACCCTGGGGTTACTATGAATACTAGTAAAGTACACATCAATAACATGTATATCAAATATACTTTTGTTCACTTTGCCATCCTTCTTATCCGCCAAGTATTTGGGGTAGTTCTGCTTCCAGTGACCATTCCCTTTGCAGTAGAAGCACTCAGTTTCAGGCTTGGGTCTAGCTTTGGGCTTCTTCATCGGAGTGGCAACTTGCTTGCCATTCTTCTTGAAGTTCCCTTTCTTTCCCTTGCCCTTTTACTTGAAACTAGTGGTCTTGTCAACCATCAACACTTGATGCTTTTCTTGATTTCTACCTTCGCTGATTTCAGCATCACGAAGAGCTCAGGAATCGTTTTCGTCATCCCTTGCATATTATAGTTCATCTCAAAGTTCCAATAACTTGGTGACAGTGACTAGAGAAATTTGTCGATCACTATCTTATTTGGAAGATTTACTCCCACTTGATTCAAGCGATTGTAGTACTCAGACATTCTGAGCACATGCTCACTGGTTGAGCTATTCTCCTCCATCTTGTAGGCAAAATACTTGTCAGAGGTCTCGACTCGGGCATGAGTCTGAAATACCAATTTCAGCTCTTGGAACATCTCATATTCTCCGTGGCGTTCAAAACGTTTTTGAAGTCCCGGTTCTGAGCCGTAAAGCATGGTGCAATAAACTATCAAGTAGTCATCATACCGAGCTTTGTCCAACGTTCATAACGTCTGTTATCTGCTCCTGCAGTAGGCCCGTCATCTAGCGGTGCATCAAGGGCATAATTCTTCTGTGCGGCAATGAGGATAATCCTCATATCACGGACCTCGTCCACATCATTGCTACTATCATCTTTCAACATAGTTTTTCTCTAGGAACATATCAAAATAAACGGGAAGCTACATCGCGAGCTATTGATCTACAACATAGTTATGCAAATACTATCAGGACTAAGTTCATGATAAATTAAAGTTCAATTAATCATATTTCTTAAGAACTCCCACTTAGATAGACATCCCTCTAGTCATCTAAATGATCACGTGATACATATCAACTAAACCATGTCCAATCATCACGTGAGATGGAGAAGTTTTCAATGGTGAACATCACTATGTTGATCATATCTACTGTATGATTCACGTTCGATCTTTCGATCTCAGTGTTCCGAGGCCATATCTGCATATGCTAGGCTCGTCAAGTATAACCCGAGTATTCTGCGTGTGCAAAACTGGCTTGCACCTGTTGTATGTGAACGTTGAGCTTATCACACCCGATCATCACATGGTGTCTCAGCACGAAGAACTATCGCAACGGTGCATACTCAGGGAGAACACTTATACCTTGAAATTTTAGTAAGGGATCATCTTATAAAGCTACCGTCATACTGAGCAAAATAAGATGCATAAGAGATAAACATCACATGCAATCAAAATATGTGACATGATATGGCCATCATCATCTTGTGCCTTTGATCTCCATCTCCAAAGTACTATCATGATCTCCATCGTCACCGGCATGACACCATGATCTCCATCATCTTGATCTCTATCAACGTGTCGTCACATGGTCGTCTCGCCAACTATTGTTTTTGCAACTATTGCTATCGCATAGCGATAAAGTAAACCAATTATATGGCGCTTGCATCTTATGCAATAAAGAGACAACCATAAGGCTCCTGCCAGTTGCCGATAACTTTACAAAACATGATCATCTCACATAACAATTTATATCTCATCTTGTCTTGACCATATCACATCACAACAAGCCCCGCAAAAATAAGTTAGACGTCCTCTACTTTGTTGTTGCAAGTTTTACGTGGCTGCTACGGGCTTAGCAAGAACCGTTCTTACCTACGCATCAAAACCACAATGATTTTTCGTCAAGTGTGATGTGTGCAAAGCACGGCGGTAGAACCAGTCTCATGAACGCGGTCATGTAATGTCGGTCTGGGCCGCTTCATCCAACAATACCGCAGAATCAAAGTATGACATGCTGGTAAGCAGTATGACTATTATCGCCCACAACTCTTTGTGTTCTACTCGTGCATATAACATCTACGCATAGACCTAGCTCGGATGCCACTGTTGGGGAACGTAGTATTTCAAAAAAATTCCTACGATCACGCAAGATCTATCTAGGAGAAGCATAGCAACGAGCGGGGAGAGTGTGTCCACGTACCCTCATAGACCGAAATCGGAAGCGTTTAGTAACGCGGTTGATGTAGTCGAACGTCTTCGCGATCCAACCGACACAAGTACCGAACGCATGGCACCTCCGCGATCTGCACACGTTCAACTCGGTGACGTCCCTCGAACTCTTGATCCAGTTGAGGCCGAGGGAGAGTTTCGTCAGCACGACGGCGTGGTGATGGTGATGATGAAGTTACCGGCGCAGAGCTTTGCCTAAGCACTACGACGATATGACTGAGGTGGAAAACTGTGGAGGGGGCACCGCAGACAGCTAAAGATCAACTTGTGTGAATATGGGGTGCCCCCTGGCCACGTATATCAAGGAGGGGGGAAGAGGAGGCCGGCCTAGGAGGGGCGTGCCTATATGGGGAGTGCAACTAGGATTCCCAATCCTAGTTGGAGTCCCCTTCCTTTTCCAAGAGGGGAGAGAGGGAAGGAGTAGGAGAGGGAGAAGGAAAGAGGGGGGCACCGCCCCCTCCCTAGTCCAATTCGGACAAGCCCATTGGGGGGGGCGCGGCCTCCCCCTTGTGGCCCTTCTCTCCTTTCAACTAAGGCCCATGAAGGCCCACTACTTCCCCCGTCGAATTCCCGTAACTCTCCGGTACTCCGAAAAATACCCGAACCACTCAGAACCTTTCTGATGTCCGAATATAGCCTTCCAATATATCGATCTTTATATCTCGACCATTTCGAGACTCCTCATCATGTCCGTGATCTCATCCGGGACTCCGAATAACCTTCGGTACATCAAATCACATAAACTCATAATACAAATCGTCATCGAACGTTAAGCGTGCGGACCCCACGGGTTCGAGAACTATGTAGACATGACCGATACACATCTCCGGTCAATAACCAATAGCGGAACCTGGATGCTCATATTGGTTCCTACATATTCTACGAAGATCTTTATCGGTCAAACCGCATAACAACATACGTTGTTCCCTTTGTCATCTGTATGTTACTTGCCCAAGATTCGATCATGAGTATCACCATACCTAGTTCAATCTCGTTACCAGCAAGTCTCTTTACTCGTTCCATAATACTTCATCCCGCAACTAACTCATTAGTCACATTGCTTGCAAGGCTTATAGTGATGAGCATTACCGAGAGGGCCCAGAGATACCTCTCCGACAATCGGAGTGACAAATCCTAATGTCGATCTATGCCAACTCAACAAACACCATCGGAGACACCTGTAGAGCATCTTTATAATCACCCAGTTACGTTGTGACATTTGATAGCACACTAAGTGTTCCTCCGGTATTCGGGAGTTGCATAATCTCATAGTCAGAGGAACATGTATAAGTCATGAAGAAAGCAATAGCAATAAAACTTAACGATCATTATGCTAAGCTAAGGGATGGGTCTTGTCCATCACATCATTCTCTAATGATGTGATCCCGTTCATCAAATGACAACACATGTCCATGGCTAGGAAACTTAACCATCTTTGATTAATGAGCTAGTCAAGTAGAGGCATACTAGGGACACTCTGTTTGTCTATGTATCCACACATGTACTAAGTTTTCGGTTAATACAATTCTAGCATGAATAATAAACATTTATCATGATATAAGGAAATATAAATAACAACTTTCTTATTGCCTCTAGGGCATATTTCCTTCAGAAGGTCGTGGAAGGCAACGACAAAAACAAAAGGTCATTGATTCTATGACCTTCTGTTTTGGTCGCTAGCTGTCTGCCCGGGCCACGTCAGATCCGACGTGGCAAAATTGTGACCAATTGGAGAGGTCATTGATAAGATTCAGCCCAGTCCGATTAGGTGTCTATATGGCCCGAGCCCATTAATTCACCCAATTTAGTGTATTTTCTGTCAATTATGGACACGTACATAGGCCTGGCCCGACAATTCGATTCTCTAGGCTGATGTATTTTGTTGTACATTTCTTTTCTGGGCCTAGACCATATTTTCTAGGCCCCAGGCTTTTAATGGTCCATTTCTTTTCAAATTTTAGCCTTTTTTCCTACCAATATATTTTAGGCCTTTTCTCAAAGCCCGAATAGATTTGGTCCAATAGGCATTTCAGCCATTTTTCTTTTGGGCTATATATTTATTTTTCTGGCCACTTTTTATCAAGGAATGAATTTCAAGTAAACAAAAAATAATATTCTGAGTTCAGCGAGCAAGTATACATCAAGTTCAGCGAGCAAATATACATCAAATTCCCAGCATGTTCAGCAGTACATCAAATTTCTCAAGAATATTAGCATTACAAATTCAGTAATATATAAAGCAAGTTGTTGACTGGGGCTTCGAGCTTCTTCGAATGTCTTCAGCCCAGAACTCCTGTAAATGAGAGGAATAGTCACATGTTTATAGTCTTAATATAAGCAATATTTTCTAACAACAAAACAGAACAATTAATCTAAGAACCATGCAAGAACCTAGGTGTCCAAATCAGATTATGCAGCATTGATTGACACTAAGACATAAATAGTCAGCAGATGGGCATCAAATCATCACAATAGTTTCTCGACAGATGATAATCTCATCTAGCATCTGAATCTAAACTCAAGTAGCATGCATCGATTGTAGGAGGGGGCAAGCAATTAAAAGCTACAGAGAGAACACAAGTTCTATGTATGTAGATAACAAAAGTAAGAAATAAATTGATGAAATGTACAATGAAAATTTACTATTGTTACAGAGCAAACATTAAAAATCCATGCTCATTTATAAACCAATTATTGGAACTGATGATGCTGCACCATTCATAGGCAATCAGAGATGTAGGAAACAGAGCAAAGAAATGATAATCACCTTAAGCTCCTCAAGGGTAAAGCCTCTGCCAGCCCTCGCCTTCATGTTGTACTTGCGGGTCTGGCATTGCACGATGGGGCGAAGAGGTCCAGAGGTAGGTGATGCGTCTCCAACGTATCTATAATTTATGAAGTATTCATGCTATTATATTATCCTTGGATGTTTAATGGGCTTTACTATGCACTTTTATATTACTTTTGGGACTAACCTATTGACCCAGAGCCCAGTGCCAGTTTCTGTTTTTTCCGTTGTTTCAGTGTTTCGCGGAAAAGGAATATCAAACGGAGTCCAAACAGAATGAAAACTTCGGGAAAGTTATTTTTGGAACGGAAGCAATCCAGGGACTTGGAGTGCACGTCAGGGAATCAACGAGGAAGGCACGAGGCAGGGGGCGCGCCCACCCCCTGGGCGTGCCCTCCACCCTCGTGGGCCCCTTGTAGCTCCCCTGACGTATTTCTTCCTCCTATATATACCAATATACCCTAAAACCTTCGGAGAACAGAAGAGATCGGGAGTTCCGCCCGCAAGCCTCTGTAGCCACCAAAAACCAATCGGGACCCTGTTCCGGCACCCTGCCAGAGGGGGGAACCCTCACCGGTGGCCATCTTCATCATCCCGGCGCTCTCCATGACGAGGAGGGAGTAGTTCATCCTCGGGGCTGAGGGTATGTACCAGTAGCTATGTGTTTGATCTCTCTCTCTGTCTCTCTCTCATGTTCTTGAGGTGATACGATCTTGATGTATCGCGATCTTTGCTATTGTAGTTGGATCTTATGATGTTTCTCCCCTCTACTCTCTTGTAATGGATTGAGTTTTCCCTTTGAAGTTATCTTATCGGATTGAGTCTTTAATGATTTGAGAACACCTGATGTATGTATTGCGTGGGATAACCGTGGTGACAATGGGTTATTCTATTGATTCACTTGATGTATGTTTTGGTGATCAACTTGCGGGTTCCGCCCATGACCTATGCATAGGGGTTGGCACACGTTTTCGGCTTGACTCTCCGATAGAAACTTTGGGGCACTCTTTGAAGTTCTATGTGTTGGTTGAATAGATGAATCTGAGATTGTGTGATGCATATCGTATAATCATACCCACGGATACTTGAGGTGACATTGGAGTATCTAGGTGACATTAGGGTTTTGGTTGATGTGTGTCTTAAGGTGTTATTTTACTACGAACTCTAGGGCTGTTTGTGACACTTATAGGAATAGCCCAATGGATTGATCGGAAAGAATAACTTTGAGGTGGTTTCGTACCCTACCATAATCTCTTCGTTTGTTCTCCGCTATTAGTGACTTTGGAGTGACTCTTTGTTGCATGTTGAGGGATAGTTATATGATCCAATTATGTTATTATTGTTGAGAGAACTTGCACTAGTGAAAGTATGAACCCTAGGCCTTGTTTCCTATCATTGCAATACCGTTTGTGGTCACTTTTCCTATCATTGCAATTTTTATTTCTGTCCTTTCTTTTTGGTTCTGTTTAGTAATAAATATTTGATCTAGCCTCTGGTTAGATGTGGTTTTATGTTTTAATTAGTGTTTGTGCCAAGTAAGACTTATAGGATCTTCTTGGATGATAGTTATTTGATCTTGCTGAAAATTTCAGAAACTTTCTGTTCACGAAAACAATTGTTTAAAATCACCAGAACGTGATAAAATATTGATTCCAATTGCAGCAGATCAATGATCAAATTATCTAGGTCTTCCTATTTTGGTAGAATTTTTGGATTTACATAAGTTTGCGTTAGTTACAGATTACTACATACTGTTCTGTTTTTCACAGATTCTGTTTTTCGTGTGTTGTTTGCTTATTTTGATGATTCTATGGCTAGTAAAATAGTTTATAAACCACTGAGAAGTTGGAATACAGTAGGTTTAACACAAATATAAATAAAGAATGAGTTCATTACAGTGCGTTGAAGTGGTGTTTTGTTTTCTTTCGCTAACGGAGCTCACGAGATTTTCCCGTTAAGTTTTGTGTTGTGAAGTTTTCAAGTTTTCGGTAAAGATTCGATGGACTATGGAATAAGGAGTGGCAAGAGCCTAAGCTTGGGGATGCCAAAGGCACCCAAAGGTAATATTCAAGGATAACCAAGAGCCTAAGCTTGGGGATGCCCCGGAAGGCAACCCCTCTTTCGTCTTCGTTCATCGGTAACTTTACTTGGAGCTATATTTTTATTCACCACATGATATGTGTTTTGCTTGGAGCGTTATTTTATTTTCTTTTGTTTTGCTTGCTGTTTGAATAAAATACCAAGATCTCAAATTCTTAAATTAGAGAGAGTCTTCACATAGCTACATAATTATTTAACTACTCATTGATCTTCACTTATATCTTTTTGGAGTAGTTTGTCATTTACTCGTGTGCTTCACTTATATCCTATGAGTAAATGGTTGAATGGTTTGAATATCATAAATCTGAAATTATATATGTTTCATATGCTTATCCCATGGGGAGTAATGACTTTACATATAAGAAGTAGAGGTCGTAAATTTATTGAAGGTTAGCAAACATTGTATTGGTCACTTGAACAATTCATGAAAGAATATTGAAGGAAGAGAGATTTCACATATAAATATACTATCATGGACATCTTTTGTAATTGTGAGCACTCATTAAAATATGACATGATAAAAGGTTGACGTTGGACAAGGAAGACAACGTAATGGGTTATGTTTTTTTATATCTGAAATAAAGTATATTGTCATGGATCGCCTAACACGTTGAGCTTGCCTTCCCCCCCTCATGCTAGCCAAATTCCTTGCACCAAGTAGAGATACTACTTGTGCTTCCAAACATCCCTTGAACTAGTATTGCCATGAGAGTCCACCATAGCTACCTATGGATTGAGTAAGATCCTTCAAGTAAGTTGTCATCGGTGCATTCAATAAAAATTGCTCTCTAAATATGTACGATCTTTTAGTGTGGAGAAAATAAGCTTTATACGATCATTGTGATATGGAAGAAATAAAAGCGACGGACTGCATAATAAAGGTCCCTATCACAAGTGTCAATATAAAGTGACGTTCCCTCGCATTAAGATTTTGTGCATCCAACTATAAAAGCGCATGGCAACCTCTGCTTCCCTCTGCGAAGGGCCTATCCTTTACTTTTATGCAAGCGTCATGGTGATCTTCACCTTTCCTTTTTTTCATTTTATCCTTTGGCAAGCACCTCGTGTTGGAAAGATTCTGATATATATATATATATATATATCCAATTGGATGTAAGGCATCATGAACTATTATTGTTGACATTACCCTTGAGGTAAAAGGTTGGGAGGCGAAACATTAAGCCCCTATCTTTCTCTGTGTTTGATGAATACTATTTGTTCTAAAAATATGCTTTGAGTGGTAGCAATCATGGAAGACTAAATGATGGTAGAGTATGTGAAGTTTGCGGAATCAAAGCTCTGACATAGACTCTTCCTGAAAATAATATGAATTGTAATTGTTTGATGACTAATAACACGGTTTGTTAGTTTTCAAGAAAGTTTATGATCTATACTTTAACATGTGAATAGCTTGTTACTTGATCATGAAAAGTTCTATGAGTTGAGCTACTGTTATGCCATATAATGATGCTAGAAAAGGTGATTGAAATTATCATTGATGAAACTTATGCACCTTCTAGCATTCACACTTCATAAATTCTTTCTTTTATCATTTACCTACTCGAGGACGAGTAGGAATTAAGCTTGGGGATGCTGATACGTCTCCAACGTATCTATAATTTATGAAGTATTCATGCTATTATATTATCCATATTGGATGTTTAATGGGCTTTACTATGCACTTTTATATTACTTTTGGGACTAACCTATTGACCCAGAGCCCAGCGCCAGTTTCTGTTTTTTCCCTTGTTTCAGTGTTTCGCGGAAAAGGAATATCAAACGGAGTCCAAACGGAATGAAACCTTCGGGAAAGTTATTTTTGGAACGGAAGCAATCCAGGGGACTTGGAGTGCACGTCAGGGAATCAACGAGGAAGGCACGAGGCAGGGGGGCGCGCCCACCTCCACCCTCGTGGGCCCCTCGTGGCTCCCCTGACGTATTTCTTCCTCCTATATATATACCAATATACCCTAAAACCTTCGAAGAACAGAAGAGATCGGGAGTTCCGCTGCCGCAAGCCTCTGTAGCCACCAAAAACCAATCAGGACCCTGTTCCGGCACCCTGCCGGAGGGGGGAACCCTCACCGGTGGCCATCTTCATCATCCCAGCGCTCTCCATGATGAGGAGGGAGTAGTTCACCCTCGGGGCTGAGGGTATGTACCAGTAGCTATGTGTTTGATCTCTCTCTCTCTCGTGTTCTTGAGGTGATACGATCTTGATGTATCGCGAGCTTTGCTATTGTAGTTGGATCTTATAATGTTTCTCCCTCTCTACTCTCTTGTAATGGATTGAGTTTTCCCTTTGAAGCTATCTTATCGGATTGAGTGTTTAATGATTTGAGAACACTTCATGTATGTCTTGCGTGGGATAACCGTGGTGACAATGGGTTATTCTATTCATTCATTTGATGTATGTTTTGGTGATCAACTTGCGGGTTCCGCCCATGAACCTATGCATAGGGGTTGGCACACGTTTTCGTCTTGACTCTCCGGTAGAAACTTTGGGGCACTCTTTGAAGTTCTATGTGTTGGTTGAATAGATGAATCTGAGATTGTGTGATGCATATCATATAATCATACCCACGGATACTTGAGGTGACATTGGAGTAACTAGGTGACATTAGGGTTTTGGTTGATGTGTGTCTTAAGGTGTTATTTTACTACGAACTCTAGGGCTGTTTGTGACACTTCTAGGAATAGCCCAATGGATTGATCGGAAAGAATAACTTTGAGGTGGTTTCGTACCCTACCATAATCTCTTCGTTTGTTCTCCGCTATTAGTGACTTTGGAGTGACTCTTTGTTGCATGTTGAGGGATAGTTGTATGATCCAATCATGTTATTATTGTTGAGAGAACTTGCACTAGTGAAAGTATGAACCCTAGGCCTTGTTTCCTATCATTGCAATACCGTTTGTGCTCACTTTTATCATTAGTTACCTTGCTGTTTTTGTATTTTCAGTTTACAAAAACCTATATCTACCATCCATATTGCACTTGTATCACCATCTCTTCGCCGAACTAGTGCACCTATACAATTTACCATTGTATTGGGTGTGTTGGGGACACAAGAGACTCTTTGTTATTTGGTTGCAGGGTTGCTTGAGAGAGACCATCTTCATCCTACGCCTCCCACGGATTGATAAACCTTAGGTCATCCACTTGAGGGAAATTTGCTACTGTCCTACAAACCTCTGCACTTGGAGGCCCAACAACGTCTACAAGGAGAAGGTTGCATAGTAGACATCAGTAGGGCGGGGGAAGATCTTCACAACCTTCTTCTGGCGAGCTGTATACAAAAAAGAACAGAATGTAAGATGGCATGAGTTAAACAACCACCACAATAGCACAAACATGTTGTCAGTGGATTGGATGGTAACACAAACATCTACTCTGCCCTGCTGTAACAAACATGTACTTAACTCCTTACATACACTAGTGCAAGTGTTGTTCACATGTTACTACTTGAGTCGACTTTATACATATAAATACACATGACAATAAACTTGCATAAAGAGACGTCTAGTCTAGCATTAGACTAACTTACTGGTATAAAGAGACATGGATATTCATGGTAGTAGTACTAGAAAAAACTAACTGAACCAATGTCTCCACAGATATCATAGATGGCATTCTACAGCACTGTATCCCTCAACACCCAGCCACACACTTTATACAGTCATGAACATAACCATAATCATAAGCGGTGCCAAACTACACATGCTAGAAAAACTAACTGAATCAGTGAGGCAGTGACTCCACAGGAGGCCACTACTGTTAAACCAACTCAAGTGAGAGAGCCAGCATACTAGGTGGGATCTTTCTTTATCACTAAAATTAAAAATCTGAGCACACCAAAAATTGATTGTGTGTCATAAGATGATCCTGAGACTGCAGCACCATGTTACTATCAATAAAGCTCATTAGCCAGCAGCAAAAAATGTGTAACATGTGTATATCCATTGCAAAAAACCATAGCAGAATAAACAGAACACAGTTATAAGTTCTCCATGAATAATTCAACTAGACACACATGCTTGACAAGCTTGTTCCCCTACCTGTTGAGAGTGGCCAAGACGGTCTCCTGCACGGCGGCCTTCCAGTTGTAGTCGCGGTTCGATGTAACATAGATGGCTCCCTCGTCGGTCACCATCTCCGTGCTCTGCTCGCCGATAGCCTGGATGTGTATAACCTAAAGCTGACGGAGTTTAACCTGTAGTTGAACTCCTTGTCCTTTGCCGACGGGATGGAGCACGGGAACCATGTGCGGCCGTCATCCTTGGTCTCCAGGATCGTCTGCCTCGTCCCGAGTAGGAATCCTATGACAAAACAGAGGATTGACAGAGAATCATACGACAGAACAGGGAGTAATAAGCTGTGGCAAATTCCTGATGCTGTCAATGTGGCCAACCTGAAACTTTTCTCATGTGTTTGTTTCTCTGCGGTCAGACAATTGACAAGAGTAAAGAATGCAAAAGTAGCTAAGCTTTGATGTTCAGATATTGGAAGCCTTTAAAATCTTATTTCAGAGGTATTTTGACTTATATTTATAGCTCTCTAGTGAACGAGTACTACTTCTCATCACGGTTCATATGACTACCAGACTTGTGCAAATTGTAGTAGTATGTCATAAATCACTAGGACGACCGTCTCTCACTAGCTGTGTGTATTACTTGATTATGCTTGATACTACCACATGATGAATACTATATTCTCCAGATTGTATTCAACTAGTCCTTCACCAGATTGTTCAAGGGGAGCAGAGCAGCAGCAGTAGATCGGCATTGCTTGTTCCCCTTCACATAGCCAGATCGGAGCAACCTGCAAAAAATCGCATGGACCAGATGCATAGATGGAGAAGAAGAAGAGAATAGAAGGGGAGGAGCAAGTGACGAACCTGAGCTGGTGGTGCTCCTCCTAGGCCGCCATGGATGTTCTGATGCCCGTGAGATCTTCTCCATGGCCGGCCCCTTCCTTCACAAAACCAGATCGGCTCTCTTCACGAACATGCAAGAAATGGTCGTACGCATCAGATTTGGGGAGGGAGGAGGGGGCGAGATGAAGGAGAAAAGAAGGGGAGGAGCAGGGATGCGTACCACTGCCCTGACCTGCCTTGCTCTATCTGGGCCACGTAGAAGCATGCGTAGGTCATCTCCCGACGCTCGAGCCTTCCCTCCCTCAAGGCTTGGGTCAAAGAAGCCCTTGACCTCGACGACGGCGCTGGCGGATCTGGGAGGGAGCGCCATCTCCTTCTTCTAGTTAGGGGAGGGGAAGGGAGGCCGGCGGTGTGGTCCGAGGAAGGGAGAGGCCAGCGGGGGAGGGACTGGTCGGCAGCGGCGATGTGGGTGGGGCAGCGAGGCGAGGCGAGGCCCGAGGGAGGCGAGGCCCGAGGGAGTCGAGGAGAGGATGTGGATGGGGATGTCGAGGGAGTCATCGAGGGAGTGGGAAGGGGATCGAGGGAGAGGCAGATGCATCTCACTGCGCGCACCGGATCTCGCCGGACAGGGGTCTTCGATTCCCGCTTGAGATCGCCAGGATCGGGCGCCGGAGGTGGCCGCGGCAAGGAAGGAGTGGAGCGCTAGTGGATTGGAGATCGGGGAGAGAAACCCTAGAGGCGGCGGAGAAGGAAGAAAAGCTGGGAGCGGGAGGGAGGTTCGGGTGCAGCGTGAGGGAAGGAGGGCACCATCGTCGGCGATGGGAAGAGAGAGAGAGGGCAGCGGTAGAAGGAAGGGAGGAGAGGCGGCCGATTTGGATCGGGGAGAGAGAGAGAGGGGGAGGCGGCGGCGATCTAGATCGGGGAGGGAGAGAGGGAGGGTTGGTGGGAGAGGGAGGATCGGTGAGAGGTGAGCGGGAGATGCTGGATCGAGGAACTGAGGGAGAGTGTGGACAGCTCGGATCGACTACCGGGGGTGATCCGTGGGCTGCTTCCTGATTGGTTCAAAACATGAGGTATTTATTAAAATTAGCTCTTAGTGCTAAAAAGAGGGGGTTTTCTGAAGCAACTAGCAAAATTATTTTGCAAATGGCATCACTAAAATTTTCACTTAGTTTAGACCACATTTTATGGATGATCACCAATCTGTATGCATCTCCGATCCTTTTAGCTATTTTTGTTCATTTAAACAAATTTCCACCGATTCGATAGGAAGCAGGTCAAATTTGAACTGCAGCTGCCTCATAGTTTGCTCTTTATTTTTTTCAAAATTCTTTTCTATGTACATAAGCATCTATTTAACACCAAAAGTTTTCCAAGATTCAACCACTATCTAGGAACGGTCATGCCTGTCGTTTTGACCGCATTTTTAAACGGACATGAAAAAATCAAAAAAAAATCAAAAAATGGAAAACCTTCGCATTGTGTCATTATATGTGGCCAAGTTACCAGGAAAAATAATAAACTTGTAATACGGCAATTATTTTAAAAAAGTGTTCTTAGAAATGAGCTACCATGTATGAAGATTCATGGCTTTCAAGCCAAATGGTCAATCTTATGGCCACATTCATGGCATAGTTTGTTCAAATGATCTCATATTGTGCAGAAGGATCCATATTGGAATGGCAAACAATGTTGCCTAAGTAAGTTTTCATTATTTGTGGCGGAAAACATCATTTTCGATTTTTTGAGTACCCAAAATGAGGTTTTTTGTGAAGTACCTACCAAATAATTGTTGCAAAATTGGACAATTCCATTTTCTAAAATACTAGGCCATATTTAATGCACAATTGACCAAATGGTTGGGTGTCAAAAGCTTGTATCCACCTCTCATGAAAAAGACAAATTTCTGCCGATTCAGTTGGAAGCGAGTCAAATTTGAACTGTAGCTGCCTCATAGTTTGCTCTTTATTTTATCCAAAAATCATTTCTCGGTACATAAATAACTAGTTAATCAGAGAAACACCAAAAGTTTTCTAAGATTCAACCATTAGCAAGGAGCGGTCATGCCCGCCGTTTTGACCGCATTTTGAAACGGGCATGAAAAATTCAAAAAAAAACAAAAATTGGAAAACCTTCGCATTATGTCATTATATGTGGCCAAGTTTCCAGGAAAATAATAAACTTGTAGTACGGCAATTATTTTTAAGAAGTGTTCTCTGAAACGAGCTATCATGTGTGGAGATCAATGGCTTTCAAGCCGAATGATCAATCTTATGGCCACATTCATGGCATAGTTTGTTCAAATGATCTCATATTGTGCACAAGGGTGCATATTGGAATGGCAAACAATGTTTCCTAAGGAAGTTTTCATTTTCTTTGGATGAAAAAATCATTTTCCATTTTTCGAGTGCCCAAAATGAGGTTTTTTTGTGAAGAACCTACCAAATAATTGTTGCAAATTTGGACCAAATCAATTTTCTAAAATACTAGGCCATATTTAATGCACAATTGACCAAATGGTTGGGTGTCAAAAGTTTGTATCCACCTCTCGTGAAAAAGACAAATTTTCGCCGATTCAGTAATACGCGGGTCAAATTTGAACTGCAGCTTCCTCATAGTTTGCTTTCTATTTTTCCCAAAAATCATTTTTAGGTACAAAAGTATCTATTTAATCAGAGAAACACCAAAAAAATTCCAAGATTCAACCACTAGCTAGGAACGGTCATGCCCGTCGTTTTGACCGCATTTTGAAACGAGCATAAAAAATTCAAAAAGATCAAAAAAATTAGAAAACCTTCACATTGTGTCATTACATGTGACCAAGTTACCAGAAAAAATAATAAACTTGTAATACGGTAATTATTTTAAAAAAGTGTTCTCAGAAATTAGCTATCATGTATGAAGATTCATGACTTTCAAGCCTAATGGTCAATCTTATGGCCATATTCATGGCATAGTTTGTTCAAATGATCTAATATTGTGTACAAAAGTGCATCTTGGAATGACAAACAATGTTGGCTAAGGAAGTTTTCATTTTCTTTGGACAAAAAATTCATTTTCCATGTTTTGAATGCCCAAAATGAGTTTTTTGTGAAGGAGCTACCATATATTTGTTGCAAAATTGGACCAAATCATTTTTATAAAATATTAGGCCATATTTAATGCACAATTGACAAAATGGTTGGGTGTAAAAAGTTTTTATCCACCTCTTGTGAAAAAGACAAATTTATGCCGATTCAGTAGATACGGGTCAAATTTGAACTATAGCTGCCTTACAGTTTGCTCTTTATTTTTTACAAAAATCATATCTAGGTATATAAGTATCTATTTAATCAGAAATACATGATTTGGTGGCGATACATCGAGGTTTGGATGGTGGACGAGGGCCCCAACTGCAGAGCGCGTAAACTCGCATGCCCGCCGCATGGTCACCACGTGACCGTGGCGTTTCCATGCGTTCTGGGCGGCCTAGGCATGTCTAGTGGGTTGGGTACTCCCCACGTAGGTGCTAGGAAGAAAATTACAACATAAGATTCTCACGAGGAGACCGAACTATGCTCAAACATGTAGCGGCCAAGTGTTTGATTACCGGTACGGGAAATGCACGTTGCCAATGGGCGTGAGTTTTGGCTGAGGATGATCATCTACTAAGAAGACAGTCTTCACAAAGTTTCAGCTCAAAAGGAGGTGCCTAGGTGGTACTTGCTTTGCAAAGTACCACACTGGACAGAAATATGAATGTTGAAGCTGGGCTCAAAATAATGAATGGATTGAGCTGAAATTTGGTGGAGGATGGTTATTTGGGCATATGAAAGCACTGTAGAAAATTGATATCATTTGGACATGCCAAAGTGGTACTTCCTTCACAATGCTCTTCTTTGGGCAGAAACTTGGGAAAATTAGTGAGAGAAATTGGATAAATGAAATGAGCTCAAATTTGGTGTAGGTAAGTTACATAGGTATGGTCATGCCCTGGTAAAGTTTCAGATCATTTGGGTAAGCCTAGCTAGTTCTTACTTCACAAAGCTTCTCTCTAGATAGAAACTTTGGAAATTTTCTGATGAAGATTTACCAGGAAAATGGAGCTAAATATTATCATGTGGCAATGATTTGGGTATGGAAGAGTGCCCAAAAAGTTTTAGGGTAATAGGAGGAGTCTAGATAACACTTGCTTTGCAATGTGCCAATCTGGCCATAAAATAGAAATTGAACCTGGGCTCACATAGATGATTTGACTCAGCTGCAATTTGGAGGAGGGTGATAATTTGGGCACATGAAGGAACTGTATAAATTTCATGTCATTTGGATATATAAAAATGGTACTTCCTTCACAATGCCTTCTAGGTGGACAAAAACTTTGAAAATTTGCCGATGAAGATTTACTGGGCAAATGGAGCTAAATTTTGTCATGAGGCAATGATTTGGATAGGAAAGAGTGCACAAAATTTTTCAAGGCAATAAAGAATATATAAATAGCACTTCCTTCACAAAGTGCTGTTGTGAACAGAATAGGAAATGGGATATTGTTGAATTATTTTTGAACTAGGCAAGGAAGGATTTCTACATATTTTACGAAGATATCACCCAAAGAATTTATGAGAATTTTTGGGAATGACAGAAATATAGGTTGCTTCACAACCTAGGGCAAAAATTGACACATGGACATGACACATAGGTAAAACATATGAGGTGGCGCCTAGTCATAGCAATCCACCACAATTTACAAGGTTATGACCATCTATATTGGTCGTGATTAGCTAGAAATAAGGCAGCGAACCAGTGCTGTCTGTTTTATGACCATTTCGTGTAAAGAAATTACGACCTTTGTGACCAAAATGGTCGTTATAGTTTAGGGTTTGGATCCCCCGAACAGCTTTTGACCAATTGGTCTCAAATGGACGTAAATTTATGACCAATTCTTCTAGGGTCACTGACAGAAGGTCACAAGTTGACATATTTCTTGTAGTGTTCGACCAGATATCGCGCGCAAAGCCACAGTGTAGGAGTAGGTGGTCGATCGTCTCCTCGTGTTGTCCACAAAGCGGGCAAGACTCTTTGTTTGGGATATTACCACTGGGCGTAAACCGGCCAGGAGAGGCCGGGTTAACCCCATAAGTAGTTCATTATATCTGAAGCCCATAAAGACAGACGGTGACGCTTTATGAAGGCCCAGGGCCCAATGCCGGTTTAAGGCCTGTAGACATAAACCGGTATTGATATGTAAACTTGTGTTGTAAGATAGAAAGAGCAGAGACCGAGCCGGACACGTTTATGAGCCAGCCTCGGGATTCTGTAAACCAACGGGCGTCAAACCATGTATATAAGGGGACGACCCGGCGGCGGTTCAGGGACAACAGACAACAACTCGAGACTCAGGCAAAGCGTATTCGCTCCCTGGTCATCGAAACCCAAGCAATCCCACAACAACTGGATCGTAGGCTTTTACCTTCACCGTAAGGGGCCGAACCAGTATAAACTTTCTTGCGTCCCTTGTCCGCTTTAACCCCTTTAAGTTCACCCGTAGCGATGGCTCCACACTAAGTCCTTTCCCTAGGACATCTGCCGTGACAAAACCACGACAGTTGGCGCCAACCGTGGGGCTATCGCATGATTGTTTCGAATTCTTAGAGGGCAGCTTCGAAGGACTCAAGGGCTACGCTATGGGCCGGATGACCAAGAGTCGTCGCGGCAAGCTCTACATCGACGATGCAGGCTGGGGCCCCGAGGCCGGCTCGATCGAGTACGGGTACCGGGTCCCCTTTGGTGGCATACACGTTTTCATTGGCAAGATCGGCGAGCCGGGCCCTGAGCCGGACATCTGCACCGACCTCGTCGAAACGGCTCAGCGTGCGAGTCTTCCCGGGTCAAGCCTGTCATGACACGTGCCTTCGTGGGAGTCATCCACGGAGGGGAATCTGAGGATAGATCGGAATCTGGTGGGGAAACCGTCGTTTATTCCGGCGACGAGTCATCAACCGGGGAGATCGAGTCGCTGTATCAGTTGCAAGATGGCCGGATTGAGGGTTGTTCCGATGGCGACTGTATTCCGGACCCCTTGGATCTGCCAAACCGGGTTGCGATCTTCATGGCCGGTACACAACCAGCGCTCCACTCCTCGACCGCGACGGCGATGATTTCCGCATCAACAGCAGCGACAGCGGCCGGGGCAGGAGGCCCTGTGCGGCCGCCGGCTCAGGTTTTACCTGATTTGTTTGACGCTTTTGCAACGCTGATGGCGGAGGTTAAACCCGCGGATCAGGATGCACAAAATGCGGAAATTGCAAAAGTGAAAGATTAGATCATCCAGGCCAAAGCCGACATGGCAGCTGAGGGTTCCAGGATGGCTGCGGAGCGGGCCGCATTGGATGCACAGGCTTACCGGCTTATGCTAGATCAGAGTGCGTCGAACGATGTCCTAAGGAGGAGCTACCGATCTCATCTGCCACCGGTTTATGAAGCTAGGAACCTCTTTAATACCCCAGGAGCAGGGACTAGTAATCCGCCGGTGGTAAACCGGGCGGAGGCACCTGGAGCAGGGGCGCCGGTTCAGCCACGTTCGGCGGATCCACCTCGCCAGAACAACATTGTGACACAACATGTCCCGACACCACCAGGTCACTATTCTAACCCAATGGACAACATTGTCACTGCCGCTTCACGGCTGGCGGCCATCCCGATCGAAGGTGAGTCTCCGGCGGCGGTTGAGACGCGTCGGGTTAGGGTGCTTCTTTAGACAGCCTTGGTTCAGCAGGAGGCTTATTCATATAGTCGCGATCGGATCCATTCCACTCCCCGCCCAAGCCGGAGTTACAGCAGGCGTATGAATGAACTGGCAGTGTCAAGCAACGCGCGGAACCGTGATCCGCCCCGTGGCAATAACCCGGCGGGGGGTGCTGGTGATGCTCAGGAGGTGGTGGACCGGGCTCGGGCACGTAGAGAGGCCGAGTTAGCGGCACAACATGATGCCCGTCAGCTTATTCCGGTTCGTCCAACCACGTCGGTGGAACCAGGGGTTACTTCTAGCTCTTTGGGGGTACCGTGTCTCGTCCCAGCGCTGCGCAACGTGCGTCTGCCCAAGGATTTCAAGGGCCCGCGCAAAGTGCCGAATTACACCGCCAATTTATCCCTCAAGACATGGGTCGAAAGCTATGAGATGGCCATGGAGATGCTGGATGTGGACGATGCAGCGTGTGCGAAATACTTCACCATGATGCTAGAGGGGACGGCCCGCACTTGGCTGAAGAGCTTACCGGCTAATTCTATCATGACATGGGCCGAGTTGAGAGCCCGGTTTATCCAGAATTTCAAGGATACATGCAAGCAGCCCATGTCAATTATGGACTTAGCTGCCTGTGTCCAGGAGGAAGGAGTGTCAACAACCCGTTGGGTGCGCCGGGTTTCAGAGATTTTGCATTCATCGGACCGCATCAACGCTGATACCGCAGTTTTAACATTGGAAGGCAATTGCCGGTTTGAACCCCTGAAGTTGAAGTTGGGACGTCTCAAACGTCATTGTAATGACATGGGAACCCTCATGGCCGCTTTGGTGAAGTATGCCGACTCTGATAGTACCAAGGATCCCGAGTCTGACGATGATAAGACAGGGAAGGGAAAAAGGAGCGGCAACGCCAAGGGGCAGCACCACAACCCGGTGGGTCATGGAAACGGCGGCAAGCGTAAGGCGGACCACAACTTAGACTTTGTGGCTAATACCAACACACATGACAAGGGCCAGCGGCGTAAGGGTAAACCGCCCCAGCGCGGTGGAGGGCCAAGTCCTAACCCGGACCGCCTGTCTTATCTATTGAACCAGCCTTGCCCAAAGCATGGGACGAACGAGAACCCGTCCACGCACCTCTGGAAAGATTGTTACATCATGCAAGAGTTCAAAAATTCTGATTCTTTTCGATATGATCATGGACCAGGTGGCGGTTCAGGCCTCGGGTCTCATGGGCCAGGTTATGGTGGAGGCAGTTCCGGTTCAGGTTTTCACGGTAACCAGAGCGGACATGGCAATCAAGGCAATCAGGGCAACCAAGGTGGTTATAACAATCAGGGGAATCAGCAACGGCAGTAGCAGCAGTCGGGTTACCAGAGCAACCCGAAGCAGTTGAATAGCGGACAGTATCATGTCTTTACCACTCGCCTGGACAAGCGCGATCAGAAGCTTCCTAAAAGGGCAGTGAATTCCGTTGAACCGGCGGTGCCCGTTATTTGCGCTGGACCGAGCAGCCGATCGTGTGGAGTAGAGAAGATCATCCGCCCCGGGTTGACAATCCGGGTCATCTGGCATTGGTGGTCGCGCCTCAGGTGGGAGGTTATAAGTTCACTAAGGTACTCATGGATGGAGGGAGTAGTATCAATATCCTTTATTATGAAACTTTCCGTCGCATGGGGTTAACAGTTAAAAATCTTAAATCGTCCAATACGGTGTTCCATGGTGTGGTGCCTGGTAAATTGGCATATCCTGTTGGTAAGATAGCTCTGGAGGTGGCTTTTGGAGATGAGCATGACTCGAGATCAGAAACTTTGACCTTTGAAGTGGTGAAAATCAAAAGCCCGTATCATGCCCTGTTTGGACGGCCAGCTTATGCTAAGTTTATGGCACGACCTTGTTATGTCTATCTGCAGCTCAAGATGCCGGGTCACAAGGGAACTATAACAGTGCATGGGAGCCGCAAGATCGCTCTGGAGTGTGAAGAAGGTGATGCGGCTTATGCTGAGTCGGTTTGTGCAACAGAAGAGTTGAAGTTTTACAAAGACAATGTTGATCCGGTAGATATGACTTCATTGAAGAAACCAACTACAGAGCATGATCCGGCCCTGAAGTTTAAATCAGCTGATGAGACTAAGCTTGTTGACTTCGTGCCCGGCGATTTGTCCAAGCAGTTTAGCATCAGCGCTAACTTGGATCCGAAATAGGAAAGCGTGCTCATCGAGTTCATCCGTGAGAATCAGGACATCTTTGCATGGAAGCCTTCTGACATGCCAGGTGTACCGAGAGAACTCGCTGAGCACACTCTCAATGTTGATCCCAAGTATAAACCGGTCAAGCAATTTCTCCGCCGGTTCAATGAAGAAAGACGCAAGGCTATTGGAGAAGAAGTCGCCAGGCTCTTGGCGGCTGGATTTATCGTTGAAGTATTTCATCCTGAGTGGTTGGCTAACCCGGTGCTGGTCCTTAAGAAGAACGGCACTTGGCGTATGTGTGTGGACTACACAGATCTCAACAAAGCTTGTCCAGCAGATCCTTTTGCCCTCCCCCGTATTGATCAAATTATTGATGCTACGGCGGGTTGCGAGCGTTTAAGCTTTTTGGATGCATATTCTGGTTATCATCAGATCAAAATGGCAGTTAAGGACTAGGAGAAGACAACCTTCATAACTCCCTTTGGAGCCTTCTGCTATGTGTCCATGCCCTTTGGGCTCAAGAGTGCCCAGGCGACTTATCAATGGTGTGTGCATAATTGTCTTCATACACAGATCGGCCGCCATGTTCACGCCTATGTGGATGATATTGTGGTGAAATCAAGGAAGAAGGAGACATTGATTGATGACTTGAAGGAAACCTTTGATAACCTGCGGGTTTATAAAATGATGCTTAATCCGGCCAAGTGCGTCTTTGGTGTACCTGCAGGCAAGCTCTTGCGATTTTTGGTGTCTAACAGGGGCATTGAAGCTAATCCGGAAAAGATCAAAGCCATCACCTCCTTGGCCAAACCAAAGTGTATCAATGATGTTCAACGCCTGGCAGGCCGGATTGCCGCGTTGAGCCGGTTTATCAGTCGCCTTGGTGAGAAGGCCATCCCTTTATATCAGATGCTGAAGAAAATGGATAACTTCGTCTGGAGTGACACCGCTAATGAAGCATTTGAGGACTTAAAGCGGCAGCTGGCTAATCCGCCGATTCTCGCTCCTCCGGTTGACAAAGAACCATTGTTGCTATATGTGGCAGCTAACGCTCGGGCTGTTAGTGTGGCTATTGTGGTGGAGCGCAAGGAGGCAGGAAAGGAATATCCGGTTCAGCGGCCGGTTTACTATATCAGTGAGGTACTTATTGAGTCCAAGCAGAGGTACCCGCATTGGCAAAAATTGGTGTATGGGGTTTTCATGGCAAGCCGGAAGCTTAAGCAGTATTTCCAAGGTCATCCCATCACGGTGGTCAGCTCTGCTCCTTTGGGGGATATAATCCAGAACAGGGAAGCAACTGGCCGGATTGCTAAGTGGGCTATCGAGCTCGGGCCTCACGGGTTGAAATACATACCCCGAACGGCGATCAAATCTCAGGCACTTGTGTATTTCATCAATGATTGGACAGAACTACAAGCGCCAGAAGAGAAGCCGGATCATACTTATTGGACAATTCATTTTGATGGGTCCAGGCAATTGGAGGGCTCGGGGGCTGGAGTCGTATTAACTTCCCCACGAGGTGATAAGTTTTGGTATGTTCTCCGTTTAATGTTCCCTTGCACTAACAATGTAGCTGAATATGAGGCTTTACTCCATGGTCTTCGGATGGATAAGGAGATGAACCTAAGCCGAGTTAAGTGCTTCGGTGACTCGGATCTGGTGGCTCAACAAGTGTCCGGCACTTGGGATTCCAAGGACCCACTCATGGCAGCATATCGTCGTGAGGTGGATATTGTTGCAGGTCACTTTAAAGGTTATCAGGTGGATCATGTGGACCGGCGGAAGAATGAAGCGGCGGACGCTTTAAGCCGCCTAGGTTCCCAACGTAAACTGGTTCCACCTAATGTCTTCCTGGATGTTCTGCATAATCCGTCCGTCAAGCTCCCTGGTGAAGAGGATTTGGCTATTCCTGATCCGGAAGCTCAGTTGGTGGCGACTCTTCATGTTATCCCGGATTGGACGGTTCCATATCTGGCGTATATGAACCGGGGTGAGTTACCAAAGGATGAAACTTTGGCCAGGCAGATAATCCGGCGGTCCATATCCATGACTATTATCAATGGAGAGTTACATCATTGCAGTGCGACAGGGGCGTTTCAACGCTGTGTGTCTCCTGAAGAAGGCCGTGAAATTTTGCGTGAGATCCACGAAAGAGATTGTGGTCACCACGCCGGTTTAAAGTATTTGGTGGCCAAGGCGTTTCGTCATGGTTTCTATTGGTTGACAGCTCATGCTGATGCCGAGGACTTGGTCAAAGGATGCGATGGCTGTCAGAAATTCTCAAGGTGCGCTCATGTATTGGCTCAAGAATTGAGGATGATTCCAATCACCTGGCCATTTGCAACTTGGGGGCTGGATATGGTTGGGCCTTTCAAGAGATCCAAGGACAAGAAGACCCACCTTTTGGTGGCGGTTGATAAGTTCACGAAGTGGGTGGAGGCAGAGCCAGTTAGTAAGTGTGATGTAGCTACGGCGGTTCAATTCATCAAAAAGGTGATCTTCCGGTTTGGCTTTCCACACAACATTATAACAGACAATGGTACCAATCTGTCAAAGGGTGCCATGAAGGAGTTCTGTCGACGTGAGCACATCCGGCTTGACGGGTCATCAGTGGCTCTCCCCCAGTCCAATGGTCAAGCGGAGAGGGCCAATCAAGAGATCTTGAGAGGCATCAAACCCCGGCTTATGGTTCCTTTGCAGTGGACGCCGGGTTGTTGGGTTGAGGAGTTACCTTCTGTGTTATGGAGCATCAATACCACACCCAATAGATCGACAGGATACACACCGTTCTTCATGGTTTATGGAGCGGAAGCGGTTCTTCCTAGTGACATCCGTCATGACTCACCTCATGTAGCGGCATATGTTGAAGCTGACAACGAGAAGGCACGGCAGGAAGCTCTTGACCTGTTAGATGAGGAGCATGACATGGAAGCAGCCCGCTCGGTGATTTATCAGCAAGATCTGCGTCGTTATCATAGCCGCCGGGTTAGAACCAGAACCTTTCAAGAAGGCGATTTGGTGCTGCGGCTCATCCAGGATCAGACGGATATGCACAAGTTATCCCCTCCTTGGGAAGGACCCTTTGTGGTCAGCAAGAATCTGCACAACGGGTCATACTACCTTATAGATGTTCGAGAGCGCAAAGACTCACGTAAATTGGAGGAGGAGACCCACCGGCCGTGGAATATCGGTCATCTTCGGCCCTACTATACTTGAGCCATAGGCTCTGCTTATGTACATATTATGACAATGTATATATTATGATCAATATAATAAACCGGAACCTCAGCTAAAGCGGGGTATCTGTTGTTTTTCTTACATCATCTGTGGTTACATGGAGCTTCTGTTTATAAAGCGGCGTCCGGTTTGCCCCTTGATTTAGCTTCTCAAAGCTTTATGATACATTACTTGGGGGCTTGGTCGTATCCGAACCATAGCTACACCTCTTGATTGGCGCAATGCCACAACATCACTTGGGGGCTTGGTCGTATCCGAACCATAGTCACACCTCTTGACCGGCTCAAAGCCAAATCAATCCGGGGCCAAAGAGAGTGTTGTAAAACAACAACTCAAACATAGGCACCCACTGAGCACAGCTAAAAATGTTACTTGGGGATTCTTTGCTGTCGAAATGAACTAAGAATCTACACTTGTAATAGGCTATCAAGCCATGGCTTGGAAGCCTGGTGTATACACCTAAAACCCCAGGTTAACCTGCCTATTTAAGTAAGTCACTCCGCCCAGGTAAACCTGGTATGACCCTTCGAACTTTGACAAGTTACTCTAAAATAAAGACCCTGACCTTGTCAAGTTAAAACGATGATTGGTTAAGGATTGAGGACCATCTTAAAGGGCTTTGCCAAAATGGTTTAACTCAGTGGCCTAGCAGCCCATGAAAAGCCTCGAATTTGGGGCCTGGCAGCCCGTGAAAAGCCTCGACTACAACGGTTGTTATTTGACTTTTGCTAAGTTTTTTTTTCTTTTGATAAGATTTGTGATGTTTTCAAACCGGTGTTTATCAACCCGGTTAAGCTGTCAACTACAAGTTATCAGTACATGATCAAGTTATAATCCGGAGACTATCAGCCCGGTCTGGTTTTGACTAAAAGTCACCAGTATAGAATAAACCGGTGTTTATCATAACCCGGAACGGTCTTATTGTCAACCAACATCATATAACAGGAGTTACTTATACTCCAGATTAGGGTTATGACCCTCACTACGAAGTTGGTCAGCCAACATTATGCCTAAAGGTCACAGGTATCATATATTTCCATATTTGGTTATCTTTTGCAGCCTTGGTTATAAACCTTGGTCATATATATATATATATATATATATATATATATATATATATATATATATATGGGTATCATGACCCGCCCGGTGGTAAACCGCCAGGGCGCTTTAAGCTTCTTATCTACAGGAACAGCTTGAATAAATGGCCATGGATTATGAACATCATATCTTAAGCATGTCGGATTAAGCAAGCATCAGTCGCAGATAAATATGCATGAAGGCATAACAGACCAAGTGTTTTAACTAGCCTATTACAAGGCGTTTCTGTGCCCAAAAGGATAATTGTTTTCTCAAATACGTGTTGCAGCATGTAGAAGACTAAACTGGCCTCCGGATCATGATTCGTCACCAGCTTGGCCTGACGGCTGCGGATCATCTCGCACCGGTTCAACTCCCTCCTCTCTACCCTGTGGCTGGAAGTCAACAGTTGCCCAGTCGATCCCAGTTAGGGCTTGGAATACAGCTTCATCGCTTATAAGCTTGGACGGTTCAATGTCAGGGGCATAAGTGTGCTTATGGATTGGTGGGATAAGATTTTGCGCTTCCGGAATTGGTGCAGCAATCCGTCTGTTCTTGTCATCATAACTCGCCTGGTAGGACGAGAGATCCGCCTCTTCAGCCAGCTGACAAGCCAATGGACGTACTTCCCGGTTTATGGTTCGGAGATCATCATTGCCAAATTCTGTTCCGTCTTCTTTCAGACTGGGATAGCCTTGGGCCGCTTCTACTGGATCAAAGTCAGGTACCCATGCTTTTGCCCGGGTTAGTGCAGTCAGAGCGCCCGCTCTTGCGGCAGACTTTTTTAGCTCTTCTACTCGGGCAGGAAGCATAGATAACCTTTCTAAGGTTTCCTTGATCAAGGTGGGAGGAGGCTTATTGTGTGAAGCAGTATAGATGATCCGCTGCGCGCCGGTGTACAACTGCTCTATCAGAGTGTAGGCAGCCTTCAGCTTCTTCTGTACATCAGAGCCCAGATGGCTAATGCGAGTTCCTGCACCATTGTACGCATCAGTAAACCGACAACACATGGGAAGACATGTTGAAAGTATAAGGAAAAGATGTTTACCGAACACAGTAGCAGTCATGGCATGAATCTGCTGCTTTACACCGGTCAGTTCATCAACCACCAGTTTAAGAGCTGCTTCTGCGTTCTCAGCCCTTTTTATCAAAGAGGATTTTTCAGTCTCCCAATCCGCCCGCTCCTTGTTGAAGCCCTCTTTCAGTTTCTCCATAGCGCCTAGAGCGCTGGTCAACTCTTCCTTGGCTTTGGAGGTTTCGGCTTGCTGGGATTTGAGGTTCTCTTGCAGATCAGCGGTTTGGCTTTCTTTCTTGCTCAGATCAGCCTATAAAGAGACAGATATGTAATGAGTTGACAGTACATATTTGAAGTACCAAGCACATAACAAGTTATGCCCTTGGTACTTGGGGGCTAATGCATATTTGCTCCTTATCAGAAATTTCTACAAGTCCCAAGCACAATACAAGTATTAAACTTGGCACTTGGGGGCTAATGTGTGTTTGCTCATAATTGCTGATGTGGGAATTCTTCTACATTCCCGGTTCATCTTTATAAAGTTAAACCGACCCTTGGGGATTATACCAATGAAAAAAGATGCAGTATTGCAAATATAAAGATTGTTACTAAAAGTCCCGGTTCAGATTGATATCATAAACCGTCACTTTGGGGCTACTGGAGTTGATATTTGGAAGTCACAAGAGAGACAGTTAAGCAGAGTTGAGTGTTAATTACCTCATATCGCTCTTTTATCATATTTACCAAACCGGCTTCATAGTCACGACCGGTGTACAGACGGTTCAAGAAGCCGGAGTGAAGGTCTTGAGCATTGAGATGGGCATAATTTGAGAAATCGGCGTTCCATTTGCCTTTGCCAATTGCAGAGAGCTCGTCTTTGGTAGTATGCTTTGACAAAGCGACAGGATTGCCAGGAGTGGTGTGGCCAGTGCCAGTAATCATAATGTCATCATCTTCGTCATCAGCAGCCGTTACTAGGGTTGGCGGTTTGTCAGTATTTTTAACTGGACTGACCGGTTTGTCATCAGTTCGGACAGGGCTGGTTGGCTGGTCAGCATGGCTTGTGGTGTCAACTTCTACCTGCTCAGCAACAAAGTCATGATCTTGAGGCGGTGGGTCATTCAGTATGGCATCAACGTCGGTCTCTTCAGGATCTGGAGTTTTTTCCGGCTCAACAGCCATGTCATCATCAGCCGGTTTATTCAACCGAGCCTTCTTGCTGGGTCTGGGCTTGGCGCTGAGAAAAATAAACATGAGGATCAGTACATTATATCAAAATAACACATCAAGGATAAAAACAAGTGTATAGCTCACCCAAGAACTGTTTTGAGGGGTGGAAGTTTTGTGGCCGACGACTCGCCAGAAGATGAGTGAGAAGTACCCTGATAATTTGAATCAGACGGGTTAGGAGGCTGGCGGAAACAACCCGCTTTGGGGCATGAAGTGTCAAGGGTATAAGAGACCTCTGATCGGCGTTTCCGAACCGGAGTGTTCGGTAAACTGGCGGAGGTAACTACCTGGCCGCTATGCCGGGTTGTGCGGCGAGCCTCGTGCTGCTGCGTCTTCAAAAGAAAGTTTGGGTCCAAATAAGCAAGCGGGTGAGAAAATTTTACTTTCCGGTTTGCTCGACGGATTTTTGATGTTGGCTGAGGATCTGAATCGGAGGAAAGAATGATTACCTCTACGTCATCAGCGTGACTGCCTTCAGCGTCGTCCTGATAATAATCATTGTCAATGAGGTGTACGAAAAACGAACCAAGAGAGTCAAGTTCTACCTCTGATTCCGGGTTACCCACATCGTCATCAGCATTTAGCTCGGAGGATGCAGTGGTCCTTTTCTTGGCAGGTTTCTTAACAACCTTGGTCTTTGGGCGAAGTGGCTTGGCCGTCTTGTCTTGCGGCTTTGCCGGTTTGTCTTGAGGTTTCTTGTTCCAGAACGGATCATTACCCTGTTAGAGAATAATCACGCTTTCAGAGAATATTTGGACAGAAGCAAATTAAGATGAAAAGATTATATGATTCTTACAGCGGGCGGTTTGTTGAAGGTGCAGAAAGGGAGTAGTCCGGTCTAGCCACAGACAGCCTCCGGTTCATTCAGCATCTTCTTTACAGCCTCAGTAACTTCCGCATCTGTAAGCTGAATATCAATGTGTCGTTGAGCATCCTTCAAACTCCCTGTGTACTCACACATCAAACCGGAGCGCCAGCTTAAGGGCAGAATACTCCAGCTAATCCAACAACGAGCAAGGTCAACTCCTGTTAAACCGTTCGCCATGAAGGCTCTGAGCTTTGATAGTTGAGGGGCATAGTTGGCCCTTTCTTTTGCAGTCAACCTCTGAGGGAAAGGATGTGTATTACTAAGGCGGTGAGGGCGGTAACCCGGCAAGGGGTTCTCATCGGTTGGAGATGTATCTTTGCAGTAAAACCAAGTCTGGTTCCACTCTTTGGGGTGACTGTGGAGCTTGGGATGAGGGAAAGTAACTTCCTTCCTTTTCTGAACCGCCATTCCACCCAATTCCGTATTGGGTCCATCTGTGAATTCTGTGCGACAGTTTAAGTGAAAGAAGTCCCTAAACAATTCGACTGTAGGTTCCTCCTGTAGATAAGCCTCACAGAAGACTTGGAAGTGGCAGATGTTGGTCACAGAATTTGGACCGATGTCTTGAGGGTGCAGTTGAAAGCTGGCCAGTACATCTCAGAAATTTTTTGAACCGGGAGGGCTAAAACCTCGACCCAAGTGATCAGCAAACACGACTACCTCTCCATCCTTGGGGGTAGGAGGACTTTCCGGGCCAGGGACCCTCCAGTGGATGACATCTTTCTTGGCTAAAGCGCCCATTTTAACACAGTTGTTTAACTGCTCTTCGGTTACTCGAGAAGGAGCCCAATTGCATTCATAGACTTGCTTGGACATGGCAATGAAAATCTGAAACATGATTATTTCCGGTTTAAAATTTATAGTGGACAACTATACAGCGGTATAAGGATGTAAGCATATTGTTAAACCGGAGTTGGTTATTCCTAAACCGGAGTCTGACAATGGAAACGGTACAATGATGAATGCATTGGTGGTTCAACAGGGGACTAATGGTATCTACTGGGTCATCATTTTTTCTATGAAGTTAAACTGCCTAATCTGGTATTAAAGGTATAAGTGTAAAGATGTATAAGTGAAGGAAAAAAGAAGTTTCACAGTTTGGCATGGGAATTTCAGATCTGCCGTGCGTTGGATAATCAAAATATATTCTGGTCTAATCTCAAGCGCTCAAAAAGTTCAGATGAGTTTGATATCAAGCAGAGGCCTTAACAAGAAGAAAGGAGTTTAAACTACAAAAGGCGCTGAAAATAATCAGATCTAACTGGCCATTGGTATTACTGAAGGAGGAACAACTTCAAGCTATGAAGAACACCGAACCCTAATGGAGGATCTGGGGTGAGGAGAAGAGGAACTTACTGGTGCAGGAGGAAGCAGCGGAGGATCACCGCGTTTCTCTGATATGGTCAGGTTGATGCAGCGGCCTTTGTCGAAGCAGAGGCGAAGGACGACGGCGACGGCAGAGCTTGAGGGTCGGTCGGCGCGAGGAAGACGACGACGCGAAGAGGCACGAGGGGGAAAAGTGAAAGTGACCCCTCGGCCTTATTTATAAGATGAATGGATAAAAGGCAGGCGCGAGAATCGAGGAGCCCGAAAAATGGGGTGTGTGACAGCTCGGTTGACTCGATCCTCGTAGGCCCATTAATGAAGATGGGTTATACACAGTTTTAAATAACAGATGACGTCATGGCGGTTTACCATGGTCCTGGAAGGTGGCGTCACGGCGGTTTACAAGATTATGTGTAGATGTTGAAGAAGCAATTTTCTTAAGTATTGAGGATTGACATGAACCAGTTCAAATCAATCTGGGGCCTAATGTAGGGGATATTACCACTAGGCGTAAACCGGCCAGGAGAGGCCGGGTTAACCCCATAAGTAGTTTATTATATCTGAAGCCCATAAAGACAGACGGTGACGCTTTATGAAGGCACAGGGCCCAAAGCCAGTTTAAGGCCTGTAGACATAAACCGGTATTGATATGTAAACCTGTGTTGTAAGATAGAAAGAGCAGAGACCGAGCCGGACACGTTTATGAGCCGGCCTCGGGATTCTGTAAACCGACGGGCGTCAACCCATGTATATAAGGGGACGACCTGGCGGCGGTTCAGGGACAACAGACAACAACTCGAGACTCAGGCAAAGCGTATTCGCTCCCTGGTCATCGAAACCCAAGCAATCCCACAACAACTGGATCGTAGGCTTTTACCTTCACCGTAAGGGGCCGAACCAGTATAAACTTTCTTGCGTCCCTTGTCCGCTTTAACCCCTTTAAGTTAACCCGTAGCGATGGCTCCACGACTAAGTCCTTTCCCTAGGACATCTGCCGTGACAAAACCACGACACTCTTGGTGTGGTAAACCCCTCTGGGCGAGTCTATCGGAGGTCCAACACCTGTTCCTGGCCGCTAACCAGGCAAAGTATCGGCATCTCAGTGGCGCCCGGGAGTTCCAGGTGAAAGTCGCAGTGGGAGAGACTTGTAGGCCCCAAAACTTAGCCTGATACGCCGACTTGGTCGAGAACTGCCCGTTTTTGTCCCATGTCCATACAGTGGTATCATGACGGCGCGCTTCCAGCTGTGTTGCTGCCACCATTGGCCAGACGGCGAAGAGCTGATCCAGGGTAGCCTAGTCGATGGAAGGCACGATGTCGCGCGCCCAGCTGCCCATAGTGATTGCATCGTGAACTGTTCTGGAGTTTCTCATGCTGGTGGGCGCTCGCTTGTACAGGCCTGGCGCCAGGTCCTGGATGCGGTGGCCCTGTAGCCATCGGTCCTCCCAAAAAAGCGTGTCCCGTCCGTCCTGGAGCTCAACTCGAGCTGCCGCCCTAAAGAGCTGATGGAACTCCCTGGGAACGGAAAAGGCAAATTCTGCCCAGGGCTTGCTCCTGTCAGTTTTCTGCAGCCATAACCATTTTGTTTGCAGCGCGATGTTCATCCATCTCAAGTTTGTAATGCCTAGACCGCCAGCCCACTTTGGCCGGCAGACAGCGTCCCACGCGACGGCACATTTGCCTCCTCCGGCCTCCGCTTTTCCGCTCCAAAAGAAGTTGCGACATATTTTGACCATGGCTGATAGTGTTTTCGGTGGGAGGCCCATTGCAAGCATCAAGTGCACCGGGATTGCACTTAGGACAGACTGAATGAGCAGTATTCTGCTACTCGGAGGCAAGGTTGGCGAGCTGGTTGCTACCTCTTGAGCACTGCGTTGGTTTTCCCTTGAAGAGGAAAGGGTGATGCAGCAAAGTAGCATAAGTATTTCCCTCAGTTTTTGAGAACCAAGGTATCAATCCAGTAGGAGGCCACGCACGAGTCCCTCGCACCTACACAAACAAATAAATCCTTGCAACCAACGCGATAAGGGGTTGTCAATCCCTTCACGGTCACTTACGAGAGTGAGATCTGATAGGATAATATTTTTGGTATTTTTATGATAAAGATGCAAAGCAAAATAAAACCAAAATTAAAGGCAACAGAAATAGCTAAGTGTTGGAAGATTAATATGATGCAAAATAGACCCGGGGGCCATAGGTTTCACTAGTGGCTTCTCTCAAGAGCATAAGTATTTATGGTGGGTGAACAAATTACTGTTGAGCAATTGACAGAATTGAGCATAGTTATGAGAATATCTAGGTATGATCATGTATATAGGCATCACGTCCGAGACAAGTAGACCGACTCCTGCCTGCATCTACTACTATTACTCCACACATCGACCGCTATCCAGCATGCATCTAGAGTATTAAGTTCATAAGAACAGAGTAACTCTTTAAGCAAGATGACATGATGTAGAGGGATAAACTCATGCAATATGATATAAACCCCATCTTGTTATCCCCGATGGCAACAATACAATACATGCCTTGCTGCCCCTACTGTCACTGGGAAAGGACACCGCAAGATTGAACCCAAAGCTAAGCACTTCTCCCATTGCAAGAAAGATCAATCTAGTAGGCCAAACCAAACTGATAATTCGAAGAGACTTGCAAAGATAACCAATCATACATAAAAGAATTCAGAAGATTCAAATATTGTTCATAGATAAACTTGATCATAAACCCACAATTCATCGGTCTCAACAAACACACCGCAAAAGAAGATTACATCGAATAGATCTCCACAAGAGAGGGGGAGAACATTGTATTGAGATCCAAAAAGATAGAAGAAGCCATCTAGATAATAACTATGGACCCGAAGGTCTGAGGTAAACTACTCACACATCATCAGAGAGGCTATGGTGTTGATGTAGAAGCCCTCCGTGATCGATGCCCCCTCCGGCAGAGCTCCGGAACAGGCCCCAAGATGGGATCTCATGGGTACAGAAGGTTGCGGCGGTGGAATTAGGTTTTTGGCTCCGTATCTGGTAGTTTGGGGGTACGTAGGTATATATAGGAGGAAGGAGTACGTCGGTGGAGCAACAGGGGGCCCACGAGGGTGGAGGGCGCGCCCAGGGGGGTAGGCGCGCCCCCTACCTCGTGCCCTCCTGGTTGAAGTCTTGACGTAGGGTCCAAGTCCTCTGGATCACGTTCGTTCCGAAAATCACGTTCCCGAAGGTTTCATTCTGTTTGGACTCCGTTTGATATTCTTTTTCTGCGAAACTCTGAAATAGGCAAAAAACAGCAATTCTGGGCTGGGCCTCCGGTTAATAGGTTAGTCCCCAGAATAATATAAAAGTGTATAATAAAGCCCAATAATGTCCAAAACAGAATATAATATAGCATGGAACAATCAAAAATTATAGATACGTTGGAGATGTATCACTGGTCCACTAGGTATCAAAGTTGGGCCCCCGATTGCTTCCTTATGGACAGTGGGAGTCCCTAATATTTGCATGGAAACTCGGCCGTCGGGCATCCCAGCATGTCCCTCACAAGCTGGATCTCCTCTTGAGTGCACCGAATCGGATGGCAGCGGTTTTGCCGAAATTGACTTGTAGGCCCGATGCCCGCCCAAACAAGCCGAGGATGAGAGCACATGCCTCGAGGTCCGGCACTCTTGGTTTGAGGAATATGGTGACATCGTCTGCATACAAAGACAGCCTCTGCTTGAGCCTAGAATGCGCCAGTGGGGCGAGGAGGCCAGTGCTTGTAGCTCTCGAGAACAGCTTCTGAAGGGGCTCCATGCACAGAATGAAAATCATGGGAGATATTGGGCCTCCTTGCCGCAGGCCACGACAGTTGTAGATCATTTCACCCGAAACACCATTGACCATGATCCTTGTGGAAGATGTTGATAGGATTCCGCATATCCAGGTAATCCACCTCACCCCAAAGCCCATTTGATGCATAACCTCCAGGAGGAACGACCACTGGATGGAGTCGATTGCTTTAGAGATGTCAAGTTTCACCAATACTGCAGGGTCGCGAAGCGCGTGTAGGTGTCAAGCAGTGCATTGAACGAGCATGAAGTTATCACGTAATGAGCGTCCACTGACAAAAGCACTCTGATGATTGCCAACGAGGTGCAGTAGCTCTGCGGCCAATCTAGAGGCCAGCGCCTTATCAAAGATTTTTAATGCCCCGTGCACAAGGCTAACCGGCCTGTAGTCCGTGAGATCCATAGCTCCGGATTTCTTGGGTAAGAGGAACACGATGGCCTTATTGATCGCATGCAGGCCGCGCATGTCACCGCGGCAAAACTGATCCATTGCGTGCGTCAGGTCATCCTTAATGGTGGTCCAGCAAGAGGCATAGAATATGCCTGTAAATCCGTCCGGCCCCGGGGCCTTGTACATTGGCATGCCCTTAACGACTCGCTCCAGCTCCTCTGCCGTGATTGGGGCCTCAAGATGCACTAGGTTGAGCCTTGGCAGGTTCAGCTTGTTCAGCTGCAATGAATGTTCGCGCTCCGGGGCTTGCCCGAGCAGCCTTGTGTAGTACTCGTCGACCGCAGTCGCAATCTCCTCGTGGCTAGTTAGAACCCGTCCATTATGCTGCAGCGATAAAATCGCGCTCTTGCGCTGCCGATGGTAAGTCTGCTGGTGGAAGTACGCCGTGTTGGCGTCCCCTTCCCTGAGTTGTAGCATTCGCGATCGTTGTCTCGCTATTGTCCTCTGTAGCGATGCCAGCCCGAGTAATTTCTGCTTGAGCAGTTTGCGTAGAGAGTGCTCGTCGATAGTCAGCTCTCGAGATTCCATAGCCTCGTCCAGTCGTGCGATCACCTCGAGGGCGACTAAGATTTGTAGCTTCACATTCCCTATCCAACGATCACTCAACCTTTGCAGCGCCTTGGACGTGGCACGCAGCTTGTTGTCTAGGGCCATGAACACGTTGCCTGTTGAGGGAACCGATTGCCATGCTGCCTCAACTGTGCCATAGAAACCCTCAGCTTTTGGCCAAAAAGCTTCTAAGCGGAAGCGCTTGCCCATCACAATATCCGCATTGAGATCAAGGAGCAGGGGGCAGTGGTCGGAGGAGGCAAGTTGGGTGAAGATCCTCCCAGCAGCTAGAGGCAAAGACATGATCAATCTTCTCCAGGGTCGGTCTTTGCCTCTCATTAGACCACGTGTATTTCCTCCCATTCAAATAGAGCTCGAGAAGTTCCAGCCTGTTGATCTTGGATCGAAATCTCGCCATCATCCTGAGATTTACCGCATCATTGCTCTTGTCTTCTGGGTTGCCCAAGAGATTGAAATCCTCGGCTACAGCCCATGGGCCCGCGTGAAGATCCCGAATGTCCACCAGCTCTTGCATAAACTCAATCTTGTCTGCGTTGCTTTGGGCCCATAGACCCCTGTGAGCCACCATTGGCCTCCTCCGTTGGCCTGACAAGTGTTGTTTGCGGGTTCGTTGTCCGATGTGGGTTGGAAATCGCTGCCATTGTGGCGTCCCAAGCGATCAGAATTCCACCACGGGTGCCTGCGGCCGTGAGGTACTCAAAGTTCTCGAATCTATTACCTAGGCAGTGCTTGACAATGTAAAGGGATACAACTTCTAGCTTTGTCTCCTGGAAGCATACTACAGCAGGGTTTACACTTGCGACAACTTGGTATACAGAGCTACGCCTCGCCGGGGAGTTCAGCCCCTGACATTCCACACGAGGACCTTGGGCAGGTGTGCAGCCATATGGAAGGCCCACCTATAGCTGTGCTCGGGCATCTAGTGCCCAGCCTCCATGCCTGCCTCATCCTCCTGCAACGGCAGAATGGACGCGTCCCATCCAAACAACGCCAAAATCGCCGCGATCTGTTCCTGGTTTAGCGGCGTCTTGAACAGCTCGCCGTACATGAGCAGGTCCTCATCCGTGATATCCGCACATTCGTTAGCCAAGAAAAGTCATCGAATGAGTGCCCTCTGTTGCTTGGATGCGGTCGAGCCCTTGCCAACTCCTCTAGCTAGGCGGACGCTTCTTCTTGGATTAGGGACCGGTGACCGCTTTCTTCTTGGTTTCCTCCCAGGTGGCACCCGGTCTGATGGACGGTTCAAGATCGGCGTGAGCGCTCGACGCACATCTGCACAGAAACTGTCCATGGTGGTACGCGGCTGCGAGGCTTGCTCCGGCGATGGGGCCGGTGTGTTTGCATTGTCAGTGTCTAACTGTAGTGCGGGTGAGTCCTGGTTGGGAGGTGTGGAAGGCGTCTTTGTAGAATCCGCCGATAAGCTAACCATGCGCGTGGTCATGTCATGCATGCAGCCCTTGTCTCCGATCCCGTGGCATGCAGCGTGGGGTTGTGATCAGGTGACAGCTCATAGTCTAGGAGGGACCCGCAACTGGAAAAGCAATCTGAGTTGTCTAAAGCAGTTTCCATTAATTGGTCCTCAGGCGGCAGCAGTGTGGGGTCCGCCGCTTGTCCCATTCCCTCCCAAACCGGCAGGCACCAGGAGCCAATCCGAATTGTGGCAGAAGATTCTGAGCAGCCCTTGCTATCCTAGGCCGGATGGGACAGCGGGCCATGCTCTGCCCCGGACAGCTGCCCAGCTGGTTGGTTGATGGAGCTGATGGAATCATCCTGTCTCCGCCTCGGGCCGACCACACTCCCGCGTTCTGTCGCCATCCTGGAAGCGCAAGGCGACACTTCTAATGCGGTGTCCCTTTCCACGTGGCGCCCTGGAAGAGGTCCGTAGGCCTAGCTCTCCCCCACAGCCTCATTGTGCCCAGACCGCAGCTCGGACCGGTCAACCGAAGCCGTTCGAATCTCCCTTTGCCTTGCAGGAGGGGCAGGACCTGCTGACGAGCACGGTGACGGTGGTGATGGGTCCCGCGCCCACGCCCTAGGCGGCACACTGTTCCGGCGACGCGCCCTGGAGCGGCCACGGCTACTCCGGCGGCGGCGGCGGCGACCCCCGCGGCCATCCTGCCTGTTGCTACCTCTTGAGCACTGCGTTGGTTTTCCCTTGAAGAGGAAAGGGTGATGCAGTAAAGTAGCGTAAGTATTTCCCTCAGTTTTTGAGAACCAAGGTATCAATCCAGTAGGAGGTCACGCACAAGTCCCTCGTACCTACACAAACAAATAAGAACCTCGCAACCAACGCGATAAAGGGGTTGTCAATCCCTTCACGGTCACTTACGAGAGTGAGATCTGATAAATATGATAAGATAATATTTTTGGTATTTTTATGATAAAGAGAAATAAAGATGCAAAGTAAAATAAAAGGCAATAGAAATAGCTAAGTGTTGGAAGATTAATATGATGGAAATAGACCCGAGGGCCATAGGTTTCACTAGTGGCTTCTCTCAAGAGCATAAGTATTACTGTGGGTCAACAAATTACTATCGAGCAATTGATAGAATTGAGCATAGTTATGAGAATATCTAGGTATGATCATGTATATAGGCATCACGTCCGTGACAAGTAGACCGACTTTTGCCTGCATCTACTACTATTACTCCACACATCGACCGCTATCCAGCATGCATCTAGAGTATTAAGTTCATAAGAACAGAGTAACGCTTTAAGCAAGATGACATGATGTAGAGGGATAAACTCATGCAATATGATATAAACCCCATCTTGTTATCCTCGATGGCAACAATACAATACGTGCCTTGCTGCCCCTGCTATCACTGGGAAAGGACACCGCAAGATTGAACCCAAAGCTAAGCACTTCTCCCATTGCAAGAAAGATCAATCTAGTAGGCCAAACCAAACTGATTATTCGAAGAGACTTGCAAAGATAACCAATCATACATAAAAGAATTCAGAGAAGATTCAAATATTGTTCATAGATAAACTTGATCATAAACCCACAATTCATCGGTCCCAACAAACACACTGCAAAAGAAGATTACATCGAATAGATCTCCACGAGAATCGTGGAGAGCTTTGTATTGAGATCCAAAGAGAGAGAAGAAGCCATCTAGCTAATAACTATGGACCCAAAGGTCTGAGGTAAACTACTCACACATCATCGGAGAGGCTATGGCGTTGATGTAGAAGCCCTCCATGATCAATGCCCCTCCGGCAGGACGCCGAAAAAGGCCCCAAGATGGGATCTCACGGGTACAGAAGGTTGCAGCGGTGGAATTAGGTTTTCGTGGATGCCTCTGTTGGTTTGGGGGTACGTAGGTATATATAGGAGGAAGAAGTACGTCGGTGGAGCAACGTGGGCCCCACGAGGGTGGAGGGCGCGCCTGGGGGGGTAGGCGCGCCCCCTGCCTCGTGCTCTCCTCGTTGCTTTCTTGACGTGGACTCCAAGTCCTCTGGATCACGTTTGTTCCAAAAATCACGTTCCCGAAGGTTTCATTCCATTTGGACTCCGTTTGATATTCTTTTTCTGCGAAACACTGAAATAGGCAAAAAACAACAATTAAAAGTGTATAATATAAAAGGTTAATAGGTTAGTCCCAAAAATAATATAAAAGTGTATAATAAAGGCCATTAAACATCCAAAACAAAATATAATATAGCATGGAACAATCAAAAATTATAGATACGTTGGAGACGTATCAAGCATCCCCAAGCTTAGTTCCTGCTCGTCCTCGAGTAGGTAAATGATTAAAACAGAATTTTTGATGTGGAATGCTACTTGGCATAATTTTCAATGTAATTCTCTTAATTGTGGTATGAATGTTCAGATTCGAAAGATTCAAGACAAAAGTTTAATACTGACATAAAAATAATAATACTTCAAGCATACTAACTAAGCAATTATGTCTTCTCAAAATAACATGGCCAAAGAAAGTTATCCCTACAAAATCATATAGTCTGGCTATGCTCTATCTTCATCACACAAAATATTTAAATCATGCACAACCCTGATGACAAACCAAGCAATTGTTTCATACTTTTGATGTTCTCAAACTTTTTCAATCTTCACGCAATACATGAGCGTGAGCCATGGACATAGCACTATATGTGGAATAGAATGGTGGTTGTGGAGAAGACAAAAAGGGAGAACATAGTCTCACATCAACTAGGCATATCAACGCGGGCTATGGAGATGCCCATCAATAGATATCAATGTGAGTGAGTAGGGATTGCCATGCAACGGATGCACTAGAGCTATAAGTATATGAAAGGTCAAGAAAAGAAACTAAGTGGGTGTGCATCCAACTCGCTTGCTCACGAAGACCTAGAGCATTTTGAGGAAGCCCATCATTGGAATATACAAGCCAAGTTCTATAATGAAAAATTTCCACTAGTATATGAAAGTGACAACATAAGAGACTCTCTATCATGAAGATCATGGTGCTACTTTGAAGCACAAGTGTGGTAAAAAGGATAGTAGCATTGTCCCTTCTCTCTTTTTCTCTCATTTTTGTTATGGCCTTTCTCTTTTTTTACGGCGTTTCTCTTTTTTTTTATTTAGTCCGGAGTCTCATCCCGACTTATGGGGGAATCATAGTCTCCATGATCCTGTCCTCACTTGGGACAATGCTCTAATAATGATGATCATCACACTTTTATTTTCTTACAACTCAAGAATTACAACTCAATACTTAGAACAACAATACCGCTGAACCAAAGTATGACATGCTGGTAAGCAGTATGACTTATATCGCCCACAACTCACTTGTGTTCTACTCGTGCATAGCATCAATGCATAAAACCAGGCTCTGATACCACTATTGGGGAACGTAGTAATTTCAAAAAAATTCCTACGCACACGCAAGATCATGGTGATGCATAGCAACGAGAGGGGAGAGTGTTGTCCATGTACCCTCGTAGACCGACAGCGGAAGCGTTATCACAACGCGGTTGATGTAGTCGTACGTCTTCATGATCCGACCGATCAAGTACCGAACGTACGGCACCTCCGAGTTCCACACACGTTCAGCTCGATGACGTCCCTCGAACTCCGATCCAGCCGAGTGTTGAGGGAGAGTTTCGTCAGCACGACGGCGTGGTGACGATGATGATGTTCCACCGACGCAGGGCTTCGCCTAAGCTCCGCAACGGTATTATCGAGGTGTAATATGGTGGAGGGGGGCACCGCACACGGCTAAGAGATCTCAAGGATCAATTGTTGTCTCTGGGGTGCCCCCTGCCCCCGTATATAAAGGAGCAAGGGGGAGGCAGCCGGCCAAGGGAGAGGCGCGCCATAGGGGGGAGTCCTACTCCCACCGGGAGTAGGACTCCTCCTTTCCTTGTGGGAGTAGGAGAAGGGAAGGGGGAAGGAGAAAGAAGGAACGGTGCGCCCCCCTTTCCTAGTCCAATTCGGACTAGACCATGGGGAGGGGTGCGGCCACCTTTTGAGGCCTTTCTCTCCTTTCCCGTATGGCCCATTAAGGCCCAATACGAATTCCCGTAACTCTCCGGTACTCCGAAAAATACCCGAATCACTCGGAACCTTTCCGAAGTCCGAATATAGTCGTCCAATATATCGATTTTTACGTCTCGACCATTTCGAGACTCCTCGTCATATCCCCGATCTCATCCGGGACTCCGAACTCCTTCGGTACATCAAAACTCAATAAAACTGTCATCGTAACGTTAAGCGTGCGGACCCTACGGGTTCGAGAACTATGTAGACATGACCGAGACACGTCTCCGGTCAATAACCAATAGCGGGACCTGGATGCCCATATTGGCTTCCACATATTCTACGAAGATCTTTATCGGTCAGACCGCATAACAACATACGTTGTTCCCTTTGTCACCGGTATGTTACTTGCCCGAGATTTGATCGTAGGTATCTCGATACCTAGTTCAATCTCGTTACCGGAAAGTCTCTTTACTCTATCCGTAACACATCATCCCGCAACTAACTCATTAGTCACAATGCTTGCAAGGCTTATAGTGATGTGCATTACCGAGTGGGCCCAGAGATACCTCTCCGACAATTGGAGTGACAAATCCTAATCTCGAAATACGCCAACCCAACAAGTACCTTTGGAGACACCTGTAGAGCACCTTTATAATCACCCATTTACGTTGTGACGTTTGGTAGCACACAAAGTGTTCCTCCAGTAAACGGGAGTTGCATAATCTCATAGTCATAAGAACATGTATAAGTCATGAAGAAAGCAATAGCAACATACTAAACGATCGAGTGCTAAGCTAACGGAATGGGTCAAGTCAATCACGTCATTCTCCTAATGAGGTGATCTCGTTAATCAAATGACAACTCATGTCTATGGCTAGGAAACATAACCATCTTTGATTAACGAGCTAGTCAAGTAGAGGCATACTAGTGACACTCTGTTTGTCTATGTATTCACACATGTATTATGTTTCCGGTTAATACAATTCTAGCATGAATAATAAACATTTATCATGATATAAGGAAATATATAATACTTTATTATTGCCTCTAGGGCATATTTCCTTCAGTCTCCCACTTGCACTAGAGTCAATAATCTAGTTCACATCGCCATGTGATTTAACATCAATAATTCACATCACCATGTGATTAACACCCATAGTTCACATCTCTATGTGACCAACACTCAAAGGGTTTACTAGAGTCAATAATCTAGTTCACATCGCTATGTGATTAACACCCAAAGAGTACTAAGGTGTGATCATGTTTTGATTGTGAGATAATTTTAGTCAACGGGTCTGTCATATTCAGATCCGTAAGTATTTTGCAAATTTCTATGTCTACGATGCTCTGCATGGAGCTACTCTAGCTAATTGCTCCCACTTTCAATATGTATCTAGACCGAGACTTAGAGTCATCTAGATTTAGTGTCAAAACTTGCATCGACGTAACCCTTTACGACGAACCTTTTGTCACTTCCATAATCGAGAAACATTTCCTTATTCCACTAAGGATAATTTTGACCGCTGTCCAGTGATCTACTCCTAGATCACTATTGTACTCCCTTGCCAAAATCAGTGTAGGGTATACAATAGATCTGGTACACAGCATGGCATACTTTATAGAACCTATGGCCAAGGCATAGGGAATGACTTTCATTCTCTTTCTATCTTCTGCCGTGGTCGGGCTTTGAGTCTTACTCAATTTCACACCATGTAACACAGGCAAGAAACTCTTTTCTTTGACTGTTCTATTTTGAACTACTTCAAAATCTTGTTAAGGTATGTACTCATTGAAAAACTTATCAAGTGTCTTCATCTATCTCTATAGATCTTGATGCTCAATATGTAAGCAGCTTCACCGAGGTCTTTCTTTGAAAAACTCATTTCAAAACACTCCTTTATGCTTTGCAGAATAATTCTACATTATTTCCGATCAACAATATGTCATTCACATATACTTATCAGAAATGTTGTAGTGCTCCCACTCACTTTCTTGTAAATACAGGCTTCACCGCAAGTCTGTATAACACTATATCCTTTGAATCAACTTATCAAAGTGTATATTCCAACTCCGAGATGCTTGCACCAGTCCATAGATGGATCGCTGGAGCTTGCATATTTTGTTAGCACCTTTAGGATTGACAAAACCTTCTGGTTGCATCATATACAACTCTTCTTCCAGAAATCCATTCAGGAATGCAGTTTTGACATCCATTTGCCAAATTTCATAATCATAAAATGCGGCAATTGCTAACATGATTCAGACAGACTTAAGCATAGATACGAGTGAGAAACTCTCATCGTAGTCAACACCTTGAACTTGTCGAAAAACCTTTTTGCGACAATTCTAGCTTTGTAGATAGTAACACTACTATCAGCGTCCGTCTTCCTCTTGACGATCCATTTATTCTCAATTGCTTGCCGATCATCGGGCAAGTCAACCAAAGTCCACACTTTGTTCTCATACATGGATCTCATCTCAGATTTCATGGCCTCAAGCCATTTTGCGGAATCTGGGCTCACCATCGCTTCTTCATAGTTCGTAGGTTCGTCATGGTCTAGTAACATAACCTCCAGAACAGGATTACCGTACCACTCTGGTGCGGATCTTACTCTGGTTTACCTACGAGGTTTGGTAGTAACTTGATCTGAAGTTACATCATCATCATTAACTTCCTCACTAATTGGTGTAGGAGTCACAGGAACAGATTTCTGTGATGAACTACTTTCCAATAAGGGAGCAGGTACAGTTACCTCATCAAGTTCTACTTTCCTCCCACTCACTTCTTTCGAGAGAAACTCCTTCTCTAGAAAGGATCCATTCTTAGCAACGAATGTCTTGCCTTCGGATCTGTGATAGAAGGTGTACCCAACTGTCTCCTTTGGGTATCCTATGAAGACACATTTCTCCGATTTGGGTTTGAGCTTATCAGGATGAAACCTTTTCACATAAGCATCGCAACCCCAAACTTTTAAGAAACGACAACTTTGGTTTCTTGCTAAACCACAGTTCATAAGGCGTCGTCTTAACGGATTTTGATGGTGCCCTATTTAACGTGAATGCAGCTGTCTCTAATGCATAACCCCAAAACGATAGTGGTAGATCGGTAAGAGACATCATATATCGCACCATATCTAATAAAGTACGGTTACGATGTTCGGACACACCATTACACAGTGGTGTTCCAGGTGGCGTGAGTAGTGAAACTATTTCACATTGTTTTAACTGAAGGCCAAACTCGTAACTCAAATACTCTTCTCCACGATCAGATCGTAGAAACTTTATTTTCTTGTTACGATGATTTTCCGCTTCACTCTAAAATTATATGAACTTTTCAAATGTTTCAGACTTCTGTTTCATTAAGCAGATATACCCATATATGCTCAAATCATCTGTGAAGGTCAAAAAATAATGATACCTGCTATGAGCCTCAATATTCATCGGACCACATACATCTGTATGTATAATTTCCAACAAATCTATTGCTCTCTCCATAGTTCCGGAGAACGGCGTTTTAGTCATCTTGCCCATGAGGCACGGTTCGCAAGCATCAAGTGATTCATAATCAAGTGATTCCAAAATCCCATCAGTATCGAGTTTCTTCATGCGCTTTACACTAATATGACCTAAACGGCAGTGCCACAAATAAGTTGCACTATCATTATTAACTTTGCATCTTTTGGCTTCAATATTATGAATATGTGTATCACTACGATCGAGATCCAACAAACCATTTTCGTTGGTGTGTATGACCATAGAAGGTTTTTATTCATGTAAACAGAACAACAATTGTTCTCTAACTTAAATGAATAACCGTATTGCAATAAACATGATCAAATCATATTCATGCTCAACGCAAACACCAAATAACACTTATTTAGTTTCAACATTAATCCCGAAAGTATAGGGAGTGTGCGATGATGATCATATCAATCTTGGAACTACTTCCAACACACATCGTCACCTCGCCTTTTACTACTCTCTGTTTATTCTGCAACTCCCGATTCGAGTTACTACTTTAGCAACTGAACCAGTATCAAATACCGAGGGGTTGCTATAAACACTAGTAAAGTACACAGCAATAACATGTATATCCAATATACCTTTGTTCACTTTGCCATCCTTCTTATCCACCAAATAGTTGGGGTAGTTCCGCTTCCAGTGACCAGTCCCTTTTGCAGTAGAAGCACTTAGTCTCAGGCTTAGGTACAGACTTGGGCTTCTTCACTTGAGTAGCAACTTGCTTGCCGTTCTTTTTGAAGTTCCCCTTCTTCCCTTTGCCCTTTTCTTGAAACTAGTGGTCTCGTCAACCATCAACACTTGATGTTTTTCTTGATTTCTACCTTCGTCGATTTCAACATCACGAAGAGCTCGGGAATTACTTTCGTCATCCCTTGCATACTGTAGTTCATCACGAAGTTCTACTAACTTGGTGATGGTGACTAGAGAATCCTGTCAATCACTATTTTATCTGGAAGATTAACTCCCACTTGATTCAAGCGATTGTAGTACCCAGACAATTTGAGCACATGCTCACTAGTTGAGCGATTCTCCTCCATCTTTTAGCTATAGAACTTGTTGGAGACTTCATATCTCTCAACTCGGGTATTTTCTTGAAATATTAACTTCAACTCCTGGAACATCTCATATGGTCCATGACGTTCAAAACGTCTTTGAAGTCCCGATTCTAAGCCGTTAAGCATGGTGCACTAAACTATCAAGTAGTCATCATATTGAGCTAGCCAAACGTTCATAACGTCTGCATCTACTCCTGCAATAGGTCTGTCACCTAGCGGTGCATCAAGGACATAATTCTTCTGTGCAGCAATGAGGATAATCCTCAGATCACGGATCCAATCCGCATCTTTGCTACTAACATCTTTCAACATAATTTTTCTCTAGGAACATATCAAAAATAAAACACAGGGAAGCAACAACGCGAGCTATTGATCTACAACATAATTTGCAAAATACTGTCAAGACTAAGTTCATGATAAATTTAAGTTCAATTAATCATATTACTTAAGAACTCCCACTTAGATAGACATCCCTCTAATCCTCTAAGTGATCACGTGATCCATATCAACTAAACCATGTCCGATCATCACGTGAGATGGAGTAGTTTCAATGGTGAACATCACTATGTTGATCATATCTACTATATGATTCACGCTCAACCTTTCGGTCTCCGTGTTCCGAGGCCATATCTGTTATATGCTAGGCTCGTCAAGTTTAACCTGAGTATTCCGCGTGTGCAACTGTTTCGCACCCGTTGTATTTGAACGTAGAGCCTATCACACCCGATCATCACGTGGTGTCTCAGCACGAAGAACTTTCGCAACGGTGCATACTCAGGGAGAACACTTATACTTTGATAATTTAGTGAAGGATCATCTTATAATGCTACCGTCAAACAAAGCAAGATAAGATGCATAAAGGATTAACATCACATGCAATCAATATAATGATATGATATGGCCATCATCATCTTGTGCTTGTGATCTCCATCTCCGAAGCACCGTGCTTGTGATCTCCATCTCCGAAGCACCGTCATGATCACCATCGTCACCGGCGCGACACCTTGATCTCCATCGTAGCATCGTTGTCGTCTCGCCAACTTATTGCTTTTACGACTATCGCTACCGCTTAGTGATAAAGTAAAACTATTACATGGCGATTGCATCTCATACAATAAAGCGACAACCATATGGCTCCTGCCAGTTGCCGATAACTCGGTTACAAAACATGATCATCTCATACAACACATTATATCACATCATGTCTTGACCATATCACATCACAACATGCCCTGCAAAAACAAGTTAGACGTCCTCTACTTTGTTGTTGCATGTTTTACGTGGCTGCTACGGGCTTAGCAAGAACCGTTCTTACCTACGCATCAAAACCACAACGATAGTTTGTCAAGTTGGTGTTGTTTTAACCTTCGCAAGGACCGGGCGTAGCCACACTCGGTTCAACTAAAGTGAGAGAGACAGACACCCGCCGGTCACCTTTAAGCAACGAGTGCTCGCAACGGTGAAACCAGTCTCACGTAAGCGTACGCGTAATGTCGGTCCGGGCCGCTTCATCTCACAATACCGCTGAACCAAAGTATGACATGCTGGTAAGCAGTATGACTTATATCGCCCACAACTCACTTGTGTTCTACTCGTGCATAGCATCAACGCATAAAACCAGGCTCTGATACCACTGTTGGGGAACGTAGTAATTTCAAAAAATTTCCTACGCACACGCAAGATCATGGTGATGCATAGCAACGAGAGGGGAGAGTGTTGTCCACGTACCCTCGTAGACTGACAGCGGAAGCGTTATCACAACGCGGTTGATGTAGTCGTACGTCTTCACGATCCGACCGATCAAGTACCGAACGTACGGCACCTCCGAGTTCTACACACGTTCAGCTCAATGACGTCCCTCGAACTCCGATCCAGCCGAGTGTTGAGGGAGAGTTTTGTCAGCACGACGGCGTGGTGACGATGATGATGTTCCACCGACGCAGGGCTTCGCCTAAGCTCCACAACGGTATTATCGAGGTGTAATATGGTGGAGGGCGGCACCGCACACGGCTAAGAGATCTCAAGGATCAATTGTTGTCTCTGGGGTGCCCCCCTGCCCCCGTATATAAAGGAGCAAGGGGGAGGCAGCCGGCCAAGGGGAGAGGCGCGCCATAGGGGGGAGTCCTACTCCCACCGGGAGTAGGACTCCTCCTTTCCTTGTGGGAGTAGGAGAAGGGAAGGGGGAAGGAGAAAGAAGGAAGGGTGCGCCCCCCTTTCCTAGTCCAATTCGGACCAGACCATGGGGAGGGGTGCGGCCACCTTTTGAGGCCTTTCTCTCCTTTCCCGTATGGCCCATTAAGCCCAATACGAATTCCCGTAACTCTCCGGTACTCCGAAAAATACCCGAATCACTCGGAACCTTTCCGAAGTCCGAATATAGTCGTCCAATATATTGATTTTTACGTCTCGACCATTTCGAGACTCCTCGTCATATCCCCGATCTCATCCGGGACTCCGAACTCCTTCGGTACATCAAAACTCAATAAAACTGTCATCGTAACGTTAAGCGTGCGGACCCTACGGGTTCGAGAACTATGTAGACATGACCGAGACACGTCTCCGGTCAATAACCAATAGCGGGACCTGGATGCCCATATTGGCTTCCACATATTCTACAAGATCTTTATCGGTCAGACCGCATAACAACATACGTTGTTCCCTTTGTCACCGGTATGTTACTTGCCCGAGATTTGATCGTCGGTATCTCGATACCTAGTTCAATCTCGTTACCGGCAAGTCTCTTTACTCGTTCCGTAACACATCATCCCGCAACTAACTCATTAGTCACAATGCTTGCAAGGCTTATAGTGATGTGCATTACCGAGTGGGCCCAGAGATACCTCTCCGACAATTGGAGTGACAAATCCTAATCTCGAAATACGCAAACCCAACAAGTACCTTTGGAGACACCTGTAGAGCACCTTTATAATCACCCATTTACGTTGTGACGTTTGGTAGCACACAAAGTGTTCCTCCGGTAAACGGGAGTTGCATAATCTCATAGTCATAGGAACATGTATAAGTCATGAAGAAAGCAATAGCAACATACTAAACGATCGAGTGCTAAGCTAACGGAATGGGTCAAGTCAATCACGTCATTCTCCTAATGAGGTGATCTCGTTAATCAAATGACAACTCATGTCTATGGCTAGGAAACATAACCATCTTTGATTAACGAGCTAGTCAAGTAGAGGCATACTAGTGACACTCTGTTTGTCTATGTATTCACACATGTATTATGTTTCCGGTTAATACAATTCTAGCATGAATAATAAACATTTATCATGATATAAGGAAATATATAATACTTTATTATTGCCTCTAGGGCATATTTCCTTCATCCCCAAGCTTAGGCTCTTGCCACTCCTTGTTCCATACTCCATCAAATCTTTACCCAAAACTTGAAAACTTCACAACACAAAACTTGACAGAAAATCTTGTGAGCTCCGTTAGCGTAAGGAAACAAAACACCACTTCAAGGTACTGTAATGAACTCATTCTTTATTTATATTGGTGTTAAACCTACTGTATTCTAACTTGTCTATGGTTTATAAACTATTTTACTAGCCATAGATTCATCAAAATAAGCAAACAACACACGAAAAACAGAATCTGTCAAAAACAGAACAGTCTGTAGTAATCTGTAACTAACGCAAACTTCTGGAACTCAAAAAATTCAGCCAAAATAGGAAGACCTAAATAATTTGTTTATTGATCTGCTGCAATTGGAATCAATATTTTATCATGTTATGGTGATTTTTAACAATTGTTTTCGTGAACAGAAAGTTTCTGGAATTTTCAGCAAGATCAAATAACTATCATCCAAGATGATCCTATAGGTTTAACTTGGCACAAACACTAATTAAAACATAAAAACAAATCTAACCAGAGGCTAGATCAAATATTTATTCCTAAACAGAAGCAAAAAGAAAAAAACTAAAAATAAAATTGGGTTGCCTCCCAACAAGCCCTGTCGTTTAACGCCCCTAGCTAGGCATAAAAGCAAGGATAGATCTAGATATTGCCATAATAATAGGATAGATCACGAAAACTCATTTCATATTCTCTACGTTCAGCAGCAAGTTTTCTTTGAGGCAAGCAAAAGTAATCAAAAGGGCTAAATTTAATGGGACAGAAGTCCCCAAGATCAACCTTTGGAGGTATAGGTTCCTCCTTTGGCCCTTCATATTGCACAACCAATTCATCATTATAAGCGTTCTTTTGACAAAATTTCGTAAGCCTATACTTGAGAGAGTATCCTAGCTCATTATTTCGAATAGCAAAATCATTATTAAGTTCAAAAATTCTATCAACTAGAACATTAGTAGGAACCCTTTTTCTAAGGTTTGCACTAAAAGCAACATAGTCTAGGGATTGAAAACGCATTATTTCCTCTTGATCAAAGAGGATAGTCTCTATGGGAGGACGGCCAGCGTCCACCCTATAGTGCGCAAAGATTTCTTTGGCCTCTTTTATTATAAATCTGAACTCATGAGCCAAAAAGATAGTAGCGGCACGCTTAACAGAAGAATGCTCAATATTAGAAAATTCTAGGAAAATCCTTTGTATGCAAGGGTGCATGTGCATAAATTGCCTTTCAAGTTCAACTACAAACATGGCAATAGCATCCGCAAGAGTACTAGTTCTATGAAGGATAGAACTACCCATAGAAGGCAAAGCACCGGTACAAGTAAAGAAATCTTGTATAACCCCTTTTCCAATAATATTACCACTACCGATTCGGAATTTTTTGTATGTAAGATAGGGGGTTCTTCAGCAAGAGCATCAGAATTTTCCATGTTATTATTATTGTCCATATCGACAATAATTTCCCCAATTTCAGACATAACGGCAACAAACTCAAGGAACACGAGAAAAGAAGGAATGAAAAGGAGAGGGCGAATAAAACGGCAAGGTGAAGTGGGGGGGAGGAAAACGAGAGGCAAATGGTAAATAATGTAATGCGAGGGATAAGAGTTTGTGATGGGTACTTAGTATGTTGACTTTTGCGTAGATTCCCCGGCAACAACGCCAGAAATGGCTCGTTGACGGGAAATCAAATCTTGACTTGACTTGGCGCAAATCTCCCCGGCAACGGCGCCAGAAATCCTTCTTGCTGCCTCTTGAGCACTGCATTGGTTTTCCCTTGAAGAGGAAAGGGTGATGCAGTAAAGTAGCATAAGTATTTCCCTCAGTTTTTTAGAACCAAGGTATCAATCCAGTAGGAGATCACGCACAAGTCCCTCGTACCTACACAACAAATAAGAACCTCGCAACCAATGCGATAAAGGGGTTGTCAATCCCTTCACGGTCACTTACGAGAGTGAGATCTGATAGATATGATAAGATAATATTTTTGGTATTTTTATGATAAAGAGAAATAAAGATGCAAAGTAAAATAAAAGGCAATAGAAATAGCTAAGTGTTGGAAGATTAATATGATGGAAATAGACCCGGGGGCCATAGATTTCACTAGTGGCTTCTGTCAAGAGCATAAGTACTAGGGTGGGTGAACAAATTACTGTCGAGCAATTGGTAGAATTGAGCATAGTTATGAGAATATCTAGGTATGATCATGTATATAGGCATCACGTCCGTGACAAGTAGACCGACTCCTGCCTGCATCTACTACTATTACTCCACACATCGACCGCTATCCAGCATGCATCTAGAGTATTAAATTCATAAGAACAGAGTAACGCTTTAAGCAAGATGACATGATGTAGAGGGATAAACTCATGCAATATGATATAAACCCCATCTTGTTATCCTCGATGGCAACAATACAATACGTGCCTTGCTGCCCCTGCTGTCATTAGGAAAGGACACCGCAAGATTGAACCCAAGGCTAAGCACTTCTCCCATTGCAAGAAAGATCAATCTAGTAGGCCAAACCAAACTGATAATTCGAAGAGACTTGCAAAGATAACCAATCATACATAAAAGAATTCAGAGAAGATTCAAATATTGTTCATAGATAAACTTGATCATCAACCCACAATTCATCGGTCCCGACAAACACACCGCAAAAGAAGATTCCATCAAAAAGATCTCCACGAGAATCGTGGAGAACTGTGTATTGAGATCCAAAGAGAGAGAAGAAGCCATCTAGCTAATAACTATGGACCCGAAGGTCTAAGGTAAACTACTCACACATCATCGGAGAGGCTATGGTGTTGATGTAGAAGCCCTCCGTGATCAATGCCCCCTCCGGCAGGACGCCGGAAAAGGCCCCAAGATGGGATCTCACGGGTACAGAAGGTTGCGGCGGTGGAATTAGGTTTTCGTGGATGCCTCTGTTGGTTTGGGGGTACGTAGCACTACAAAAAAATACACTTCCGTGATGATACGTGTTTGTCACAGTAGGTCGCGTTTTTTGTCATGCATGTACATCCATGACAAATTTATGACAGAATCAAGATAGTTATACCTGTGCTGTCGTAGAAGTGTTCCATGACATTACCAAAATTATCATCACGGAATTGTCCACTTCCATGACGATAAATCACGCGTCATAGAAGTGCTTTCGTCAAGGGTGACCGACACGTGGCATCCACCGTAACGGAACGTCGTTAAGCTATCGGGTCGGGTTTTGGATCCGATAACCCGTTAACAGCCCCGACCAATGGGGATTTTCCTTATGTAAAATCATCATTGGTTGGAGGAAACACGTGTCGGCTCATCGCTGGGACAGATGTCATCCACTCATTGGACGGAAGGCGCCTATGATACGTCGACACGTGGCACGGCCCACCAGTGGCCCATTCCTGTGAAAAGGCCGGCCCGTTTGACTTGGTCAAAAGCTGGCGGGTCGGCCCATGGAAAGCCTGTTAACGGCCTGTTCGCATATAGCCCATTTACAGCCCGCTAACCCAAGGCCCGTTACGCCCTATTCGAATTAGGACCAGTAGCTTCATTTGGGCCATCCAATATGATTCCAGCCCGTTTTCACTTCTGGCCCATGTATGGCCCATGACGTCTTTCGGCCCATATGAGGCCCTATGTAACTCTTGGCCTATTAACGGCCCGTGCTGAAACTGGCCCGTAATGAACAGTGTATTACTTTACACCCATTAACGGCCCATGGTGAAACTGGCCCGTAATGAACAGTGTATCATTATACCCATTAACGGCCCGTTATTCCGTTGGGCCGTTTCCAGCCCATGTTATCTTTCGGCCTTCTCAGAGCCCATTTATTCTTGGGCTATTTTCCAGCACTCGTTTACTTACGGCCCGTTACTGTCATTTTCTGCTTGTGGGCCAAATTCAGCCCGTCATTACAGTTGGCCCGTTTGTGGTCTGTTAATACGTTGGGCCGTTTTCATAGCGTCATCAAATACGGCCTATTAACGATGGCCCGTTATGGTCGGCCCATGAACGGACGATTCCAACTCTAGCCCATTTACGGCCAGAATGCGATTTGTTTGGCCCATGTTTGGCCAATCGATCATACGGCCCATATAAGGCCCATTGATGATACGGCCCGTAGAAGGCCCATTGTTTCAACGGACCGTAGAAGGCCCATTGTTTCTACGGCCCATAGAAGGCCCACTGTTTCTACGGCCCGTAGAAGGCCCACTTTTTATACGGCCCGTAGGAGGTCCAGTGTCACTACAGTAAATATTAGCCCATGGTTATTGTGGCCTAGTTTTAAAAAATAGGTTATTGCAGCCACTAGCAAACCGCAGAAAAAGAACTGCACTGACTACAACCAAACAAATAAACAAGACAACAAGGAAATAAATAAGCAAGCAACTTACACTAGGCTATCACGACTATTACACATATTACATCCACTTGGCATCAAAGTTCGCCACCAGTGCAAATATAGGGAACACAACAGCATATAAAAGCCGCAGCAAAACAAGTCCAGAACTGAAACCACTTCAGAAGAGCTCAAGAAACAATATCCTGGGTACCCATAATGCTGGCAAGATGCTTAGCAAGCTTATTAACTTTCTCCTGTTTGGCGCTTAAGTCCTCCAGCGCTTGCTGTTGCACCAGAAAGTATGCATCTGAATTCTGCAGGGACTTCCTCAGTCTTTCGGCTTCCTGTCGCATAACATCTGATCGATGTCTTTCAACTTGAAGTTGAGACTCAAGAAGCCGAACTGATTCAGGCAACGAGTTCGAAGAGCTGGTGCCAGCAGTGGTAGCCAGTAACTCAAACACTACATCAAGACAGGACTTTGGGGTTGTCTCAGTGTCTTCAATATAGTTTTTATCAGCTTTCTTGGAGACCAACTGGGATGTCTCACTATCTTGAACCTTATCTGCATTACTTCCTTTACCATTGCATAATAGGGTACTCTTCTCCAATATTTTATCCGCATTCTAAAAGAGAAACAAACAAACACATCTCAGGTTTACAATGTAGTATATGAAACTCATTTTGGTAAACCAGTTCAGTAGTAAGGTGGACAGGATAACAGCATGAAACAAACATATATCTATGTAGTATGGTCACTGTATGGTCTATATCATTCTAGTTTATGTTGCCAAATCAAGATAGATACAGTTCGAATCATATCTATTTAAGACAAAGCAGCATAGACAGAATATAAGTGTGGGAAACTACACAGCAATAACAACACTTGTAATGTGCATGGCATGAGAACATAACTGTTTATTCAATTGAAACTGAAATCAACATAGAGCAAGTTACAACAGCAAACAGCCAAACACGTTGAAGAAACAGGTTTAAAACACACCTGTTGCGCCATTGGAGTTTCAATTGCATCCTTCAAATTTGAAATTAGTTGGTATCAGTAAATACAGTGATGCAAGAGCAAAGTAGTATGAACCATAGCTACGGAACCTGACCTGAGAACAATTCTTCTTCTGCTTTAAGCGTTGACTTCGGGTTCAGAGTGGTGGTCCTCGTGATTTGGGCACTGCAGTTGCCTTACTAACTGCTCGTGTTTGGGTGCTCTGTGGTGGAGACGGTGTTGTGTCAACGGGAACTGGGTGTCTATCTGCTGTGGTTGGGGTTAGAAGGGGTGTAGCTTGTTCTCTGTCCAACTGGGTAGGGGTACAATCTGCATGAGTGTGGGTTATGTGTGGTGGGGCTGGTTCTTGGGCAAGTACAACCGTGGTTCTATCTGCATCGTGTTTTTACTGAAGACCGTGTTTTTACTCCCACAGATACTGCCATCACTCCCTCCAATTGAAATGGCTGATAAACAAGAAAAGTAATTGAATGTACAGACATTGTAAGATAGACAGGTGCAATGGATAGTAGGGAAGAAAACAGGGTATGAAATAATTCACATTTATGTTGTCTAAGCAAACAGAATAGCAGGACATAATTTCACATATATGATGGCTAATTAAACAGGATAGCATGACACAATTTCACATGTATGATGGCTAACTAAACAGGATAGAATGACATACTTCAAAATATGATGACTATGTAAATAGGATGACATGATATAACTATACGATGTGTCTATTAAAGTGGTTGGCATGCCATAAATCACAAACATGTCCTCGATGGAAACATGATGGCATGATATAATTCACGGATAGAATGACATAATTTAAAATATGATGACTATGTAAACAGGATGAGATGATATAACTATATTATGTCTTTAGAAAATGGGTTGGCATGCCATAATTCAGATACATGCTGTCTATGTAAACATCATGGCATGACATAATTCAAATATATGATTTATATACTAAGGAAGTGAGGAGAGGGCAATCGCATATATGATGTGTCAACTAAGGAGATGGCATTCAATATTGTGTATATGATGTAAAAACTAGGCATTGCAATACAACATATGCATTATATGAGTAATATAACCCTGCCAAGTTTGAGCATACACCTCAGGGGGATAATAGGACTGGTCATCTGCCTCTGAATCCTCCTCTGAAGAGCTATCTGTAACCAGCAAGATATCTGCTTCAGCAGGTAGCATTGTCTGCTCTGAAGACCTTGTTTTCACTCCAAATTTCTCCATCACCAATTCAAATGGCTGATGCACAGGAAGAGCAGTTGAATATACAAACATTGTCGACAAAAGCAATGAGAAATACAAAAAAAAGGACGGCATGATATAATTCACATATATGACGCTTTCCTAAACAGCACGGCATTGCATAATTCACATACATAATGCCTTGCAACAAGATAACATTGCATAATTCACATATATAATGTCTTGCAACAAGATGGCATTGCATAATTCACATATATGGTAATTAGACACTAAACAGGTGGCATTCACACAAAGCATGTCTAAACTAAGCAAATGGCATAGCAATGCAAGATACCATACGCACGATATGAGCAACATAACCCTGCCAAGTTAGGGCATGCACCTCGGGGGGGGGGGGGAATATGACTGGTCATCTGTCTCTGAATCCTCCTCTGAGGAGCTATCGGTAACCAGCAAGACATGCGCTTCGTCAGATAGCATTGTCTGCTCTGAAGACCTTGTTTCCACTCCAGATTTTTCCATGACCGTGCCGAATGGCTGATGCACAGGAAGAGTAATTGAATGTACTAAAAATATTGACAAATTTAACACGTAATAAAAAATGATGGCATTATATAATTCACATATAAGATGACTGGCTAACCAGGGTGGCATTGCAAAATTCACATATATGATGCCTGGCTAGACAAGATGGCATTGCATGATTCACATATACGATAAAGAAACTAAACAGATGGCATTGACACAAAGCATGTCTAAACTAAGCAGATGACATCTTTAATGTATACAGTTAGCAATGCAAGGCACCATATGCATGATATTACCAACATCAGCATGCCAAGTTAGAGCGAAGACCTCATGGGGTAAATAGGAGTGGTCTTCTCCTTCTGAATCCCCCTCAGAACAGTTATCTTCCTCTTGATTACGATCCGAAATGGGTGGAGGGGGGGTTGCCTTTGCGCCCACCATGGAACGACGTCTGCATGAAATTTTATTGCCACGCAAGGCTCGTCTCTTTTGCTCTACATGATCAGTTCCATTGTGTACAATAACTGGCATGCATAGGAATAAAACATAGTGAGATTATGTAAGGAGTGCATGCACAAATCCAGAGTGATGGTAGCAAACTGTGGATAGAGCCAAAACCAATGATAGCAGGCAGATAATAGCTTTAGTTAAAAATACAGATAATGGCTCCTTTAATGTTTGTTTGCACCCAACATGAAACTCATAGTAGACACCGGAGATTAACCAGATAGTAGACAGATAGTACTGATTGCTGCCCCAATATGTACCCCACAACCATTTAAAAACTCAAGTTTCAGCATTAGTTTGGACCTGACTCGGAGTCTAATAGGTGAACACGACGATAATGTAGCATGTCATCGTATTAAGCGACGCATAACGTAAGCAGACACGGAAGAGTGCGACCTCTCTTGCGGACCCGTGTAGTCCTCAAGGTCATCTGCTCAGTTGATGATGGTAATGCAGTTGCCATGGCTGCCGGCGGCGGGGAAGAAGATCTGAGGCGGCGAAAGACAGTCTGGAGAGCGGATCCCTGCTGTGGTGAACCCTTCCGCCGTTGGAGCAGCTGAGCTGGGGTGGAACACAGCGCCGCAGGAGCAGGACAAACCACACAAGGTTTTCTTTGACACATATCTGTAACAGAAGTAATTGAGTAAGGGCTTGTTTGAATTTGAGGATTCTAACAATGCAGGGATAGGAAATAGAAAGGAATAGGATAGGAATGCACGTGCAAAACAGAAAATTTAAAAACACAGGATTTCTGCCAATCTGGGTGTTTGATTCACAACAATTGGAAGATCACAGGATGCAAAAAAGCATGGTGAGATTAAGTCGAACCACAAGAAAATGTACGGTTATAATTCTATTATGCTACTATCTCTTACTCTTGTGCTTGATGAATAGGAATATGAAAAGGAGGAGAAGTGGAAATTAGAATTCCTACGGTTTTTCTTTCAAGGAGACAGTAAAGGAACAAATCCTACAGTTTTCCTTTGCTCCATTCCTTTGCACCAAATTCATGAAAAGTAGTACCATAGGAAACTTTCCAATTCCGATGTTTTTCATTCACTTTTACTTTCAAGCACTGGCGATTCTAGTAGGCAGGCTTGAGCAAGGAAAATCCTACACTAAAAAAATGTTTTTGTGCTACTTCTATTACTTTGGACCCAGGCCACTGCCATACTAGCTCAACTCCCAGGCCCATCGACAAATGCCCAGCTCAAACGTGCAGAGATAAATAATGATGGCGTTCAAGAGAGTCCATCACGGATAGCTAAGTTGCCTGGTACCTCACTGCTTGTCATATAGTAGGATAAAATAAACGTATTTCCCGTTACTACGAGTGCTCAGTGGACAATATATATAACATTTAGAGTAAAAAAGAGATGCAACAAGTGTACAACCTCTTTGGCAAAGCCATGTCGATCTCAGCGTGATTGGGTTGGCCGGTGAGGATGCTCCGGCTGACTTGGCTGTCGGAGGAGGGGAAGAAGATCTTAGGCATCTGGAGATGGAGCCCGAGGTACTGCTCCGCTGTGATGGAGGGTTTCGTCGTTGGAGCAGCTCCGGAGAGTTGTACGATGCAGAGGCTGAAGCAGGACAAGAGAGACAACGAACAACGTTAACCTGAGTGGAATTCTAATAGCATCTCCAATACATGACGTAAAATACATAACCACAAAGTGCTAGATATAAAATACATCAGCCGCTCATCTCTGAACTTAACTGTCGAAACTGAATTTAACTGTCGAAACTGAACTTAACTGTCAAAACTGAACTTAACTGTCGAAACTGAATTTTGCTGTCGAAACTGAATTTTTCTGTCGAAACTGAACGCACTAGCAAGGTGAGGCTACACGTCGGTCGACTGACTTTTTCATCTCTGGTCAGTCTATTTTGCAGCCGTTGGATACGAAATCAAGGGCCTGCGGTTCATCTTCAACCTCCACCCCCTGAGCCGCCAGCCACCACCGGCTAAATAGCAGCCCCCGCCGCCCGTGGCCGGCGGTGCGCTGCCCCGCCCGCCCCGAAAACACACCCCACCGCCGGTCCGCCGCCATCCCGGCCATCCCTCTAGGCCCCCCCCCCCCCGTGCCGAGCTTTTTCTCCGGCGATCCCCACGCCACCGCCCCGCCACCGCCGGCGACCACCGCCCCCATCCTGAACCCTAAGATAGATAGTGGGGTACCTCTCCGGCGAGCCCCCCTCCCCGCTACGGCTGGTTCTTCCTTCACCCCGGCGAGCCCCCCCCCCCTGAAAATCGACTGACCCAAAAGTCGATTCAGTCGACTGAAGTGTAGCTAAATCGGAGCAGCATCGCAAGCAAGAGCAAGAGCGAGAGCAGCAGCGCGAGCAAGAGCAGACCAGGCAGGGGACCGAGAGCAAGAGCAGAGCAGCAGCGCGAGCGAGAGCTAAAGCAGCAGCAGCTCCTACTGATGTGGACGTCGCCGCCGAGGGAGCGACGCCGTGGAGGAAGTGGCCAGCGGCGCCGCCGTGGATGGAGCCGCGCCGTGTCGGCTCGCGACCGAGCATCGGCAGCACCGTGAGATCGAATCAAGAAGAAAATGCGGCGATTAGTGTACAACCTCTTTGGTGGCGCCGATTAGGCCGCAGCTTCATCCGAGGAAACGGTGATGATGATGCTCTTTCGGTGGTGCAGGTGAAGACGGCGGTGTGGGAATGGAGGTGGCGCGAAAGACGAGGGGAACGTCGGGGTAGCTCCTTGGAGGTGGAGGACGGGGTGGCTGAACCGGCGGGACGATGAGATCGACGACGGATCCTCATCCGGTACGGTGGATGAGGGACGTCGAGGTGTTGCTGTGGACGACGTCGTCGAGGAAGAGGCTCCGGCTGGGTGGCGGACGGACCAGGGTGTGGGGTTTCGTCGCGGGTTTTCGCGGCCTCGGTGTACGAATGGGTGGGCGGATGGGATGGCAGTGGGGAACCATGGCTTAGAGACGCGCTTGTCCGAAATGTGGGGTAAGTTACGAAAGTACCCCCACCGATTTGAGGCGGTTCTTTCGGTTCACGGGTACCACGGGCATTTCGCGTGTCGGGATTTCACAGGAGGTGGGAGTTTTCGCGCGCGTTGTAATTTCGGAATAGCAAGGCGCGGGTTGAGATGGAGGGAGTTGTCGGAGCACAACGAGACAAAGATATATCTTAAATATTTCGGGCTAACAAGGCGCGGGTTGAAGAGGCGGGAGTTTCGCAGCACGATCGACAGAGACGCTAGCTTGAATTTTCGGCATAACAAGGCGCGGCTTGAAATTTTGGAAGAACAAGCTTAACGTGTACCCAAAAAAAGACAGTTTGCACCTCAACACGCACAACACACACACAAACACCATTTAGACTAGAGTAAGGTACACGTGCATTGCACGCATGAGATTTGGCAACCAAATTATGAATAAATACCACATTATAGCATGCAAGCTTTGAGTCATATATTGATGATGTAGATGTTCGTTTAATTCTTATAGTTCATTTCATTCAAAATCATCTAGTTTTTATAAGAAAGCTAATCTATTTTAAGGTTCTTGGAATTGTGCGTCGTAAGACATAAAGTAAAAACAAATAATGGCAAATCATGTAGAAAAACATTTGGGCAATTCTGATACGGAAGATTCTAGAACAAATAAGAAGTGCTTGTGTTTTGATGTTTGTGCATTATGCTTAAGTTCAACCATGGAGTCTTCTAGATTATACGTGTGGCGAAATCTGGTGGAATCTAGATGATATCCAACGGCCAGTAGTGCTCAAATTTGCCATCTTTGGACCATCGGATTCGCCTCATCCAACGACCATCTTTCAAAGTTAAAGTTACCCACACACAATATAAAAAAATATAAAATATAATATATATAGGGGTATAGATATAGATATGTGATGCGAAAGCCGCCCATCATCTCCAATTAGAATAGTGTGTCTATGCACGGATGCGACGTGAACAAATGATGTCTGCCATCGGTATCTCAAATTCAAATCAGTCTGACCTTGTTCAATGTGTATACATTACAACATGCTCGTTTCCAAACCACACCGCACAGATCTCCTTTATATTCATGCATGCATGGGTTTCAAACATCAGGATCTCTTATTCAAATATTTGAATTCAACTTTACATTGATTATGACCTCACCTGTTCTTTTACACCCACACAGTAGTCTTCTCTTTATAATTGTACCACTAACTTTCTCTCGTGCATGCATGCACACACACTACTAGTCGGCATTATCCATCGCACGCATGCAATCTTTTTCTTCAGGTCGGTCTCCCATGAAGGCACACACCCACACACATCCCCCTCTCCATCATATCGGGCATTCTTTATCTCTCACGCGTGCATGCGCAACGATCGATGTTCCTCTATGTATGTGTGTATATAGCTAGGTCTTTCATAGTTTTCCACACAAACCGATCAATCGATATATCCAGTGAGGTCTCACCCTCTTTCCCACGTCCACATCGATCAATCTATACCTCTCTATATAGGATTAACATATATAGCTAATACACCCACATTAATTATATATCCAACGTCCGCCTCTCATCATCCATTCCTTCCGCTTCATCTCTCAGACGCGTGCACAATGGCGAAGACAGGGGGCAGTAAGGGCCCTGCCCCCCTCCCCCCCTAACATCACTATATATCGAGGCTAATATGAATGTGATCATTAGACAATTGCTGCTAAAAATGGTTTAAGTTCATGAATTGACCCTCCTCGTAAAGGATTAGCAATGCTTGGCCCCCTAGCTCATTTATTTTTTATGGCTCCGCCACTGCGCGCAACAGCGCACGTGTTCGCCCCCTCTCTCTAAATATCGATCTCGCACTTGTGCATTCCTTCATAGTCTCCCTCCACTCGGCCCCTCGCACCATCTTCTAGCCCCCCACCGGATTTTGCCACATGTACAATCTAGCAGACTCCATGGTTGAACTTAAGCATAATGCACAAACCTCAAAACAACAGTGGTTCTCTTTTGTTCTAGAATCTTCCGTATCATAACTGCCCAAACTTTTTTTCTAGTTGAATTACCATTATTTGTTTTTACTTTATGCTTTACAACACACAATTCCATGAATCATAAAATAGATTAAGGGCTTCTTTTATTCAAAGGATTCTCAAAGTAATTTTGGAGGATTCTAATCATTAGGAATTTTTCCTATCTTGGTTGTTTGATTCGTAGGATTGTAAACCATAGGAATTTTTCCATATGTTTCATTTGCACTAGATTTCATAGGAAACATCCCATCCACTCAAACCTCTTTCAAAGAATTCTGCATTTTTTCTATGCACAATCAAACACTCGTACAATCCTGTAGGATTCAAGACGACATTCCACTATAATCCCATGTTTTTCCTATTCCCGCGTTCTTAGCTTTTGTATAAAAACTAATTGATTTTGAATGAGATGAACTATAAGAATTAAACGAAGGGCTACATCAGGCATATATGACTCAGAGCTTACATGCTATAGTGTGGTATTTATTCATAATTTGGTTGCAAAATCTGATGCGTGCAATGCACATGTACCTTACTAGTACTTCGAGTATGTGCAAAACACGTAAATTAGAATACCAATGGCATGCTACACAGTGTCTCTCTTACAGTTCATGAAGCCACGTGGCACATGTGGAGGCGTTGTCGCGACCTCCTTGCGTGGATTGATCACAGTGACGTGCTGCTGGTTCCAGAAGAATGTACTCGTCCTCCCTGAGCCATACTGGCGGTACATGCACGAAGCGAAGATGTGCACGCACGCCACGCACGCACTCATTCCCTCGCACGCACATGCGGGTACACGGGCGGACGCAATTTTGTACCAAGATCCACCCCATGTGATAATTTGACATGTGTAAAGTCGTTCACTTCATTGATGGTCAATTAATATAGCGCATGCAAATTGAGTGGACGTGAGGGCGGAAGAAAGACATTATTACTCCACAGCGCGCATGCGAGTAGTTAAATCGTGGGTTGCTACTAGTACTTCCATTGGTCTCCTTCGTATTTTGTGCCAATTTTTGATAGTAACATAATATTTACGCATTTGAGCAGTGTAGTACTTGAAATTTATGTTCCGCTAAACTCATCGGGAGCCGTTTCGGGCCTCGAAACCAAAACCATCAATTAATCTTTACCTTGTTCCCATCACATTCGAAAGCCTGATCACACCTACTAGTACGTACCAAACCTGAATGTGTTCCCACTATGCAGGTATTAGTACTAGTGCTAGTACTTAGGTTATAAAAAGGGGAACTACCTAACCGAAAATTACTCTACCTTTCCTCCTCATAAGTGCTTCTTCTTCATCCGTCGTTGCCATGGCCGGTGAGCAGAGCTCTAGGTCGAGAACTACTCGTAACAAGGGAGCGGCAACCAAGGCTGCGGAAAAAAAAGAGAGGGCTCGCCGCCACGCAGAGACCTCGAAAGATCTCTCACGGGCAGGCGATGGCTCCCAGGAGCGCCCTAGCCGTGGAGGCGAACATGCTGAGCCGGCGGAGCTGGAGTCGTTATTCCTCGACGGCATGCCCGATCAGCTCAATAAGCAGAAGGAGTTCATCCAAGGCTTGATGGAGTTGCTGAAGGAGAGCCTCGACGACATGCCCGCTGAGCTCAATCAGCAGGGGGAGTTGACCGCCGGCTTGGTGATGCTGCTGAAGAAGAGCATTGCCTCGGAGAAGAAGGCGACCGGCGAAATCCTGCGACTTCAGGAGGACAAGGCGAAGCTCTGCCACGAGATCGACCTGTTGAAGGAGAAGAACGCCGGCTGGAAGAAGCTGCATGAGAATAGTAGTTCCTCAATGAAGATGCTGCAGGCCCTCGTCATGGAACAGAAGGAGGAGTTGGCGAATCTCCGCATCGAGCACCCGGCTGCTGTCAAGGTACGTAATGCGGCCGTGGAACAGATGATGAAGGCTCGCGTCGAGAAATCCCGCGTCATGGACAAAATGAAGAAGATGGCGGAGGAGACGCGCAAGGAGATGGAGGTCGTGGAGGCGATGAAGAAGCAGTTACGACTCCGCGGCGAATTAGATCATTTGGGGTGATAATCTTCCTTCTTCTTTTGCTCCTGTGTTTCATCTTTTTCTTCGGGTGTTTCGCCGCACGTGTCACGTTCTCTGCGAGGCATGAATAGAACAATGGTTTTTCTTGAGGGAATGAATAGAAAAATGCTAACAATGAAATGACTAGCAAATTAGATCATTTTTTATCGCCATATGGCACTGGGCTGCCGTGTTTCGTGCTCCTCCGTCGCAGTACTACTCCAGTGGAAAACTTGAGTATACCGCACGGCTCTTTGCTCCTCCTCGATCAGGTCGTCGGCGCATTTATATGAGCAGTCAAATCACAAGGCCCCGCCTTCCAGCAGTAATGAGCCGTCAAATCACAAAGGCCCTCGCCTCTCGTGAAACCGACCAAGCTAGACTGCCCCGCCCTCTAGCCTTTTAAAAAATGTATACTTTTGTACAGCAGTAGTATCGATGGATTGCGCCATGAAGCAAAACTTGAAATTAAAAAAAGGGTGGTACATATAGAGAGCGCTCGTCGCCAAATTATGCATATAGTACTATTAAAAAGGCTAGTCACAATAATGGTGTCCAGCACAACCCACCCCTCAAATAAAACTAAGAGGGTGCTTGGATACGTTTTAGTCCCATGACTAAAAGTAGTGGGACTAAAACATGCTAGCCTCACCCATGCTTGGATCCAAATACTAAAAAGGCTAAAATCAAGTTAATGAGCATTTATTATCCTCCAAACCCTCCAATCCAACACTCGCCTATGTTAAAGGAGAGGAGTTAAATGCGTAGAGAGAGGACTAATCCACATTTTAGTAGGGGTACCCCTGACTAAAAAAATTTAGTCTCAAGACTAGTTTTAGCCCTTCTTTAGTCAGGGGTGCTTGGAACTTTAGCCTCTTAAAGAGACTATTTTTAGTTAGACTAAAATAAGTCCCTTGGATCCAAGCACCCTCTAAGCATCCTGGAATTCTTTGACAAAACTAAGCACCCTGAAATTCTTTGACAACTAAACTGCTGGCTATATGATGTTGGCCATATATATTGTATGTATATAATGTGAAGAAATGAGTGGTAGTACTATACCAACTAAAAGATGAAATGTAAGAAATACTAGTATGTACGTACAGAAGAGTTAAAGTAATGAGAAGAAACATAACGTAGTTTTGCTGGGGGCTCAGCACAACACACCCCTCAAATTAAATTAAGCACACCTGAAATTAACCTTTGCAACTATTCCGGTAGACACTGCATTAGAACCGCCATGAGCAACGACACTGCCACCTTACTCGGAGTCCTCGTCCACGTCCTCGACTTCGTCCTTGTCCCTCTTCCTCTTGGCCGATACTTCTTTGCTTGGACCGCACACTTGGCTGTTGCTCTTCATCCAACCCTTGTAGATATTGAAGCAAAGGTAGCCATCCATTACAGCGTAGTGGATGTGGTCTATATCTAGTACATTCCGCTGCCATGCATGACGATGAAACGTGTATGGAGGTTTCTCCAGTTTACCGTACGAAGGATGAACCATGGCTCCTGCCAGGGTCAGCATTGAAGGCTGACGAGAGGACACCAGCCGATTCTTCTGGAGGTCGAAGGTCTTGCCTACAATGAGGCCTATCCGACGCAGGACTTCTTTGTTGTTACCAAAGTCTACAGTAACAAATTTGACTTGGTTGCTCTCGAGGAAGTCCTTAAAATCCTGGCACTCAACGTCGGCATGGCATATGTGGTAGACCAAGCATAAGTCATGCACGCAAACCTGGATCACGACAGGCTTCTTCCTCTCTTCGTCCTTTAGATCCTTATCTCGTCCCAGGACTGTGGTGTACTCAACATCTAGCCCAGCGACCCACTCATCATCTGAGTCTTCGAACATGCGTCTGAAGCGAGAAAGGCATCCTTTCACCGTCACGGAAGAACGGGTGTAGATGACGTCGAACTCATCGCCGGTGATGGTTCTAACCTTGTACTCACCGCCGATCGTGGAGATTTGGGACGCCATGGATTTGGGAGGAGGGTTAGGATTAGTGGAACTGCCGTAATGTGAATCGACGGGACGACTAGGAGCGAACCGCCGTAGTATTGAAGGACGTGCGGGGATGAGTAGGAGCGAACTGCCAGCGTGCGAACGGCAGGGTAGTGGCTTTCCATTCTCCCATGATACGGGCTTCCGAGAGCCCTTGGATCTGAGATCGAACGGTTGCATGGCGTGATTCTAGACCTATGGGTGAATATCCTATCCTGGAGGGTTATTCTGCAAATTTTCAGCAACTTAGCATGCGACTGTTTGATCTCAGATCCAAGGGCTGCCAGCAGCCCGTATCATGGTCGCGCCTACCACGACCGTCGCGCCGCTCGCGCCGTTGGAGATTTAACACGGTTCGTTAGGCTATTTGATGTTGGCATGTCATACATAGTCATCACTTAGTCACTCATACAACAACAAGGTTGGCTATAAGTGTATTTTGTTTTCTCCTCTCTATCTCTTTCTTCGTACTCCCTCTGTCCCATAATATAAGAACGTTTTTGACACTAGTGTAGTGCCAAAAACGTTCTTATATTATGGGACACAGGGAGTACTAGTATTTATTGCATTTGCCAAGGAGTGACCTCTTCCAATGAAATGGTGTTGCTAAGTTTGCTTCATTTAATTAGCTATAGACTCAAATCGTCTTTTCACCTAGGTACACGCGCTTAGCACCGTTTCTTCCTTGGGTCACCAAAGTAGTCTCTCTCTTCTTGATTAACTTGCCACATCAGACTTTATGCCTATGTGGCAAGCTTAAGCACCTGTAGGAGCAAGTAAAAGTAAGTACAATAGTGCGCTTTACATGGCATTTTTGCATATGTGGAGGAAAGAGAGGCAAGGATAAAGTGGAGAAGTGGGCTCTCATGCAAGAGCCAACCTCTACTACATGGTGGAGCATTGGGAGAGGCACCTGTATGGAGGTGGTCAGGAATCGGGAGACTCACGCCGGTCGTAGCGCCGCAGTTAAAATGATAATGGCAAGTCAAATCACGGGGCCCCATCTGTCCAGCAGTAACTCGCTGTCAAATCACACAGCCCTACGTTTGCAGCAGCCTACTCCCTCGTCTTCTCGCGTCTCTGTCGAACCGACTAGGCGGAACTGCCCCGCCGCCTACCGCGCAGGAAAAGCCCCGCCCTCGACTTTTAAATAGTATACAGTATACTAATTTTGTATCCATGGATTGCGCCCGCGCCATGGAGCAAAGCGTCTAGAAAACGGCGGTACACATGTACGGAGTATACAACACGCCCGTCGCGTTCGCGTCGCACCCCAGACGGTCGGTCGGTCTGGCACGCTGCTCTCTGAATGGAACGCGCGTCATATTGCGTTTGCACACACATGTGGGACGGCATTGTGAACCGACCATAGGCACACTCCCCGGCCCCGCAAGTCGGGTGACTTAATAGAAGAGGGAGACGAGCGATAGTACTAGAGAAGTGTTGTACTACGTTGGTGCCTGGACGATCCCTGCAAGACACGGAAGATCAGTTCGTCCATGCATGTGACCAGACTCCAGCAGACACGCCTGGATTGACTATCGTGTACATATCGTGCAGGCTATGTTGTACATGGCTGTAGTTTTGGTGAGAAATCTAAAAAAAGGTTTCTTGTCATCTCGCAAAATTAGGTGTCATGTGCTTCGGATCACTGCGAGGGTTAAACAGCGACAACTGAGTTGGGCTAGTCATTGGGGGCACATGCACGAACAGTGACTACTCGGCTGCCATCTAGGTCAAGCCGGCTATGTTAATTAGGACACCTATCGACAGACCCCTTTTCTACGAGTTTATCTTTAATTTGAGCTTTGTTCCTCGTCTAGTTTGTCCGTCGGGATTCATGTTGTCTCCTTTGGGCAGTGAGGTTATGATTTCTTGTCATGTGGCATTTTTTCGTGTTATATGTTATAATCCGGCGCTTCAGATCAAAATGACGACAACTGCGCCTCCGGGCCACGTGCATGAAGACTTCTCGACAGTCATTGACGAGGTCAAGCCGGCTCCGGTAGACAAAAGAAAACTAGTACTACTCCACTATATAGGCAGGAGCCTCCGCGCTTGCTTTCTAGTGTTGCTCTCTTCACACTGTCTCGGCCTCTCCAGATCTAAACACGACAGCGGTGGCCACTCTCTCTCTCTCTCTGCTCACCGCTGGTCACAGATCCAGCCGGATCCTCTCCGCCGGGGAAGGTGAGAAGGTGCAACGTTCACGCGGTCGTCCTTCGCGACGGCTCTTACCCACTTCTGGGCGCGTCCTGATCAGCCTGCCTTGCCGTTCTCTCCCAAGCACCGCTGGCGAGGGAGGGCCTCCGACCCCTTCTTCCTCGCTGCCGTAGTGTGGGCAGATCCGGCCTCCTGCCGCCCACCTAGCGACATCCCGGCGACCATCAGGTATAACTTTCTTTGAAACCGGCCTTGCTCTACTTCCCGAGCTCCTGACGTCGCTGCATTTGTATCTTTTACTATTTCTCAGGCCCCCTCGTAGATAGGATCGATCGGATGTTCGAAAACCACCTAATTTTTTTACGTTTAAGAGGTAAAACTAGTTCATGCACTCGAATCTAGTACTACTTGGTTCAAACAAGGAAGAAAGGGGGTGGGGTGGGGGAGGATTTGTTACCTAAATTTAGGACTTGGTCGAAAGAGGAAATAATGGGGGCGAAAAGTAGCAGAGACTGGCTATCCAACGGGTCTCTAGGTCTAATAGGGAAATAAAGGGAAACGCAGTACAAACTCAATATAAACCCAATCTATTGGTTGAAAAAGGAAAGAAAGTGGGGACTGGGGGACAAGTCAACAGAGTAAGTCCAGCACTAGATTTGCTAGCCTCACACAGTATAAGGTGGCTATACCGAACAAAAATGGGACCAACCCAGATATCCTGTTCTGATGTTTGTTGCCCCGAGCCACTCTTATGTAATGCCACTGGTAAAATGTAGCAGTCGCACTGTTAAAAGTAAGGACACGTTAAACCAATGTTGTTTTCAATGTAATGCCTCCAGTAATATGAATCAATGGCACTTCTTTACATGTCATGCTAAAATTTCCCATTAAGATAAGTTGGTTCTTTTCGTTAGAAATGCAACTGTCCTGGTCTGCCTACTCTCCCGTGCCCAAAGTAATGTCGTATTTAATGGTTGTCATAGTTAATCCTAATGCCCACACTAATATCTAGCAATGCCAGTGCTTTAGAAATTGGTACTGTCCTTGTAGGATTGCCATTCAGATAAGGAACATGCTTCTTTTCATTTGATGCATGTTTCATCACTTGTTAGTCACCCTCCTTTCCACCTTTTTTGTGCAAACAGAGATATACATTTCACGCTCGATCTTAGTTGAACTGCACAAATGATATCCAAATTATAGTTGAGCATTCCAGGAGCTTCACAACCAAACTTGATGTTGCTCAATTTTATTGCAACTAATGAAGAAGAAGCTCCGTGGGTTTCGTTTTCTGATGGAAATGGAACCGGGGCTGGAGCCCTTTTCTTAAAAAAATGAAGAAGAAGTTGCTAGCTCACGGGACATTGCTTCATTTTAGGTGAACTGCACCAAAAGGTCCCATGAATTGAATCATCCATGTTGGTGACTGAAAGAGCCAGCTTCAGCATCCCAGTCTAAGCACCCCCGGCCTCCATCCTTGCGACGCACGGTACACCTCGTTTGCCACCTGCTCGACCCTAGTGTCACTGATAAAATGAAGTAATAATACAGTTAAAATAGAGCGAGTGTCATCTCTATCATTTCATTTCCAATGTAGATAAAGAAAGTGCTTCTCTTTGTTAATGTATGTTTCATCAACTAGTCCCATTGTTAATGTTTAAGCGTTTCTGCAAACTGGGGTGCTTAATTTTAGTTGATATGTACAAAAATAGAGATTTGAATGTCTCAAGGCGCCTCCTTGTACTACCGCTGTACACTGATGTTCATCACTGGCAGAAGGTGTATCTGGGAGACTTGGGACGATGTCCAGTATGAGGCGTACCGTATGAGGCATCGCAGGGCCCATCTCGCCCTCGCAGCATGGCATACTATGATACTATCGCAATATTTTCTTCTATTTATTTTGTCTGTTTCATCAACTAGTGCCACTATAATGTAATCACGCTTTTCCATTATCTGTGCAAACAGGGTTATTCAGCTGCATTTTGGTGGAACTGCACAAATGTATGTATGGAACCGGCATATATGCAGAGTGCGAGGTGTGCCAAGTAAAAATTACCGACACCAACCATGCTGCATGCACGCATTGGCATCCACCACCACCAGTGGGATGTGTGGCGCTCTCTGTGGACGGATCTTTCTCGGCAGCAAATCATCTAACCAAATACTAGTAGCTTATATTGGCAGTTTTCTAGGGAGTACTCTTTTCTGAAAGAAGCACCAATCTATTTTTCTTTATTTGTACACTGTGTCACAACTTTGACCCAAAGGTCCAGAGCTATTTTAGGGTGATTGGCGTAGTACTCGAAGACTGATTGTAAGCATGATTTTCATTAGCTGTCACACTGATTGTAAGCATGAGCAGGTGGAAGATTAGGTTAGTGCGAATCTTACCTTAAACCCTACCGACGCCGTTGAAACGAGGCGAGCGTCGAGGGAACCGTGGAGAACGGCGGGGAAGCGACGTCGCGCCATCTGGCCTCCTCTTGCGGTGGGAGAACGAAACTCCTGTGGCTCCGGCTGGCTCTGCACCCTCACGAATGGCACACCATACTTGATCGATTCGTTATCCTCTGGGTGCTCGACCTTCGACCTGTACGCCCACCACCTCCGCCTGACTGTCGCCTCGGGTGAATCTGTCTGCTCCATCGCCCAGAGGAGATACTCGATGAACTCGGAGGACTGCGGCATGACTGCCGCCGAGGAGTACATGTACATCGCCGCCCTCATCGCCGCCGTCTCGCTCTCTCGCATACATTGCCACATGGCCCGCACCGTCCTCGAAATCTCCCACTCATTTTCAAACCAACTAAGGATCTCCTTCAACCTGGCTAACTTTGCCTGGTTGCCGCCGGCGATCTGCCTAATTCGCTGCTGCATCCTCTCCATAGATGTCCTTCTGAGTGGTCCGGTGCTAGCTTTGGAAGATGGGAGGAGAGACGATGGTCTTGCAATAGAGAAGAGGGAGAGGCGAGACGGTGGTTTTGGAATGGAGATGATGGAGAGGAGAGGAGGTGGTTTTGCAATGGAGAAGATCAGAAGAGGGAGAGGCAAGACGGTGGTTTTGGAATGGAGATGATGGAGAGGAGAGGAGGTGTTTTTGCAATGGAGAAGATCAGAAGAGGGAGAGGTGAGATGGTGGTTTTGGAATGGAGATGATGGAGAGGAGAGGAGGTGGTTTTGCAATGGAGAAGAGGGAGAGGAGCGTGCGGCAGCGATTTAGGATTGGACGAGAGGGCCGGCGCGCTGTGACTGGATCAAAATCAAAATCAATTTACCCTTCAATTAAGAAAGCGACCCCACGTTAACTAGTCTCCCTTTTATTCTGGGTCATAATTGACCATGATTTTCGCACATAAAATATATGTTATACGTTGCAAAAATAATATAATTTGAAAGTACATTCAGATACGAACCAAACGATACAATTTTTGGTGACATGCATTCACATTTTGCTTGCAAATACAGTACGTGGTCAAACTTTGACCCAAAATACGCAAAACAACAAAAAAATACTTCCAAGACCAGCGCCGCTCTTCTCCTCTTAAACCACCGCCGCTCCTCTCCTGTTCCAATCTAAATGCAGCGCCGCTCCTCTCCTCTTCCATTTCAAAACCACCACCCCTCCTCTCCTGTTCCAGTCCAAAACCAGCGTCGCTCCTCTCCCGTTCTAATCCAGAACCAGCGCTGCTCCTCTCCTCTTCCATTCAAAAACCACCGCCGGCGAGTGAAGGTGTTGTGGAGAAGTAGATCGATGGAGGAGTACAACCGATACATGAGGATCGCAGACGGCGACCCTGTGAAGCTAGCTAGGATGTTGGAGATACAGTCTTGGTTTGACAACAAGGACCAACTAGCGGCGACGGCGACATCCATGGCCAAATATCTGCAACAGAGCGAAAAGGCGGCGATACTCCCGGAGGGAGTCGCGCCGGAGTACATAAAGCTGCTCCTCTGGGGCATGGAGCAAACAGATTCACCGAATCCGATCGTGAGGGAGCGGTGGTGGGAGTATCGATCCCAGATGGAGCATCCACCAGAGATTGAAGGATCGAGCATCTACAGGGTGCCGTTTGTGAGGGTGTCCTGCCAGAGCGAGCCGGTGGAGTCTTCGTCGACCGAACCCAACTGCAAGAGGAGAAAAGCAGTTGGCCCGACGACGCTTCCCCGCCATCGTCTCCCTTGCCGTTCACATCGTCTCACGGGGCGGCTGTCTGCCGCCGAGGAATAGGAGGGGGCTGCCCCCCCCCCAGCCCAATAGTCGGGCAGGTTGTGAATTGTCAGGAGGAGCTTAGGGTTGTCAGTATTTGCAGGTTGTGAATTGTGTTTTGTGTTGTGTATTTTGAGAGTACTTTCATATATGAATGTCTTTTGAATTTCAGATTTGCAGTATTGAGCATATGAAGTATTTTATGAATTCTAGAGATCTATTTTTAGCACTTAAAAAAATGTAGTTTCATAGGAGTATAAAAGTGCAGACAATGTGATTCTCAGAGAAGAAACTGCAAGTTTCAGTTTCAGATAAGAAACTGCAAGTTCAGCTTCAGATAGGAAACTGCAATTTTCAGAGGCAGAGCATTTATATTAACACGACCTTTTCAAATAGGGTTAACATCATGTTGGAAGTTTTATTCATCATCGAAAATGGAACTACCAGCCAGTTAACATCATGCTGATCAACATTCATGCATAGCACATCTTCATATGATGCACAGTCAAAATGCCCACACAATGTCGAGTGTGCGAAACACAGAGAAAACGAGGGACGAAGTTTTGGCAAGTGTTGGACGTGGTTTTGGGCTGCCCCGTCTAGGCTTTCATTTTTAACATGCGCAGCCCATGACCTCGGATGGGAGGTCCATAGGCCTGTTTGTATTTTCGTAGGGCCGTCATGTATCGACCGGCCTATGGACCTCCCATCCGAGGTTTTATTTTTGGCAGCCCAATTTATGTATTTTTTTGAAGAAAACGTAGAGGACTGTTCTATTTTTCTATATAAGAATAGGAACGCCATGTCCAACTTATGTTACCCTTCTAACTATATTATATATATTTAAATTATTTTATATGTTATTATATATTATTTTTATTATCATCATATATTTAACAGATACTTACATATGTAAAAAAACAATATCCCACATCTTATTAACTTATAAAAATGATTTCTTAACAAATAAAATCCTGGATTGTTTTGGCACGAAAATCCTAGTGATTGTGTACAAAAGCTTGGTAAGATTTAAGGACGAATGTAATAATATCACTTACTATTTAAATATATTTATAACAAAATGCTCAGCCCCTTTTTATTTTTTGATAACATTGCTGGCCCAACCCAACATTATAATTAGAATCAGCCCAGCAAAATCGTGTATTTCGAGAAAGTGCAAATGGCCTGTAATTTTTTAGGAAATAAAATAAATGGGCCGCATGGACGCTACATTATTTGTTCGCCCAGCCCAACTAATGGCTGTAATTCAAAAAAAGATCAAATTGACTGTAAATTCTACCGTGCAAAAAAAAAGACTGTAAATTCTGAAAAAATGGGTTGAGTACGTGCCACATTTTTGAAGGCTGAAATGTGGGCCAATAGGTCGAAGCCAACGCAAGTCGTTGTCAATTTAGTCAACAAATGATTCTGACATGTTAGCCGTTGGATTTACATCCAACGACCGGCATCCATCTTCAATCTCTCGTCTTCTTCCTCCAGCGCCGCCGGGACCACCTCCCGCCTCCTGCTGCTAGCAGCTCTGCTTAGCACGCTTCGCTATGAAGCGCTACTCCACCGTTGGCCAGGCCATCCCTCCACCCCTCCACACCTTCTGTTCTTCTCCACCGACCGCCGAACCACACCGCACTAGAACCAGTTAGCCCTCATACACCTCTCCGTCTGCGACTCTACTCCCGCGTCTTCCCATCTCTGGCTCGTTGCTGTCCGGGGCCTCGCCGTCATCCACCACCTTGGATGCGCTCGGTGCGGCGTGGTCAACGAACGACACCATCGGAAGGAGACTGTGCGTGGAGAGGCTGACAGCTGGGTCCACGGCCGCACACAAGGAAATGCCTCCTTATTACGTGCAAAATAATGATTCCTCCACCTGACATCTGGGACCCACCGGAAGGGCCTCTGTATTTCGCGAAAATAACGTGCCCCCCGCTGACATCTCGGACCCACCAGCTATCTTCGCACGCAAGGAAGTGCCTCCTTATTACGCACAAAAAAATGAATACTCCCCCTGCCAGCTGGAACCCAGCATAGTGGGAGGCTGACTTGTGGGCCTACCAAGTTGACGGGGACGGAGGGCTTTGTCAACTTAGTCAATATGAACGATTCTAGCTCCTGTTACCGTACGATGTTCATCCAACGGCCGTAGTGCTTCTTCAACCTCTGGTCTTCTTGCTCCAGCCGCCCAAACCAACGCCGGTCGTGCCGCGTGCTCCTGCCTCCCGTGGCTGGCTGTGATGCCGCGGAGGCCTCACAGCCCCATACTACTCCCACCGCTGGCCAGGCCATCCCTCTACTCACCCACACCCCCTGTTATTCTGCGGCGACAGCAGCCTCACACCGCAGCCGAACCAGTGAACCCTCGTACTCCTCTTTGCGTGGGCATCCACTGCTGCGTCTTCCCCAGCTCCGAGTCATCCCCTTCCTAGTCCTCGCCGTCGTCCACCGCCGTGGTGCTCTCGGCGCGGCGTGGTCAACGTGGTCAAGGAACGACTTCCATCGGACGTGGACTGTACGTGGAGAGGCTGACAGCTGGGTCCAAGGCCGCAGCAAGGAAGTGCCTCCTTATTATGCGCAAAATAATGATTCCTCCACCTGACAGCGGGGACTCACCGGACGGGCCACCGTATTTCATGAAAAAAATGTTTCCCCCTGACTGCTGGGACCCACCAGCTACATCTTCGCATGCAAGGAAGTGCGTCCGGGCAAAAAAAAACGATTCGCCCCCCTGACTGCTGGGACCCACCAGCTACATCTTCGCACGCAAGGAAGTGCGTCCGGGCAAAAAAAATGATTCGCCCCCTTGACTGCTGGGACCCACCAGCTACATCTTCGCACGCAAGGAAGTGCCTGACAGTCGGGACCCACTTGGTCGAAGCGTACGTAGCGTTGTCATTCTGGTCGTGAACGTGTACATACATATATACTGGTGGATGTAGAGGCGCGCACGTGTCGTAGTAGAGGCACGTACGTGTCGTAGTAGAGGCGCACACGTAGCATGTACACGTACGTACAGCGGCCAGGATGCAAGAAAGAAAATACGGCCACGTATGTGTACATACGGGCTGGGTCTCGAACGCCTACTCGCACATACGTACGGCCAGGGCTCGTGTACATGGCTGGGTCAGAACGGAGAAACAGCGTCGTCGTCGTGTTCATGGGGAGGCAACGGAATGCGTCGTGTTCATGGGGAGGCAACGGAATGCGTCGTGTTCATGGGGAGGCAACGGAATGCGTCGTGTTCATCGGGAGGCAACGGAACGCGTGGGAGCCAACCGGCTGGGTCGGAACGGAATACGCGGTCGTGTTCATCGGGAGGGCTTGGACGGAATAGGCGATGGAAACGAGGCCTGGCGTACCACAAAACGGAGGAAACGGACCTCCTACGTTCGGAACGGGGTCCTGTTGATCGGGAGGGGTGTGGCGTACCGCAAAACGAAGGAAACGGACCTCGTACGGTCGAAACGGGGGTCGTGTTGATCGGGAGGGGTGTGGCGTACCACAAAACGGACGAAACGGACCTCCTACGATCGAAACGGGGGTCCTGTTGATCGGGAGGGGTGTGGTGTACCGCAAAACGGACGAAACGGACCTCTTACGGTCGAAATGGGGGTCCTGTTCATCGGGAGGGGTGTGGCGTATCGCAAAACGGGACTCCACGGGATACTGTTCATCTCCACCGTCGACCTCCTCCAGCCTCCACGGGCTCGTGTTCATCCAGCCTCCACCGCGCGCTACTCCACCGGCTACTGTTCAACCACCCCTCCACGGGCACCCCTCCACCGTCTACTGTTCATCCAGCCCTCCACACCACGGGGTCATGTTCAACCACCCCTCCACGGGCACCCCTCCACCGTCTACTGTTCATCCAGCCCTCCACACCACGGGGTCCTGTTCATCCAGAGGCAACGCCACCGCTCACTGTTCATCCAACCCCCCCCCCCCTCGCGACGCTCACTGTTCATCCAATCGATCGGCTTCAGTTAGCAGCAGTAGCGAAGGAATCGCTCGATCGGGTTCAGTTAACAGCCATCGATCGATCGCTCGGGTTCAGTAACGCGTAGCCTGCAGTGCAATCGCTCGGGTTCCGTTAGAGCCCAACGCCTCGCTCGGGTTCATTTAGAGCCAACGCCTCGCACACACGCGCGTACGTGTACGAGAGAAACGCGCATCGCTCGGCCCCCGACCTCCCACCGTAACCGGGAACTCCTCGAAATTTTCCTCCCCCTTGCTTCTACCATGATTTTTTCCGTCATGGACGGCCCAAAGAATGTCATGCAACTGCGTCTCCGGCCCGCCCAGGACGAAAAGCCCATTTTCTGTCATGATTTTTTGTCATAGAAGTAGGACCCACCACATCTATGATGATACCGGGTTTTGTCACAATTATCGTCATAGAAGTGTCATATGTATGACAGAAAAAAAATTCGTTCGGCCCAAAATGTCACGGATGTGTCTTTTTTTGTAGTGTAGGTATATATAGGAGGAAGAAGTACGTCAGTGGAGCAACGTGGGCCCCACGAGGGTGGAGGGCGCGCCTGGGGGGGGGGGGTAGGCGTGCCCCCCTGCCTCGTGCTCTCCTCGTTGCTTTCTTGACGTGGACTCCAAGTCCTCTGGATCACGTTTGTTCCGAAAATCACGTTCCCGAAGGTTTCATTCCGTTTGGACTCCGTTTGATATTCTTTTTCTGTGAAACACTGAAATAGGCAAAAAAACAGCAATTTGGGTGGGCCTCCGGTTAATAGGTTAGCCCCAAAAATAATATAAAAGTGTATAATAAAGCCTATTAAACATCCAAAACAGAATATAATATAGCATGGAACAATCAAAAATTATAGATACGTTGGAGACGTATCACCTGTCCGAATCTTCATCTTCTGACGGTGGCGGCGAGTCCCTGGGCGGCGGAGCGTCACCGAGCCTGGCCGGCGCCTCCTGAACTATCACCATTGGGTACCAAAGGGCGTCAGGGAGTGCATCCTCCATGCGAACTGCATGCCGGTCCGGCTCCTCGACCACCAGAATGCGGCTTGGGAGAATCTGCGTTGGGTCATCGGTCCTCAGCCAGACACGAAACGCTGACATGTCGTCGCGCCGCGTCGTGCGGTCTGCCACCCTAACGACGAGGCCAAGCCCCCAGAGTAGCGTTTCCGCCGCACGTCGAGTCCAGGCATTGGGCGGGACACTCCTGAGCGCCAAAGGCACAATGAAAGGTGTGGTGATAGCCGTAGACCGAGCTTGGCGCGTCCATGGCCGCAACGAGAGCGTGAACTGGCCCGTCGAGGCGCGGCCCCCGCGCACCAACCTGTTGCGTGTGTCCACGTCTCTGCACAGAACGAGGAAGTCCTCCCGGAAGAAGGGCCTGATGGACATATCCTTGCAGCCAACATCGAACTCCGCGTGGATCGCTGCCGCCGCATCCGCAAGGTCGACGACGGACCGCGGCTCGCAGATGGTCACCACCACAGCCCTGCCAAGCTCCGCATCCAGGGCGCGTGTGTCGTCCGGGGCCTCCAGGAAGCAGCAGTCCATGGGCTCGGGGCTCCCCAGGGGAGCCGGCGAGTGCGGCTCCACTGGGACAGAGAACTGAGGGCCAGCGGCACTAAGCACTGTCCCGGCACTCGCAACCTGGGACCACGACCGGCCGAAGCGGATGGTGCCCGCAGGTGGAGGACTGAGCGGCAGGGGTGGGGTTTCTTGTGGCGGTGGAGAGACGGACGGCCCCGGCCAGCGGCGGGCCCGGGGGAGGAGGCGGCAGCACCGCGGGGGGGGGGGGGGGGGGGCACCTGGCCCCGGCGGTCCTCATGGCGTGGATCCACAGGTGGCGGCGGGCGCGTCTCGCTCCCAGCGGGGCGAAGCGCGGGCGGCGGACGAGGCGGCTGCGACACCGGCGAAGCGCTGCCGGCCGCGTGCAGCCCCGCGAGGTGTGGTTTTCTCCACCGCAGCGGACGCATCTGGTCGGGTTCGTGCACTCCACCGAGATGTGGCCCTCCCTTCCGCAGTTGTAGCAGTCGGCCTCGCCCTGGTATCCCACGCAGCTCCATTATAAATCATGCGTAATTTTAGTAGTTATTACACCTGGATTCCATTGTAAATCGTGCGTAATTTTAACATCTCATTTTTCCATAAAGCAATGTAAAGCAAAAAAAAACTGAGTCGACCCGAAATACCTATCGGGCGAACGAGGCCATTGAATATTTTTTATATGGGTCGATCTATGGCTTCTTAAATTGGCCTTGAGACCACAGGGGCCGGGTCCAAGGCCAGGTCCGGATCGGCCCGTTCCCATCCTGAGATGATTACAACTCTCTCTCTCTCAAGCGGCCGTATGGACGCACGCCATGGATCCTTCGACTGTTAAGACTTAAGAGTAGAGACGCCGTGGTCAGTAGGTGCACGTGCGAGCGGCAACCGCACTGTTGCATCTGTCCAAACCAGCTTGCACGGCTTTGTATACTCCCGCTAAGTCTCATACGTAGACGTAGAGCAAATGGAGTACCAGAAAATTAGACTTGCACACTAATGGACAATGTGCCGGCCACACGGGAGTCGGAACAAATTTCATCTTTTAAGGATCTCCCCCGTAGGACATCGAATATACTATGTTCCACCCCAAACTTCTTCTCTGTGTCATGGTCGCTGACTGGTTCAGCTGGCTGTAACTAATTTTTTTGAAAAACGGCTGCAAAGTGCAACAGAAGATGGAAGCACGTGGTGCCATATATGGAAAGGGATACGTACGCAACCCTGTCTGTCACGATATCATAAGGCCGCTATGCATGGCACTATCGATGATTTTGCTCTAGTGGTACATCTGAGAACACCCACCTGTGTCCGCCTACTCGCATGGCGACATGCACTTCAAAACACAACACAAAAGGCTTTACTGCTTGTCTGCTGCATTACTACCTATAGCACGAATGCGAATAAATAGAAGCATCAACCGCTCCTTCGTCCACTGGCCACCACTCCCTCTCTCCGGTTCTATCGAACAATCACGCCCATGATACACAAACATCTACACTACTTGTTCGGGTGAGCGATCGGCAGATCCCGGCCGGGCGTTTCCATGTCGACCACCAAAGTAGGCAGGGCCTCTTCCGTGCTCCCGGCACATGGCGGGTTCAGGCCGGCTTCCGCGTTGGGGTCAAGGTCGTCTTGCTCGCACCACCATGGCCACCAACGTAACCCTCTTCGCCGCCTCAGCCTCGCCCGCGCCACCGACGACCATGTCCCCAGGCTCCTCGATGATTCCAGCTCTAGTAAAGCGCCCCGCCTCCGGCTCTTCTATTGTAGTCGTCGTCCTCTTCCCCCCTACCGGACTCGGACAATTTCTTCCTGTTTCGGTAAGGAGCGCCCTACCTTGCTTGCCCACTTGTGTTTTCAGAGCAGTTTTGGGTAAAAACTCTTTTATGTTTGCCCATGATGCACCCATGTAAAAAAACATAGCAAAACATTTCAAAAAATTCTGAAACTTTATGGAAATGATCATCAACAAATGCTATGGGCGCTTGCAAAATTTGATGGTCAAATAACATTCAAGTAGCTCTGTACAAAAAAGACAAAATCACTGAAAATTAGTCAAAATGTAAGTGCACTGTTTGAGCAGATTTTGTAATTTTGTCTTTTTGTACAAAGCTCGTCGAATGTTATTTGACCACCAAACCTTTGTTGATGATCATTCCCATAAAGTTTTAGAATTTTTTGAAATGTTTTGCTATGTTTTCTTGCATGGGTGCACCGAAGGTGGGTGCAGCCACTACTTTCCTTTTATATAATAAAGGATGTTCATATTGACTCGTAATGAAGTATCACAAAAATACACAACGAAATAAGTCTAGGACGTCTCCAGGAGTTTGGGGCCCCGGGACGAAATGAAAATATATACAACCCCAAATTCTGAAAAAATCATATAACTAAACCGCAAAAAAACTATATAACTTCAAATGTTTTTTTATTTGGTATCATATTATAAATAAATTAAATATGATGTTAAACGACTAAATTGATATCAAAGGTATAAAAATGCCCCATATTCTACCAAAAAGCATAACTTGTCTTCTAACACTACATGAGTTCTAAGCTCAGAGAGGTAGAAAAAAATAAAAATAAAAAAGAAACCTTGAAATTTGAATCAACAACTATCTTACAATGTTTTCATGTCGAAGCAACTATCTCTAGAAATTGTTCTATCAATCTATCCGAACTATAAACCATCATCCACCAAGCATAAAGCAATTTATTGATATTATGAATCTATATGAAATACAATGGCTAATGCTACAATTTACTAACTACCAACTATGTGACTGTTGTACTACTCAACACATATTCAAACGTTCGATATAACTTAAAAGCCTAAGTTTAGAAAACATTATACACCGAGGAGTACATAAATTTGATGAAGAACAGAGGAATAGGAGATTAGACAAACATAACTTTAACAAATCTTCTTACGGGACTGGGGTAGCCGGTAGACAATACGTTCTCGCCGGTGTTCAGCAGGGTCAACGATGGTCGATCCTCGTATGAAGGCGATCGTGGATCTCGTGCGTGCTTGCGTCTAGGACTATGCTCTATCGGCGCCTAGGGCCTAGGGCAACGCAAATAGGAAGCAACGATCGGGATTCGTAGAAGGGAAAAATAAGGTAAGCTGGCGCCTAGAGATCCGATGTAGATATAGTGGCTATTTTTGTTGAGCACCTCGGTTAATTTTCCTGGCTATTAATTTGGGCCCCCAAAAACTATGTGGTGGCCCACTCCTCCCCCCCCCCCCCCCCCCCCCCCCGCGCCCACACCCACTAACGAGCATGAATAAGTCCACACTCGACATTGCATAACTAGAATGCACAAAAATCTAAAGTAAGCAAATAGCGAAGTCGTAAAAGAATGAAGTTAGGCCTAGGAGAAGCGAGAAAAGAACAGAAGCAATTAAAATCATGATCGATGATATACAACAATGACCATCAACACTAACTATCTCCTGGCAACACAAGAACTACGAGAAAAGAGTTCTCCAAAAGCAACGCCTTCAGAAAAAGAATGATATGCAAGTAGACATTGCTAAATCCAACCATTGACGGTCAGATAATGGGTTCTCACCAGGTAGATCGTGTCCGAGCACTAGGTAACAACGCAAAATGTCGCATTTGTCAGGTATAACCAACTAGAGCTAGACTAAGATTTTCACCCTAAATCTCAAGATCAGGTGCTTTAGAAGCAAAACCCCTGGCATAGGGTTCTTTGGAGTGCAATCCACTAGAAAGTGACTGCCTGAAAGATTTAGTAGTATGTTATCATTTGACCCAAAAAGCCCACAATTTCAGCCTATGAAAACATCAATCCACGGTAAAATTTATTATTTTTATTCCATCAACCAATTACCGTGCCACTATACCGACTAAGCTGAAAATCGCCATTTTTTTTCGAGCAACCGGCGGGAGCTCTGCCTTTCCATTAAGCTTATCAGTGACATGTCCTACAATTCCAACCCAATCCTATATAAGTAAAACAGACATCAACCTTCACAAAGCCTGCTCGCGTGGAGCGACTCCGACATGAAGAACGACGGCAGCTACGGCGGACGTCGTCACCGAGGACCCACAGCACGAGTACGACGACCGGTGCGGCAGCCTCGTGGATGTCGTCACCGAGGACCCACAGCACGAGTACGACGACCAATGCCGCCACAGCGGAGTCCATGCAAGGCCAGCGTCCGGTCGCGCATAAATTTGTAGGTCTTCGGCCGTGACAGCTCGTCGGCGCCTGCATCGCCCAGAGCTCCTCCACCTCCGGCAAGTGCGTTTGCGTCATCCACCGGGAGCGCAGCATGGCGCGGGGCGGAGCTCGGCGTTGGCGCACGGCAACTGTTGGACGAAATGCCTGCTAGAAGAAGGTGAAGACGAGGAGAAAGAAGAAGGTGAGGTGCCACAGCTTCCTTCGTCATCGTCGTCCCTTTCTGTTTCTTGTGGAAGTAGGGCACGGTTGCCACGCCCTCGGACGCCAGCGTCGACGCATCCACAGCGCCCACGTCCCGAAGGGTGGCATCGCGCATGCGGCGTGCCACCTCGGGCTCCAGGCACGACTGCATGGCTCGCCGGACCGTCTACCACCGTCGCAGTACCGACAATCAAGCTCTAGACTAGCCTTTGGAAACCATAGTCAGCCTTCGTGTGCGTCTTGTGTTAGCCAGTTGGCTGCTGTATACGTGTGTGAGAGTTGTGCGTTTCTGGCTGGTGGTAAATCAGCCTTCTGTCCCGGTTCGAGCCACGAACCGGGACCAATGGTTGTGGGGCAGGAGCGAGGACCATTGGTCCCGGTTCGTGCCTAGAACCGGGACAAATGGGTCCATACGAACCGGGACCAATGCCCACGAGGCCCCGGCCGCCCCCCTGGGCTCACGAATCGGGACGAATGCCCCATGGGTCCCGGTTCGTGACTGAACCGGGACTAATGGGCTTGCCATGCCCGAACGAAAGCCCTGTTTTCTACTAGTGGCTTGGCTAGCTTCGCATAGGAGGATCGATCAAGTTGCTTGCTTCTCTAAACGTGCGCGTCTCGCTGTATCAATCGGAGCTAGCTACCATCGTCCAAGATTTTCATGAGCGAAGGAAGAGGAGGAGCATGGAGGCGAGGCCACGGCTACCGGAGGCGGCGGCCGGAGCAAACGCACGGGGCAAGGTGCTCCTGTGGGCAGAGAGAGGGGGGGGGGGAGAAGACGAAGATGAGATGGTGAGTTCAACGGTCAAAACCATGTCATGTCAGCACAAAACCACCCCAAGCAATCCAAGGGATGAAAAATTTCTGGTTTCAACAATTGAGGGATTAGATTTTGCTGGTTTTAGAGTTGAGGGACCATCTGTAGACTATCGAAGAAGTTGAGGGACGGAAACTATACTTTTCTCATCTCAAGTTAGATTTGCTAAAAATCCTATTCTCCATTAGCTGCACAAGGATGAATATACACTTCAAATGTTTGTATGTCTGAGAGTAGCATCCTCTGTAGTGTTTACATGAGCATGTCCCTAGGCTGAAAAAAAAGAACATGAGTGATGTCCCAATTTCCTCAAACATTCTTTCTTTATGAGATGTGCCAATTGATTTGTGAAATACATCTCCTATCTTGATTCTTGAATCAGCAAATGTGGAGGAGGCATCTGCCGAAGAAAATGCATGTCTGCAAAACATGGTATGTAGTATGTACATCACTACCAATCATTGTTGCGGTGCGGTTTGAGGGACTTATCACATAATTCTTGTTTCCACTAAATTAGGAGCGGAAGGCTAGAATAAGGAAGCAGCTCCTGGAACCTGAGTTTTTGCCATCTTTCTACGACACCGCGTGGGTGGCTATGGTGCCCTTGCCGGGCTCTCCTCAAGTTCCATGCTTCCCAAAGTGTGTTGAGTGGATCCTACAAAACCAGCAGAGCAATGGATCTTGGGATCTAGTCCAAATGGACTCCTCCGTCGACAAGGATGTCCTATCATCCACATTGGCTTGTGTGTTGGCACTTAAGAGATGGAATGTTGGTCGTGAGCATATCAAAAGAGGTATGAACAAAGATGAATTTGCGTACCCTTTATTGTTGCTTTACTGTCTTGTATTTTTCAAGTTTTACCAAATCAATGTGGCCTGATGCGATGAAAATGGTACTAACAGGACTACGTTTCATCGGAAGAAATTTCTCCATTGTTACAAATGAGCAGAGTGCTGCTCCTATAGGCTTTAATATCACATTTTCGGGTATGCTTAGCCTTGGGACGGAGATGGGTTTGGAATTTCCGGTTGGACAAAATGATCTTGATAGGATTCTTCACCTCCGGGAGGTGGAACTGAAAAGGTTTGTCTATGACAGTTCTGGCATGAAAATTGTGTTGTATTTCACTTCTGATCCTGTTTACACTTCAGGGATAGCTGGTTTTGAAAGCTGGGTTTTTGGGACTGGCTGCTTTTTTTTTCTTGTAGAAGATGAACATTTTTCAGTACGAAGTTCTATTTTTGAATGATTTTCTAAGAACCGTGACTTGAAGGGAAAAGGGGCCACATGTCATTCACATTTGTCTTTTCCTGCATATGTATTACCTGTGATTATTATTTCAAAAATATGGATCTTATAGATATGGACTTGATTCAGATTTGTTGGGGATAAATCTGATGGGAGAAAAGCATATATGGCTTATGTTGCTGAAGGGCTAGGAAACCTATTGGACTGGGATCAAGTTATGAAGTTCCAGAGGAAGAATGGGTCATTGTTCAACTCTCCTTCCACAACTGCTGCTGCACTAATCCATAATTTTGATGACAAAGCCCTACAGTACCTAAATTTGCTTGTCAGTAAATTTGGTGGTTCAGGTGAGTCTAGCTAGCTTTCTTTGTCAGGAATTTGTAAGGTCTTAGAATGTGGCTAAATACCTAACGATACTAGACTTTTGCAGTGCCAACAGTTTATCCAACAAATATATATTCTCGGCTTTCATTGGTGGATTCTCTTGAAAACGCCGGGATATCTCAACATTTTTCTAGTGAGATAAAGAGCATCCTGGACATGGCATACAGGTGTGGGTCATGAATAAAGTTCTGATATGTATCTTCCATATCTTGTAAAATTCATTGTATCCACTTTGCAGTTTCTGGTTGATATGTATCTTCCATATCTTGTAAAATTCATTGTATCCACTTTGCAGTTTCTGGTTACAGAGAGACGAGGAAATCATGCTAGATGTAGCAGCATGCGCAATGGCATTTCGTCTTTTGCGAATGAATGGCTATGATGTTTCCTCGGGTACTTCCTTTGGAAGGGAATTTCCTGTCTTACAAATGTTATCTTTTTGTTTTTTTGGTATATTTAATTTAACTCGCTAATTTCAATTAATGCAGATGATTTGTATCATGTTGATGAATCCACTTTCCATAATTCAATTCATGGATATTTAAATGATACAAAATCTATATTGGAATTGTACAAAGCTTCAAAAGTCAGTGTATCAGAAAACGAATTTATCCTAGATAACATAGGCTACTGGTCAGGCAGGTTATTGACAGAAAAGTTGTTCTCGGATCGGGTTCAAACAACACCAATCTTTCAAGAGGTCCTTGCATGAAATTTAAATCTCAGAAAGTGGACTAATTCTAGCTTTTATTGGGTGTTTACTGTTTCTATGTTTTTTGTAATTTCAGGTCGAGTATGCTCTTAAATTTCCCTTTTATGCCACAGTGGAACGTATAGGCCACAAGAGGAACATTGAACACTTTGATGTTTGTGGTTCTCAGATGCTAAAGACAGAACATCCGTAAGAGTCTCATTTTCTTGAAAAGAATAGTCTGTAAAATCATATAAATAAAGATGTCCGACACCAATTCTAGACATTTTGCTGAATCAGGCCATGTCGTCTCAACCAAGATTTCCTGGCTTTGGCTACCGAAGATTTCAATGTTTCTCAATCTATTTACCAGGATGAACTCCTGCATCTTGAAAGGTAATGTAACATCTATGCTCTCTTGCCATATTAACTTTATTTCTTAGTTAATTTCGAAATACTTGTGGCAGCAGTTGGGCGAAAGGGAATCGGCTGGACCAATTACAGTTTGCACGACAGAAGCTGACATATTGTTATTTTGCTGCTGCTGCTACTATATTTCCTCCTGAACTGTCTGATGCTCGCATGTCGTGGGCCAAAAATGGTGTGCTCACAACTGTTGTTGATGACTTCTTCGACGTTGGGGGATCAAAAGAAGAACATGAAAACCTCATAACATTAGTTGAGAAGTAACCCCCTTGGTCCTTCATTTTGTAAGTGGAGTTGGTGTGTCACGCATTTCTAACAAGTTTTGGTCCCTGATTTTCTAATGTTTATCTTAGGTGGGATGATCACCCCAAAGATGAGTTCTGCTCTGAGCAAGTGAAAATATTGTTTTATGCTATCTATACTACAGTCAATCAGCTTGGAGCAGTAGCTTCTGCAATACAAAACCGTGATGTTCGAAAGCACTTGATAGAATTAGTGAGTTTCCATTATGTTTGCCTGTTTCTCAAAAAAAATTGTTTAGCACTGACATGTTGTGTCCATCTGCAGTGGCTACAGCTGTTGAGGTCTATGATGTCTGAGGCAGAATGGCGAATGAGAAAATATGTGCCAACAGTTGAGCAATACATGTCAAATGCAGTTGTTTCCTTCACACTGGGGCCCATTGTGCTCACATCGTTGTACTTTATTGGGCCAAAGCTCTCGGAATGCGTTGTCCAAGATCAAGAATACAACGAGTTATTTAGGCTAACGAGCACTATTGGTCGTCTCCTCAATGATATCCAAGGCCTTGAGGTATTTGGGTTCCTTTTATCCTCAACTTCTTATCTACGCACGTCACATTTGCATATGTATTCTATATTTAGTATAGCTGCATAAACATATGTTATTTTCAAGTTATATATGCTTCACACACCACAACAGGGAAATTCCTTTCATCTTAATATAAACAAATATCCTGATGGTTGCCTGAACAAACTGTAAACAGATACGTCGTAAGATAGAGACACTATAGTAATCCTCGAGGACTACAAGTTCTAACAAAAATCAAAATTTGCAGTCATTCATGATCTTGTCAACAATTTATTCTTGTAAAACACACATCAAGTGCTTGTATGGTATTCTTAGGAGTTCCAGACGACGGTAGAAGACGGACTCATGTTTACAATAATAACGAAGAGAATAGTAGTAATTACTCATCACTGTTGTCTCATGTATTTTCGACCTGCATGCTGTAATTTGGTACCCTGACATCTTTTAATCTATTTATTACAGAGAGAGAGCAGGGAGGAAAACCTGGATTATGTCTCACTACTTGTTCTCCACAGTGGTGGTTCTATGTCAATTCAAACGGCTAAAGAGACGATACAGAAGGCCATAGCCTCATGTAGAAAAGGCTTGCTAAAGCTGGTTCTTAGGGAAAACACAGTTGTTCCTAGGCCGTGCAAGGAACTGTTCTGGAAGATGTGCAAGATAGTTCACTTGTTCTACTCTCAGACCGATGGATTTAGCTCGCCAAACGAGATGGTGAGCGCGGTTAATGCAGTTATCAACGAGCCGCTAAAACTCCAAATCAACAATCGACCTTTGCGCATGCAGTCAGAAAATTAAGGGTTCCGTGTATTTTGCCTTGTTGTAATGGATCAATTAATCAGGTGCTCTCTTGAGAAAAAAACTTATGGATCAGATAACAGCCAACAGTACGGATACACTGTGTATGTGGTACACCAGAAACAACTACTCCCTCCGTTCCGAATTACTTGTCGCAGGTATGGATGTATCTAGATGTATTTTAGTTCTAGGTACATCTATTTCTGCGACGAGTAATTTGGAACGGAGGGAGTACTATACTACATTTGTTATTCAACTTCGTATCTAAATATGTCACATTTGCATATGTATTATATATTTGGTATAGCTGCATAAACATATGTTATTTTTAAGTTATATGCTTCATGTAAATTCCTCGTATTCACTGCAAAGCTCTGTATCTGTTGTGTGGTGTTGATCTTTTCTTGTGTAAATCCCGTGCCGTTCTCGGCATTGTACTCGCTGGTACACTTTTATGTTGATGCAATATGTGCTGGTCGCATGTTGTATAAAAGATAGCAGGTCGGTCTGTACGAATGTTGCTTGTCCTGTGATGTTCGCAAGCTCTGCCATATCTTGTTCTCAGCTTTTTATTACAACAAGATGGATTTCCTGATTTTTGTCCTGTCAATATGGAGCGTGCTTTTTGATACTGCAAACTGTAACGGTGCAAATGATCATGCTATGCTGAAGGTTGAAATGAAGGTCTTATAAGTTCTCCAGAGCAGGAATTGATGGTGCCATGGGGGCGGCTTGGAGCTGTTCTACCGAGGTCTTGCATTTATATCCTTCACAATTTCAATCATCATAATTTTTATTCAGCTTGATGCTCTCCTTCTCAGCTGTTGGAATTGCTGAACAAACAGGCAGCATTGCCCCCTATTTTTTTTTTGGTGGAAGCGAAGGAATTTTACTGCTGCTAATTAATTAGTGCTACTGCTTGGGGTTAGCGTGAACACCAAGTTAGGCGCATATTTGGCTTAAACTAATTTGGTCAAGAAGTAAGAGGGTCACAATTAGGCATCTGCCTGACCAAAAAGGCAAAGAAGCTAGTATAATGCACATGCCAAGGAATCACGTTTGCACGATATCAGTCTTCCCATAATCAAAATCACACAACCACGAAACATCAGATACTTACAAAACCTGCAGTATTGTGTGGCCTAGAACAAATGGAACACATTATAACACCCACATACTATCAAAAAATTGGGGCTCATCGATCCCCACTTGGAGGAGGAGGCGGTTGTATAACTGAGGCTCAGACACCGGTGCCGTGGATCAGTCACACCCATCATATATCCCAAAGAAAGAAATGGGAAAGGTCGGCGGCAGAAAGAGTACAAAGGACAGATCAATCCGCGTAGGACGATGATGATACTTGTTGCCCTTTTAGTTCCCACTCTTCCCTTCACTCAGGAAAAAAAGGTTCCCTAAGTTTAAACAAGCTCTTTGATTATTATTTTTAAAACCTAAAATCTAAAAAGCGGCCGGCCACCAACTAACAGACACGGGCGGCTGATTCCTGGCCGTTCGATCGCGCCAGCGATCGCGCCCAGATCCGCCAGGTGCCACCTGGTCTGGATTGGCCCCGCACCGCGGTCGTGGGCGGTTGTCCATATCCGGACGTGGGCAGGCCCACCTGTAAGCGGTAGAGGAGGGGAGTAGTGGGGGTCGTGGGCGGCGGTTTTCGAAATGTGTGCCTGAAATCCCTCGCCGCAGCGTGCTCTCTCCCCATTCCGTCTTCGTCTTCCTCCTCGCAATCCTCTCCACCGAACGGGGCGTCGCGGCGGAGTGCTCAGATTGGCGGCGGCTTGCGGGTGGTTCTCCTCGCGGGGGAATCGCTGGTGCTCCTCGCCGTCGGAGGTATGCTCGCCCTCCACTTCTACATGCTTCTCCTCCCTCTCTCTATCTCGCGGAGCGCGGATGGTGCCGAAATGTGAGGGGAATGCTCTCTAGGGTTCGGGAACGGCGCGAACTACCCCCGCTTATCCTCGATTTTGGTCACGTTGAGTTCCCTTCTCCTATCTCGTAGCACGCGCCCAACGGTGGTCGGGATCTACAAGGAGGCGTAGTTCACGGCACAGGGGTGGCTGGCCAGGGTCAACGTGTAGTTGGCCAGGGTACGCGGTAGTCGTTAGGTAGAAGGGATGCATGTCCACGGCGCCCGTTGCGCGATTTTAGGGCGATTTGGCTGTTTAGTTCATGTTCCGTTCAATTTTGCAGAGGTTTGAGATCTGTTCATGATTCTTAGTCATTCTGCAAGTTGTATTAGATGTGCGCAATGTTGTGTGCAATGCAGTGGCTGATTTTGTAGTTGGTGTTCAGTAATTTAAGTGGTTAGTTGCACAAAATTCTCCTCAGTTGGCTGCATCCATATAATACTTGGCTGTCCATATGCTCTGCAGTTGCAGCAGTTGTTTTGGTCAGTTGGCTCATTGTTTGTACTAGTTGGTTGTCTATACGGTGTTCAGTTGCACAAGTTGCCTGCTCAGTTGGCTGCATCACTTTTTACTAGTTGTCTGTTCATATGTTATACACTTTGTGCTAGTTGCTGTACTTAGTTGGCTTTGCTGTTTCCCCCTCTGCTGTGTGCAACTAGGGACTCTTGTTTGTGCAATTTAGCACCAATGCTTGCCAGTTTTCCAATACAGTCTACCCAATCCACCAGCCTTGTGGTGGCTGTGGTGGTTCATGTGTTTTCTCTTGCTTTGTGCAACTAGGGCCCCTTGATTGTGCAAATTAGTACCAATGCTTGCCAATTTTCCAATTTAATTTTTCTCAATGTGCAAGTCTTTGTTGTGGATGTGGTTGTTTTCATGTGTTTCCCCTCATGTGCAACTAGGGACGCTTATTTTTGCAAATTAGCACTAATGGTTGCTAATTTTTCAATATAGTATACCCAATTGTTTTGCTGGATTTTTTGCTTTGCATTTTTTGCTTGTTCCAGTTTGCACAAGTTATCTTACTGAGCTTGTTGCCTTTAGTTAACTATTTTCTGCCTAGTTATTACTTGTCACAGTTGGCAAATAATACCTAGGCAGAAAATAGTTAGTTGGCTTATATGCTGTCCAGTTTGCACAAGGTTTACTGCCCAGTTGGCTGCATCATTGTAGTAGCTGGTTGTCCACATGTTTTTTGGTTTTTTGCATTTTGTGTCCTGCTTATGTGTAGATGTCTGCAGATCAAAGCAACCTTCTATGATTTCTCTAGTTTGTTTCCGCATCTTCTAACTATGTTTTCTTTTGTTGTATTTCCTCCCGCAGGGCAAAAATGGTTATAATAGGAGGAGATGCGGATGGCAATGAAAAAGATGTATTTTTTTCACTTTTTCTGTGTTTTTGAGTTGTTTTCAACTTATTCACGTATGCTAATGTCCTTTTTTCATATTTTCTTTTTGGGTTGCTTAATCAGCGTTCTGAAAGTCAGTCGCTTCGCCGGAACTCGAAGCGTCCTGCTAATCGCCAGCCACGACCTGCGCGGAGTGTTGAGCAGGGAGAGGATGTTGAGGTAAGTGGCATGCTGATGACACAAGCCCATTTTTCGGTTTTTGTTTGGGTCATATAACACTTTTTTATTTTTTCCCATGCTCATGTTTTTTTTATTTTTTCTTAGGATGCTGATCAGTTCCGTGTTGTAAAGCGGACTAGACGTGCAGCACTTGGAAAGGGAGTTGAGTCATCTTCTAGGGTAAGTAAATTCTCGAATATAAGTGTTTCTTGCTTTTTAGACGCTGATGAAATTATGCAGCAGTTCTCACCACTATTTTTGTTTTTAGTTTGTCAATAACAACCTTTGTAGTTGACATCTCTAGTCATCTTGATCTAAATACAGTTGACATTAGTTGGCATCTTGTAGTTGACAAGTTGGCTTCTTTATAGTTGACATCACTGGTCATTTTTTTGTGCAGGCAGCAGTTGCTGGAGGAGCTGTCGCATCTTCCGCAACAGATGCTGAGGTATGTGTTTTTTTTTGTGTTTATGAGCTATTGAACAGTTCCTTGCAAACCTTTTTTTAGTTGCTGTTATCTTGTTGCAATATCATTTCTTATTGTTGCACATCCGTTAGAACTTTTTGTAGTTGCCAGGTATCGTATATTTCTTTATTTGTTTGAAGGTTGCACATTGGCAGTCTTCAGTTGTCCTCATGATCTGTTGCACAAATACATCATATTAGTTGGCATGATCCATTTTATGAATATATAGCTTTTTCCAATACTGAATCCAAATGATGATTGCTAGATTTTTTTTCATTCTTGTTTTTTCTCTTGTTTTTAATGTTTCCTTAATGTTTTTATATTCTCATCAACAGGCCAGCGGTGAAGGAGTTGAGGTGGCTGCAGGGGAAGATGTGGAGCGACCATCACAAGCGGGCAGGATAAGGGCATCACCAGCGCGGTTTGCAAATTTCAACGCCTCTCTAACCCCACTACAGAAGTCAGAGCTAGTTTCGAGGTTGTTCGGGGGGCTATTGAACTTATCAGACACACTTCCAGTGGACCTCACTAAGTTCCTGGTGCAGTCCTACCAGCCACAGACCTCTGAAATGGTTTTCCCAGGAAGGGGAAGGATCCGTGTCGATGCTGACAGTGTTCAGAGGGTATTTGATCTCCCAAACAGGGGTCAAAAAGTCAGATATTTAGTTGACAAGGATGCCACTAGGAGATTCAGACAGGCTTTCAACATAACTGGAAATTCTCATCCCCAGATCACTACATGGCTCAAGATGATTCAGGATATGGCTGGAAGAACGGATGACACATTCTTTATGGCCTGGCTTGCGGTTGCCTTCAGCACTTTTCTAGCACCAACCACGGCCTTGAAGCTCAGCCCAAAGTGCTATGGACTTGTGCTAGATCATCAAATGCTCAAGAACACAAACATCTGCCTCTTTGTAGCAGAACACATTAATGAAGCTTTCAGGAACATGGACCAGGAGAAGCAAACTGTCTGCTGCTGCTTGTATCACTTGATGGTTAGTGAAAACGACCACTTCCATCTGTTCTTGTTCTTTTTGTGCAGTTATAGTTTGCTCAAATACTCATAATAATAACTGAACTTGGCTTTTCTTTTGTTGGGTCTGGTGAAGATACTATACCTTGATGCGCTTGTCCATGACATCCCAGTAAGCAACTGCGCGATACGATCGAATGCATGGGATAGTACTCTAATTGCCAAGGTGATCAAGAAGGATACCATCTCTACTGGTGTGTTTGGCAAATTACAAGTGAGTTCTATTTTTTTTTCCAACAGGTTCTTCTTTTTATGTTCTTTTGATGTCTGGTCACTTTTTTGGAAATTGCACAAAAAACTGTCATCAGTTGGCACAACAATGCATGTAGTTGCACAGCTTGTACCTTTAAGTTTGGCATCTGCACACATGTTCATTTTAAATTGGCACACCATCTTTTTTAAGTTGCACAGTTTTACTAATCTTGTTGCACAGATGTGTGGCATCAGTTGGTAGAAACTTTTTTTAGGTGCCATGTGGGTTGCACAGTTCTTGTGTCTTTGTTCAGTTGCATATATGTATAGTCGAATTGTCTACCCCAGTATCTTGTTGTAGTTGCACAGGTTATAATGTTTGGTTTCGTTCAACACACAAATCTGTTTTGATAACCTTGTTCTTTTCTTTTTCTCTTTTTTTACATCAGCTTAAAGAGGAGTATAGAGGCACGGAGCAGACACCACTGTTTGGTGGAATTTTGCAAGCTGAAGCATTCATGGCATCCAAGTTACCAATAACCTACAATCCGCAGGTTAGTGTTTTGCATACAGAAATTTGTACCACTTACCAACATTTTCTTTTGGCTGGGATGTATGTTCAGTTGGACATGTATAACTTTTGTTGCGAGAATACAGGATTCAGTTGGCTGTGATGTATGTTCAGTTGCACATATAAGCTTCTGTAGTTGCACATGTTCTTTTGGACAGTCAAAGTGTTTGTTTACAACCATTGACATCAACTTGGCAGAATGCATGTTTTTAGTTTGTGCCACAGTGCATGTGTAGTTGGCTAGAATCATGTTTTTAGTTGGCCAGAAAGTGTGTATTAGTCGGTTTTTGCTTATCACATCATGGTCAGTTACAGACATTTTACTTTTTAATTTTTTTTGTAACTGAATCAGTACTAAATCTTTTTTTTGTTGATGCAGAAAAAGGCAAAGATTGCGAAAGTGGTCAATGACCTGTGCAAGGCTGTAACTGAACAGGTTGGCACCTTCATTGAAGCAGTTGCCAAGATCGATGACGAGGAACCGGATATTGATCCTTACGTACAGCAGCCATCAATGCAAACCGGGGCGTCACGCCGTGCTCCAAAGAGAAAGAGACAGGGGTCAACTATACAAGAAGAAGAAGAGTTTGTTGAGGATGAGTCAGAAGAAGATGAGGAAATGGAAGCAGAGATAGATGTTGACGATGATGAGGACACAGATGCGGATGAACCAGAGGAGGAGGACAAGGATGAGGATGACAATGAAGAAGATGCAGAGGAGGAGGAGGAGGAAGAGGAAGAGGAGGAGGACAAACAAGAAGAGGACAAAGGAGAGGAGGAGGACAAGGAAGAAGATAGTGAGGCAGAGGAGGAGGAAGAAGAAGGTGAGGCCAAAGAGGGGGACGGGGACAAAGGTGCATCAGTTGATGGCAGTGAGAGGGGAGAAGACAAAGGCGCAGCAGTTGATGGCGGTGAGAGGGAAGAAGACGACGATGAAGAAGACGAGGATGGTTATGGTGATGATAAAGGGGGATCCAATGGAGGTAGCGACAGCAGCGATGATGATGATGATGATGACAACGCCCCTGGTTCTGGTGGTACAGGCGGCAACACATCCAGGAGGACTAGCACTTCTGCCACCCCTGCCAGCAGCAGCAATTCATTGAGTAGCAGGAGCACACTACATATGTTAATTGACAAAACATGCTGGAAAGACAAGGATTTGCCTAAGTCAAAGAAAAATGACGAAGCAAAGTCTCAGGGCAGCATTGATATGTTCAAGCTCTGCAACTTGAAGCCAGCTTTGCCAACCACCTTTCCTGTGCTAGATTTTAGCGACCAAGATATGTGTGGGAAGATCAACTTTGCCATTGACAAGAGCCTATTCTTATCAAGTGATGCTGAAAAGAATCAAATTGACATGGAGGAAGCAGGAAAGGGTCTTGACTGGGTTCATTCAAAGGAAAAATACAAGGAATATTTGAAGCAGCTTCCAGACCTAAGCTCCGGCAAGAGCAAGGCAGCATCCATGGCAAACCCTCACGTGGTCCAGAAGCGTAAAGCAGTTTCAATGAAGAAGAATCTGCAGTTGCCTCAAACCAAGGAGAAGATGGTGAGTGCAGATGCTGAAGTAAATATGGTCAAGGAAGCTGTGCTTCAAACTGATATGCCAACTGTAGTGAGCAGAGAGCCAACCACCATCACAGGAGTTCAACAGATCAAGGGGAAGACTCCCCTTTCAACAGTCCCACCAAAACCACCTAAGCAGCAAAAGATTGTCAAGTTTGCCAGGGGCACAAAGGGGGAACAAGCCACAAAAGGTTTGGAGTTCAGAGACGAGAGAGAACTGCGAGCCGCAGCCATTGATGCAGGGGTGCCAAGTACTGCTAGGTTGCTGCCAACTCAGACTGGAAAGATGCCAACTACAGATACCAGTGTGCCAACTGATGTGTCAGTTAGCAGCGTGGTCACAGTCAAAACCACCACAGCTGCTCAGGAAGGCACCACTGCAACTGCAAGCCCCAAGGTGCCTAATCATAGAGATGCTTCAATGCCAAACACAAAAGGAGGTGCTCCTACTACCAAATTGCCGTCCCCAAGAGCCAGCACACAGCAGTCAAGCAAGCCTGCATCACCAAGAGCTGACTTTCAGCAACCATTAACACAAGAGGAGGTGTTCAACATTATAAGTAGGTGCAAGCCTCCAAGGCCGCCAACTACAACACTATTGCGAACCAAGTCAGTGAACGATGCACCCGTGTTTGTGCCGCAAGGAGATGCCCTGGTCCTTGAACCCATACGAAGATCAAAGTCTTATCATGGTGACGGGTTCTGCGATGCACCATCTTTTGACCTCGGCATAGATGGTGATGCTCCAGCACCTGCTCCAGCAGCAGAAACAGCGGAAGCCGGTGTGATTTGTATTGATGAGTGTGAGTTGGACCCAGCAGCTGTGAATGAAGGATGCGTTGCTGCTGATGCTGGCAAGGCAATAGCTCAAGAGCTAGATGTTGGATCACCAGAGAATTGCCACACCCCGATATGCGCAGAACCAGAAGCTGGCACGAGCAGTTCTTTGTGACCACCTATTGCACAAAGACAGAGGAGGGTAATAAGGCCCGCAGCATCTCAAAGGTCTCCATTCATTGACTACAACAAGAAGAAGACTTTCAGCTCCAATGAGGCAGTGAACAAGCTTTACGATGCCCTCTTGTATTGGGCCAGGCATCACGAAGGAGCAAATGATGAAGCTACCAGGTAAACTAACTCCCCACAGCCTACATACATATCTTTTTCAGTTGCACAGGACCAGCCATTTAGTTGCACAGAAAGCATAGCTGTGACCCTTCGAGCTAACTTGTCTTTTTATTGCTTTCAAAAAAATTCAGCCCTGAGATAATCAGGTATGGTGCTTTCTACATTTCTTTAAAGGAGTTAGTTGATTCGATGAAGCCGGTTCAATGGCTGTCAAAAATTGTTATTGAGACTGGAATCTTACACATCATGGATAACTTACCAGATGGGTCAAAGAAGGTTGTTATGCCACTGAGGTTTTCTGTAAGTTTTTCCAAAACCTTCTTTACCCTCATCTTTGTTCTGTAGCACTTTTTTTGTTGGCCAATTGAGGTAGGCCTTTCATCTACTAAGGAGTTTGAGCCATGCTTTATAATCTCTGCAGATGAATTTACAGCAAGGGATCCACAACGTGAATGAGATAAACAAGAAGTTTGATTACAAGAACCGTCTCGACAAGAAAGACTTGGTGAGTGCTGTGCCCACATGGTCCATCTCTTTTAGTTGGCACCCACAGCATGTTCAGTTGCACATGACACATCTGTTAGTTGGCACATAATTGTTGCAACCTGTTTTTAACTTGACCAAGTCTTTTACTGTTTTTCTTAGCTACAGCCTGTATCTGTGTCTGAAATCGTTCACGCTTGCAGGTCATGCTGCCAGTGCTCGAGTGCGCTGATGTAACCGATAAGGAGGGAGGGAGGCATTATTGGGTCTTCAATGGCAACTTGAGGGACGGACGCTTCGAAGTTCTTGACTCAAACAGGACGCTGGACAACATTGACCTGATGACCACCGCCTCTACCATCGCGGGGGCAGTACGCCAGCTATGGAGGAAGCATTACCCAAAGTTCAGCATCGAGCACTTCCAGATTATTGACATTGACGTACCGAAGCAGCTTGGCAAGTAAGACAATAAGCATGGCATTCTTCTCAATTTCTTACCATCATTTTGTAGTTTTTAAATTTTTCTACATGTGCAATCTTTAGTTTTTTAAGACACAGTACTAGTATGCAATCTGTTTATCATTTTTATGAGTTTCTAATGGATTATCTAGCCAGTTGCAGAGTGGCACATAAGTAGTTGTACACTGGCACATAAGCAGTTGCACAGTGGCACATAAGCAGTTGCACAGTAGAACATAAACAGTTGCACAGTAGAACATAAGCAGTTGCACAGAGTGCATTATCTTTATTGGTTATAATTTTATGTGACAAATTTTCTTTCTTGTCCATCGCAGTAATGAGTGTGGGCTGTTCGCACTGCTTAACGCCACCGAGTGGAATGGTAGCCAACTGCCCAACTACGAACCCAAGGAAGTACTCAACATCAGGAAGAAGCTGGCATATGATTGGGTCACCAGCATGCACAACACCGCCCCATGGAGGAAGTTGCTGAGATACGACAAGGACTAGGTCAGTACTCTTTTTCTTTCTCTGCTCCATGGAGGAAGTTGCTGGTTTGCACAATTTTTAAGCAGATTTTGTAGTTGCACACTAGTAGTAATTCCGTTTGCAACTCAATATCATCACTTTTGTTGATACATTAGGAGCACTGGACATGCAATTGTTCAACAACTAAATATTTAACCAGTTGCCAACAAAGGCACAAATAGCAACCTTTTTTACATAGTGCATGAACTAATTTAAGGAGCATAATTAGATAAAGAGAAATCATAGATGCAGAATGTGTCCACTTGGTCCCAACATTGCTAAAAAAACATCATTCTTTTCCTTTTTGTCTCAAAGTTACAAACGATGAAACAGAATCACAGTAGCCTGAGTGGACACACACCAGCAGTGTGCTCTGTAGATTGGCACTGGCTGCATTTGTTTTTCTTCTTTGGGTGTAGCTCCAGCGCCGATTTGTACCGTCGACTCTTTGCCCTACCCTTTGTAGTAGACCTTGGAGGATCCCTGGGCACAAAATCATCAGAAGCTTGTGCAGGGGATGCAGCCTCCAACGGGGCAGTAGGACCATCACGATCACCTGTGTAATAATCATATAAAAAAATTAGTATTTTTTTTGTTGTGCAACCAGCACTGATGTTCTCTGCAACCACACAGCCCATGCTGTGCAACTAACTGGTTGCTGTGTGCAAGTTAAGTTGGAAAAAAACACCTGTAGTAGCACGGCCCGTCATGGTACTTGGATTGTAATCGCCTATGGGCAGAACAGGAAAAACAAGTTAGATTTTTAGCTTGATCCTCAAACTAACACAGCGCACGCAACTAGGCAGCATGTTCTGTGCAACTGGGCACTATGATATGTGCAACTGAAGTCACACACCCTAGTTTTGTTGGGAGTTGGGGAAGGTATTTTGCCTGGGTGATGAGCCCCCTGAGTCCTGCCGGTAGGTCCATTGGGAGTAGCACGCAGGGCACTGCTAGTTGGGCCAGGCGGGGGAGGAGGTCTTTGAGGGTTGGCATCACCTATAGCCAGAACAGGACAAACAAGTTAGTTGTGTTATCTTTGATGCTCGAACTAACACAGCGTGTGCAACTAGGTAGCCTGTTTTTGTGCAACTGAGCACCATGATGTGTGCAACTGGAGTTATAGACCTAGTTTGATGGGGAGTTGGGGCAGGTAATTACCTGGATGATGAGCCTCCTGAGTGCTGCATGTAGGGCCATTGGGAGGAGCACGCGGGGGAGGAGGTGGCACAGGATGCCGTGTACAGCCATGAGGTGGAGGAGGTCCTTGAGGGTTGACATCACCTATATCCAGAACACGAAAAACAAGTTAGTTGTGTTATCTTGATGCTTGAACTAACACAGCATCGCAACTAGGCAGCCTGTTCTGTGCAACTAGCCACCATGATGTGTGCAACTGGGCACAATGATGTGTGCAACTGAAGTTACACACCTAGTTAGATCTGGAGTTGGGGCAGGTAATTACCTGGATAATGAGCCCCCTGATTGCTGCCTGGAGGTGGAGGAGGTCCTCGAGGGTTGCCATCATCTGATGGCCCCGTGGCAGCAGTTGGTTTTTTCTTTTTCTTGGACTTGTTCAGGTGGCCGATCTCGGTACGTGCTGCGCGCATATGCTTGTATACAATAGCTTGTGCTGGATCAGAACCACTCGCAAACTTTGCTAGTTTCCGAAAATCGTATATCATGTTCCTCTCCCTTATCTGCTTCTTTGATTGAGGAGGCATTTCATCCGGTTGCTCATAACCAGTCCCTGGCGCACTAGGTACAGCAGTAGGTGTCCACCGTCTTAGCAGGTACCTTTCCGGTATGACATCAACTCCAATATGGGTGAACACCTTGAGGATGTGGCAACAGAGGATGCCGTCCTTGTCCATTTTACAGCACTCACACAAATAGGAACCCTCCTCCACCCTTGCCTGCACCAAGTAGTTTCGAGAACCATATTTGGCAACAAATTCCTGGTTCGGTCTGAGCTCAAATATATCAGCACCAACTTGGAATGCATTATAACGTCCAATCAGCTCAAACTCTTCTCTGAACTTGCGGTAAAGGTCCCTAGTATAGGTTTTCTAAGCTTGCTTCTCTATTAGGAAGTTGGACCACAGCTCAATCTCAAGGTGTTCTGTCCTGTAATCATTGCAGCCTTCCTTGGCAAGGATGTGGTTCTGGATTTTTTTCATATTGCTTGACGAAGTTCAGCATTGAGTTGTGTGGGTTCACATATCTTTTCAGGACGGCGTTGAACCCCTCACTACGCTGTGTAGACTGTAGGAACGGGAAGAACCTGTGTTTGAAGTAGCACGGCACCCAAGTTGACCTGTATTCGTACAACTTCTCAAAGTGCGTGTGTGTCATAGCCTCGTACTTCATCAATAACCTAGCCCAATTCTGCTCAAACTCGTCTATAGTGAAGCTGAAGTCAACACACTTGTTGAAATCATCAGAGAGTCCTGGATTCCGGCACAGCAGCCAACCAACTTTTCCTAAGCCTTTTTCATGATGTGCCATCGACAACAGCGGTGCACGGTGGTTGGAAAGATGCTCTGTATTGACTGCCTCATTGCACCATCCTGATCGGTGATGAAGTTGTCAGGAGATTTGCCATCCATAGCCTCTAGGAATGCTCCAAAGACCCAATCAAAGCTCGATGCCAACTCCTGCCTCACAAACGCGCAACCCAGCATGAAAGATTGGCCATGTCGGTTTATTCCTATGAAGGGCGCGAACGGCATATTGTACATGTTGGTCATGTAGGTGGTGTCAAACGATATGCAATCGTGGTACGCCTCCGCATAAGCTTTTCGAGCTAAGCCATCCACCCAAAATATGTTGACAACTCTGTCCTCTTCATCATATTTCACCTTATAGAAGAAGTCTGGATCGGTTTTTTGTATATCCTTGAAGTGCACAATTGTCTCAATCAGATCACCCTCCTTTGTGTCATCTCTACGGAAACTTGTACAAAGATTTGTTATTGCCTTTGGTCCGAATGGCACCATCATCTCAGATCCATAGAACTCTGCCATTACATGCATCATACGTCCTGCATAATACAAAAACAAACAGTATATCCTTTTTTTAGTTGCACGAATGCGCACATCCAGCTGCACAGTAATAGGACATGTGTTGGCACAGAAGATAATCGCAGGAAATGGACACCTAGCTGCACCTTTTTAAAAACACTTTTGCACTTTTTGCATACAGGACATTGTGTAGTTGCACAGTAAAGACAATCTAGTTGCACAACAAGCACCAAAAGTGATATACAAACAGCATGGGAAGTTGGACACCAGTTGCACAGTAGTACCATAACAGTTGCACACTGGACTGCCTAGAGGAAAACTTAATTCTTTAAGGGATATAGAAAAACACCACACCTGTAGTCAAGTTGCAGTTATACAAGATGCGTAGAAACTCCTTTTCATCAGGTGAGATGCCTTGGTGGGATCTCAAGTATTTGGACAATGAAGGTTTGTTCACGAGCGGATGATTGTGGTCACGAACAAAGTGCGTCACCTCCCATCGCCCATCTATCAGCTTCACCAACATTTTCGCTTTGCACTGAGTCTGCTTTATTGTCTCGCGTTTGCGCTTCTTCTTCTTCTTACTAGTACCAGCCTCCTCTTCAGCAAATATTGGAGGTTCTTCTTCCATCTCCTCATCACTGTAAACAGATTTTGGATCTAGAATAGGGTCCAGGATAGGAGGAGCCTCAGCTCCTCCATCATCAGCTTTGGGCTTCTTGAACTTGTTGCAGCAAAACTGTTGTTTTATCAATTCATTGGTGCGGGGTGTCCGTCTAGATGTGTTCATCTTGATAGAGAAACCCATCCGTAGTGTGTAGCTGTTGTAGTGATCCTTAGCAATTTGAAGGCTGTCAAACCTCATGCCAACATAGGGTTCCATAGGTTGAGAACCAGCCTCATCCTCTCCTTCTTCTCCTTGCACAGCTCCGTCAATAGCCCCAGCTCCTAGCTCAGTCTTGGTTGGACCAGGAACATTTGCCTCGGTTCCCGTGTCATCTAGAGTATGGCTCTCTGACTGCAAAGACACCACTACAGGAGCACCACGGTCTGATGACTGGCCTGCCACATTGTCATGGCCCATAGGGTTACCATCATGACTTGCCTGCGTGTAGCAAACAGATCGACCATTTTCTGTCCATTTTCCTTGTTGTATGTTGGGTTGCTACTGATCCGTATCATGAGGAAGCTCATTGAGATCAGGAGGCAACTCATTGAGATCAAGCATTTTTTTTCCTTTTTTTGGATGCTGCCACACACTCCCTGCACATATTAAAAAGTAGAAATTGATGTCATCTGTTAGTAACCACAGAAAAGAGTGTTTCAAACAACCTAAAAACTTAGTAAATAGGCAGTTGCACACCATTTTGTGACAATCTTAGTTCCAAAAGCAACATGACTGTAGCATAATCTTTATTATAATAGTTATGAATTTTTTTGTTTGCACAGAGTTGTTATGTTAGTTGCACAGTTTGCAGTAAATAGCTGGCAAGAGCATGACTTCTTTTTACTACAGAGTTTTCTGACTTTTTCCCTTTGTTTTGTTGCAATGATCTATAGGTTTTCTGTGTTGGCAAGGAGCTGTTTCAGATTTTTCTGCACATAATTTGATGTTACATTTGAGACGGAAAATCCAGGTGAAAGAAGAAAGAAGAATTGGAGGACAGATTGTAGTTATATATTTTCATCGCCGTTATGTTTTTAGTTCCGGTATATTGAACATATTTTTACACTATAGCTTTGCAATAGGTGTGGGACCAGAATATATGTGTGGGACAAGATTATATGCGTGAATATGTTAATATGGTTTGTGGCTTCATTAGCCATGGACAAAAGTTCTTGTGTTTTTGCTGTCACACTACAGATTTCTGGTTTCGCTAGAATAGACGTCTCAATTGCCAGGATGCATTTTTCCACTTGGCCAACATACATATTCAGTTGGACATTCAATGTTTTTAGTTGGCTAGAATAGATGTCTCAGTTGGCCAGGTTGCATTTATTTCAGTTTTTGGCCAACATGCATGTTCAGTTGGACAGTTAATGTATTCAGTTGGCTAGAATAGATGTCTCAGTTGGCCAGGATACATTTTCTCAGTTTTGGCCAACATGCATGTTTAGTTGGCCAGAAAACATGTTTTTATTTGCACATATACTACAGTTTTGGCTAGCATGCATGCCGAGTACACGTGGGGTACAATGCATGTTTTAGTTTTGGCTAGCATGCATGCCGAGTTGCCAAAATATAGGTTCAGTTGGCTGGGATGCATGTTCAGTTGCACATTTATGAATTTTTCATTGCACATATCTATTGGACAGTCAATTTGTTCATTTGCAAACAATAACTACAAGTTGGTAGAATGCATGTTTAGTTTTTGGCTACGATGCTTGTTGAGTTGGCTTTAATCATGTTTTAATTGGCCAGAGAACTGGTTTTTAGTTGGCTTGTTTAACACATCCAGATGGGAGAAACTTGTTTGGCATGCATCAAGTAGTTTTTGGCTTGTTTAACACATCCAACAGTAACATCAAGTAGGCTGGTATGATGTGCCAGATTCACCTCTTTTTTGAAGCAGCTTCTCCATGGATTTGTCCTAGATCCATGGAGAAGGGGGTTTACATATGCCTACATATATGCAGTAGAAGAAAGGGGGAAGTTGAGAGGGGCAGAGGGCTTACCTACTTGATGTTACTGCCTGGTATGGCTCTGACCACCCTGCCCTTAGATCTTCTTTTTTGAAGCAGCTCCTTCTCTACTTTGGGGCTCCCATGGCGGCTGTGTAGGAGGAGGAAGAAGGGTTGGGGGCGATTCTGTTGGATCTCCTTCTGGCGTGCAGAAGAAGAAGAAGGCAGCGCGGGAGGGGCTGAGGCGTGGGGGGCGAGCGGGCGTGGGTGCGAGCTGGGAACAGCTGGCCACGTGGGGCGGTTTGCGATTCTGTTGGTGGCCGCTCGATCGGTCTGTTTTGGTGGTCGGTCGATCGGCCGGGTTGGTGGCCCTTCCTTTTCTATTTCGCGGGGAACATGGGGTTTCCTTTTTCAGCCGGCCGCTCGGTTGCACTAGTGGGCAGCCGGCCGCCCACTAGACGCGTCCTTTTTAAAAAGAGGGATTCCTGGATTTAAATAAGTTGGTGCCGCTGAACTGGAGGCTCTCCGTGGGCCAGCGAGTTTTACTCACGGCGCATCGTTGGTGGATGTGACTATATGAGGAAGAAGATTTTAGCACCTTGAGGCCTCATTTGGTAGCAAGGGATCCTGGGGGGATCCCCGCCGTTTCCCTGAAACCACGATTGAATTGTGCCCCAGTTTTTCTGGAGGGCGATTTGGTGCCATCGGGCAGGGAATGTTTCATCCCCGATCCACTTCCTTTCCCTGGGCAGGAAATCACAGCCACTTGACCTCGGGAGAATTCACCTCGTCCCCGTTGCATCGGCTGCTCCACCTCGCCCCCTGCTCCCCCGCCTTCTTTCTGCACCAAACGACAACAGAAATTTCCCCTGTGCGTTGGAAGGGATCCCACTTGCCATGGAAATTTTCTCCGATGGGGCTTTGCTACCCTGGGTATGGTGCCTATGCAACCAAACGAGCCCTGAAAGATGGTGGGGTGGGGTGAGATGGGATGGGCAAATACGAATGAATCCTCCAAGTGTCCGAAGCTAACTTGGCTTAGAGCATCTCCAACAGCCGCCGAACGCGTCGCACGCTAAAAACTACTTTGTCGCGCGCCCATCGCCTGGTTTGGCGCGGCGGGCAGCGCTGGCTCCAGCAGCGGCGCTAAAATGCAGCGCGCGCGACTCTCGCACAAACAACATATGCATTCCAAACACAAGCAAAAAGATCAAACACAAACAAAATAAATCAACAATAAATAGTTCAATTTTGTTATTACAACTCAAACAAACAGTTTATCGTTCAATACAACAAATAGTGCAATAACACAACAAATAGTTCAACAATACAACATCGAACGCACAAATCATGATGCTCTTTGTCGTCCATTCCATGCCCACAACTCCTCAATGAGATCCTTCTGAAGGTCATCATGTGCTGCGGGACGTCGAATGGCATGATAGGAGGCAACAAAACGGGCCACCCTTTCAGCCCTTCATCGCACTCGCACGGGATGTCCCAAGAGATCATACTGAGAGTAGTCTACATCTTGGCCACGCTCATTCTCGATGATCATGTTGTGCATGATCACACAAGCGTGCATGATGTACCAAAGCATTTTTTGATCCCAAAATCTAGCCAGTCCTCTCACAATAGCAAATTGGGCTTGCAAAATCCCAAAAGCTCTCTCCACATCTTTTCTATCCGCCACTTGACCATTGTGGAAATCAAGATTTTTCTTACCTTTCGATTTTTTCAACGGCTTCACAAATGTTTGCCACTTTGGGTAGATGCCATCCGCAAGATAATAGCCATAGTTGTATGTACGGTCATTTGCTACAAACTGCACCGATGGCAAATCACCATTTGCAATCTTATTCATCAGTGGTGACCGGTTGACAACATTGATGTCATTCAAAGATCCAAGCATTCCAAAGAATGCATGCCAAATCCAAGTCTCTTGATTGGCCACCGCTTCAAGGATTATAGTGGAACCCTTTTTTGGCCATGGAATTGCCCATGTCATGCCTTTGGACAATCCTTCCAACTCCAGTGCATGCAATCTATTGAGCCAAGCATACCTGGGAAGCTGCAAGCTTTGTTCATCTCCAATAGCCTTGCGGCGTCTTCAGCATTGGGAGATCTCAAATACTGCTGGCCAAACACTTGGACAATTCTGACTGCGAAGCGCTTGACACACATGATGGCTTGGCTCTCACCCATAGCCAAGTGATCATCAACTAGATCAGCTGGGATACCGTATGCCAACATATGCAAAGCGGCTGTTACCTTCTGAAAGGTGCTATGCCCGAGCTCTCTGGCGGCATTCCTCCTTTGCTGAAAAACCGGTCATGGCTCACTAGTTTCTCTGCAATGCGCCTGAACAACTCGGTGCTCATTCTAAACCGGTGACGAAAGTATGACTCCGGGTATGTGGGATTCTCCACGAAATAGTGCCTCATCAATCTGTTATGGGCATCGATCCTATCCCTCCAAATTTTCTGCCGACCCATAACCGAACCACCGTGCTTGGTTTTTTATTGATGTGCATAGCTAGGATCATTGCAAGATCCTCTTCCTCTTCCATATCAAATTCTTCTTCGAAAGAATCATACGACGAACTCATCTACAATGTTGAATACTAGGCTATAAAAACTACAATCAACATGCACCAAATTCATGAAGTTTGAGCAATACATACCTTGCGCGCATTTTGTCGAACACCTTGCGGGCACCGAGCGGCAGCGAGCGGCCGCGCGCTGTTCGCCGGCGGACCGCCGCACGCGAGGGGCGGCGGGACTAGAGGGAGGCGGAGGAAGCCGCCGCGGCGTGGGGATAGGCCGGGGAAGCGCCGGAACGGTCGCCGGGCGGCGACGGCGCCGCAGATGGATGGGGTGGGTGGAGTTGCGAGCGAGCGCTCGAGAGTCCAGCGCGCGGGAGCGGTGATACGTCTCCAACGTATCTATAATTCTTTATTGTTCCATGCTATTATATTATCTGTTTTGGATGTTTAATGGGCTTTACTATGCACTTTTATATTATTTTTGGGACTAACCTATTAACTGATGGCCCAGTGCAAATTGCTGTTTTTTTTGCCTATTTCAGTGTTTCGCAGGAAAGGAATATCAAACGGAATCCAAACGGAATGAAACCTTCGAGAGAGTTATTTTTGGAACAAACGCAATCCAGGAGACTTGGAGTGGACGTCAAGGAAGCAATGAGGAAGCCCCGAGGCAGGGAGGCACGCCCCTCACCCTCGTGGGTCCCTCGTGGCTCCATCGACCTACTTCTTTCGCCTATATATACTCATATACCCTGAAAACATCCGAGAGCACCAGGAAACCCTATTTCCACCGCTGCAACCTTCTGTACCCATGAGATCCCATCTTGGGGCCTTTTCCGGTGCTCCACCGGAGGGGGAATCGATCACGGAGGGCTTCTACATCAACACCATAGCCTCTCCGATGATGTGTGAGTAGTTTACCACAGACCTTCGGGTCCATAGTTATTAGCTAGATGGCTTCTTCTCTCTCTTTGGATCTCAATACAAAGTTCTCCTCAATCTTTTTGGAGATCTATTCGATGTAATTCTTTTTGCGGTGTGTTTGTCAAGATCTGATGAATTGTGGGTTTATGATCAAGATTATCTATGAACAATATTTGGTTCTTCTCTGAATTCTTATATGTATGATTTAAATATCTTTGCAACTCTCTTCGAATTATCAGTTTGGTTTGGCCTACTAGATTGATCTTTCTTGCAATGGGAGAAGTGCTTAGCTTTGGGTTCAATCTTGCGGTGTCCTTTCCCAGTGACAGCAGGGGCAGAAAGGCATGTATTGTATTGTTGCCATCAAGGATAAAAAGATGGGGTTTATAACATATTGCTTGAGTTTATCCCTCTACATCATGTCATCTTGCCTAATGCGTTACTCTGTTCTTATGAACTTAATACTCTAGATGCATGCTGGATAGGGGTCGATGTGTGGAGTAATAGTAGTAGATGCACAATCGTTTCGGTCTACTTGTCAAGGACGTGATGCCTATATACATGATCATGCCTAGATATTCTCATAACTATGCACTTCTCTATCAATTGCTCGACAGTAATTTGTTCATCCACCGTAGATCATGCTATCTTGAGAGAAGCCACTAGTGAAACCTATGGCCCCCGGGTCTATCTTCCATCATATTATTTTCCTATAAATTTACTATTTCTTCCGTCTTTTATTTTGCAATCTTTACTTTCCAATCTATATCAGAAAAATACCAAAAATATTTATCTTATTATCTCTATCAGATCTCACTTTTGCAAGTGGCCGTGAAGGGATTGACGACCCCTTTATCGCGTTGGTTGCAAGGTTCTCATTTGTTTGTGTAGGTACGAGGCGACTTGCGTGTAACCTCCTACTGGATTGATACCTTGGTTCTCAAAAACTGAGGGAAATACTTACGCTACTTTGTTGCATCACCCTTTCATCTTCAAGGGAAAACCAATGCATGCTCAAGAGGTAGCAAGAAGGATTTCTGGCGCCGTTGCCGGGGAGGCTTACGCCAAGTCAAGTCAAGTCAAGACATACCAAGTACCCATCACAAACTCTTATCGCTCGCATTACATTATTTGCCATTTTCCTCTCCCCCACTTCACTCTTGTCGTTTTATTCGCCTTCTTTTTTCGTTCGTCTCTTTTCGCTTGCTTCTTGTGTGCTTGTGTGTTGGATTGTTTGTCACGATGGCTCAAGACAATACTAAATTGTGTGACTTTTCCAATACCAACAACAACGATTTTCTTAGCACTCCGGTTGCTCCTCTTACCGATGCTGAATCTTGTGAAATTAATGCTGCTTTGTTGAATCTTGTCATGAAAGATCAATTCTCTGGCCTTCCTAGTGAAGATGCCGCTACACATCTAAACAACTTTGTTGATTTGTGTGATACGCAAAAGAAGAAAGACGTGGATAATGATATTGTTAAATTGAAGCTATTTCCGTTTTCACTTAGAGATCGTGCTAAAACTTGGTTTTCGTCTTTGCCTAAAAATAGTATTGATTCATGGAATAAGTGCAAAGATGCTTTTATCTCTAAGTATTTTCCTCCCGCTAAGATCATCTCTCTTAGAAACAATATTATGAATTTTAAGCAACTTGATCATGAGCATGTTGCACAAGCTTGGGAGAGGATGAAATTAATGATACGTAATTGCCCTACTCATGGTTTGAATTTATGGATGATCATACAAATTTTTTATGCTGGATTGAATTTTGCTTCTAGAAATCTTTTAGATTCGGCTGCGGGAGGCACTTTTATGGAAATCACTTTAGGAGAAGCTACTAAACTCCTAGATAATATTATGGTTAATTATTCTCAATGGCACACCGAAAGATCTACTAGTAAAAAGGTTCATGCGATAGAAGAGATTAATATTTTGAGTGGAAAGATGGATGAACTTATGAAATTGTTTGCTAATAAGAGTGCTCCTATTGATCCTAATTATATGCCTTTGTCTACTTTGATTGAGAATAATAATGAATCTATGGATGTTAATTTTGTTGGTAGGAACAATTTTGGTAACAACGCGTATAGAGGTAATTTTAATCCTAGGTCGTTTCCTAGTAATTCCTCTAATAATTATGGTAATTCCTACAACAACTCTTATGGAAATTATAATAAGATGCCCTCTGATTTTGAGACTAGTGTTAAAGAATTTATTAGTTCGCAAAAGAATTTCAATGCTTTGCTTGAAGAAAAATTGCGTAAGAGTTGATGAGTTGGCTAGGAACATGGATAGAATTTCTCTTGATGTTGATTCTTTGAAACTTAGATCTATTCCACCTAAGCATGATATCAATGAGTCTCTCAAAGCTATGAGAATTTCCATTGATGAGTGCAAAGAAAGAACCGCTAGGATGCGTGCTAAAAAAGATTGCTTTATGAAAGCGTGTTCTTCTAGTTTTCATGATAATAATGATGAAGATATAAAAGTTATTTATGTGTCTCCTATTAAATCTTTGTTTTGCAATATGAATCTTGATAAAGATGGGACTGGAGATGAGTCAACTTTAGTTAAGAGGCGTCCCAATGATTCGGAGTTTTTAGATCTCGATGCAAAAATTGGTAAAAGTGGGATTGAAGAGGTCAAAACTTTAGGTAGCAATGAACCCACTATTTTGGATTTCAAGGAATTTAATTATGATAATTGTTCTTTAATAGATTGTATTTCCTTGTTGCAATCCGTGTTAAATTCTCCTCATGCTTATAGTCAAAATAAAGCTTTTACCAAACATATTGTTGATGCTCTAATGCAATCCTATGGAGAAAAGCTTGAATTGGAAGTTTCTATCCCTAGAAAACTTTATGATGAGTGGGAACCTACTATTAAAATTAAGATTAAAGATCATGAATGCTATGCTTTGTGTGATTTGGGTGCTAGTGTTTCAACGATTCCAAAAACTTTGTGTGATGTGTTAGGTTTCCGTGAATTTGATGATTGTTCTTTAAATTTGCATATTGTGGATTCCACCATTAAGAAACCTCTGGGAAGGATTAATGATATTCTTATTGTTGCAAATAGGAATTATGTGCCCGTAGATTTCATTGTTCTTGATATAGATTGTAATCCTACATGTCCTATTATTCTTGGTAGACCTTTCCTTAGAATGATTGGTGCAATTATTGATATGAAAGAAGGAAATATTAGATTCCAATTTCCGTTAAGGAAAGGCATGAAACACTTTCCTAGAAAGAAAATTAAATTACCTTATGAATCTATTATGAGAGCCACTTATGGATTGCATACCAAAGATGGTAATACTTAGATCTATTCTTGCCTTTATGCCTAGCTAGGGGCGTCAAACGATAACGCTTGTTGGGAGGCAACCCAATTTTATTTTATTTTTCTTGCTTTTTGTTTCTGTTTAGTAAAAAATAATTCATCTAGCTTCTATTTAGATGTGTTTTTATGTTTTAATTAGTGTTTGTGCCAAGTAGAACCAATAGGATCTTCTTGGGTGATAGTTGTTTGATCTTGCTGAAAAAGACAGAAACTTTGCGATCACAAAAATAATTGTTAAAGTTCACCAGAACGTGATAAATTGCCAATTCTTTTTGCAGTAGATCAACATACAAATTTTCCAGGTTGTCCTAGTTTTTCCGAATTTTTGGAGTTCCAGAAGTATTCGAACAAATCATATTGCTACAGACTATTCTGTTTTTGATAGATTCTGTTTTTCGTGTGTTGTTTGCTTATTTTAATGAATCTATGGCTAGTATCGGGGGGTATGAACCATAGAGAAGTTGGAATACAGTAGGTTTAACACCAATATAAATAAATAATGAGTTCATTACAGTACCTTATTGTGGTGGTTTGTTTTATTTCTCTAACGGAGCTAATGAGATTTTCTGTTGAGTTTTGTGTTGTGAAGTTTTCAAGTTTTTGGGTAAAGATTTGATGGATTATGGAATAAGGAGTGGCAAGAGCCTAAGCTTGGGGATGCCCAAGGCACCCCAAGGTAAAATTCAAGGACAACCAAAAGCCTAAGCTTGGGGATGCCCCGGAAGGCATCCCCTCTTTCGTCTTCGTCCATCGGTAACTTTACTTGAGGCTATATTTTTATTCACCACATGATATGTGTTTTGCTTGGAGCGTCTTGTATGATTTGAGTCTTTACTTTTTAGTTTACCACAATCATCCTTGTTGTACACACCTTTTGAGAGAGACACACATGGATTGGAATTTATTAGAATCACTACTGGAATCAGCAGATTTGCCGTCTGCCGACTCTTTGCCGTCAGCCAGCGGATGGCAAAGGAAGGCTTTGCCATCAGCCACCAGAAAGCGGACGGCAAAGAGGCAGCGGATGGGAAATATAGGGTTTGCCATCAGCCATATCTTTGCCGTCTGCTAGCGGACGGCAAAGAAGCTTTGCCGTCTGCTAGCTGACGGCAAAGAGGGTGGGTGGCGGGCTTACGAGGACAACCTAATGGCCAGTTTCTTTGCCGTCTGCTGGTGGACGGCAAAAATTCTTTGCCGTCCGCCAGCGGACGGCAAAGAGAAAGCACACCACGCGGATCGATCACACGGATCGATGACATGGCATGATCTGCTCCACACATGCATCTCCACAACCCACGCCCCCACCACCCACTCTCTCTCTCTCCCTTATCCTCCTGAGAGCCACCCCCACCACGAACTGTCTCCCTTCTCTCTCGTACGCCTCTGCTCCCCGCCTCTCGTCGCTCCAGCCGGCCGCCGTCCCCGGCTCCCGTTGCCCCCTTCCGGCCACCACCTTGCCCGCCGGCACGGCCCCTTCTCTCTTCTCCCCCGACGCCGCCATGCCCGGCCCCGTCCCCGTTTGCCCCCGCCGGCCCCGGCCCCCATCGCCCCCTTCCGGCCACCACCTCGCCCGCCGGCGCAGGCCCCTTCTCTCTTCGCCCCCGACGCCGCCGTGCCCGGCCCCGTCCCCTTTTGCCCCCGCCGGCCCCGGGCCCCATTGCTCCTTCCGGCCACCACCTCGCCCGCCGGCGCTGGCCCCTTCTCTCTTCGCCCTCGACGCCGCCGTGCCTGGCCCGGTCCCCGTTTGCCCCTGCCGGCCCGATACCTCGACGCTGCACCACCTCCCACCTCGAGCAGCGGCGGCCTGCGGCAGCTCTACCCGCAACCAAGGGTGCTGGGTGCTGGCCCTCATCGAAGGGAGGGGTCGCAATCGGATCCAGCGCCCGGATGAATATGGTGAGCTCCGGCGCAGCCGCGGGCGGATTGGGCACCGGACACGCCAAACGCAGGACGCTGGACAGGCTGCTTACCGAACGTTTTTTTTAATATTTACTAAATTCTTTGCCGTCCATGATTTTACGAGGCTGACGGCAAAGATTGCATTTGAAAGACGGCAAAGGGAGGGCATCTTTGCCGTCCGCCGCTGATGACAAAGGCCCCTTTGCCGTCCGCTTCAAAAAGCAGACGGCAAAGAAGCTCTTTGTCGATGCCTACTTTCCGGAGCCTTTTGCCGTCCGCAGCAGACGGCAAAGGCCTTTGCCGTCCGCCATCCTTGCCTTTGCCGTCTGCCGTGGCAGATGGCAAAGTAGCAAATTCCTGTAGTGAATACTCTATGTGCTTCACTTATATCTTTTGAGCTAGATAATTTTGCTCTAGTGCTTCACTTATATCTTTTAGAGCACGGTGGTGGTTTTATTTTATAGAAATTATTGATCTCTCATGCTTCACTTATATTATTTTGAGAGTTCTTTAGAACAACATGGTAATTTGCTTTGGTTATAAAATTAGTCCTAATATGATAGGCATCCAAGATGGGTATAATAAAAACTTTCATAAAAAGTGCATTGAATACTATGAGAAGTTTGATACTTGATGATTGTTTTGAGATATGAAGATGGTAATATTAGAGTCATGCTAGTTGAGTAGTTGTGAATTTTAAAAATACTTGTGTTGAAGTTTGCAAGTCCCGTAGCATGCACATATGGTAACCGTTGTGTGACAAATTTGAAACATGAGGTGTTCTTTGATTGTCAACCTTATGAGTGGCGGTCGGGGATGGGCGATGGTCTTTTCCTACCAATCTATCCCTGATACGTCTCCGTCGTATCTACTTTTCCAAACACTTTTGCCCTTGTTTTGGACTCTAACTTGCATGATTTGAATGGAACTAACCCGGACTGACGCTGTTTTCAGCAAACTTTCCATGGTGTTATTTATGTGCAGAAACAAAAGTTCTCGGAATGACCTAAAACTCCACGGAACATCTTTTTGGAATATATTAAAAATACTGGAAGAAAAATCCATGTCAGGGGGCTCACACCCTGTCCACGAGGGTGGGGGCGCGCCTGCCCCCCTGGGCGCGCCCCCTGCCTCGTGGGCCCCCTAACGCTCCACCGACCTCAACTCCAACTCCATATATTCACTTCCGGGGAGAAAAAAAATCAGAGAGAAGGATTCATCGCGTTTTACGATACGGAGCCACCGCCAAGCCCTAAAACCTCTCGGGAGGGCTGATCTGGAGTCCGTTCGGGGCTCCGGAGAGGGGGATTCGTCGTCGTCATCATCAACCATCCTCCATCACCAATTTCATGATGCTCACCGCCGTGCGTGAGTAATTCCATCGTAGGCTTGTTGGACGGTGATGGGTTGGATGAGATCTATCATGTAATTGAGTTAGTTTTGTTAGGGTTTGATCCCTAGTATCCACTATGTTCTGAGATTGATGTTGCTATGACTTTGCTATGCTTAATGCTTGTCACTAGGGCCCGAGTGCCATGATTTCAGATCTGAACCTATTATGTTTTCATGAATATATGTGAGTTCTTGATCCTATCTTGCAAGTCTATAGTCACCTACTATGTGTTATGATCCGGCAACCCCGAAGTGACAATAATCGGGACCACTCCCGGTGATGAACATAGTTTGAGGAGTTCATGTATTCACTATGTGTTAATGCTTTGGTCCGGTACTCTATTAAAAGGAGGCCTTAATATCCCTTAGTTTCCATTAGGACCCCGCTGCCACGGGAGGGTAGGACAAAAGATGTCATGCAACTTCTTTTCCATAAGCATGTATGACTATATTCGGAATACATGCCTACATTACATTGATGAATTGGAGCTAGTTCCGTGTCACCCTATGTTATGACTGCTACATGATGAACCACATCCGGAATAATTCTCCATCACCGATCCAATGCCTACGAGCTTTTCATATACTGTTCTCCGCTTATTTACTTTTCCGTTGCTACTGTTACAATCACTACAAAACCCAAAAATATTACTTTTGTTACCGTTACCGTTACTATCATACTACTTTGCTACTAAACACTTTGCTGCAGATACTAAGTTATCCAGGTGTGGTTGAATTGACAACTCAACTGCTAATACTTGAGAATATTCTTTGGCTCCCCTTGTGTCGAATCAATAAATTTGATTGAATACTCTACCCTCGAAAACTGTTGCGATCCCCTATACTTGTGGGTTATCAAGACTATTTTCTGGCGCCGTTGCCGGGGAGCATAGCTCTATTCTTTGAGTCACTTGGGATTTATATATGCTGGTCACTATGAAGAACTTGAAAGACGCTAAGACAACAATTTATCCCTCAACTACGAGGGGGGGTAAGGAACTGCCATCTAGCTCTGCACTTGATTCACCTTCTGTTTTGAGTAAGCTTGCGACACCCAAACCTGCTTCTGCTACTCGTTCTGATATGTCGCATGTTATTGATGATGCCACTTTTGCTATGCATGATACTTATGATGAAACTACTACTATGCTTGATACTACTGTGCCACTTGGTGAATTTCTTGATGAACAACTTGGTAGGGTTAGAGAGAATGAAATTATTGAAACTGATAATATTGATGAAAGTGATGATGAAGACTCTCCCCCTAATAAATATGAATTGCCTGTTGTTCCTGAGGGTTATGTTCTGGAAAAAGAAGCTGCTAGAGTTATTTTAGCTTGCAACGATAGATACGAGCTCAAGAGGTTATTAGCTAAATGGAAGCAGCAATCTCTTAATGCTAGAATGAAACCTGACCCTACTTTTACTACTTCACCTATCTGTGTTACTGATAAGGATTATGAATTTTCTGTTGATCCTGATATAATTACTTTGGTTGAATCTGATCCTTTTCATGGCTATGAATCTAAAACTGTTGTGGCTCATCTTACTAAATTAAATGATATAGCCACCCTGTTCACTAATGATGATAAATCTCGCCACCTTTATATCCTTAAAATATTTCCGTTCTCATTAAAGGGTGATACTAAGATATGGTTTAATTCTCTTGATCCTGGTTGTGTGCGTAGTCCCCAGGATATGATTTATTACTTCTCTGCTAAATATTTCCCTGCTCATAAGAAACAAGCTGCTTTAAGGGAAATATATAATTTTGTGCAAATTGAAAAAGAGAGTCTCCCACAAGCTTGGGGGAGGCTTCTCCAATTACTTAATGCTTTGCCTGATCATCCTCTTAAGAAAAATGAAATACTTGATATCTTTTATAATGGACTAACCGATGCTTCCAGAGATTACCTGGATAGTTGTGCTGGTTCTGTTTTCAGGGAAAGAACACCGGATGAAGCTGAAATTCTATTGAATAATATGTCACTACTGGAATCAGCTAATTTGCCATCTGCCAGCTCTTTGCCGTCTGCTAGCTGATGGCAAAGAGCTTCTTTGCCGTCAGCTACCCAAAAGCAGACGGCAAAGAAAAGGCGGACGGCAAAGAAGCTCTTTGCCATCTGCGAGCTCTTTGCCATCAGCCAGCAGACGGCAAAGAATCTTTGCCGTCCGCTGGCGGACGGCAAAGAGTGAGGTGGCCCCCACCCCCTACCCGTTTGGAAAAAACTTAACGGCCCACCTCTTTGCCGTCTGCCAGCAGACGGCAAAGAGGCAAAAGGGCGGACGGCAAAGAGAGGCAGACGGCAAAGAGCTCACTACCTAACGGCCCGTACCCCCCGCCCGTTACTCACTTCTTCTCTCCCTCGCCGTTTCTCTCTTCCCACCCCGCCGCCGCCGCCGCCCGCCGCGCGCCGCCGCCGCCCCGTCGCCCCCGCCGCCCCGGGGCCCCGTCGCCCCCACCGCCCCGTCGCCCCCCCCCCCCCCCCGCCCCGGCCTCCCGCCGCCACGCGCCCCGCCGCCCGGGCCCGGCCCCCCGCCGCCCCGTCGCCTCCGCCGCCCCGGGGCCCCGTCGCCCCCACCGCCCCGCCGCCCCGCGCCCCACCGCCAGGGCCCGGCCCCCCGCCGCCCCAGGCACGGCCGCCCGCCGCCCCAGGCCGCCTCCTCCACCGCCCCGCCCCCTCCTCCACCGGCCTCCTCCACCCCCAGGTGAGCCCCCCTTTTTCTGTTTTTTTTGTTTTTTTCCTTTTTAGTTTTAGTTTTAGTTTAGATTTAGTTTTAGTTGTAGTTTTAGGTTTAGTTTTAGGTTTAGTTTAGTTTGAGGAAAGAAGAAGAAGAAGAAAAAAGAGGAGAGGAGGAGAAGAAGAAGAGGAAAAAGGAAAGGAAGAAGAAGAAGAGGAGGAGGAGAAGAAAAAAGAAGAAGAGGAAGAAGAAGAAGAAGAAGAAGAAGAAGAAGAAGAAGAAGAAGAAGAAGAAGAAAGAGGAGAGGAGGAGAAGAAGAAGAGGAAAAAGGAAAGGAAGAAGAAGAAGAGGAGGAGGAGAAGAAAAAAGAAGAAGTGGAAGAAGAAGAAGAAAAAAGAGGAGAGGGGGAGAAGAAGAAGAGGAAAAAGGAAAGGAAGAAGAAGAGGAGGAGGAGGAGAAGAAAAAAGAAGAAGAGGAAGAAAAGGAAGAATAGGAAGAAGAAGAAAAGGAAAAAAGAGGAAAAAAACCCGACCCGACACGGCACCCCGACCCCGACCCGGCACCCCGACACGACACCCCGACCCCTAGACCCCGACCCCGACACCCCGACCCCAACCCCGACCCTGACACCCCGACCCCGAGCCTGACCCGACACCCCGACCCCGACACCGACACGGCACCCCGACCCCGACCCGGCACCCCGACCCCGACCCCGACCCCGACCCCGACACCCCAACCCCGAGCCTGACCCGACACCCCGACCCCGACACCGACACGGCACCCCGACCCCGACCCGGCACCCCGACCCGACACCCCGACCCCGAGACCCCGACACCGACACGACACCCCGACACCGACACCCTGACACCACACCCACCCTTACCCCGACACCGACACGGCACCCCGACCCCGACCCGACACCCCGACCCCGAGACGTGTCATTGCTTGACCGATTACGGATGACCTGTCATTGCTTGACCGATTACGTCAAGGTGGCCTTCCACATGTTGATGCCACTGAACCCTATGAGCCCGTCATTGATTATAGTGATGATGATGATTATGCATTTATTGATGATACTGATCGAGATTATTAGTAGTGTCAGGTATTAAATTTTTTAATGTTGTACTTGATGATGATACACTTAAGTGATACACATATTATTATTCATGTCGGTCTTTTTTTTATGTTGTACTAATTTCGTTTACTGTTTGTCATGGCAGGTGTTGAAAGATGGTGGGCGCTGGTCGGGAGCGCGCCAAGGCCCCTTCTTCGTCGGCGCGTGGTCTGAGGTCTTCGATTCCAGACGCACCTCTCCGCCGAGCGTTGCTGGACAGTATGTCCACACCGCCGGGCCCTTCTTCGTCGACCGCGGTGCCCAGCAGGGGACGAGGTAGGAAGAGAGGAGGTGGGGCACGTGGTCGCGGGAGAGGAGGTAGGGTGACTGCTACGGCACCTTCCTCGCCGCCACCCCCAGTTGTTTCACCCGAGCACGTGACTGCTAGGGTGGACTCGTCCGAGGAGGAGGCTACACGGACTCCGGTCCACGAGCCTCCGGTCCACGGGTCTTGGGCCCACAAGCCTCGGGTCGACTGGCCTTCGGCCCACGAGAGTTCGGCCCACGAGACCCCGGAGGAGCACACGTCCGGATGGGGTACCTGGCCGGATCAGCCCGAGGAGCCGAGTGGCCATGCTGATGATGGCGGGGAGCCGACTGATCTTGAGGAGGAGGGTGGCACCGTCTACCAGCGTGGTGCTACACGGCTCCCGTCCGTGCCGGCGACCCGCGAGCAGAGGTGGTTGATTTTCCCTGATGGGGAGAGGTACGTAAGTGCATTTAATATTTTTGTACCTTCTGCATTCACGTTTCTTCAAATAACTAATGCGTTGGCCTTGTCATGCTGCAGGGGTTGGGACCACCATCATAGTGTCCGCCGGCCCAACTCCGTCCTTGGAGTTCTTTGCCGGCAAAACTTCCCGGGGTTTGTCACGTTGCCTGGTGAGGGTCGGCTTCCAGAGCTTGGGTTGAGCTGGGAGCACTACGTGGCTGCCCCGGCCCCGCCGGATGTCATTATCGACGGTGTCGTGTGCGACACGAGGGCAGACATGGTGATCAGGACGTTCTGGGTAATTTCTCCTTTACACATTTCAAAATCTTCAACTAGCTAGTTATTCATTGTACTAATCAATATTGTCTCATTTGATTGCAGACATTCTACAGGTGTGAGGAGGGATACGAGGAGGACGCGGCAAATGTTATCCAGAACGTCTGCAAGCGCCTACTCCAGAACTTACGGCACGAGGCTCGGGTGCAGGCTGTTCGAGACTACTACGCCTTGCGTGGTATCAAGAAGACCAAGCCGGCGTGCCGCGATAAGTTCCTGAGTAAGGAGCAGTACATGAAGGTAATTCTTAAGGCCTTCTACTTAAGTTCCTTCATTTAGTAATTCTTAGCCGTAGCGCTCAAGTTTCTATTTGCTAACTTAGGCGCCTCCGAGATGGTGTGCGGATCGGATGGATTGTTGGGAGGTGTTGGGAGGTGTTGGTCGATGAGTGGTGCTCAAAAGAATGGCTAGCCCTCCACAACGAGGCCAAGGACAAACGTGCCCAAATGGAAGGTGTGCCACACCATCAAGGCAGCTCCAACTTATATCAGTTCGGGCACAACTGGGTATGTGGTTTGCTTCATGATTCATGCAATTCATTCATCATGCTAGCTTGAGCCCTTTAATTACTAATTTTCATTGTTTCTCTCTTTCAGGCACGCTACAATAAGGCGGATAAGGTGCCAGAGGTGTACGACCTGTATGCCATGGCCCACACTGCCTCTTTCAAGAAAGTCAAGGCTTTCTCTCAGTCTGACCTCGATGATGCAAACAACTTCACCAACATCTCCTCCCACAACAAGCTCGTGAGATATAGAGATGAGGGGAAGGCGAGGAAAGGGGAGGACTTTAACCCGAGCCAGGGTCCCATTGATCCAGAGCTGGTGATGATATCTGGTGGCGGGAGGTCCCATGGCTCCATAGCCATTGGAGATGGACTTATCCGTTGTCCTAGAACTCTCCCGGAGATCAAGGCGCGCCAGTCGAGCTCCGCTCCTGAGATAAGGCCTCGTGAACGGCCAGTGCAACTCGCCATCAAGGTTAGTGATACGTACTCAGTTATCTTTCTCCATTACATTGTGTGCGCTTCCATCAATGATTACAAATGGTCATGTGAGTGGTGTTGCAGGCTGCTATACAGACTGAGAGAGATAGAACGGAGAAACTTCTGGCGGAGGCGGCGGAGAGGCAGCGGGAGATGGAGGAGAGGACGAGAAAGATGATGGAGGAGGAGAGGGCACGGAATGACATGCAGGCAAGGGCCATGTACGAGCTCCTTGTGGTAAGTTTCTTCTGCAGATTACTTGCTAGTCTTAACATTTGAGTCTCATTACTAACTAGTATGACTCTGTTGTGAAAACCAAATGTGCAGTCTGTGTGCGAGAAGTCCGGTCAGCCCGCTCCGCCGATGCCAGTGATTGCTCCTGGGAGCACGGTGAGTTTAATTTGAATGGACATTACTTGCTAGTCTTAACATTTGAGTGTCATAGTGCTAACGAGACATTGGAAATGATCTTTGGTGCAGCTTAACTCCAGAAACGCATCGCACGATCCTTCTCCAGGTAGCGGCACTAGCCACCCCGCTCCTACACCTCCCTGATCACGGTAAGCTTCTCTAGTGTTTTGCTTAACAAATGCATAAAGACCTAGACTAATTAGCTTTATTTCCTCCAATATGCTTACCATAATGACCTAGAGTTAGCTTCTTTTCCTCCAAAATGACTTAATAAGCTTACTGACCTCATAAACCATCCATTTTACCTAAGTTAGCTCTAAAACGATATGTACTTAGCTAACTTATGTCAAAAATTGCATAATTAGCTCATAAACGACCCAATTCACCTAGGTTAACTCATAAACGACCCATTTCACCTAGGTTAACTCATAAACGACCCATTTCACCTAGGTTAGCTCATAAACGACCCATTTCACCTAGGTTAGCTCATAAACGACCTATTTCACCTAGGTTAGCTCATAAACGACCCATTTCACCTAGGTTAGCTCATAAACGATCCATTTCACCTAGGTTAGCTCATAAAAGATCCATTTCACCTAACTTAGCTCATAAACGATCCATTTCACCTAAGATAGCTCATAAACGATCCATTTCACCTAGGTTAGCTAATAAACGATCCATTTCACCTAAGTTAGCTCATAAACGATCCATTTCAACTAATTTAGCTCATAAATGATCCAGTTCACCTAAGTTAGCTAATAAATGGCATATACTTCTTCTTCTAGTCTTCTTCTTCTTCTTCTATTCTTTTTCTTCTAGTCTAATTCTTCTTCTAATCTTCTTTTTCTAACTTTCTTATTTGTCATTTTGCAGGTTTCGTTCACTTCACGGAAGCCAGCTTTCTATGATGGATTGCTTGTTTTTTCCTTTGATACACTTCTTGTATTCTGCTCGCTTGCTATGATGAAACTAGATTGCTATGATGAAACTTTGCATATTGTAATATGTATGGATCGATGGAACTATGTGCAACCTACTATGTATGTATGGATATATATGTGCTGCATATTTATTATGTTGGATATATATGTGCTGGCTCCTGTGATATATTTGCTGTGATATATTTCCTGTGATAATTGTTGGATATAAGAAAAACAGAATAAAAAGAGGCAGTGCAGGCTCTTTGCCGTCCGCCGCGGACGGCAAAGACACCTTTGCCATCGGTGGCAGACGGCAAAGGGGGCACGTGGCGCCCACCTGTGCTTCCTGAGAGATGGGCCATTTGGCAAATTTGCCTACGGTGGCGGACGGCAAAGCTAAGCTGATGGCAAAGACTTTGCCTTTGCCGTCCGCCGTGGCGGACGGCAAAAAACAGCGGGCGCTGACGCATTGCTGACGTCAACTGGCGGACGGCAAAGAGGCGCTCAAATTTGCCATCCGCTGGCGGACGGCAAAGGCCGCCGTTAGCCGCATAACGGACTAACGCTGGCGGACGTCCAGTATTTTTGCCGTCCCTCCTCTTTGCCGTCCGCCGCTGTAGGCAAAGGAATCTTTGCCGTCCGCCATAAAAAGCAGACGGCAAAGGACATGTTTACCGTAGCCTACTTTGCCGGAGCCTTTTGCCGTCCGCGGCTGACGGCAAAGGTCTTTGCCGTCCGCCGTTCGAGCCTTTGCCGTCCGCCGTGGCAGACGGCAAAATAGCTGTTTCCTGTAGTGTGTTAACAAATGAAAATAATTGCAAACTTCCTGAGCCAGCTCCTGAGCCAATTCCTGAGACTATTCCTAAACCAACTCCGAAGAAGAGAGGTGTTCTATTTCTCAGTCCTGAAGATATGCAAGAGGCAAAGAAATCTATGAAAGAAAAAGGTATTAAAGCTGAAGGTGTTAAGAATTTACCTCCTATTGAAGAAATAGATGGTCTTAATTTACCGCCTGTTGAAGAAACACATGGTCTTGATAACCCGACACAGGTAGTAAAGGTAAATTCTCTCTATAGATTTGATGAAGGTGATATTCCTCACTATAAGTCTGCTAGACAATGCTTAGAAGAGTTTGATAATTTTATTGTCAAACAAGAAAACTTCAATGCTTATTTTGGTAGACAATTGAAATACAATTCTGATACGCTTGAATATTTGGGTGATTATATGTCTAGAGTTAAAGGTGAACTTAAACTCATTACTAAACATGCTTCTATGGTTACCACTCAAGTAGAACAAGTACTTAAGGCTCAAAATGATTTGATCAATGAATTAAACAGTAAGAATAATGATTATGCTGTTAGAGTGGCTACTAGAACCGGTAAAATGACTCAGGAACCTTTGTATCCTGAAGGCCACCCTAAGAGAATTGAACAAGATTCTCAGAGAAACAATATTGATGCACCTAGTCCTTCTAAAAGGAAGAAAAAGAAAAATGATAGGACTTTGCATGCTTCTAGTGAACCTATTGCTGAACCACCTGAGAATCCAAATGATATCTCTATTTCTGATGCTGAAACACAATCTGGTAATGAACATGAACCTAATGAAAATGCTAATGATGATGTTCATGATGATGCTCAACCTAGCAACGATAATGATGTGGAAATTGAACCTGCTGTTGATCTTGATAACCCACAATCAAAGAATCAACATTATGAGAAGAGAGTCTTTGTTGCTAGGAAACATGGTAAAGAAAGAGAACCTTGGGTTCAGAAACCCATGCCTTTTCCTCCTAAACCATCCAAGAAAAAGGATGATGAGGATTTTGAGCATTTTGCTGAAATGATTAGACCTATCTTTTTGCATATGCGATTAACTGATATGCTCAAAATGAATCCTTATGCTAAGTATATGAAAGAAATTGTCACAAATAAAAGAAAGATACCGGAAGCTGAAATTTCCACCATGCTTGCTAATTATACTTTTAAGGGTGGAATACCTAAGAAACTTGGAGATCCAGGAGTACCAACTATACCATGCTCCATTAAAAGAAACTATGTTAAAACTGCTTTATGTGACCTTGGAGCCGGTGTTAGTGTTATGCCTCTCTCTTTATATCGTAGACTTGATTTGAATAAGTTGACACCTACTGAAATATCTTTGCAAATGGCTGATAAATCAACTGATATCCCTGTCGGTATTTGTGAGGATGTGCCTGTTGTGGTTGCAAATGTTACTATTTTAACGGACTTTGTTATTCTTGATATTCCCGAGGACGATAGTATGTCTATTATTCTTGGAAGACCTTTTTTGAATACTGCAGGGGCTGTTATTGATTGCAACAAAGGCAATGTCACTTTTCATGTTAATGGTAATGAGCATATGGTACACTTTCCGAGGAAACAACCTCAAGTCCACGGTATCAATTCTATTGGAAAAATTCCATCGATTATTTTTGGAGGTTTTGAATTTCCTCTTCCTACTGTCAAGAAGAAATATGATATTCTTATTGTTGGGGATGTGCATATCCCCGTTGAGGTAACATAGTGTTATTCGAAATTTCTCCGGTTCCATGTTATTCGGAATGAGTTTGTTAACAAGACTTGATCAACCTTGTTAGTGGATTCCTTTTGATGAGCATGAGATGGATGAAACTAGAAGGCACAACCTTCTGTACCCTCCTTTTACTTTCTGTTATTTAGTTGAAATAAAGTAAAAATAGTATTTTTTCTGTCTGTTTTCTGATTTATCCGTGCAATATAAAAATACCCTGAAAATAAAAGTTCTCCAAATGCCCTGAAAATGGAATATGATTTTTTCTGGAATATTTGAGAATATCTGGCACTGAGAACACAACAGGGGGAGCAAGCACCTGGCCACGAGGGTCCAGGGCGCGCCCCCTACCTTGTGGGCCCACGGTGGCTCCCCTCCAGTTATTCCTGCACCCACACACTTCTTCTTCCTCCCAAAAAATATCACCATCCAGCTCAAGCACGAGTTCTAGCTCATTTTGCTGCGATTTTCGATCTCCTTGCTCAAAGCACCTCTCACAAAACTGCTTGGGGAGATTGTTCATTGGTATGTGACTCCTCCATTGGTCCAATTAGTTTTTGTTCTAGTGCTTTATTCATTGCAAATTTGTGCTGCCTAGGTGAGCATGTTCTTGAGCTTGCATGTCAAATTTATATGGTTCCAAGTAGTTCTAATGCATGATATAGTCTCTAGGCACTTGTAGGAGTAGTTGCTATCAATTTTATTGAGCTTGGTTCACTTTTGTTTGAAGTTACTAAAAAATTCAGAATTTTTCAGAAAATAATGAAGAGATTTTTGAGGGGCTCATCGAGCCGAAGCTCGAAGGAAAAGCAAAGTGAAGAAGCACAGAGGCCCAAATATAATCTGCCTCCAACCACGGAGGTTCGGCCGTGTGAATGGCCTTCCGATGATTTCTTGAGAGAAGCCGAGATTTATGATGATTTTTATGAATTGGCTGAGAATGCAGGCCTCACCGACTTCCTCCGCGACCAACGCAAACATTATGTATCTCATTCCGCTGGCAGCCATTCACGCCTACCGGAACCCTACATCAGTCACGGAGCCGGAACCACAATTTGAACCTCCATGACAGTCTAACTACCAGTGGGATCCGGAGATGATTGCCAACCAGTGGCAGTCAGAGTCTTCTTCATCTCAGTACGACCCCGGCTACAACTATGGATATCCGCCAGGCCACCCATGGCAATAAACCAACTTAGGCCAAAATCCTAAGCTTGGGGGAGTACGTATTTCTCACCGACATTACATTCGTGCTCATACTTTTTCACTGTAATATCCATGCTAGTTTATTTTCTTTTTCTTGCTTTCTTCTTGTGTGTTTGATAAACCTTAAGAAAAACCAAAAAATTAGTGTAGCCTTTATCTAGTTTGCTTTTCTCGCTGTAGTAGTAATAATTAAAAAGAAACCCAAAAATATTTCCCGTCCTTCTTTTGCTTGTTGGGAGCTTTCCCGTGTAAATAGTTTTATTTCTTTTGTTTTCTTTGGGGATCGATAGGAGAAGACCATAATTAAATTGTTGAAGTGGCTCTCATATGCATTATTGTTGATTTAACCAAGAGCCCATATTGCCTTGTCTTCTCCGGTTTATTGAATGCTCGCAGATTCTAGCTTAGTCCAATGCACGTGCACTCTTATTATTTTCACATCGTTCGGTCGTGCAAGTGAAAGGCAATTATGACGATGTATGATGGACTGATTGAGATGAGAAAAGCTTGTATGAACTCGACCTCTCTTGTTTTTGTAAATATGATTAGTTCATCGTTCCTGATTCAGCCTGTCATGAATAAACATGTTTGCAATGACAATTAAAGATCATAGTTGCTTATGCCATGCTTGATTAGCTATGAGTTATAATGGTTTACCTTGTGTGCCAACATGCTATTAAAATGGTTGTGATGTGGTATACTGGGGTGGTATCCTCCTTTGAATGATTTAAGTGACTCGACTTGGCACATGTTCACACATGTAGTTGAAACAAATCAACATAGCCTTCACGATATTTATGTTCATGGTGGATTATATCCTACTCATGCTTGCACTCAATGTTTATTAATTTTAATGCATGTTTATGAATGTTGTTGCTCTCTAGTTGGTCGCTTCCCAGTCTTTTGCTAGCCTTCACTTGTACTAAGCGGGAATACTGCTTGTGCATCCAATCCCTTGAACCCCAAAGTTATTCCATATGAGTCCACTATACCTTCCTATATGCGGTATCTACCTGCCGTTCCAAGTAAATTTGTATGTGCCAAACTATAAACCTTCAAATGAAATTCTGTTTTGTATGCTCGAATAGCTCATGTATCAACTAGGGATGTCCGTATCTTCCATGCTAGGGGGGTTATTCTCAAGAGGACATACTATCTACCATGGTGGATTATAATCTTTGCTGAAAACTTGAATGCTGGCTTTACATATTTACAACAACAAGAGCAAACAGAGTTTGTAAAAGTTTTTCTTTATCACTTTCAGTTTATCAACTGAATTGCTTGAGGACAAGCAAAGGTTTAAGCTTGGGGGAGTTGATACGTCTCCGTCGTATCTACTTTTCCAAACACTTTTTCCCTTGTTTTGGACTCTAACTTGCATGATTTGAATGGAACTAACCCGGACTGACGCTGTTTTCAGCAGACTTTCCATGGTGTTATTTATGTGCAGAAACAAAAGTTCTCGGAATGACCTGAAACTCCACGGAACATATTTTTGGAAAATATTAAAAATACTAGAAGAAAAATCCATGTCAGGGGGCCCACACCCTGTCCACGAGGGTGGGGGCGCGCCCCTGCCTCGTGGGCCCCCAGACGCTCCACCGACCTCAACTCCAACTCCATATATTCACTTTCGGGGAGAAAAAAATCAAAGAGAAGGATTCATCGCGTTTTACGATACGGAGCCGCCGCCAAGCCCTAAAACCTCTCGGGAGGGCTGATCTGGAGTTCGTTCAGGGCTCCGGAGAGGGGGATTCGTTGCTGTCATTATCATCAACCATCCTCCATCACCAATTTCATGATGCTCAGCGCCGTGCGTGAGTAATTCCATCGTAGGCTTGTTGGACGGTGATGGGTTGGATGAGATCTATCATGTAATCGAGTTAGTTTGTTAGGGTTTGATCCCTAGTATCCACTATGTTCTGAGATTGATGTTGCTATGACTTTGCTATGCTTAATGCTTGTCACTAGGGCCTGAGTGCCATGATTTTAGATCTGAACCTATTATGTTTTCATGAATATATGTGAGTTCTTGATCCTATCTTGCAAGTCTATAGTCACCTACTATGTGTTATGATCCGGCAACCCCGAAGTGACAATAATCGGGACCACTCCCAGTGATGACCATAGTTTGAGGAGTTCATGTATTCACTATGTGTTAATGCTTTGGTCCGGTACTCTATTAAAAGGAGGCCTTAATATCCCTTAGTTTCCATTAGGACCCCGCTGCCACGGGAGGGTAGGACAAAAGATGTCATGCAAGTTCTTTTCCATAAGCACGTATGACTATATTCGGAATACATGCCTACATTACATTGATGAATTGGAGCTAGTTCTGTGTCACCCTATGTTATGACTGTTACATGATGAACTACATCCGGCATAATTCTCCATCACCGACCAATGCCTACGAGCTTTTCATATACTGTTCTCCGCTTATTTACTTTTTCGTTGCTACTGTTACAATCACTACAAAACCCAAAAATATTACTTTTGTTACCGTTACCGTTACCGTTACTATCATACTACTTTGCTACTAAACACTTTGCTGCAGATACTAAGTTATCCAGGTGTGGTTGAATTGACAACTCAACTGCTAATACTTGAGAATATTCTTTGGCTCCCCTTGTGTCGAATCAATAAATTTGGGTTGAATACTCTACCCTCGAAAACTGTTGCGATCCCCTATACTTGTGGGTTATCAATCCCCCTAGGAGCATGCGCATAATGCTTGGTTTTTGATGACTTGTAGATTTTTGCAATAAGTATGTGAGTTATTTATGACTAATGTTGAGTCCATGGATTATACGCACTTTCACCTTTCCATCATTGTTAGCCTCTTCGGTACCGTGCATTGCCCTTTCTCACCTTGAGAGTTGGTGCAAACTTCACCGGTGCATCCAAACCCCATGATACGATACGCTCTATCACACATAAACCTCCTTATATCTTCCTCAAAACAGCCACCATACCTACCTATTATGGCATTTCCATAGCCATTCCAAGATATATTGCCATGCAACTTTCCACCGTTTCATTTATTATGACACGCTTCATCATTGTCATATTGCTTTGCATGATCATGTAGTTGACATCGTATATGTGGCAAAGCCACCATGCATAATTTTTCATACATGTCACTCTTGATTCATTGCCCATCCCGGTACACCGCTGGAGGCGTTCATAGAGAGTCATATTTTGTTTTAGTATCGAGTTGTAATCATTGAGTTGTAAATAAATAGAAGTGTGATGAGCATCATTAATAGAGCATTGTCCCAAATAAAAATAAATAAATAAAAAGGAGAAAAAAAACAGAGTAAGGCCAAAAAAGAGAAAAGAAATAAAAAGGGACAATGCTACTATCCTTTTTTCCACACTTGTGCTTCAAAGTAGCACCATGATCTTTATGATAGAGAGTTTCTTGTTTTGTCACTTTCATATACTAGTGGGAATTTTTCATTATAGAACTTGGCTTGTATATTCCAACAATGGGCTTCCTCAAATGCCCTAGGTCTTCGTGAGCAAGCAAGTTGGATGCACTCCCACTTAGTTTCTTTTGTTGAGCTTTCATACATTTATAGCTCTAGTGCATCCGTTGCATGGCAATCCCTACTCCTTGCATTGGCATCAATTGATGGGCATCTCCCTAGCCCGTTGATTAGCCGCGTCAATGTGAGACTTTCTCCTTTTTTGTCTTCTCCTCACAACCCCCATCATTATATTCTATTCCACCCATACTACTATGTCCATGGCTCACGCTCATGTATTGCGTGAAAGATGAAAAAAGTTTGAGATTACTAAAGTATGAAACAATTGATTGGCTTGTCATCGGGGTTGTGCATGATGAGAGCATTCTTGTGTGACGAAAATGAAGCATAGCCAAACTATATGATTTTGTAGGGATAAGCTTTCTTTGGCCATGTTATTTTGAGAAGACATAATTTCTTAGTTAGTATGCTTGAAGTATTATTATTTTTATGTCAATATTAAACTTTTATCTTGAATCTTTCGGATCTGAACATTCATGCCACAATAAAGAGAATTGCTTAGAAAATTATGTTAGGTAGCATTCCACATCAAAAATTCTGTTTTTATCATTTACCTACTCGAGGACGAGCGGGAATTAAGCTTGGGGATGCTTGATACGTCTCCAACGTATCTATAATTTTTTATTGTTCCATGCTATTATATTATCTGTTTTGGATGTTTAATGGGCTTTACTATGCACTTCTATATTATTTTTGGGACTAACCTATTAACCGAAGGCCCAGTGCAAATTGCTGTTTTTTTGCCTATTTCAGTGTTTCGCGGGAAAGGAATATCAAACGGAATACAAACGGAATGAAACCTTCGGGAGAGTTATTTTTGGAACGAACGCAATCCAGGAGACTTGGAGTGGACGTCAAGGAAGCAACGAGGAAGCCACGAGGCAGGGAGGCACGCCCCCCGCCCTCGTGGGCTCCTCGTGGCTCCACCGACCTACTTCTTTCGCCTATATATACTCATATACCCTGAAAACATCTGAGAGCACCACGAAACCCTATTTCCACCGTCACAACCTTCTGTACCCGTGAGATCCCATCTTGGGGCCTTTTCCGGCGCTCCACCGGAGGGGGAATCGATCACGGAGGACTTCTACATCAACACCATAGCCTCTCCGATGATGTGTGAGTAGTTTACCACAGACCTTCGGGTCCATAGTTATTAGCTAGATGGCTTCTTCTCTCTCTTTGGATCTCAATACAAAATTCTCCTCGATCTTCTTGGAGATCTATTCGATGTAATTCTCTTTGCGGTGTGTTTGTCGAGATCCGATGAATTGTGGGTTTATGATCAAGATTATCTATGAACAATATTTGGTTCTTCTCTGAATTCTTATATGTATGATTTAAATATCTTTGCAACTCTCTTCGAATTATCAGTTTGGTTTGGCCTACTAGATTGATCTTTCTTGCAATGGGAGAAGTGCTTAGCTTTGGGTTAAAACTTGCGGTGTCCTTTCCCAGTGACAGCAGGGGCAGCAAGGCACGTATTGTATTGTTGCCATCGAGGATAAAAAGATGGGGTTTATATCATATTGTTTCAGTTTATCCCTCTACATCATGTCATCTTGCCTAATGCGTTACTCTGTTCTTATGAACTTAATACTGTAGATGCATGCTGGATAGGGGTCGATGTGTGGAGTAATAGTAGTAGATGCAGAATCGTTTCGGTCTACTTGTCACGGACGTGATGCCTATATACATGATCATGCCTAAATATTCTCATAACTATGCACTTTTCTATCAATTGCTCGACAGTAATTTGTTCACCCACCGTAGATCATGCTATCTTGAGAAGGCACTAGTGAAACATATGGCCCCCGGGTCTATCTTCCATCATATTATTTTCCTATCAATTTACTATTTTTCCGTCTTTTATTTTGTAATCTTTACTTTCCAATCTATATCATAAAAATGTAAAAAATAGGACCCCGATAACTGTCGAACGTTCGGTCTGGGAGAGCCCCAGATCGAATGATTCGTTCGGTCATATGGAGGCATCGATCGGACCAGAGTCGCCCAGCCCGAACACCCTACCTCGGGAGCCTAGAGGCCTTTTTGTTGTGGAAAAAAGAAGAAGCCCAGATTGTGCCGATTTTTACTGTGACCAAAAAAGCCCACTATTGGATGTGACTAATGAAGGCAATTTTGCCATGCAATGAAAAAAAGTCACAAAATGCTGCAAAAATAAAAATTTATGAATGAACCATGAGATCTCTACCCCTATAATATGAATGAACCAGAAAGAACTTCTCTGCAAAGATGTCAAAATGTATGAATTTGCCATGGCAATTTTTGTTGTTTACCAATAAAAAACATGGCAAAATGTGCAGTGTGGATGCATATGAACTTGCCATCACAGAAAAAGTCCGAAAAATGTCATTATAGATAGAAAATCGAAAACAAGATACTACTAAAAGAATCCCAATGGTTTCAAACCAAAAATTGCCATCACTTTATAAACAATTTTGCATCTGTACCATGATGGCAAGAAAATATTTTTTTTATGCAATGGCTCAAAAAAAAATCATGGCAGTTTGCATCTGTACCATGATGGCAAAAAAATATGGATTAAAAATTTGTATGCTACTTTTACTATATAAATTTGCCGAAGCACAAAACAAAAAATGCACAATCTATTGTTTAGTAATAATTGTCGTGTTTTCTATGTATTTTTGCCATGGCAAAATAAACGTAAAACTTGCCATGCTGCATAGAAGTATGTTTGCCATGAGTGACAAAAATTAAAATTGCCATGGAAATTAAATAAAAAATCATGGGAAATAAAAGGAAAATTTGCCATGGCAATAAAACGTTAATTTTGCCATGGTGTAGAAAAATTAATAATTGGCATGCAAAAATGAAAGTAAATTTTGCCATGTTAATAAAGATCAAATGAATAGTAAATCTTGCCATGGCAATAAAAGTTAAAAATTGCCATGGGAATTTAGGTAAATTTGCCATGTTAATAAAGATAAATTAACCATGGCAAAAGTAACAAGTAAAACTTGCCATGGCAATAAAAGTTAAATATTCCCATGGGGATTTAGATAAATTTGCCATGAAAATGAAGGTATATTAGCCATGGAAAATAAATAGTAAAACTTGCCATGGCAATAAATGTTTGATATTGCCATGGGGAATTAGGTAAATTTGTCATGTTAATAAAAGTCAAATAAATAGTAAACTTGCCATGGCAATAAAAGTTAAAAAATTGCCATGGGAATTTAGGTAAATTCGTCATGTTAATAAAGGTGAAATAATTAGTAAAACTTGTCATGGCAATATTTGCCATTTTGTGTTATAATCAAAAGTTGCCATGGCAAGAAAGCAATGAATTTGCCATGATCAGAGAACTAAATTTGCCATGATCAATAAACTAAAGTTTTAAAAGTTTAGATGGCAAAAAGTATAAGATTAGTTGCCATGGCAAGAAAGCATGGCAATTAAGTTTCGATGGGGACATATCCAAAAATAAAAAGTTGCCATGGCAAGAATGCAATAAATCTGTAATTTTCCCTAAAGAAAAGACACAAGCATGGCAACTAAAGTTTCGATGGGGACATATCCAAAATCAAAAGTTGCCATGGCAAAAAGAATGTGATATATCTGTAATGTACCCTGAAGAAAAGACACAAGCATGGCAACTAAGTTTCGATGGGGGACATATTAACAAATGTAAAATTGGACCTTCAATGGCAAAAGAACATAATTTGATTGTCATGAACTATACATTTTGGGGGTGTCCATGAACTATAGTTTCCTAGAATTGCCAAGGAAATCTAGTCCATTAGCATCTCATCACCTGCAAAAAAGTGACTACACAAATAACTACACAATGCTAAATGGCGACATCTACAAAAATTTGCAAACAAAGAAATGGTGGGAGCTATTGAAACTCACTACGTTGTTGCCGTAGTCAGCTCGAGGACCAAATATGTGCGTCACCGTCGAGCTTGTAATCAAGCTACCCCTGCCCCGACGGCGCCGTCGCGTGGCAGATCCCCATCTGCACAAGGCGATGGTGGAGCCCAGGACCACGCGGGGCGGAGGCGCGCTAGGACGTGGGGCGGGCGGAGATCCCTTGGTAGGCACCAAACACGGGGCGGCGGCGTGGTTCTCCTCCTCGTCAGCCTTGACACACGAGTCCGTCCTCGACATAGTCGCATAGGCAGCGTCGGTCCGGCCACATAGATGTGGCGGGGTTGCGCGCCCGCGGGGCTGGTGGTGGCGCAGAAGAGCTCCATCGGTCGATCCAGCTGGAGCGTGAGGACGGGGCCGGCGGCGGCGGCGGGGACGACGAGCCCATGAATCTCCACCCCTAGCACCTCGGCCCCTGTGACCGGCAATCACCACGCGCGCGAGGCTCCCTCCTCCACCGTCAACACGGTGCCGCGCACCGGCATCTTGGCCGACTGCTGCCTCCGCCGACCACCATCGAGGATTCGAATCACAGCAGCTTCACACACCTCTTCCCGCTCCTTGCCTCGCCGCCGCACGCCTCCTCTCCTGACATCGCACAGCTTCGGGTACGGCGCGGGCTGCATAACTGCCGATTGGCTCGCCGCCGGCCGCCTCGCCGCCTACGCAAGGGCTCTCTCTCTCGCTCATCTGTCCCATGCGCGATGAAGAAATGGCGAGAGAGTGGGAACGAAGAAAAGGATAAGAGAGGTGCGGCCGTGCGTGCGTTCGGGGACGAGGCGAGTTTTTCCGAACGGGCTCAAAGTGTGACGTGGCGCCGTGGTTGCTTTATGATTCGTGCAAACAATCCAACGACGTTGAGCGCGTTCGGGCTGAGATGCGAAAACGCAGCGCGTTCGGGAGTTATCGATTTCGAAAAAATATTTATCTTATTATCTCTATCAGATCTCACTTTTGCGAGTGGCCATGAAGGGATTGACAACCCCTTTATCGCGTTGGTTGCAAGGTTCTTATTTGTTTGTGTAGGTACGAGGCGACTTGCGTGTAACCTCCTACTGGATTGATACATTGGTTCTCAAAAACTGAGGAAAATATTTACGCTACTTTGCTGCATCACCCTTTCCTCTTTAAGGAAAAATCAACGCATGCTCAAGAGGTAGCAAGCAGGCGCAGCAAATAAGCGGCACGCAATGGCATTTCGGCCCGCGCGCTAAACTAGATATGCCGCACGCGCGGTTTTTGCGCCTCCGCTGGAGCGCCTGGAGCAATAGCGCGCGTAAAAAACACTGATTTTTTAGCGCGGCGCTTATATAGCGCGGCTGTTGGAGATGCTCTTAGAAACGTGAGGATGTGTACAACAGATCCACGGTTCAGGCGGCCGTAGTCCTCTCAGGTAGCGCCGGCCACACCGGAGCCGGGACAAATTTCAGCATCGCTGCTAGCTAATCTCCGGTAGTCATGGTAAAGGTGGGATCAGGAGAAGATGGACCCATGTGGTACCATATGGAAGGAGATACGTACCCTACGTACCAACCCGGCGGTGTTTTCCTCTGCGCAGCTTGGCACGATCGCGATCGATATGCATGCATGGCCACCCACCTACTGACATTCACGTGCCGACATGCAGTCCAAACCAAAACACAGCACGAAATGCCTCGCTGCTTGTCTGCACGCATTGACCAAGTAATATACAGTACACGTTAAAGCGCGTACGATCTCGATCGTGCTGCCTATAGTAGCACGAGGAGATAGAAGCATCAATGCTCGAAAAATCTATGCTGGTTCGGGTGATAGTTTTTCCATGTCGAACACGACGGTAGCCAGGGCCTCTTCCGTGCTCCCGGCGCATGCCCGCTTCAAGGCGGGGAGTCGCGCTCTCTTCCTCCCTGCCGCTTCTGCGTTCGTGTCGTCGAGGTCGTCTTCCTCGCACCACCATGACCGACGTAACCCCCCTGGCCGCCGCAGGCTCGCGCGCGCCGCCGAGCACGTCCCAGGGCTTGATGGTTTCAGCTCCGGCGAAGCGTGCCGCCTCCGACTCTTCTCGGGTAATCGTCGCCTGACTCCCCTCTGCTCGACTCGGGCAGCTTCTTCCTGTTTCGGTAAGGATTGAGCCCCGGCTTGGCTTTGCTTGATTTTTTGTGTTTTTTAGATGCATGTATATGTGATGACTGGTGTGAGTCTGAGTTCCACGAGTGTGTGATTGCACGTCATTCTTATTGCACGAGAACTCCTTTTTTGCGGGGTTATTGCACGAGAACTTACCATTGATCATAAGGTAGAGTTGGGAATCACTAAGCATCAGACTACTGATGACTTGCTACTTATCAGACTAGTGAAAGGCCGTTGGATGCAAACTGTATGAGTGGTGGATAAGGCATGCTTGCATGCAGCCCGCCCTTACGTGGAAGTTTCCAAATTTGAACCAATCACCGTACGTGGGGCTTGATGTAGGAGTGCTTCCTGTAATCACTCATAATTGCCTATTTTTTGGAAACTAATAACTAGTACTCCCTCCTTTCTTAAATATTTGTCTTTAGGTTTTAAATGGTTACCCCATACGGATGTATATAGATATATTTTAGAGTGTAGATTCACTCATTTTACTCCGTATGTAGTCATTTGTTGAAATCTCTAAAAAGACAAATATTTAGGAACGGAGGGAGTATTAGACATTGCTGCATCTGTTGTGTGCGTGTGTGCGCCGGGGTCCTCCTCGTCGGGTCGTTTGGTCCATGTGCAGTAGTTGGAGCTAACCCTAGCCGCCGCGAGCGTAACACCCCTCCGCCGCTCCTCCCCTCGCCGCCGCCGGCAGGCGTTGCCGAGCAAAGCCCGCGCGGCGCGGCGGCGGCGGGGTCTTTTTCCTTCTCCTCTGGATGGGGCGGCGCGGGACGGCCACTCCAGCGGGCGCTCGCGGGTCGGACGCGGTGCTCGCACTCGCGCAGCGAGGATGCGCAGGGGACAGCGCTTCGAGGCGTGTTGCAGGCGCGGTCGCTCTGCTGGTGCGGATCTGACGCCCAGTGCAGTGCGCTGTGGATCTGTGGCCCGGGCGGGGCTGAGCAAGCGGCACGGCGGCGGCGCAAGGGGCCGTGCTGAGGCGCGGCAGTAGCGCAAGGGGGTCGTGCAGAGCCACGGCGGCGGCGCGGGGTGGCCCAGCCGGCGCGGATCTGCCGTCTGTGGGTCACACCGAGGTGACAGGGAGGCCGCGGATCTGGTGGGTCCGCGCGTTTGAGAGGTGCGGCGGCTGCTGCATCACGAGGTGGAGCCGGTGGACGTCGACCATGTGGATGGTGTGCTGTGCAGTGCTTCGGATCTGCTCAGATACGGAGGTGTGATGGAGCTCCGGGCGAAAGTCTAGCCCCGACTTTGGGTCGGTGCCGGCAACGGTGGCGCCATGGTGTCGCTCCCCTTCTTGAAGGCGTTGCTGTGGAGCTCCATTTCACGACTCTCCGGGAGAAATCCCTAGCTTCGGTGGTCGAAGCGGGCGTTGATGGCGGCTACGTCGTATCCTTCTTTGAGGCATCGCCTTGGAGAGTCAGCATTTTGCAATTTGCACGGATCTCTTCGTCGTCGGGGACAGTGGACGTCGGGGCGGCGGCCCCGGGTGGTTTCTGATTGTGCGTCGAGATGGCGATCTCGGGAACAATGCGAGTGGCAGCTCTATGAGGTGGGGCTGTGGCTTGGCATTGGTTGGGTGGCATTCTTGTTCCGCTTGGGCGGTAGGGATGTCGGCTCGTCCGATGCGCCTCAGAGGAGGCGGTCTGACTTTACGTCGGGGCGGCGGCCTCGGATGTGGTGCGACGTTCGTGGTCTGCGAGCGGTTGCCCCGAGCAGCGTGGGCTGCGGGCAGCTGGGTTGTGCGGCGTTGCTGCTCGAGGGGAGCGGTGGTGTGTCGGGGCGGCGGCCCTGGAAGGCTGTGCCGGTTGATTGCGTTGGGCGCGACGGAGCGGTGGATGTCGGGGGGGGGGGGGGGGGGGCGAGAGAATCACTGTGGCGACCAGACTTTTGTGGCAACGATGATGGTGGGAGCGATCTCGGCGACATGACAATGGTTGCGGTAGTCGGCTCTTCTCCGGCGTGTCCACGGTTTTGCCTCGGTTTGCTTATTGCTGTGGAGTCGAAGCTGCGGCGGCGGGGCCCTGTGGTGTACGATGACTGGCTGTAGGTGGCCCATCCAGCGATCTTCCGTGGCGCCAGCCGTGTCTGGTTTTGTTCTTCTGAGTTCTCCGTCGAGTCGGAGTTGCGTTGTCTGGCTGCAGGTCGACTTGTCGTCGATTAGGGTGGGCTTTGCCCTGTGTGTTTCAGTCTATGGGCGTGGGCTTGGCCCTTTTTGTTCCGGTTTTTACCTGGTTTTCCGTAATTAATTGGGTAATTCTCTTCTGCTTAATTAATAGATGAGGCAATCTTTGCCTCCGTTTAAAAAAAATAACTATTAGACATTTTATTACGGAAATAAATTCATTATTTTGGCACAATGATTTCCCAACGTACGTCATGAATCATATTATTTTCTGGTATTTGCCGATGCTGCTTCCGACACAACTGAAATTTGCTTCTATCTAAAGAATGGATTTTTTTTGCTGCAGTGTATTCACAAATTTCCTTTTATCATGTTGCTTCCATATATGACTATAATCACGTGCTTCTTTCATCCTGTATTTGTTTCCATCATAAAATAAACATGCTTCCGGCACTACAACTCATGCTTCATAATTTCCGCGATCAAGCGCTTATGGTTGCATTTCGAAGCATAATTTTATGATGGTTGAAACATGTCACATGTAATATTGATGCATTTTACATGTTGGTTTGCTATTGGAATCATAGTTTTATAACTGTTGAAGCATGAAAAAATTAGTACAGATGCATTGCCCGTGGTTGTATACGAAGCAATCACGTAGATGCATGGAAACATATTATACATAATTTGGAAACATGCCACAGCTGATATCGAAGCACACATGTGTTATTAAATCCAAAGGAAACACATACATAGGGACTAGGAAATTAATACACAGAACACTGAGGCGTTGCATCTCCGACAAAGAAACATGACATCCCCAATCATAGGTGCACAGCGAGATACATCGAGGAATCGGTGGACGGTGGTGTGTTGATGGCAAGAAGCAATCAGATGGGTGGCTCCGACAGCAGTAGGCGGCGCAGCCAGATTGGAACGGCGGCATGAATGGGTACAACTCCAAATAGGTGGTTGTAGTTGGATGCGCTATGAAGAGAGGGACACTGTGTAGCAGATTGAAACAATGAGTTGATCGATCTCACATGGCCGCTCGCCATGGGATTGGATCAACCATCAAACATCCCCCTCACGATTGTGGGCACATCCCCCTCACATCGTCGTCGAGAATTACCGCCTCGGCAGATCAAGGCGAACGGCTCCATCCGAAATTAGCCGGCGCTCCTTGTCGACGTACTCGCCAATGAAATTCTTCTCGTCTCCGCTCCTCATCAGCATCGCGTACGTGAAACTTTAGGGGTGGCGGCTGTGGTGGTTACCCTAGCTAGGGCGTGGGTGCGAGAACATGGGGGTTTGTAGGATTATATAGCCCATCTGCAAGGCGTTGGATCTTTTTGCAAAATCCAACGGATGCCGAGTGGTCTGACGCGAGCGTGGGATCAGACTCGTGATACATAGCGTTTCCCGGTAGAGTTCCACGTGTGTTATTTGGAAAATGGACCTTCCTGCACAAAGGATTAGGGCATCTCCAACGCTGATCCCAAATCGCACACTGCATCCGTCCATGGTCCGGAGAGGACCTGTCCGTGGACATTGGTGCGGGAGCTGTCCATCCAACCATGCCCGCATACATTTCAAAAAAAAAGTTGAACATACCGGAAGAACTACATGCAAATCGGATGATCTTCATGAAAATCGAACAAAAATATTTACATTTCGTACATATTTCAACTAGAATATAGCGTACTAGGCTAGAATATTCTAACCTGGTCTATCACGAGCCACGACGGTGCCGGTTTCCCTCATGAAAATTTCTATACCATAGTTGACAGCATGAAAACATGTTAATAGGCTTCATGAAAATTTCTACCTCAAATATGACTTTTGAGTCATTTGCTAGAGTAGCTCTTATGAATCTTTATGATAGATGGATTTGGATTCTTTTTTGGCCAAAAAAAAGTTACATAGTTGACAGCTTGTACCATGTTAGAATTTATGAAAACAATTAATATACCATACTCCTTGTGTTCCTAAATATTTGTCTTTCTAGATATTTCAACAAATAACTACATACAGAGTAAAATGAGTGAATCTACACTCTAAAATATGTCTATATACATCCATATGTGATAGTCCATTTGAAATTTCTAAAAAAACAAATATTTAGGAGCGGAAGGAGTAGTTGACAGCGTGAAAACATATTAATTTATGAAAAAAGGTATCGTGTGTTTTTCACGCTGAGTGCATCTGTCGCAAAAGAAAAGGAAAACTCTTGGGAACAGTGAGCCGGCGGAACGCTGGGGCTGGTCGCCTCGTCGCATGTTAAAAACAACCAACCCCCAGGCGACACGTGCTCCTGCGGGTCCATCTTTATCTCCTCCCTTCTCTCTCCAATTCGTCTCTCGCCTTCTCTTCCCTTCTCCACCGCCCCGGCTCCCGTCCAAGCTCCGCCGTGGCCGATGCTACTGGCGTTGGAGACGAGAAAAGTTATGACTAGAGACGATGATATTGCAACCGGCGGTGAGAAAAGCTACGACCGGCGACGAGAAAATCTACGACCAGAGACGATGAAAGTTGAGTCGGCCGCTGCGCAGCACTAAAAGCTGCAACCAACGATCGATAATGCTACAACCGACGTTGTCGAAAGCTTCAACAGGAGATGACAGAAATCGAGGGCCGGCCAACATGCAACCGCGGGAGCTGCAACCGGTGATGAAAAAAGTTTCAATCGGCTAGAAAAAAGCTTCGACCGATGATATAGAAAGATTCAACCAGTGAGAGCGAAACGCAAAAAGCTGCAATCGTTGACACAAAAACTTTAACCATATATTTGAAAATCTTCAACTAGAGACCGGCAAGAAAAAAACTGCAGTGCACTAGTAGAAAAAGGCCCTCCACGTGGCCGCTGCCTGGAGGTCCACCTTTAGTCCCGGTTGGTAACACCAACCTGTACTAAAGGAAATTTTATGATTTTTTTTATTTTTTTTATTTTTTTATTTTTTTTATTTTCAAATTTCTGAATTATTTTAACCTCTAATCTCTAATCACCCCTCATCACTGCTCAATTTAACCTCTAATCTCTAATCACCCTCATCATTCCAAATCATCTAACTTCCCAGACGGTCACCCATCCTCTCACTACTCCAGCCTGAGCAGGCTTAACTTCCGGGTTTTATTCTTCCTCGTTTCCAAGTCTGCACTTGTTGTTTTCTTGACAATAGTAAGATGTCAATCCTATTAACCCTCAGAAATTTAGCTTGAGCATGAAGTCACACATTTCACTGTTTGAGTTATAATTATTTAGTAACACTAATATTTCTTGAATAAGTAGTTTGACCATAGTTTGACCACAGTTTGACCAGATTTGATCAAAATTCAAAAAAACTGAAATAATTATTTAGTAACAGTAATATTTCTTGAATAATTAGTTTGACCACAGTTTGACCAGATTTGACCAAAATTCAAAAAAACTGAAATAATTATTTAGTAACACTAATATTCTTGAATAATTATTTAGTAACACTAATACTTCTTGAATAAGTAGTTTGACCATAGTTTGACCAGATTTAACAAAAATTCAAAAAAACACTGAAATTTGAGCATAACTTTTTTTCCTTTTAGAATTTGAGGATTCTAAAAATTTGCAAATAAGCCATAGACGGTCAAAATCGGATGCGGATTTTCGTGCTGAACATTTTGATATATTATACGTTTTTTTCTGACATCGTATGCAAAAGTTATAGCCGTTTTACATTTTCCCTACACTTTTTGCAAAACAGGTCCAAATTTAAGTTTTTAAATTTTCCTAACTAGTACATGTAGTAACATAACTACATCTAGAAGGATTTTAATTTTTGAAGTTTTTATCATTTTCTTTTGCTTTTTACAAAACTGAAAAGGCGATCCGGGGGGTAGAGTTTGAAAATGGGACCTTTAGTACCTGTTCGTGCCATGAACCGATACTAATGCCTCAAACCCCATTAGTACCGGTTTGTGGCTCGAACCGGGACTAAAGGTCTAACCTTTAGTACCGGTTGGTGCCACGAACCGGTACTAATGGGCATCGCACCCTTTAGTCCCGGTTCATGGCACCAATCGGGACTAAAGGTCTCATTTGAACCGGGACTAATGCATGTACGGTGCCCTAGCTGCTCGAACCGGGACTAATGCTCACATTAGTCCCGGTTCGTAATGCAACCGGGATTAATGCTCTTTTCTGGCCGAACCAAAGCCATGTTTTCTACTAGTGGTGGTGAGCCGTTGATGCACATGACATTTTTCTATGCACCAATGGTGTTGCGACAGATGCAGGAACCAGCACCCCCGCCATTGTTGTAACCGACGGCCGCCAGTTTTTTGCTGCGTCCGGAAGCCGTTTTTTGCTACAGGGGAGGGGCGGACTAGTGGGCGCCGGTGTTGCAACTGGCGAGCGGCAGCGGCGAGAGCGTGGTGCTTCGACGTCATGCATCCATGGCGAAGGATCAAAGGTCTTGTTGTCTTCTTTTTTTGTGTCAGACCTTGAGATGAAAGAACAACTAGACGGATCTGGTAGACTCGAGTCTACCAGATTGGATGGCTGTTAGGCGTCCAGCCGAAATTTGTGCCGGTGTGCCGGCGCCTAGCACCGCCCCACAAAAAAGGGGGAATAGTTTCGGGGCAGCCAATATGCTCTCCATATTTTTTTTAGAACGAAGGCTCGCGAAGAGCCCGACTTTGAATTAACAAAGCCATCAACCAGCCAGGAATTACAACACAACATCAAGCACATCGGCCGAACGATACACGGGAGCACCCTAGGAAGCTTACAACTCAACGTAGTATACTAGCTCAAAACATAAAAGCCCAAGCTAGAACACGCCGCCGACCGCAACAAACAAGAACCAAGGATTGCGAGCAGCATGTGTTGGGAATCGTAGCATAATTTAAAATTTTCCTACGCTCACCAAGATGCATCTATGGAGTGTACTAGCAACAAGGGGAAGGGAGTGCATCTACATACCCTTGTAGATCGCGAGCGGAAGCGTTCCAATGAACGTGGATGACGGAGTCGTACTCGCCGTGATCCAAATCACCGATGACCGAGTGCCGAACGGACGGCACCTCCGCATTCAACACACGTACGGTGCAGCGACGTCTCCTCCTTCTTGATCCAGCAAGGGGGGAGGAGAGGTTGATGGAGATCCAACAGCACGACGGCGTGGTGGTGGATGTAGCGGGTCTCCGGCAGGGCTTCGCCGAGCTTCTGCGAGAGAGAGAGAGAGGTGTTGCAGGGGAGGAGGGAGGCGCCAAAGGCTGTTCTCTGCTGCCCTCCCTCCCCCCCCTTTATATAGGCCCCCTGGGGGGGCGCCAGCCCTGGAGATCAGATCCAAAGGGGGGGCGACGGCCAAGTGGGGGGGAAGGGGTGCCTTGCCCCCCAAGGCAAGGGGGAACTCCCCCCCCCTAGGGTTCCCAACCCTAGGCGCATGGGGGGAGGCCCAAGGGGGGCGCCCCAGCCCACTAGGGCTGGTTCCCTTCCACTTTCAGCCCACGGGGCCCTCCGGGATAGGTGGCCCCACCCGGTGGACCCCCGGGACCCTTCCGGTGGTCCCGGTACAATACCGGTAACCCCCGAAACTTTCCCGGTGGCCGAAACTGGACTTCCTATATATAATTCTTCACCTCCGGACCATTCCGGAACCTCTCGTGACGTCCGGGATCTCATCCGGGACTCCGAACAACTTTCGGGTTTCCGCATACATGTATCTCTACAACCCTAGCGTCACCGGACCTTAAGTGTGTAGACCCTACGGGTTCGGGAGACATGCAGACATGACCGAGACGCCTCTCCGGTCAATAACCAACAGCGGGATCTGGATACCCATGTTGGCTCCCACATGTTCCACGATGATCTCATCGGATGAACCACGGTGTCGAGGATTCAATCAATCCGTATGCAATTCCCTTTGTCAATCGGTATGTTACTTGCCCGAGATTCGATCGTCGGTATCCCAATACCTTGTTCAATCTCGTTACCGGCAAGTCTCTTTACTCGTACCGCAATGCATGATCCCGTGACTAACGCCTTAGTCACATTGAGCTCATTATGATGATGCATTACCGAGTGGGCCCAGAGATACCTCTCCGTCACACGGAGTGACAAATCCCAGTCTCGATCCATGCCAACCCAACAGACACTTTCGGAGATACCCGTAATGCACCTTTATAGTCACCCAGTTACGTTGTGACGTTTGGCACACCCAAAGCACTCCTACGGTATCCGGGAGTTGCACGATCTCATGGTCTATGGAAAAGATACTTGACATTGGAAAAGCTCTAGCAAACGAAACTACACGATCTTTTATGGTATGCTTAGGATTGGGTCTTGTCCATCACATCATTCTCCTAATGATGTGATCCCGTTATCAATGACATCCAATGTCCATAGTCAGGAAACCATGACTATTTGTTGATCAACGAGCTAGTCAACTAGAGGCTTACTAGGGACACGTTGTGGTCTATGTATTCACACATGTATTACGATTTCCGGACAATACAATTATAGCATGAACAATAGACAATTACCATGAACAAAGAAATATAATAATAACCATTTATTATTGCCTCTAGGGCGTATTTCCAACAGTCTCCCACTTGCACTAGAGTCAATAATCTAGTTACATTGTGATGAATCGAACACCCATTGCGTCCTGGTGTTGATCATGTTTTTCCCTAGGGAGAGGTTTAGTCAACGGATCTGCTACATTCAGGTCCGTGTGTACTTTACAAATTTCTATGTCTCCATTTTGAACACTTTCACGAATGGAGTTGAAGCGACGCTTGATATGCCTGGTCTTCCTGTGAAACCTGGGCTCCTTCGCAAGGGCAATAGCTCCAGTGTTGTCACAGAAGAGAGTCATTGGGCCCGATGCATTGGGAATCACCCCTAGGTCGGTAATGAACTCCTTCATCCAGACTGCTTCCTGTGCTGCCTCCGAGGCTGCCATGTACTCTGCTTCACATGTAGATCCCGCCACGACGCTTTGCTTGCAACTGCACCAGCTTACTGCTCCTCCATTCAAAATATACACGTATCCGGTCTGTGACTTTGAGTCATCCAGATCTGTGTCGAAGCTAGCGTCGACGTAACCCTTTACGACGAGCTCTTCGTCACCTCCATAAACGAGAAACATATCCTTAGTCCTCTTCAGGTACTTCAGGATATTATTGACCGCTGTCCAGTGTTCCTTGCCGGGATTACTTTGGTACCTTCCTACCAAACTTACGGCAAGGTTTACATCAGGTCTGGTACACAGCATGGCATACATAATAGACCCTATGGCCGAGGCATAGGGGATGACACTCATCTCTTCTATATCTTCTGCCGTGGTCGGGCATTGAGCCGTGCTCAATTGCACACCTTGCAATACAGGCAAGAACCCCTTCTTGGACTGATCCATACTGAACTTCTTCAATATCTTGTCAAGGTATGTACTCTGTGAAAGACCAATGAGGCGTCTTGATCTATTTCTATAGATCTTGATGCCTAATATATAAGCAGCTTCTCCAAGGTCCTTCATTGAAAAACACTTATTCAAATAGGCCTTTATACTTTCCAATAATTCTATATCATTTCCCATCAATAATATGCCATCCACATATAATATGAGAAATGCTACAGAGCTCCCACTCACTTTCTTGTAAACACAGGCTTCTCCATAAGTCTGTGTAAACCCAAACGCTTTGATCATCTCATCAAAGCGAATGTTCCAACTCCGAGATGCTTGCACCAGCCCATAGATTGAGCGTTGGAGCTTGCATACTTTGTTAGCATTCTTAGGATCGACAAAACCTCCCGGCTGCATCATATACAACTCTTCCTTAAGGAAGCCGTTAAGGAATGCCGTTTTGACGTCCATCTGCCATATCTCATAATCATAGTATGCGGCAATTGCTAACATGATTCGGACGGACTTCAGCTTCGCTACGGGTGAGAAAGTCTCATCGTAGTCAACCCCTTGAACTTGTCGATAACCCTTAGCGACAAGTCGAGCTTTGTGGATGGTCACATTACCATCCGCGTCCGTCTTCTTCTTAAAGATCCATTTGTTTTCTATGGCTCGCCGCTCATCGGGCAAGTCAGTCAAAGTCCATACTTTGTTTTCATACATGGATTCTATCTCGGATTTCATGGCTTCTAGCCATTTGTCGGAATCTGGGCCCGCCATCGCTTCTTCATAGTTCGAAGGTTCACCGTTGTCTAACAACATGATTTCCACGACAGGGTTGCCGTACCACTCTGGTGCGGAACGTGTCCTTGTGGACCTACGAAGTTCAGTAACTTGATCTGAAGCTTCATGATCATCATCATTAACTTCCTCCCCAGTCGGTGTAGGCACCACAGGAACATTTTCCCGCGCTGCGCTACTTTCCGATTCAGAAGGGGTGACTATCACCTCATCAAGTTCCACTTTCCTCCCACTCAATTCTTTCGAGAGAAACTCCTTCTCTAGAAAGGACCCGTTCTTTGCAACGAAGATCTTGCCTTCGGATCTGAGGTAGAAGGTGTACCCAATAGTTTCCTTAGGGTATCCTATGAAGACGCATTTTTCCGATTTGGGTTCGAGCTTTTCAGGTTGAAGTTTCTTGACATAAGCATCGCATCCCCAAACTTTTAGAAACGACAGCTTAGGTTTCTTCCCAAACCATAATTCATACGGTGTCGTCTCAACGGATTTCGACGGAGCCCTATTTAAAGTGAATGCGGCAGTCTCTAAAGCATAACCCCAAAATGAGAGCGGTAAATCGGTAAGAGACATCATAGATCGCACCATATCCAATAGAGTGCGATTACGACGTTCGGACACACCATTTCTCTGAGGTGTTCCAGGCGGCGTGAGTTGTGAAACTATTCCACATTTCCTTAAGTGTGCACCAAACTCGTGACTTAAATATTCTCCACCACGATCTGATCGTAGGAATTTTATTCTCCTGTCATGTTGATTCTCAACTTCACTCTGAAATTCCTTGAACTTTTCAAAGGTTTCAGACTTGTGTTTCATCAGGTAGACATATCCATATCTACTTAAATCATCAGTGAGAGTGAGAACATAACGATATCCTCCGCGAGCCTCAACACTCATTGGACCACACACATCGGTATGTATGATTTCCAATAAGTTCGTTGCTCGCTCCATTGTTCCGGAGAACGGAGTCTTGGTCATCTTACCCATGAGGCATGGTTCGCACGTGTCAAATGATTCGTAATCAAGAGACTCCAAAAGTCCATCTGCATGGAGCTTCTTCATGCGCTTAACACCAATGTGACCAAGGCGGCAGTGCCACAAGTATGTGGGACTATCGTTATCAACTTTACATCTTTTGGTATTCACACTATGAACATGTGTAACATCACGTTCGAGATTCATCAAAAATTAACCATTGACCAGCGGGGCATGACCATAAAACATATCTCTCAAATAAATAGAACAACCATTATTCTCGGATTTAAATGAGTAGCCATCTCGAATTAAACGAGATCCAGATACAATGTTCATGCTCAAAGCTGGCACTAAATAACAATTATTGAGGTTTAAAACTAATCTCGTGGGTAGATGCAGAGGTAGCGTGCCGACGGCGATCACATCGACCTTGGAACCATTCCCGACGCGCATCGTCACCTCGTCCATTGCCAGTCTCCGTTTATTCCGTAGTTCCTGTTTTGAGTTACAAATATGAGCAACCGCACCGGTATCAAATACCCAGGAGCTACTACGAGTACTGGTAAGGTACACATCAATTACTTGTATATCACATATACCTTGGGTGTTGCCGGCCTTCTTCTTGTCCGCTAAATATTTGGGGCAGTTCCGCTTCCAGTGACCACTTCCCTTGCAATAAAAGCACTCAGTTCCGGGCTTGGGTCCATTCTTTGACTTCTTCCCAGTAACTGGTTTACCGGGCGCGGCAACTCCCTTGCCGTCCTTCTTGAAGTTCTTCTTACCCTTGCCCTTCTTGAACTTGGTGGTTTTATTCACCATCAACACTTGATGTTCTTTTCTGATCTCCCCTTCCGCTGATTTTAGCATTGAATATACCTCGGGAATGGTCTTTTCCATCCCCTGCATATTGTAGTTCATCACAAAGCTCTTGTAGCTTGGTGGAAGCGACTGGAGGATTCTGTCAATGACCGCGTCATCCAGGAGATTAACTCCCAGCCGAGACAAGCGGTTGTGCAACCCAGACATTCTGAGTATGTGCTCACTAATAGAACTGTTCTCCTCCATTTTACAGCTGAAGAACTTGTCGGAGACATCATATCTCTCGACCCGGGCATGAGCTTGAAAAACCAGTTTCAGCTCCTCGAACATCTCATATGCTCCATGTTTCTCAAAACGCTTTTGGAGACCCGGTTCTAAGCTGTAAAGCATGCCGCACTGAACGAGGGAGTAATCATCAGCACGTGATTGCCAAGCGTTCATAACGTCTTGGTTCTGTGGGATTGGTGCATCACCTAGCGGTGCTTCTAAGACATAATCTTTCTTGGCTACTATGAGGATGAGCCTCAGGTTCCAAACCCAGTCCGTATAGTTGCTGCCATCATCTTTCAGCTTGGTTTTCTCTAGGAACGCGTTGAAATTGAGGACAACGTTGGCCATTAGATCTACAAGACATAGTGTAAAGATTTTAGACTAAGTTCATGATAATTAAGTTCATCTAATCAAATTATTTAATGAACTCCCACTCAGATAGACATCCCTCTCGTCATCTAAGTGAAACATGATCCGAGTTTAACTAGGCCGTGTCCGATCATCACGTGAGACGGACTAGTCAAGATCGGTAAACATCTCCATGTTGATCGTATCTTCTATACGACTCATGGTCGACCTTTCAGTCCTCTGTGTTCCGAGGCCATGTCTGTACATGCTAGGCTCGTCAAGTCAACCTAAGTGTATTGCGTGTGTTCCGAGGCCATGTATGTACATGATAGGCTCGTCAACACCCGTTGTATTCGAACGTTAGAATCTATCACACCCGATCATCACGTGGTGCTTCGAAACAACGAACCTTCGCAACGGTGCACAGTTAGGGTGAACACCTTCTTGAAATTATTATAAGGGATCATCTTACTTACTACCGTCGTTCTAAGCAAATAAGATGCAAAAACATGATAAACATCACATGCAATCAAATAGTGACAGGATATGGCCAATATCATTATGCTCCTTTGATCTCCATCTTCGGGGCACCATGATCATCTTCGTCACCGGCATGACACCATGATCTCCATCATCATGATCTCCATCATTGTGTCTTCATGAAGTCGTCACGCCAACGATTACTTCTACTTCTATGGCTAACGCGTTTAGCAACAAAGTAAAGTAATTTACATGGCGTTATTCAATGACACGCAGGTCATGCAAAATAATAAAGACAACTCCTATGGCTCCTGCCGGTTGTCATACTCATCGACATGCAAGTCGTGATTCCTATTACAAGAATATGATCAATCTCATACATCACATATATCATTCATCACATCTTCTGGCCATATCACATCACATAGCACTTGCTGCAAAAACAAGTTAGACGTCCTCTAATTGTTGTTGCAAGTTTTTACGTGGTTTGTAGGTTTCTAGCAAGAACGTTTTCTTACCTACGTATGACCACAACGTGATTTGCCAATTTCTATTTACCCTTCATAAGGACCCTTTTCATCGAATCCGTTCCGACTAAAGTAGGAGAGACAGACACCCGCTAGCCACCTTATGCAACTAGTGCATGTCAGTCGGTGGAACCTGTCTCACGTAAGCGTACGTGTAAGGTCGGTCCGGGCCGCTTCATCCTACAATGCCGCCGAAACAAGAAACGACTAGTAGCGGCAAGAAGAATTGGCAAACTCAACGCCCACAACTGCTTTGTGTTCTACTCGTGCATAGTAACTACGCATAGACCTGGCTCATGATGCCACTGTTCGGAATCGTAGCATAATTTAAAATTTTCCTACGCTCACCAAGATGCATCTATGGAGTGTACTAGCAACGAGGGGAAGGGAGTGCATCTACATACCCTTGTAGATCGCGAGCGGAAGCGTTCCAATGAACGTGGATGACGGAGTCGTACTCGCCGTGATCCAAATCACCGATGACCGAGTGCCGAACGGACGGCACCTCCGCGTTCAACACACGTACGGTGCAGCGACGTCTCCTCCTTCTTGATCCAGCAAGGGGGGAGGAGAGGTTGATGGAGATCCAACAGCACGACGGCGTGGTGGTGGATGTAGCGGGTCTCCGGCAGGGCTTCGCCGAGCTTCTGCGAGAGAGAGAGAGGTGTTGCAGGGGAGGAGGGAGGCGCCAAAGGCTGTTCTCTGCTGCCCTCCCTCCCCCACCTTTATATAGGCCCCCTGGGGGGCGCCAGCCCTGGAGATCAGATCCAAAGGGGGGGGCGACGGCCAAGTGGGGGGGAAGGGGTGCCTTGCCCCCCAAGGCAAGGGGGAACTCCCCCCCCTAGGGTTCCCAACCCTAGGCGCATGGGGGGAGGCCCAAGGGGGGCGCCCCAGCCCACTAGGGCTGGTTCCCTTCCACTTTCAGCCCACGGGGCCCTCCGGGATAGGTGGCCCCACCCGGTGGACCCCCGGGACCCTTCCGGTGGTCCCGGTACAATACCGGTAACCCCCGAAACTTTCCCGGTGGCCGAAACTGGACTTCCTATATATAATTCTTCACCTCCGGACCATTCCGGAACCTCTCGTGACGTCCGGGATCTCATCCGGGACTCCGAACAACTTTTGGGTTTCCGCATACATGTATCTCTACAACCCTAGCGTCACCGGACCTTAAGTGTGTAGACCCTACGGGTTCGGGAGACATGCAGACATGACCGAGACGCCTCTCCGGTCAATAACCAACAGCGGGATCTGGATACCCATGTTGGCTCCCACATGTTCCACGATGATCTCATCGGATGAACCACGGTGTCGAGGATTCAATCAATCCGTATGCAATTCCCTTTGTCAATCGGTATGTTACTTGCCCGAGATTCGATCGTCGGTATCCCAATACCTTGTTCAATCTCGTTACCGGCAAGTCTCTTTACTCGTACCGCAATGCATGATCCCGTGACTAACGCCTTAGTCACATTGAGCTCATTATGATGATGCATTACCGAGTGGGCCCAGAGATACCTCTCCGTCACACGGAGTGACAAATCCCAGTCTCGATCCATGCCAACCCAACAGACACTTTCGGAGATACCCGTAATGCACCTTTATAGTCACCCAGTTACGTTGTGACGTTTGGCACACCCAAAGCACTCCTACGGTATCCGGGAGTTGCACGATCTCATGGTCTATGGAAAAGATACTTGACATTGGAAAAGCTCTAGCAAACGAAACTACACGATCTTTTATGGTATGCTTAGGATTGGGTCTTGTCCATCACATCATTCTCCTAATGATGTGATCCCGTTATCAATGACATCCAATGTCCATAGTCAGGAAACCATGACTATCTGTTGATCAACGAGCTAGTCAACTAGAGGCTTACTAGGGACACGTTGTGGTCTATGTATTCACACATGTACTACGATTTCCGGACAATACAATTATAGCATGAACAATAGACAATTACCATGAACAAAGAAATATTCCATTTATTATTGCCTCTAGGGCATATTTCCAACAGCATGAGCACGACGAGGACCTGCAGAAATAGAGTGGAGTTGTGGACATGACTGAGTCCAAGGTTGGAGGAATCCAAGCATCTTCCTTCGCTCTCACCGTAGAGGGACCCTACCCTCTCGCCTTGGATCGAAAGGCGCCGCCGACGGACATGAGAGACGCTCACCCTAGAGCAGGAGAGATGCCGACCTCGAGTCCTGGAACAGGCACAGAGCACAACCTTCTAGGACATGAGCACACCTTATCTGACACACCGACGCAACCTAGGACACCTGAAAAACAGCGGGAAAGCCACCGGGAGCAGCCACTGAAGAACGAGCAGCAAGGACATCAGGAGAGGCCGGAGAACGGCGAGGAGCAAGAGTTGTCGGCCGCTGAAGAGAAAACACCGGGCGTCCACGGCCAGGGACGTGTTGCTACTGCCGGGAAGAGGAACCCTATCCCCTACCGCCGGATCGCAGACGCCGTACCGCCGGAGCTGAGCCAAACACGCCACCGTCGAGGAGCACCACCCTTGAGGGGAGCGGGGACAGACTTCCCTGCGAACCCGACCAAACCCCTGCCACCTGATAAACAGAGCCGCCCAAAACTCCACCTTTGCCGCCCTCACCCGAACGCACGCTCCCCAGGCGGCACCTCCAAGGAGGACACGACGCGCAGCGCGCCGTCACCGCCCAATCCAAGAAGGATTTTGGGCTTTCACCCGGGAGGGGAACGGGGTTGGATAGGGGTGGGACCTCGGCTGCACCTCCAAGGAGGAAGGGCGTCGCTGCCGCCGGGCCGGACCAGCCGACCGATGGTTTCCCACGGTCCCAAAACCGCACCACCGGGCACCCATCCAGACCATTCCGGCGACCGAAGCTGCTGAAAACGGCGAGGTTGAGGGAGCTGAAGGGGAGGGGAGTCGAACCTCAGATCTGAAAAGGAGGGGGATCTCCATGCCGCAGCCATCTGTTGGGAATCGTAGCATAATTTTAAAATTTTCCTACGCTCACCAAGATGCATCTATGGAGTGTACTAGCAACGAGGGGAAGGGAGTGCATCTACATACCCTTGTAGATCGCGAGCGGAAGCGTTCCAATGAACGTGGATGACGGAGTCGTACTCGCCGTGATCCAAATCACCGATGACCGAGTGCCGAACGGACGGCACCTCCGCGTTCAACACACGTACGGTGCAGCGACGTCTCCTCCTTCTTGATCCAGCAAGGGGGAAGGAGAGGTTGATGGAGATCCAGCAGCACGACGGCGTGGTGGTGGATGTAGCGGGTCTCGGCAGGGCTTCGCTAAGCTTCTGCGAGAGAGAGAGAGAGAGAGAGAGAGAGAGAGAGGTGTTGCAGGGGAGGAGGGAGGCGCCCAAGGCTGTAGGTTGCTGCCCTCCCTCCCCCCCTTTATATAGGCCCCCTGGGGGGGCGCCGGCCCTAGAGATGAGATCTCATGGGGGGGCGGCGGCCACAAGGGGGGGAAGGGGTTGCCTTGCCCCCCAAGGCAAGGGGGAACTCCCCCCCCCCTAGGGTTCCCAACCTTAGGCGCATGGGGGGAGGCCCAAGGGGGGCGCCCCAGCCCACTAAGGGCGGGTTCCCTTCCACTTTCAGCCCACGGGGCCCTCCGGGATAGGTGGCCCCACCCGGTGGTCCCGGTACAATACCGGTAACCCCCGAAACTTTCTCGGTGGCCGAAACTGGACTTCCTATATATAATTCTTCACCTCCGGACCATTCCGGAACCTCTCGTGACGTCCGGGATCTCATCCGGGACTCCGAACAACTTTTGGGTTTCCGCATACATATATCTCTACAACCCTAGCGTCACCGAACCTTAAGTGTGTAGACCCTACGGGTTCGGGAGACATGCAGACATGACCGAGACGCCTCTCCGGTCAATAACCAACAGCGGGATCTGGATACCCATGTTGGCTCCCACATGTTCCACGATGATCTCATCGGATGAACCACGGTGTCGAGGATTCAATCAATCCGTATGCAATTCCCTTTGTCAATCGGTATGTTACTTGCCCAAGATTCGATCGTCGGTATCCCAATACCTTGTTCAATCTCGTTACCGGCAAGTCTCTTTACTCGTACCGCAATGCATGATCCCGTGACTAACGCCTTAGTCACATTGAGCTCATTATGATGATGCATTACCGAGTGGGCCCAGAGATACCTCTCCGTCACACGGAGTGACAAATCCCAGTCTCGATCCGTGCCAACCCAACAGACACTTTCGGAGATACCCGTAGTGCACCTTTATAGTCACCCAGTTACGTTGTGACGTTTGGCACACCCAAAGCACTCCTACGGTATCCGGGAGTTGCACGATCTCATGGTCTAAGGAAAAGATACTTGACATTGGAAAATCTCTAGCAAACGAAACTACACGATCTTTTATGCTAAGCTTAGGATTGGGTCTTGTCCATCACATCATTCTCCTAATGATGTGATCCCGTTATCAATGACATCCAATGTCCATAGTCAGGAAACCATGACTATCTGTTGATCAACGAGATAGTCAACTAGAGGCTTACTAGGGACACGTTGTGGTCTATGTATTCACACATGTATTACGATTTCCGGACAATACAATTATAGCATGAATAATAGACTATTATCATGAACAAAGAAATATAATAATAACCATTTATTATTGCCTCTAGGGCATATTTCCAACAGTCTCCCACTTGCACTAGAGTCAATAATCTAGTTACATTGTGATGAATCGAACACCCATTGCGTCCTGGTGTTGATCATGTTTTGCCCTAGGGAGAGGTTTAGTCAACGGATCTGCTACATTCAGGTCCGTATGTACTTTACAAATATCTATGTCTCCATTTTGAACACTTTCACGAATGGAGTTGAAGCGACGCTTGATATGCCTGGTCTTCCTGTGAAACCTGGGCTCCTTCGCAAGGGCAATAGCTCCAGTGTTGTCACAGAAGAGAGTCATCGGGCCCGACGCATTGGGAATCACCCCTAGGTCGGTAATGAACTCCTTCATCCAGACTGCTTCCTGTGCTGCCTCCGAGGCTGCCATGTACTCCGCTTCACATGTAGATCCCGCCACGACGCTTTGCTTGCAACTGCACCAGCTTACTGCTCCTCCATTCAAAATATACACGTATCCGGTTTGTGACTTTGAGTCATCCAGATCTGTGTCGAAGCTAGCGTCGACGTAACCCTTTACGACGAGCTCTTCGTCACCTCCATAAACGAGAAACATATCCTTAGTCCTCTTCAGGTACTTCAGGATATTCTTGACTGCTGTCCAGTGTTCCATGCCGGGATTACTTTGGTACCTTCCTACCAAACTTACGGCAAGGTTTACATCAGGTCTGGTACACAGCATGGCATACATAATAGACCCTATGGCCGAGGCATAGGGGATGACACTCATCTTTTCTATATCTTCTGTCGTGGTCGGGCATTGAGCCGTGCTCAATTGCACACCTTGCAATACAGGCAAGAACCCCTTCTTGGACTGATCCATACTGAACTTCTTCAATATCTTGTCAAGGTATGTACTCTGTGAAAGACCAATGAGGCGTCTTGATCTATCTCTATAGATCTTGATGCCTAATATATAAGCAGCTTCTCCAAGGTCCTTCATTGAAAAACACTTATTCAAATAGGCCTTTATACTTTCCAAGAATTCTATATCATTTCCCATCAATAGTATGTCATCCACATATAATATGAGAAATGCTACAGAGCTCCCACTCACTTTCTTGTAAACACGGGCTTCTCCATAAGTCTGTGTAAACCCAAACGCTTTGATCATCTCATCAAAGCGAATGTTCCAACTCCGAGATGCTTGCACCAGCCCATAGATTGAGCGCTGGAGCTTGCATACTTTGTTAGCATTCTTAGGATCGACAAAACCTTCCGGCTGCATCATATACAACTCTTCCTTAAGGAAGCCATTAAGGAATGCCGTTTTGACGTCCATCTGCCATATCTCATAATCATAGTATGCGGCAATTGCTAACATGATTCGGACAGACTTCAGCTTCGCTACGGGTGAGAAAGTCTCATCGTAGTCAACCCCTTGAACTTGTCGATAACCCTTAGCGACAAGTCGAGCTTTGTAGATGGTCACATTACCATCCGCGTCCGTCTTCTTCTGAAAGATCCATTTGTTTTCTATGGCTCGCCGCTCAACGGGCAAGTCAGTCAAAGTCCATACTTTGTTTTCATACATGGATTCTATCTCGGATTTCATGGCTTCTAGCCATTTGTCGGAATCCGGGCCCGCCATCGCTTCTTCATAGTTCGAAGGTTCACCGTTGTCTAACAACATGATTTCCAGGACAGGGTTGCCGTACCACTCTGGTGCGGAACGTGTCCTTGTGGACCTACGAAGTTCAGTAACTTGATCCGAAGCTTCATGATCATCATCATTAACTTCCTCCCCAGTCGGTGTAGGCACCACAGGAACATTTTCCCGCGCTGCGCTACTTTCCGGTTCGGAAGGGGTGACTTTCACCTCATCAAGTTCCACTTTCCTCCCACTCAATTCTTTCGAGAGAAACTCCTTCTCTAGAAAGGACCCGTTCTTGGCAACGAAGATCTTGCCCTCGGATCTGAGGTAGAAGGTATACCCAATAGTTTCCTTAGGGTATCCTATGAAGACGCATTTTTCCGACTTGGGTTCGAGCTTTTCAGGTTGAAGTTTCTTGACATAAGCATCGCATCCCCAAGCTTTTAGAAACGACAGCTTAGGTTTCTTTCCAAACCATAATTCATACGGTGTCATCTCAACGGATTTCGACGGAGCCCTATTTAAAGTGAATGCGGCAGTCTCTAAAGCATAACCCCAAAATGAGAGTGGTAAATCGGTAAGAGACATCATAGATCGCACCATATCCAATAGAGTGCGATTACGACGTTCGGACACACCATTTCTCAGAGGTGTTCTAGGCGGCGTGAGTTGTGAAACTATTCCACATTTCCTTAAGTGTGCACCAAACTCGTGACTTAAATATTCTCCACCACGATCTGATCGTAGGAATTTTATTCTCCTGTCACGTTGATTCTCAACCTCACTCTGAAATTCCTTGAACTTTTCAAAGGTTTCAGACTTGTGTTTCATTAGGTAGACATACCCATATCTACTTAAATCATCAGTGAGAGTGAGAACATAACGATATCCTCCGCGAGCCTCAACACTCATTGGACCACACACATCGGTATGTATGATTTCCAATAAGTCGGTTGCTCGCTCCATTGTTCCGGAGAACGGAGTCTTGGCCATCTTACCCATGAGGCATGGTTCGCACGTGTCAAATGATTCGTAATCAAGAGAATCCAAAAGTCCATCTGCATGGAGCTTCTTCATGCGCTTGACACCAATGTGACCAAGGCGGCAGTGCCACAAGTATGTGGGACTATCATTATCAACTTTACATCTTTTGGTATTCACACTATGAACATGGTAACATCACGTTCGAGATTCATCAAAAATAAACCATTGACCAGCGGGGCATGACCATAAAACATATCTCTCAAATAAATAGAACAACCATTATTCTCAGATTTAAATGAGTAGCCATCTCGAATTAAACGAGATCCAGATACAATGTTCATGCTCAAAGCTGGCACTAAATAACATTTATTGAGGTTTAAAACTAATCCCGTGGGTAGATGCAGAGGTAGCGTGCCAACGGCGATCACATCGACCTTGGAACCATTCCCGACGCGCATCGTCACCTCGTCCTTTGCCCGTCTCCGTTTATTCCGTAGTTCCTGCTTTGAGTTACAAATATGAGCAACCGCACCGGTATCAAATACCCAGGAGCTACTACGAGTACTGGTAAGGTACACATCAATTACTTGTATATCACATATACCTTGGGTGTTGCCGGCCTTCTTCTTGTCCGCTAAATATTTAGGGCAGTTCCGCTTCCAGTGACCACTTCCCTTGCAATAAAAGCACTCAGTCTTGGGCTTGGGTCCATTCTTTGACTTCTTCCCGGTAACTGGCTCACCGGGCGCGGCAACTCCCTTGCCGTCCTTCTTGAAGTTCTTCTTACGCTTGCCCTTCTTGAACTTAGTGGTTTTATTCACCATCAACACTTGATGTTCTTTTCTGATCTCTACCTCAGCTGATTTCAGCATTGAATATACCTCAGGAATGGTCTTTTCCATCCCTTGCATATTGAAGTTCATCACAAAGCTCTTGTAGCTTGGTGGAAGCGACTGGAGGATTCTGTCAACGACCGCGTCATCCGGGAGATTAACTCCCAACCGAGACAAGCGGTCGTGCAACCCAGACATTCTGAGTATGTGCTCACTAACAGAACTGTTCTCCTCCATTTTACAGCTGAAGAACTTGTCGGAGACTTCATATCTCTCGACCCGGGCATGAGCTTGAAAAACCAGTTTCAGCTCCTCGAACATCTCATATGCTCCATGTTTCTCAAAACGCTTTTGGAGACCCGGTTCTAAGCTGTAAAGCATGCCGCACTGAACGAGGGAGTAATCATCAGCACGCTGCTGCCAAGCGTTCATAACGTCTTGGTTCTCAGGGATTGGTGCTTCACCTAGCGGTGCTTCTAAGACATAATCTTTCTTGGCTGCTATGAGGATGATCCTCAGGTTCCGGACCCAGTCCGTATAGTTGCTGCCATCATCTTTCAGCTTGGTTTTCTCTAGGAACGCGTTGAAATTGAGGACAACATGGGCCATTTGATCTAGAATACATAGTGTAAAGATTTTAGACTAAGTTCCTGATAATTAAGTTCATCTAATCAAATTTTTAATGAACTCCCACTCAGATAGACATCCCTCTAGTCATCTAAGTGAAACATGATCCGACTTTAACTAGGCCATGTCCGATCATCACGTGAGACGGACTAGTCAAGATCGGTGAACATCTCCATGTTGATCGTATCTTCTATACGACTCATGCTCGACCTTTCGGTCCTCCGTGTTCCGAGGCCATGTCTATACATGCTAGGCTCGTCAAGTCAACCTAAGTGTATTGCATGTGTTCCGAGGCCATGTCTGTACATGCTAGGCTCGTCAACACCCGTTGTATTCGAACGTTAGGATCTATCACACCCGATCATCACGTGGTGCTTCGAAACAACGAACCTTCGCAACGGTGCACAGTTAGGGTGAACACTTTCTTGAAATTATTATAAGGGATCATCTTACTTACTACCGTCGTTCTAAGCAAATAAGATGCAAAAACATGATAAACATCACATGCAATCAAATAGTGACATGATATGGCCAATGTCATCATGCTCCTTTGATCTCCATCTTCGGGGCACCATGATCATCTTCGTCACCGGCATGACACCATGATCTCCATCACCATGATCTCCATCATTGTGTCTTCATGAAGTCGTCACGCCAACGATTACTTCTACTTCTATGGCTAACGCGTTTAGCAACAAAGTAAAGTAATTTACATGGCGTTATTCAACGACACGCAGGTCATGCAAAATAATAAAGACAACTCCTATGGCTCCTGCCGGTTGTCATACTCATCGACATGCAAGTCGTGATTCCTATTACAAGAATATGATCAATCTCATACATCACATATATCATTCATCACATCTTCTGGCCATATCACATCACATAGCACTTGTTGCAAAAACAAGTTAGACGTCCTCTAATTGTTGTTGCAAGTATTTACGTGGTTTGTAGGTTTCTAGCAAGAACGTTTTCTTACCTACGTATGACCACAACGTGATTTGCCAATTTCTATTTACCCTTCATAAGGACCCTTTTCATCGAATCCGTTCCGACTAAAGTAGGAGAGACAGACACCCGCTAGCCACCTTATGCAACTAGTGCATGTCAGTCGGTGGAACCTGTCTCACGTAAGCATACGTGTAAGGTCGGTCCGGGCCGCTTCATCCTACAATGCCGCCGAAACAAGAAACGACTAGTAGCGGCAAGAAGAATTGGCAAACTCAACGCCCACAACTGCTTTGTGTTCTACTCGTGCATAGTAACTACGCATAGGCCTGGCTCATGATGCCACTGTTGGGTATCGTAGCATAATTTTAAAATTTTCCTACGCTCACCAAGATGCATCTATGGAGTGTACTAGCAACGAGGGGAAGGGAGTGCATCTACATACCCTTGTAGATCGCGAGCGGAAGCGTTCCAATGAACGTGGATGACGGAGTCGTACTCGCCGTGATCCAAATCACCGATGACCGAGTGCCGAACGGACGGCACCTCCGCGTTCAACACACGTACGGTGCAGCGACGTCTCCTCCTTCTTGATCCAGCAAGGGGGAAGGAGAGGTTGATGGAGATCCAGCAGCACGACGGCGTGGTGGTGGATGTAGCGGGTCTCGGCAGGGCTTCGCTAAGCTTCTGCGAGAGAGAGAGAGAGAGAGAGAGAGAGAGAGAGAGAGAGAGAGAGAGGTGTTGCAGGGGAGGAGGGAGGCGCCCAAGGCTGTAGGTTGCTGCCCTCCCTCCCCCCCCCTTTATATAGGCCCCCTGGGGGGCGCCGGCCCTAGAGATGAGATCTCATGGGGGGGCGGCGGCCACAAGGGAGGGAAGGGGTTGCCTTGCCCCCCAAGGCAAGGGGGAACTCCCCCCCTAGGGTTCCCAACCTTAGGCGCATGGGGGGAGGCCCAAGGGGGGCGCCCCAGCCCACTAAGGGCTAGTTCCCTTCCACTTTCAGCCCACGGGGCCCTCCGGGATAGGTGGCCCCACCCGGTGGACCCCCGGGACCCTTCCGGTGGTCCCGGTACAATACCGGTAACCCCCGAAACTTTCCCGGTGGCCGAAACTGGACTTCCTATATATAATTCTTCACCTCCGGACCATTCCGGAACCTCTCGTGACGTCCGGGATCTCATCCGGGACTCCGAACAACTTTCGGGTTTCCGCATACATATATCTCTACAACCCTAGCGTCACTGAACCTTAAGTGTGTAGACCCTACGGGTTCGGGAGACATGCAGACATGACCAAGACGCCTCTCCGGTCAATAACCAACAGCGGGATCTGGATACCCATGTTGGCTCCCACATGTTCCACGATGATCTCATCGGATGAACCACGGTGTCGAGGATTCAATCAATCCGTATGCAATTCCCTTTGTCAATCGGTATGTTACTTGCCCGAGATTCGATCGTCGGTATCCCAATACCTTGTTCAATCTCGTTACCGGCAAGTCTCTTTACTCGTACCGCAATGCATGATCCCGTGACTAACGCCTTAGTCACATTGAGCTCATTATGATGATGCATTACCGAGTGGACCTAGAGATACCTCTCCGTCACACGGAGTGACAAATCCCAGTCTCGATCCGTGCCAACCCAACAGACACTTTCGGAGATACCCGTAGTGCACCTTTATAGTCACCCAGTTACGTTGTGACGTTTGGCACACCCAAAGCACTCCTACGGTATCCGGGAGTTGCCCGATCTCATGGTCTAAGGAAAAGATACTTGACATTGGAAAAGCTCTAGCAAACGAAACTACACGATCTTTTATGCTAAGCTTAGGATTGGGTCTTGTCCATCACATCATTCTCCTAATGATGTTTTCCCGTTATCAATGACATCCAATCTCCATAGTCAGGAAACCATGACTATCTGTTGATCAACGAGCTAGTCAACTAGAGGCTTACTAGGGACACGTTGTGGTCTATGTATTCACACATGTATTACGATTTCCGGACAATACAATTATAGCATGAATAATAGACTATTATCATGAACAAAGAAATATAATAATAACCATTTATTATTGCCTCTAGGGCATATTTCCAACACCATCGCCCGCCGTCGTCACATCACCCGCGTGGTCGAGAGCGCCGGCCAGGATCTCCCATGGATGCCGCCAGCCGGGAGGGCGCCGCCGACGCGCCAAGAAGGGCCGTCGCCCCAGATCCGGAGTCCTCGGCCAGGGACGGAGCTAGCAGGGACTCACCGCCACCGTCACCGGCGACCGCGCAGGCTTGCCGGCAGCTACCTCGGGTGGCGACGAGGGGGGAAGGAGGTGAGGGGTGGCGGCGCTAGGCGGAAACCCTAGCCGAGCGGGCGACGCGGGGGCTGCGGGGGGGGGGGGGGGGGGGTATCTATGATCTCCATTCACTCTCTCCTCCGTAGACCTCGGAGCCATCATCGCCGCCTCTGAAACGTCCACTGCCAAATGTCCTCGCCGTCCACTCCCCACCGCAACAACTGGTACCGATCCCTCGCCCTCCCCCCTCAATGCGACGACCATGGTTAGCTCTTGTGGTAGCATGCGACCGGTGGTCTAGACTCTGGAGGCGGCGGCATGACACCATGGGGTCAGACCCGCGGCAGGCGGCCACGGCCAGCATATGCTTCAAGGAAGTAGCTGCAGTGGTGGCATTAGGATAGCTTGAGCATATTTTAGGGGAAGATCGAGTAGCTGTAGCTTTCCTTCATCCTGTTCTCCATGAAGAGAGAGGCAAGTCTAATCATACAACTTAACATCCAACTAATTAACCTCAGTTAGCTGCACATCTATGAAAATACAAACAACAACAACAACAACAACAACAGCCTTTAGTCCCAAACAAGTTGGGGTAGGCTAGAGGTGAAACCCATAAGATCTCGCAACCAACTCATGGCTCTGGCACATGGAAGCACGCACCCCTGTCCATAGCTAGCTCTTTGGTGATACTCCAATCCTTCAGGTCTCTCTTAACGGACTCCTCCCATGTCAAATTCGGTCTACCCGCCCTCTCTTGACATTCTCCGCACGCTTTAGCCGTCCGCTATGCACTGGAGCTTCTGGAGGCCTGCGCTGAATATGCCCAAACCATCTCAGACGATGTTGGACAAGCTTCTCCTCAATTGGTGCTACCCCAACTCTATCTCGTATATCATCATTCCGGACTCGATCCTTCCTCGTGTGGCCACACATCCATCTCAACATACGCATCTCCGCCACACCTAACTGTTGAACATGTCGCCTTTTAGTCGGCCAACACTCCGCGCCATACAACATTGCGGGTCGAACCGCCGTCCTGTAGAACTTGCCTTTTAGCTTTTGTGGCACTCTCTTGTCACAGAGAATGCCAGAAGCTTGGCGCCACTTCATCCATCCGGCTTTGATTCGATGGTTCACATCTTTATCAATACCCCCATCCTCCTGCAACATTGACCCCAAATATCGAAAGGTGTCCTTCCGAGGTACCACCCGACCATCAAGGCTAACCTCCTCCTCCTCACACCTAGTAGTACTGAAACCGCACATCATGTACTCGGTTTTAGTTCTACTAAGCCTAAACCCTTTCGATTCCAAGGTTTGTCTCCATAACTCTAACTTCCTATTTACCCCCGTCCGACTATCGTCAACTAGCACCGAATCATCTGCAAAGAGCATACACCATGGGATATCTCCTTGTAGTGACCTCATCCATCACCAATGCAAAAAGATAAGGGCTCAAAGCTGACCCCTGATGTAGTCCTATCTTAATCGGGAAGTCATCGGTGTCGACATCACTTGTTCGAACACTTGTCACAACATTATCGTACATGTCCTTGATGAGGGTAATGTACTTTGCTGGGACTTTGTGTTTCTCCAAGGCCCACCACATGACATTCTGCGGTATCTTATCATAGGCCTTCTCCAAGTCAATAAACACCATATGCAAGTCCCTCTTTTGCTCCCTATATCTCTCCATAAGTTGTCGTACCAAGAAAATGGCTTCCATGGTCGACCTCCCAGGCATGAAACCAAACTGATTTTTGGTCACGCTTGTCATTCTTCTTAAGCGGTGCTCAATGACTCTCTCCCATAGCTTCATTGTATGGCTCATCAACTTAATTCCACGGTAATTAGTACAACTCTGAACATCTATGAAAATACACTTCATACAATTTCTTAGTGTTGGTTTAATGTCATATTTTTATGTCTGAGAGTGAGAGTATCACTGTCTGTGGTATTTACATGGGTAATGTCCCTGGTTAAAAAAAGAACACTAGTGATGTCCCAATTTCCTCAAGCATTCCTTTATAAAAAAATTGAGATGTGTCAATTGATAGGTGAAGTACACATCTCCTATGTAGAAACAGAAAATCCAGAGAGGGGATCTGCTGGAGAAAATACAAACCTGCAAAACATGGTATGTAGTATGTCCATCACTACCGATCCTTGTTTCAGATAGATGTTTGAGGGTCTTGTCACATGATTCTTGTCTCAATTAAATCAGGAACGGAAGGCTAGAATAAGGAAGCAGCTCCTGGAACCTGAGTTGTTGCCATCTTCCTACGACACCGCGTGGGTGGCTATGGTGCCCTTGCCGGGCTCTCCTCAAGTTCCATGCTTCCCGCAGTGTGTTGAGTGGATCCTACAAAACCAGCAGAGCAATGGATCTTGGGGTCTCATCCAAATGGACTCCTCCATCAACAAAGATGTCCTCTCATCCACATTGGCTTGTGTGTTGGCACTTAAGAGGTGGAATGTTGGCGGGGAGCTTATCAGGAGAGGTATTAAGCAAAGATGAACTAACACTTTATTGTCTTGTATTTTTAATTTTTACCAGACCAATGGCCTTGATGTGATGAAAATGGTAACTGTCAGGACTACATTTCATTGGAAGAAATTTATCGGCTGCTACAGATGAACAGAGTGCTACTCCTATAGGCTTCAATATCACATTTTCGGGTATGCTTAGCCTTGGGATTGAGATGGGATTGGAATTTCCGGTTGGACAAATTGATGTTGATAGGATTCTTCACCTCCGGGAGGTGGAACTGAAAAGGTTTGACAAATCTGGCATGAAAATTATGGTGTGTTTCCTTTCTGATCCTGTTTACACTTCAGGGATAGCTAATTTCTAAAAGTAAGGTTGTTGGGAGTGGTTACATCATACATGATGGAAATTTTCCGTCTGCTTTATTTCCTTATCTTTCTGCTTGTAGAAGTTGAAATTTTTTGTAAGTACTTTTATTTTCTGAAAGATTTCTAAGAACCATTACTTGAAGGGAAAGGGGGACACGTGTCATTCGTATGTCTTATCCTAGCTGAAATTGGCAGTCCGAAGTTGACTATGACATGTACTAGTTGTGAGTGATATTTTTAAAATCCTTATATTATACATGAATTTAATGCAGACTTATTGGGGATAAATCTGATGGGAGGAAAGCATATATGGCTTATTTCGCTGAAGGTCTAGGAAACCTGCTGGACTGGAATCAAGTTATGAAGTTCCAAAGGAAGAATGGATCGTTGTTCAACTCTCCTTCGACAACTGCTGCTGCATTAATCCACAATTTTGATGACAAAGCCCTGCAGTATGTAAAATTACTTGTAAGCAAATTTGGTAGTTCAGGTGTGTCTATGTGCCTTTCTTTGTTAGGAATTTGTAACGGCTTAGATTGTGGCTAATTACCTAACGAAATAGACTTGTGCAGTACCAACAGTTTATCCAACACATATATACCATCAGCTTTCAATGGTAGATTCTCTTGAAAAAATCGGGATATCTCAGTATTTTTCTAGTGAGATAAAGAGCATCCTGGATGTGGCATACAGGTAACGATCACGAATAAAGTTTTAATATTTATCATTCGTAGCTTGTGAACTTGATTGTATCCACATTGCAGTTTCTGGTTACAGAAAGATGAGGAAATCATGTTAGATGTAGCAGCATGTGCAATGGCATTTCGTCTTTTGCGGATGAATGGATATGATGTTTCCTCAGGTATTTCCTTGGGCAGGAATTTCCCGTCGTACTAATTTTATACTTTTCTTTTTTGTATATCTAATTAACTACCTAATTTCAATATAACGCAGATGATCTGTATCATGTTGATGAAACCACTTTCCACAACTCACTTCAGGGATATTTAAATGATACAAAATCTATATTGGAACTATACAAGGCTTCGGAGGTCAGTGTCTCAGAAAATGAATGTATTCTAGATAACATAGGCGACTGGTCAGCCAGTTTATTGACAGAAAAGTTGTTCTCCGACTGGGTGCAAACAACGCCACACTTTCAAGAGGTGCTTAAATGGAATTTAAATCTCAGAAAGTGAACTGGTCCTAGCTTTTGTTGGTTGTTAAGTTTCCTTTTTGTTTTTTGTAATTTCAGGTGGAGTATGCTCTCAAATTTCCCTTTTATGCCACAATGGAACGTCTAGACCACAAGAGGAACATTGAACACTTTAATGTGTGTGGTTCTCAGATGCTAAAGATAGAACAGTTGTAAGAGTATCAATTCCCGAAAATAATGGTCCGTGAATCATATATTATATAAATAAAGATGTTACACCAATGCTAGACATTTTGCTGAAACAGGCCATGTTGCGTCAACCAAGATTTTCTGGCTTTGGCTATTCAAGATTTCGATTTTTCTCAATCTATTTACCAGTATGAACTCCTGCATCTTGAAAGGTGATCTAACATTTATGAACTCTTGCCTTATTAACTTTCTTTCTTAGAAAACTTACAAATTTTGTGGCAACAGTTGGGCGAAAGAGAACCGGTTGGACCAGCTACAGTTTGCACGTCAGAAGCTGTCATATTGTTATCTCGCTGCTGCTGCTACCATATTTCCTCCTGAACTGTCTGATGCTCGCATGTCATGGTCAAAAAATGGAGTGCTCACAACTGTTGTTGATGATTTCTTCGATGTTGGAGGATCACAAGAAGAACATGAAAACCTCATAGCATTAGTTGAGAAGTAACCACCTTGGTCCTTCATTTTGTAAGTAGAGTTGGTGTCTGGCACATTGCTAACAAGTTATGATCCCTTATTTGCTAATGTTTGTCTTAGGTGGGATGAGCACTCCAAAGATGAGTTCTACTCTGAGCAAGTGAAGATATTATTTTGTGCTATCTATACTACAGTGAATCAACTTGCAGCAGTGGCTTCTGCAGTACAAAACCGTGATGTGCAAAAGCACCTGATAGAATTAGTGAGTTTCATTGTGTTCGCCTGATTCTCAAATTTTCTGTGTTCAGTGTTGACATGTTGAATCTATCTGCAGTGGCTTCAGCTGTTGAGGTCTATGATGTCTGAGGCAGAATGGCGGATGAGGCAATATGTGCCAACAATTGAGCAATACATGTCAAATGCAGTTGTTTCATTCACACTGGGGCCCACTGTGCTCACATCATTGTATTTTATCGGGGAAAAGATCTCGGACTGCGTAGTCAATGATCAAGAATACAATGAGTTATTTAGGCTAATGAGCACTTGCGGTCGTCTTCTCAATGATATCCAAGGCCTTGAGGTATTTGGGCCCCCTTTTATGCTAAACTTCCTATCGACGCACATCACATTCGCATATGTCATAAACATATGTTCTTCAGTTATATGCTTCACATACCACAACAGGCAAATTCCTTTCATCTTAATATAAACAAGTATCGTGATGGTTGTCCGAACAAACAGTAAACAGATATGTGGTGAGATAGAGACACCATCGCAATCCTCGACGACTACAAATTCTAACAAAAATCAAGATTTACAGTCCTTCATGATCATGTCAATAATTTATTATTGTAAAACACACACCTAAATGCTTGTACGATATTTCTTAAGAGTTCAAAACGATGGTAGAAGACATGCTGATGTTTGCTCCCAGAAGCTAGAATTGAACTAGTAGTTGTGTATCCTGTTGTTATATAATCATAATATAGAGTAGTAATTACTCATCACTGTTGTCATGTAGTTTAGACCTGTAAGCTGTAATTTGGTTGCTCTGACAGTTTTTTTATCTATTTGTAACAGAGGGAGAGCATGGAGGGAAACCTGGATTATGTTTCACTACTTGTTCTCCACAATGGTGGTTCTTTGTCCATTGAAACGGCTAAAGAAACGATACGGAAGTCCATAGCGTCATGTAGAAAAGACTTGCTAAAGCTGGTTCTCAGGGAAGACACTGCTGTTCCTAGGCCGTGCAAGGAGCTGTTCTGGAAGATGTGCAAGACAGTTCACTTGTTCTACTCCCAGACCGATGGGTTTAGCTCGCCGAACGAAATGGTGAGCGCGGTGAATGCAGTTATCAGCGAGCCACTAAAACCCCAGATCAGAAACCCATCGCTGGCCATGCAATCAGAAAAATTAAGGATTTCCAGGCAGGTGCTCGCTTGAAAAAAGAAAAAGAAAAGGCTGATGGGACGGATACAGCCGGCGGTAGATATACACTCCGTGTATGTGGCGTAGCAGAAACAAATACCACTACTTATTTGATTTTTGACGTAGTTTATGTGAATTAAGCTTCGTATCTGCTGTAAAACCTTGTAGCTGTCTCGGCATTGCACTTGCAGATGGTGCATTTATACATCTTGATGCAAGTATTGTGTTGGCCGCATGTTCTGTAAAAGATAGCAGGTCTGTTTATTCTGCTATCACTTAGAGTTGATAAGCTCTGCTGCATCGTGTTCTTGGCTGTTTGTGCTTTGTCAGTGCTCCGGTAGCTAGCTAAAGTGCATTTCCTGCATTTTGTCCCGTCAATATAGAGCTCTTTCACTGGGTTCTTGTGTCTATATCCTTCTCAGTCCTAGTTATCACGTACTACATCTGTAAAGAAATATAAGAGTCCCGTGTTTAGACGACTACTTTAGTGATCTAAACGCTCTTATATTTTCTTTACGGAGGGGGTACTATGTTTATCTGGAGATGCTTAGTTGGATCAAGTGTGGAACAAAGAGTCGAGCTCGTACGTGATCGGACAGAATCCAACTTTCCTAGTGCTACTAACTGGGTTAGCGTGAACACCAAGTTAGGCATATATGGCTGGCTTAAATAAACTAAACTAATTTGGTCAAGAAGGTTTAAAGTTACAAGAGGGGCACGATTAAGCATCTTCTTGCCCAAGAAGCTACGTACTAGTATAATGCACATGTCAAGGAATCGCCTTTACACGGTATCAGCAGTCTTGCCAGAATCAAAATCACACTAATCTCAGCTACTCCTTACTAAGCCTTCGGTGCTGTGTGGCCTCGAAACAAATGGAACAGAAAAGATCCTCCTCATGATAGCTGAAAATTGGCTCATCGATCTGCAGCCTCTGCGTACCCTCAATCAGACCCCTCATACAAGGTTGAACGCGCAACTGTCATAGCCTGCAGAGATCATGACAGACAGAAAATCAAGATCGATCATGAGTATTCATGCGTGCATGGATGATGGTTCATGGGTGGGAGGGTGGATGGAGCTGCTTAATGCATTGACACGCGAAGCTTACTCGAGGTTTGAGGCCTTACTTGGGTCGCTGGTGACGATGGTGGCGGTGCCGCCGAAGTCGCAGGTGCCGCCGTTGGCCCGGGTCATCTGCCAGTAGCTGTTGAAGGCGTAGGAGGCGTGGGCGAGCACGGTGTCCGGCTGGGAGCAGGCGCCGGACGGCTGGATGGACCGGCACTCGGCGCCGGAGCCGCACGCGTAGTCCATGGCCTCCTGGAGGATCGGGTCCGGCACCGTCGGCTTCGCCACGCACCACAGCGCCTGCCCGGACCCCGGCGCCATCGGAGGGGCCAGCGGCGGAGGGTAGATGATCGGCGGCATGAAACCGCCGCCCCCGCCGCCTCCTCCTTCTCCTCCACCGCCTCCTCCTACGCCTCCGCCTCCGCCACCGCCTCCTTCTCCTCCTCCACCACCACCTCCTCCTGCGCCTCCGCCTCCTCCTTCTCCTCCACCACCGCCTCCTCCTCCTACGCCTCCTCCCTGTCCTCCTCCTGGTCCTCCGCCGCCCGAGCCTGGGCCGAATTCGTCGGGCGGGTTCGGCACAACGACGATCGGGCTGGGCGGCGCCGTCCCAGGCGGGCTCGGGGCGAACTGCGGCGGGTTGATCGGCGTGGGCGTGCCCAGACCCGGACTTGAGCCCGGGGTGGCGCCACCGCCGCCGGCCGGCGGGCTGGGCTCGAATGACGGCGGGACGGGGGTGATGGGCGGCAGCTGGTCGGGGACGGACGGGGTGGTGGAGGAGGGCGCCGTGGAGGTGAATGGAGGCGTGGACGACGAGGGAGGAGCGTCGGGAGGGTTGACGCAGAACGGGGCATCGACGGCGGCGAGGCTCGCGCTCGCGGCGTCGCTGCCAGCGCTGGCGTCGAGCGACGAGGGAGGGGGTAGTTGCGCTTGCGTCGGCTCCACCGCTCTGGCGAAGTTGAGCTTGAAGAGCACGTTCATCAGCGAGTTCTTCTTGCCCTGCTTTAGAGCTCTCGCCTCTGCTCCACCAACACAAAGGACTCCAATTAGTTAGCACAATGCAGGTTAACAGACAGATTAGCGAGAGCTGGTCACTGTGAGACTCCACACTGTTTTCACTCCACTCCACTCCACTCAAACGCAGAACAGAAGAAACGAGAAAGGATTTTTTTTAAATGACGACTGTTATAGTATCTTGGTTCACTGGATGGAGTGAGCTTACCGCAGTGAGTGGTGGTAGAGAGCATGATGAGCAGGAAGAAGAGCAGCGACGGCGGCGGCAAGCTGCTGATTCTGCAGTTGCGAGCCATGATCTCCACTGTCGGTTGCTTCCTCTGCCCTGTACTCTGGACAGTCGGACACTCGGACTGACTGACACCGGTAGCCTGACACCAGTATTGTCTACTGCACCGCTCGAGGAGGCCGAAGAGGAGGCGCTTGCTATATTATAGCTGAGGCTGGGCCACTGGAGAGAAGAGGAAGCGTGGATCGGAGGAGCGGCCATCGATAAGAAAGAAAGAAAGCAGTGGAAAAGCCGGCGGCAGAAAGAGGAAAAAGGACAGATCGATGATCCATGTATGTAGATGTGAGTGAGGTGTAGTGGCGTGGCGACGATGATCCTGCTCGCTGTTGAGCCAACTCTTTTTGCTTTCTCGAGGAAGCGTCCCGGTCACTTGCATCGTAGCACTAGTGTGCTGTGCCATGGGCTCGAGGGTGAACTGATGCTCTTCTGCCTTTCTTGCCGCTTAGTTTTGGTATCTGTGCTTAGCTTGCCACCGGGGCAAACGACCAGGCCAACTGATGCCACCGCAAGACACAAGGTTGTCTGCCCTTTCTCCGCTTGCTCAAGGAAAGGAAAGCCCGCAGTGTTTCTCATCGTCAGCGTACATGACATCGCTGCTCTCTTTCACGTCCTACTCTCTCTCTACTTTGCTTCTGATTAGTGGATGTGATCCTCTTTCCTAGCGCGATATGTCATCAGCTTGCACGCCTGACTGATACCGGATGTATCTGCCTTTTGTTTTCACCTACAGCAGGCCAACAGCAAACGTACAACAACCCCAGAATTTATAATATCAGTACCAGAGAAACATCAAGTTGCAAAATCGATATACATATGTTGCATTAAGTTGGTTCACATCCATAACAGGCGCATACTCAAGACCGTACCATATATCATCACGTTACAGTTCATGCCGCAAACATCAGTACTGCCACGAGTTCACTCAGCCAACTACACATGAGCCAGGTTCTGCTACCTTCACAGTTCACATTCACACAATGTAACCCGATTACATTTTATAAACTTGCTAGCGTATCGCAAAACTCGTTCCCCACTTCATACTAGCATTTACCAAACGATGACTATGTCCTCGGAAACAACAAGACTGCAAAATTCATGCCTTGCGCGTGCCGTTTATCGGCCTCGAAGGAGCGGTGAGAGGGAGTGCTAGACAAAACCCACCTCAGAAATCGTAGTCCTTCAGGCCCCTCTGGGACTCTGCCATCTCCATTTCCATCAAGCACTCCTCTTGGCTGAGCGGAGGAAGCCCATTCTTGTGGCGTGTGTAGTTGTGCTTGTGCCACCCGGACTTGCAGTGGTCTCTGTACAGCTTGTCCTCCATGAATACGTCACATTCTCTGCATCTTTTCTGCGGCTTGCCTGGTGCCTGACCCTGGCTGTCCACTTCACTTGAAAGGCTCTGTTTCTGCATGGTCTCACTTAGCTGAGCAACAGCACCAGACTCCTTCGCAGGGACAGGCTGTGCCTTCTCCACATTGTCCGCGACATTGTCATATTGGTCTGTAGAAGAGCCACCTTCTTTGTGTGCCGACACCGAGAGTACTTCCACCCTCCCTTGCACGTCCTTCAGTTTCTCTTCACACGAGTGCAGAACAGATGGTTCAATCTCACATACCTGCAAATGTGTCATTCCGAGTTAAGTATAGTACACCAACTAATAGGGTGAAACATTACATGAAGATATCATGAATTTGGACAATAATTGCATCAGTGTCTTAGTAGACTTGAATGTTGACATCATTGTGACTGAACGGTACAAAAGGGGACAGCGGGCAAGCTTCTCAGTAATACAGTCGAACTCTCACTAAGTAAGTAGCATAAACCATTCACCAGCTGTATAGCATTTCTGGGGGAGACCAGACTGAGTACATATCATCCTATAATAACTTAGGAAACACAAGTTCTAGGGGTACTCACATGATAGAAAATCATAATCAGGCAACACAGTAATGGCTAGGAAAAGATAATCTAAAAGACTTACAATGGAAGACTGATCAGCAGATTCATCCTTTGAAAGAACAATTGCATTCCACCCATCAAGCTTCTCCATAAGGCCAGAAAGATTGGACTTAGGTGCAATGAACCTCACTGTCAATGGTGCACGCTTTATCGAGCATTTAGGGTTCTCAATTAGCTTCTTAATGACTCTCAGTGCCTGAAATATCAATGAAAATACGAATAAAAAGAGGAAACGGGAGTAGATAACAAGTCTACACAGATGTAACTATAACAATATTAGTATATTACTACCTCTGTCACATTGTCCAGAGTGCAAGTAATAATAACTAAGGTAAAAGCATAAACACAGGCACCATCAGTACTGTCACAGAGAATTCCTAATTCCTTCAGTATTTTTATCACATTGTGTCAGTGCAAGGTATTGGCACCGAGTGACTCTACCGAAAAAAAGGTTAACTATGGCACACCCTGAATATGGGGCCAGAAATTGCAGAGGAGCAGGATCTGAAGCAGTGGCTGCTAAATGGAATATTCCAAAGCATTCGCTTCTGAAAGAATTTGAACTAACTGTGCCACACTCAAGCGTTTTTGTCCAAACGCAACATAGACACAATACAGGGTAGCCCAAACAATGAACATTGGTTGAAAAGAAAAACAAAGACAGATTCAACAAAACTGATACACAATCACAGGTGCATAACAAACAGAATAGCCTCTATAGTATGGAATATGAGTGACTATCTCCAGAATGATTATTCATATGCACGCACTTGCGACTTTAGTTGCTGTCCTGGCAAGGACTTGTAATGACATCAATACTCAATTTCTTCCAATTGGGACCAATGCAGATAATTAGATTGCTTGCAGTAAGATATCATCACTTCAGGCAAACTATTCTAAGCTAGCATGGCAACTTGGCAATACTCCGGTAATACAGGAATCAGAAGGTCGGCTATTTGTAACGTGTACAATAATTTGGCCTAAAGCAACATTTCTTTACAGAAAATGCACTGCAGGTGATGAATGCAAGTGACGGATGCTAAACAAATCGTAATCCTCCATTGGATTGAAAAAAGGAAAAAACATACTAAGGGCAGCATATCCAGAGCAGATGGTAGGCAGCTACCTGTTCCTTGGAGGTAACGTTTGGATCGACCGCAAAGTGTATGTCGTGCATGAGGCGCTCGATCATGTTCATGGTGTAGGGGCGCCGGGTCTCAGAATCGATAGTCTTCTCCATGACGATGGTGGCGATGTCCCTGAACTGCGCGGACAGCTGCGCCTCCCTCTCCTTGCCAGACACCTGTAGCTCCCCTTTCTCCAAAATCTGACAGAGCACAGCAATAATAAGCAATCGAGTCGGGAATCAGCACGAAATTAGCAGCATCCATCCAATCCAATCCACGGCAGGAGTAGGAGAAGGGGGGAAGAGGACCTCGAGGCAGATTTCGACGAGGTCGTCGGTGCCGAAGATCCTGATGAGGTCCTTGGACTTGGCGAGGACGCCCTTGGAGACGTTGGAGTAGACGTTGTGGGACTGGAGCACCTCGTCGAGGTCCTTCTCGACGCGGTCGCGCCAGTTGACCACCTTGTTGGGGAAGCAGGCGATCTCGAACCGCTGGCCGCCCTTGCGCAGCCGCACCACGGCCACGTTGGTCAGCCGCTTCTGCCCCACCGGCTGCACCAGCGTGCGGGACATCTCCGGCGACCGGTCGGCGAGGCGGGGCGCGCTCGGGGATTAGGGGCTCGGCCTCGATTTTTCTGGGGGAGGAAGCAAAACCCTAGACGGAAAGGGGGGGATTGGAAGAAGCTGGAGGCGGCGAGGGTCCGGGGTGGGGCGGAGGAAGGGGGAGAAAGAGGGGACGGAAAGCACGAGCAAACGGGGCGCGCAAGAAAACTGGTTAGTGTAAGGGCCTTTCTGGGAACCGACAGTCAGAAAACCGTTCGGCGGCTACCGTTGGGCTGGCAGCCCATTAGGCCTGATGTCGCCCGGCTGTGAGGGAACAAAGCTGGCCTTTCAGCCGGAAGCAGGTCGTTTCCTTGCGAGCGATTTCCTATTTAGCGCTTGTTAAAAAAAAACGTACACGGCAAAAACAAGAATGTACAGAGTGTAACCCCCCTAGGGTGTAAATGGTACAGATTATTTTCGTTCCGAATCCGCATCCGTTTTGAAGGATATGGTATGCACTTCCATGAATTCGTCAGATATGGATGCGGATATGAATTTTTGTCAACTGGATATCCAGGGAATATGGTAGTGGCTATGATATCAATAATATCCGGCGGATGAGGATTATCCGGGGTTTTTTTTTGCGGATTATCTGAGGTTATCGAATAGGATTATCTGATAAATTTATCCCAATCGACAAGGCCAAATACCCAATTAGCCCACTAATTAGAATCACCACAGATAAAATGTTGTCATATTGGTGTGAGTTATGACTTAAAATGCTCTGCCGTAATAGTATGCAATGGGCTAAAAAATTGTGTTCATATTGTTTTTTAGTTGAAATAAAATCACGTCTCATTGCACGTGTGATCCGATATTTTTATCCGTTCGCTTCGAGTCCTCTCCGTTTTTGCTTTGAGTCCATAAGCCAGTAAAATCCGCATCCGGTCATTATCCACTTCCCTCTGAATCCGACAAAAAAATATGGTAAAAGAAACGGTAAAAGCATTATCCCATCCGTTTACATACCTACCCCTCGCCATCAATAGATTCTAAACGGGCCGACCCATCTAAAGCATTAGCAGGCACAAGAGGAAAGCTCCTCGGGTTTTGGAAGCTCCCAGAAGCTTCCTGGCCACTTTGGGGAGCTTCAGGCCAGTTTTCTTTTTCCTTTTTTGGTTTTTCGGACTGGTTTTTCATATAATTTTAAAAAATGCGTGAAATTTTTCAAATTCATTTTTGTCCAAATTCAGGATTTTTTTAATTTCCTAAAAATTTCCTTAAAATAATGGATTTTTTGAATTCATGAACATTTTCCCTCAATACGTGATCTTTTTTCAAATTTGTGGACCTTTTCCTCAAAATCGTGAACTTTTTTCAATTCAATGGGAACACACAAACTTTTTGAAATTCATGATTTTTCAAATTCATTAACTTTTTCAAACTCATGATCTTTTCTGGAAGGTCAACGGTCAAGTCAACGGACAGCTGGGAGACATATTACATCTCTTAAAGTTTTGAGTGGCAGGGGGCGAAGGGAACTATGCGTCCATTCAGAAATATAGTAATTGTTTGCACGCAACACACGTTACAGTGTACTCTTGACGTCGGGGGTGCTACACCGCAACTCACGTCGAAGGAGCCCCGACAGAAAGCGCGGTACACAAGCAATTCAGCAGACGCTTTTTAGACCCGAAACCCCACACACTTGGGAGAAACCCCACACTCTCCCGAGGTAGACCTGATTGCCCTAGGTCCTCATGGATCGCTACCCTGCAACAAGAAGAATAATGAAGAACGAGAAAGAAGAAGAACAAGGGGAAGAAAAGGTAAAGGTAAAAAGTGGTAGATGGATTGATCGATTTGTGTGTTATTCTATCGGCCGCCACCTCTCATCTATTGATGAGGCGGCTGGACTTCTAGTACAGGAAAAGGACTCCAAATCCCATCGAATCCTTCCAAAATTAATCGAACTCGGATTTAGATGCTTCTGACACATCAGATTGATTTTTGGGAACCATAGGCCACATACGACCTTGGATGGAGATGTGCCCGAAAGAGAATTCATATTTTTCGACTAGACAAACAACATTCATGTTGAACATTTTTTGATACAAGGCCATCTTGGTGGCATTTTGGCCTGTTTTCTAACTTCTACAAGAGAAAAACGTGAAGCATTGCCCGATGTCCGGACTTCTAGTCGGGTGATTGCCCGATTTCTGAGGGTTCCATCCCAGGTCCTTCGGGTTCAACTGGTTTCCAACCCGAATAATCCGGCCATCCACTGCCACATCGCGCAGGATATTGTAACTTTTGCATACGAATTTGATTAAGATGTTTGAATGTCAAAATCAATCGGCTTGACAAGATGAAGACATTCCCTGTAGAACATTTTTCCATTCGAGGTAGTCTTGGATGCGTAATCGGCCCAACAGTACTCCGAATATCAAATCTCATTATTTCGAGAGCAGCTTTGGCCCCCGAGATGAGATTGGATGGTGATGACTCAAACATCAAAGTTATTGGTTTTGACGATACGGAGCCTTTTCATGTTAAAACTTTTCCGCCACACTAGTAGAAAAAGGGCCATTTGTCCCGGTTCATAAGGGCCTTTTGTCCCGTGTCGTTACTAATGCCCTGGGCCTTTAGTCCCGGTTCTTACATGAACCGGGACAGATGGGCCTCCACGTGGCCCGTGCGGCGAGCCCAGGCAGGAGGCCCTTTGGTCCCGGTTGGTGGCACAAACCGGGACCAATGGGCATCCACGCGTCAGCAGCTGACAGGAGTTGATGTTTTTTTTTGAAAGGGGGTGGTTTAGGGGTTTTGGGGGGTTAATTTAGGTGTTTCATATATTGTGTTATCTAGCTAATTAATAGAGAGAAGTGTCCTCTCTTATCTCCGTGCTAGGTCAACGTACGCTACGTATTATACATATAGAGAGGACTCGACACGCTAGCTAGTAAGCAAACGAAGGAAACAGAAGATCGTCATGAACATATGCATACAGAGAGAAGTGATATCGACCACCTCTCCTTCTCCGAGAGATTGGTCGAACAACAAGTTCTCGTATATCTATCCGGCGCTACTGGCTACATATATATAATATAATTATCTCTTACAATATAATCTCCTAATTATATATGAACTCAGCGTCCACATGGTATTCTCCGTCTTTAGCGATCACGTGGTCAAGGAAGAATGCCGCCAATTCCTCTTGAATTGCTCGCATACGATCTGGTGGTAGGAGTTCATCCTGTTGGGGAACGTAGCAGAAATTCAAAATTTTCTACGCATCACCAAGATCAATCTATGGAGTAATCTAGCAACAAGGGGAAGGGGAGTGCATCTACATACCATTGTAGATCGCGATGCGGAAGCGTTGCAAGAACGCGGATGAGGGAGTCGTACTCGTAGCGATTCAGATCGCGGTTGATTCCGATCTAAGCGCCGAACCACGTCGCCTCCGCGTTCAACACACGTGCAGCCCGGTGACGTCTCCCACGCCTTGATCCAGCAAAGAGAGAGGGAGAGGTTGGGGAAGACTCCATCCAGCAGCAGCACGACGGCGTGGTGGTGGTGGAGGAGCGTGGCAATCCCGCAGGGCTTCGCCAAGCACCGCGGGAGAGGAGGAGGAGGGAGAGGGGTAGGGCTGCGCCGAAAGAGAGACGTTCTCATGTCTTGGGCAGCCCAAACCTCAACTATATATAGGGGGGAGGGGGCTGCGCCCCCCTTAGGGTTTCCACCCCCAAGAGGAGGCGGCCAGCCCTAGATCCCATCAAGGGGGGGCGGCCAAGGGGAGGAGAGGGGGGGCGCTCCACTAGATGGGCCCTAAGGCCCATCTGGACCTAGGGTTTGCCCCCTCCCACTCTCCCATGCGCCTTGGGCCTTGGTGGGGGGGCGCACCAGCCGACCTGGGGCTGGTCCCCTCCCACACTTGGCCCACGCAGCCTTCTGGGGCTGGTGGCCCCACTTGGTGGACCCCCGGGACCCTCCCGGTGGTCCCGGTACATTACCGATTTCACCCGAAACTTTTCCGGTGACCAAAACAGGACTTCCCATATATAAATCTTAACCTCCGGACCATTCCGGAACTCCTCGTGACGTCCGGGATCTCATCCGGGACTCCGAACAACATTCGGTAACCACGTACATGCTTTCCCTATAACCCTAGCGTCATCGAACCTTAAGCGTGTAGACCCTACGGGTTCGGGAACCATGCAGACATGACCGAGACGTTCTCCGGTCAATAACCAACAGCGGGATCTGGATACCCATGTTGGCTCCCACATGTTCCACGATGATCTCATCGGATGAACCACGATGTCGGGGATTCAATCAATCCCGTATGCAATTCCCTTTGTCCATCGGTATGTTACTTGCCCGAGATTCGATCGTCGGTATCCCTATACCTTGTTCAATCTCGTTACCGGCAAGTCTCTTTACTCGTTCCGTAACTCACATCATCCCGTGATCAACTCCTTGGTCACACTGTGCACATTATGATGATGTCCTACCGAGTGGGCCCAGAGATACCTCTCCGTTTATATGGAGTGACAAATCCCAGTCTCGATTCGTGCCAACCCAACAGACACTTTCGGAGATACCTGTAGTGCACCTTTATAGTCACCCAGTTACGTTGTGACGTTTGGTACACCCAAAGCATTCCTACGGTATCCGGGAGTTGCACAATCTCATGGTCTAAGGAACTGATACTTGACATTAGAAAAGCTCTGAGCAAACGAACTACACGATCTTGTGCTAGGCTTAGGATTGGGTCTTGTCCATCACATCATTCTCCTAATGATGTGATCCCGTTATCAACGACATCCAATGTCCATGGTCAGGAAACCGTAACCATCTATTGATCAACGAGCTAGTCTCCTAGAGGCTTACTAGGGACATGGTGTTGTCTATGTATCCACACATGCATCTGAGTTTCCTATCAATACAATTCTAGCATGGATAATAAACGATTATCATGAACAAGGAAATATAATAATAACCTATTTATTATTGCCTCTAGGGCATATTTCCAACAGTCTCCCACTTGCACTAGAGTCAATAATCTAGTTCACATCACCATGTGATTAACACTGACAGGTCACATCACCATGTGACCAACATCCAAAGAGTTTACTAGAGTCAACAATCTAGTTCACATCATTATGTGATTAACACTCAATGATTTCTGGTTTGATCATGTTATGCTTGTGAGAGAGGTTATTAGTCAACGGGTCTGAACCTTTCAGATCCGTGTGTGCTTCACGAATATCTATGTCATCTTGTGGATGCTACCACGCGCTATTTGGAGCCATTTCAAATAATTGCTCTACTATACGAATCCGGTTTACTACTCAGAGTCATCCGGATTAGTGTCAAAGTTCGCATCGACGTAACCCTTTACGACGAACTCCTTTTCACCTCCATAATCGAGAAAATCCTTAGTCCACTGGATACTAAGGATAAGTTCGACCGCTGTCATGTGATCCATTCCCGGATCACTATTGTACCCCTTGACCAACTCATGGCAAGGCACACTTCATGTGCGGTACACAACATAGCATACTGTAGAGCCTACGTCTGAAGCATAGGGGACGACCTTCGTCCTTTCTCTCTCTTCTGTTGTGGTCAGGTCTTGAGTCTTACTCAATACTCACACCTTGTAACACAGCCAAGAACTCCTTCTTTGCTGATCTATTTTGAACTCTTTCAAAATCATGTCAAGGTGTGCGTTCTTTGAAAGTATCATCAGGCGTCTTGATCTATCTCTATAGATCTTGATGCCCATTATGTAAGCAGCTTTATCCAGGTCTTCCTTTGAAAAACTCCTTTCAAACAACCCTTTATGCTTTCCAGAAATTTTTACATCATTTCGGATCAACAATATGTCATTCACATATACTTATCAGAAATGTTGTAGCGCTCCCACTCACTTTATTGTAAATACAAGTTTCTAACAAACTTTGTATAAACCCAAAAACTTTGATCACTCCATCAAAGCGTATATTCTGACTCCGAGATGCTTGCTCTAGTCCATGGAAGGATCGCTGGAGCTAGCATACCTTTTAGCATCCTTAGGATCGACAAAACCTTTCTGATTGTATCACATACAACCTTTCCTTACGAAAACTGGTAAGGAAACTTGTTTTGACATCCATCTGCCAGATTTCATAAATGTAGGTAATGCTAACATGATTCCGACGGATTTAAGCATCGCTACGGATGAGAAAAATCTCATCGTAGTCAACTCCTTGAACTTGTGGAAATACTCTTAGCCACAAGTCGAGCTTCATAGACGGTAAAATTACCGTCCACGTCCGTCTTCTTCTTAAAGATCCATTTATCTCGGATTTCATGGCTTCTAACCATTTGTCGGAATATGGGCCCACCATCGCTTCTCCATAGCTCGTAGGTTCAGTATTGTCCAACAACATGATATCTCAGACAGGATCACGTACCACTCTGAAGTAGCACGCATCCTCGTCGTCCTACGAGGTTTGGTGGTGACTTGATCCGAAGTTTCATGATCACCATCATAAGCTTCCACTTCAATTGGTGTAGGTGCCACAGGAACAACTTCCTGTGCCCTGCTACACACTAGTTGAAGTGACGGTTCAATAACCTTATCAAGTCTCCACCATCCTCCCACTCAATTCTTTCGAGAGAAATTTTTCCTCGAGAAAGGACCTGTTTCTAGAAGCAATTACTTTTGCTTCCAGATCTGAAATAGGAGGTATACCCAACTGTTTTGGGTTTTCTATGAAGATGTATTTATCCGCTTTGGGTTCGAGCTTATCAGCTTGAAACTTTTCACATAAGCATCGCAGCCCCAAACTTTTAAGAAACGACAACTTAGGTTTCTCTAAACGGTGTCGTCTCAACGGAATTGCGTGGTGCCCCTTTTAAAGTGAATGCGGTTGTCTCTAATGCCTAACCCATAAACGATAGTGGTAATTCGATAAGAAACATCATGGTATGCACCATATCCAATAGGGTGCAGCTATGATGTCCGGACACACCATCACACTATGGTGTTCCAGGCGGTATTAATTGCGAAACACTTTCCACAATGTCTTAATTGTGTGCCAAACTCGTAACTCAGATACTCATCTCTATGATCATATCACAGACATTTTATCCTCTTGTCACGACGATCTTCAACTTCACTCTGAAATTACTTGAACCTTTCAATAATTCAGACTTGTGTTTCATCAAGTAAATACACTCAGCATCTACTCAAATCATCTGTGAAGTAAGAACATAACGATATCCACTGCATGCCTCAGCACTCATTGGACTGCATACATCAAAATGTATTACTTCCAATAAGTTGCTCTCTTGTTCCATCTTACTGAAAACGAGGACTTTCAGTCATCTTGCCCATGTGGTATGATTTGCATGTCTCAAGTGATTCATAATCAAGTGAGTCCAAACGATCCATCTGTATGGAGTTTCTTCATGCATATATACCAATAGACATGGTTCGCATGTCTCAATCTTTTCAAAAACGACTGAGTCAAAAATCCATCTACATGGAGCTTCTTCATGCGTTCTATACCAATATGACTCAAGTGGCAGTGCCACAAGTATGTGGTACTATCATTACTATCTTATATCTTTTGGCATGAACATGTGTATCACTACGATCGAGATTCATTTTAGGTGCAAGACCATTGAAGGTATTATTCAAATAAACAGAGTAACCATTATTCTCCTTAAATGAATAACCGTACTGCGATAAACATAATCCAATCATGCTCAACGCAAACACCAAATCTCGATAGTAGAGGGAGCATGCGATGCTTTGATCACATCAACCTTGGAAACACTTCCAACACATATCGTCATCTCACCTTTAGCTAGTCTCCGTTTATTCCGCAGCTTTTATTTCGAGTTACTAACACTTAGCAACCGAACCGGTATCTAATACCCTTGGTGCTGCTAGGAGTACTAGTAAAGTACACATTCGTATATCCAATATACTTCAGTCGACCTTGCCTGCCTTCTCATCTACCAAGTATCTAGGGTAGTACTGCTTCAGTGACCGTTCCTCTCATTACAGGAGCACTTAGTCTCGGGTTTGGGTTCAACCTTGGGATTCTTCACTAGAGCAGCAAATGACTTGCTGTTTCATGAAGTATTCCTTTTGCCCTTGCCCTTTCTAGAAACTAGTGATTTTACTAACCATCAACAATTGATGCTCCTTCTTGATTTCTACTTTCGCGGTGTCAAACATCGCAAGTTGCTCAAGGATCATCATAACTATCCCTGATATGTTATAGTTCATCACGAAGCTCTACTAGCTTGGTGGCAGTGACTATGGAGAACCATCACTATCTCATCTGGGAGATTAACTCCCACTCGATTCAAGCGATTGTGGTACTCAGACAATCTGAGCACATGCTCAACGATTGAGCTTTTCTCCCTTAGTTTGCAGGCTTAAGAAACTTGTCAGAGGTCTCATACCTCTTGACGTGGGCACTAGTCTGAAATCCCAATTTCAGTCTTCGGAACATCTCATATGTTCTGCGACGTTTCAAAAACGTCTTTGGTGCCACAATTCTAAACCGTTAGCAATACGCACTGAACTATCACGTAGTCATCAAAACGTGTATGTCAGATGTTTCGTAACATCTACAGACGACGCTGAGGTTCAGCACACCGAGCGGTGCATTAAGGACATAAGCCTTCTGTGCAGCAATGAGGACAATCCTCAGTTTACGGACCCAGTCCGCATAATTGCTACTACCAACTTTCAACTAAATTTTCTCTAGGAACATATCTTAAATAGTAGAACTAAAGCGTATGACATAATTTGCAAAGACCTTTTGACTATGTTCATGATAATGAAGTTCATCTGATTATTGAACTCCCACTCAAATAGACATCCCTCTAGTCATCTAAGTGATTCATGATCCGAGTCAAACTAGGCCGTGTCCGATCATCACGTGAGACGGACTAGTCATCATCGGTGAACATCTCCATGTTGATCGTATCTGCTATACGACTTATGTTCGACCTTTCGCTCTCTTGTGTTCCGAGGCCATGTCTGTACATGCTAGGCTCGTCAAGTCAACCTAAGTGTTTTGCTTGTGTTCCGAGGCCATGTCTGTACATGCTAGGCTCGTCAACACCCGTTGTATTCGAACGTTAGAATCTATCACACCCGATCATCACGTGGTGCTTCGAAACAACGAACCTTCGTAACGGTGCACAGTTAGGGGGAACACGTCTCTTGAAATTTTTAGTGAGGGATCATCTTACTTACTACCGTCGTTCTAAGCAAATAAGATGCATAACATGATAAACATCACATGCAATCAAATAGTGACATGATATGGCCAATATCATTTTGCTCCTTTGATCTCCATCTTCGGGGCACCATGATCATCTTTGTCACCGGCATGACACCATGATCTCCATCATCATGATCTCCATCATTGTGTCTTCATGAAGTTGTCACGCCAACGATTACTTCTACTTCTATGGCTAACGTGCTTAGCAATAAAGTAAAGTAATTTACATGGCGTTATTCAATGACACGCAGGTCATACAAAAACTAAAGACAACTCATATGGCTCCTGCCGGTTGTCATACTCATCGACATGCAAGTCGTGATTCCTATTACAAGAATATGATCAATCTCATACATCACATATATCATTCATCACATCTTCTGGCCATATCACGTCACATAGCACATGCTGCAAAAACAAGTTAGACGTCCTCTAATTGTTGTTGCAAGTTTTTACGTGGCTTGTATAGGTTTCTAGCAAGAACGTTTCTTACCTACGTAAAACCACAACGTGATATGCCAATTTCTATTTACCCTTCATAAGGACCCTTTTCATTGAATCCGTTCCGACTAAAGTGGGAGAGACAGACACCCACTAGCCACCTTATGCAACTAGTGCATGTCAGTCGGTGGAACCTGTCTCACGTAAGTGTACGTGTAAGGTCGGTCCGGGCCGCTTCATCCCACAATGCCGCCGAAACAAGATAAGACTAGTAGCGGCAAGAAGAATTGACAACATCGACGCCCACAACTACTTTGTGTTCTACTCGTGCATACAATCTACGCATAGACCTAGCTCATGATGTCACTGTTGGGGAACGTAGCAGAAATTCAAAATTTTCTACGCATCACCAAGATCAATCTATGGAGTAATCTAGCAACGAGGGGAAGGGGAGTGCATCTACATACCATTGTAGATCGCGATGCGAAAGCGTTGCAAGAACGTGGATGAGGGAGTCGTACTCGTAGCGATTCAGATCGCGGTTGATTCCGATCTAAGCGCCGAACCACGGCGCCTCCGCGTTCAACACACGTGCAGCCCGGTGACGTCTCCCACGCCTTGATCCAGCAAGGAGAGAGGGGGAGGTTGGGGAAGACTCCATCCAGCAGCAGCACGACGGCGTGGTGGTGTTGGAGGAGCGTGGCAATCCCGCAGGGCTTCGCCAAGCACCGCGGGAGAGGAGGAGGAGGGAGAGGGGTAGGGCTGCGCCGAAAGAGAGACGTTCTCGTGTCTTGGGCAGCCCAAACCTCAACTATATATAGGGGGGAGGGGGCTGCGCCCCCCTTAGGGTTTCCACCCCCAAGAGGAGGCGGCCAGCCCTAGATCCCATCAAGGGGGGGGGGGGGCGGCCAAGGGGAGGAGAGGGGGGGCGCCCCACTAGATGGGCCCTAAGGCCCATCTGGACCTAGGGTTTGCCCCCTCCCACTCTCCCATGCGCCTTGGGCCTTGGTGGGGGGGGCGCACCAGCCCACCTGGGGCTGGTCCCCTCCCACACTTGGCCCACACAGCCTTCTGGGGCTGGTGGCCCCACTTGGTGGACCCCCGGGACCCTCCCGGTGGTCCCAGTACATTACCGATTTCACCCGAAACTTTTCCGGTGACCAAAACAGGACTTCCCATATATAAATCTTAACCTCCGGACCATTCCGGAACTCCTCGTGACATCCGGGATCTCATCCGGGACTCCGAACAACATTCGGTAACCACGTACATGCTTTCCCTATAACCCTAGCGTCATCGAACCTTAAGCGTGTAGACCCTACGGGTTCGGGAACCATGCAGACATGACCGAGACGTTCTTCGGTCAATAACCAACAGCGGGATCTGGATACCCATGTTGGCTCCCACATGTTCCACGATGATCTCATCGGATGAACCACGATGTCGGGGATTCAATCAATCCCGTATGCAATTCCCTTTGTCCATCGGTATGTTACTTGCCCGAGATTCGATCGTCGGTATCCCTATACCTTGTTCAATCTCGTTACCGGCAAGTCTCTTTACTCGTTCCGTAACTCACATCATCCCGTGATCAACTCCTTGGTCACACTGTGCACATTATGATGATGTCCTACCGAGTGGGCCCAGAGATACCTCTCCGTTTATACGGAGTGACAAATCCCAGTCTCGATTCGTGCCAACCCAACAGACACTTTCGGAGATACCTGTAGTGCACCTTTATAGTCACCCAGTTACGTTGTGACGTTTGGTACACCCAAAGCATTCCTACGGTATCCGGGAGTTGCACAATCTCATGGTCTAAGGAACTGATACTTGACATTAGAAAAGCTCTGAGCAAACGAACTACACGATCTTGTGCTAGGCTGAGGATTGGGTCTTGTCCATCACATCATTCTCCTAATGATGTGATCCCGTTATCAACGACATCCAATGTCCATGGTCAGGAAACCGTAACCATCTATTGATCAACGAGCTAGTCTCCTAGAGGCTTACTAGGGACATGGTGTTGTCTATGTATCCACACATGCATCTGAGTTTCGTATCAATACAATTCTAGCATGGATAATAAACGATTATCATGAACAAGGAAATATAATAATAACCTATTTATTATTGCCTCTAGGGCATATTTCCAACACATCCCGCATCCGAAAGATCTAATTTGAAGAAGGGGGTCAATACATATATATATGAATAAATGAAACTCAACACAAATGATGGTAATAAAATAAAATTGTGAATATTATTGCTTACGCACTTCATATTGTTCGTCAGAGTAGCCCCGCTCACAGGTCGTGTGGCGGATGGACTCGCAAACGTAGTATCCACAGTAATTATTTCCGGCTTCCTGCCACAACCACTTTACAAGAAATAGAGGTCAATTAATCAAACTGATAAGCAAGCATGCTATAAATGGTATTGATGAAACTAGCGCTTGAATCACTAGGAGATGCGCGGAACATGCTAGTAGTACTTACTTTCGGGTGTCTAAATTGCAGCTTCTTCGGCAGTCCCGGAGCTTTTTTGATGAATTTTCTCCAAACCCTGCCAGACAAAGAAAACAATTACTTGTTATCAGGAAATGAACAAAGTTGCTGATATGGTGCGATAATGATTGATTTAACTTACTTCTCGAGCATTTCAGTCTTGTCCGCATACTCCTTAGGATCTTTTCGTCTCGAGTCTAAGACGGTTACTAGTCCCCGCTCAAGCTTAATCTCTAGGAGAATATAGTGGAAAATGCGCACGCATGCATAACTCATCAATTACATTACTATAACCTGGACTAATAAGGGAAACCGAATATGCACAAGATAGTAACACTCACTTGAAGTTGTAAGGAAAGAGTATTATATCTTTGTTTTCATTTATTACCAACGATCGTAACAAGTTGGCCTCGGTATCTTCGGCATGAAATTTAACCTCATTTGCATCTATGAGATTTGTGTTAATGAACCCAATATCACCGATTTGTCTTTTCTTCAATTCGGCGATCTTCAATCTGCATAATATAGTGAGGATAATTAAAAATACATGCAATGAAAGAGCTGACCTATATATAGAGACTTAATAGCAGAAATAGTACTACTTACAGACAGTAGCAAGTGACCGTTAATTTATCGAGGGCCATTTGATTGAAAAACTGGAAGAACTCCTCAAATGGAACAAGCAACAGATCAATTCCAACGAGGTCATGCTCCTCTTTAACGAACAACGTCAAAGTATTCGTCCCCCCAGACTCTCTGCAGGTTTTCATGTACCAATCACGGAATCTTCGCATCATCGTTGTTAGAGATTTTTCATCTTTGATGAGAGGCTTCCTGTACTCTTATCTGTGTTCGTCCACCTCCAAGAAATCATAATGTACATGTTGGGGAACGTAGTAATTTCAAAAAAATTCCTACGCACACGCAAGATCATGGTGATGCATAGCAACGAGAGGGGAGAGTGTTGTCCACGTACCCTCGTAGACCGACAGCGGAAGCGTTATCACAACGCGGTTGATGTAGTCGTACGTCTTCACGATCCGACCGATCAAGTACCGAACGTACGGCACCTCCGAGTTCTACACACGTTCAGCTCGATGACGTCCCTCGAACTCCGATCCGGCCGAGTGTTGAGGGAGAGTTTCGTCAGCACGACGGCATGGTGACGATGATGATGTTCCACCGACGCAGGGCTTCGCCTAAGCTCTGCAACGGTATTATCGAGGAGTAATATGGTGGAGGGGGGCACCGCACACGGCTAAGAGATCTCAAGGATCAATTGTTGTGTCTCTGGGGTGCCCCCCTGCCCCCGTATATAAAGGAGCAAGGGAGGAGGAGGCCGGCCCTAGGAGGGGGCGCACCAAGTGTGGAGTCCTACTAGGACTCCCTAGTCCTAGTAGGATTCCACCTCCCATATGGAATAGGAAAAGAGGAAGGGAAAAAGAGAAGGAAGGAAGGGGGCGCCCCCTTCCCTAGTCCAATTCGGACCAGACCAAGGGGAGGGGTGCGGCCACCCTTGAGGCCCTTTTCCTTCTTTCCCGTATGGCCCAATAAGGCCCAATACGTATTCCCGTAACTCTCCGCTACTCTGAAAAATACCCGAATCACTCGGAACCTTTCCGAAGTCCGAATATAGTCGTCCAATATATCGATCTTTACGTCTCGACCATTTCGAGACTCCTCGTCATATCCCCGATCTCATCCGGGACTCCGAACTCCTTCGGTACATCAAAACTCAATAAAACTGTCATCGTAACGTTAAGCGTGCGGCTCCTACGGGTTCGAGAACTATGTACACATGACCGAGACACGTCTCTGGTCAATAACCAATAGCGGGACCTGGATGCCCATATTGGCTCCCACATATTCTACGAAGATCTTTATCGGTCAGACCGCATAACAACATACATTGTTCCCTTTGTCACCGGTATGTTACTTGCCCGAGATTTGATCATCGGTATCTCGATACCTAGTTCAATCTCGTTACCGGCAAGTCTCTTTACTCGTTCCGTAACACATCATCCCGCAACTAACTCATTGGTCACAATGCTTGCAAGGCTTATAGTGATGTGCATTACCGAGTGGGCCTAGAGATACCTCTCCGACAATCGGAGTGACAAATCCTAATCTCGAAATACGCCAACCCAACAAGTACCTTTGGAGACACCTGTAGAGTACCTTTATAATCACCCATTTACGTTGTGACGTTTGGTAGCACACAAAGTGTTCCTCCGGTAAACGGGAGTTGCATAATCTCATAGTCATAGGAACATGTATAAGTCAAGAAGAAAGCAATAGCAACATACTAAACGATCGAGTGCTAAGCTAACGGAATGGGTCAAGTCAATCACGTCATTCTCCTAATGAGGTGATCTCGTTAATCAAATGACAACTTATGTCTATGGCTAGGAAACATAACCATCTTTGATTAACGAGCTAGTCAAGTAGAGGCATACTAGTGACACTCTGTTTGTCTATGTATTCACACATGTATTATGTTTCCGGTTAATACAATTCTAGCATGAATAATAAACATTTATCATGATATAAGGAAATAAATAATAACTTTATTATTGCCTCTAGGGCATATTTCCTTCAGTCTCCCACTTGCACTAGAGTCAATAATCTAGTTCACATCCCCATGTGATTTAACATGAATAGTTCACATCACCATGTGATTAACACCCATAGTTCACATCGTCATGTGACCATCACCCAAGGGTTTACTAGAGTCAGTAATCTAGTTCACATCGCTGTGTGATTAACACCCAAAGAGTACTAAGGTGTGATCATGTTTTGCTTGTGAGATAATTTTTAGTCAACGGGTCTGTCACATTCAGATCCGTAAGTATTTTGCAAATTTCTATGTCTACAATGCTCTGCATGGAGCTACTCTAGCTAATTGCTCCCACTTTCAATATGTATCTAGACCGAGACTTAGAGTCATCTAGATTAGTGTCAAAACTTGCATCGACGTAACCTTTTACGACGAGCCTTTTGTCACTTCCATAATCGAGAAACATATCCTTATTCCAGTAAGGATAATTTTGACCGATGTCCAGTGATCTACTCCTAGATCACTATTGTACTCCCTTACCAAAATCAGTGTAGGGTATACAATAGATCTGGTACACAGCATGGCATACTTTATAGAACCTATGGCCGAGGCATAGGGAATGACTTTCATTCTTTTTCTATCTTCTGCCGTGGTCGGGTTTTGAGTCTTACTCAATTTCACACCTTGTAACACATGCAAGAAACTCTTTTTTTGACTGTTCCATTTTGAACCACTTCAAAATTTTGTTAAGGTATGTACTCATTGAAAAACTTATCAAGCGTCTTGATATATCTCTATAAATCTTGATGCTCAATATGTAAGCAGCTTCACCGAGGTCTTTCTTTGAAAAACTCCTTTATGCTTTTCAGAATAATTCTACATTATTTCCGATCAACAATATGTCACTTACATATACTTATCAGAAATGTTGTAGTGCTCCCACTCACTTTCTTGTAAATACAGGCTTCACCGCAAGTCTGTATAAAACTATATCCTTTGATCAACTTATCAAAGTGTATATTCCTACTCCGAGATGCTTGCACCAGTCCATAGATGGATCGCTAGAGCTTGCATATTTTGTTAGCACCTTTAGGATTGACAAAACCTTCTGGTTGCATCATATACAACTCTTCTTTAATAAATCCATTAAGGAATGCAGTTTTGTTTATCCATTTGCCAGATTTCATAAAATGCGACAATTGCTAACATGGTTCGGACAGACTTAAGCATCGCTGCGAGTGAGAAAATCTCATCGTAGTCAACACCTTGAACTTTGTCAAAATCCTTTTTCTGACAAGTCTAGCTTTGTAGATAGTAACACTACTATCAGCGTCCGTCTTCCTCTTGAAGATCCATTTATTTTCTATGGCTTGCCGATCATCGGGCAAGTCAACCAAAGTCTACACTTTGTTCTCATACATGGATCCCATCTCAGATTTCATGGCCTCAAGCCATTTTGCGGAATTTTGGCTCACCATCACTTCTTCATAGTTCGTAGGTTCGTCATGGTCTAGTAACATAACCTCCAGAACAGGATTACCGTACCACTCTGGTGCGGATCTTACTCTGGTTTACCTACGAGGTTTGGTAGTAACTTGATCTGAAGTTACATGATCATCATCATTAACTTCCTCACTAATTGGTGTAGGAGTCACAGGAACAGATTTCTGTGATGAACTACTTTCCAATAAGGGAGCAGGTACAGTTACCTCATCAAGTTCTACTTTCCTCCCACTCACTTCTTTCGAGAGAAACTCCTTCTCTAGAAAGGATCCATACTAAGCAACGAATGTCTTGCCTTCGGATCTGTGATAGAAGGTGTGCCCAACTGTCTCCTTTGGGTATCCTATGAAGACACATTTCTCCGATTTGCGTTTGAGCTTATCAGGATGAAACTTTTTCACATAAGCATCGCAACCCCAAACTTTAAAAAATGACAACTTTGGTTTCTTGCCAAACCACAGTTCATAAGGCGTCGTCTCAACGGATTTTGATGGTGTCCTATTTAACGTGAATGTAGCTGTCTCTAATGCATAACCCCAAAACGATAGTGGTAAATTGGTAAGAGACATCATAGATTGCACTATATCCAATAAAGTACGGTTATGACGTTCGGACACACCATTATGCTGTGGTGTTCCAGGTGGCGTGAGTAGTGAAACTATTTCACTTTGTTTTAACTGAAGGCCAAACTCGTAACTCAAATATTTTACCTCTGCGATCATATCGTAGAAACTTTTATTTTCTTGTTATGATGATTCTCCACTTCACTCTGAAATTCTTTGAACTTTTCAAATGTTTCAGACTTGTGTTTCATCAAGTAGATATACCCATATCTGCTCAAATCATCTGTGAAGGTCAGAAAATAATGATACCTGCTACGAGCCTCAATATTCATCGGGCCACATACATCTGTATGTATGATTTCCAACAAATCGGTTGCTCTCTCCATAGTTCCGAAGAACGGCGTTTTAGTCATCTTGCCCATGAGGCACGGTTCGCAAGCATCAAGTGATTCATAATCAAGTGATTCCAAAAATCCCATCAGTATGGAGTTTCTTCATGCGCTTTACACCAATATGACCTAAACGGCAGTGCCACAAATAAGTTGCACTATCATTATTAACTTTGCATCTTTTGGCTTCAATATTATGAATATGTGTATCACTACGATCGAGATCCAACAAACCATTTTCGTTGGTGTGTATGACCATAGAAGGTTTTATTCATGTAAACAGAACAACAATTGTTCTCTAATTTAAAAGAATAACCGTATTGCAATAAACATGATCAAATCATATTCATGCTCAACGCAAACACCAAATAACACTTATTTAGTTTCAACACTAATCCCGAAAGTACAGGGAGTGTGCGATGATGATCATATCAATCTTGGAACTACTTCCAACACACATCGTCACCTCGCCTTTTACTAGTCTCTGTTTATTCTGCAACTCCCGTTTTTGAGTTACTACTCTTTAGCAACTGAACCAGTATCAATTACCGAGGGGTTGCTATAAACACTAGTACACATCAATAATCTGTATATCAAATATACCTTTGTTCACTTTTACTAGTCTCTGTTTATTCTGCAACTCCCGTTTCGAGTTACTACTCTTAGCAACTGAACCAGTATCAATTACCGAGGAGTTGCTATAAACACTAGTAAAGTACACATCAATAATATGTATATCAAATATACCTTTGTTCACTTTGCCATCCTTCTTATCCACCAAATAGTTGGGGTAGTTCCGCTTCTAGTGACCAGTCCCTTTGCAGTAGAAGCACTTAGTCTCAGGCTTAGGACCAGACTTAGGCTTCTTCACTTGAGCAGCAACTTGCTTGCCGTTCTTCTTGAAGTTCCCCTTCTTCCCTTTGCCCTTTTCTTGAAACTAGTAGTCTCGTCAACCATCAACACTTGATGTTTTTCTTGATTTCTACCTTCGTCGATTTCAGCATCACGAAGAGCTCGGGAATTACTTTCGTCATCCCTTGCATACTATAGTTCATCACGAAGTTCTACTAACTTGGTGATGGTGACTAGAGAATTCTGTCAATCACTATTTTATCTGGAAGATTAACTCCCACTTGATTCAAGCGATTGTAGTACCCAGACAATCTGAGCACATGCTCACTAGTTGAGCGATTCTCCTCCATCTTTTAGCTATAGAACATGTTGGAGACTTCATATCTCTCAACTCGGGTATTTTCTTGAAATATTAACTTCAACTCCTGGAACATCTCATATGGTCCATGACGTTCAAAATGTCTTTGAAGTCCCGATTCTAAGCCGTTAAGCATGGAGCACTAAACTATCAAGTAGTCATCATATTGAGCTAGCCAAACGTTCATAACGTCTGCATCTGCTCTTGCAATAGGTCTGTCACCTAGCGGTGCATCAAGGACATAATTTTTCTGTGCAGCAATGAGGATAATCCTCAGATCACGGATCCAATCCGCATCTTTGCTACTAACATCTTTCAACATAATTTTTCTCTAGGAACATATCAAAAATAAACAGGGAAGCAACAACGCGAGCTATTGATCTACAACATAATTTGCAAAATACTATCAGGACTAAGTTCATGATAAATTTAAGTTCAATTAATCATATTACTTAAGAACTCCCACTTAGATAGACATCCCTCTAATCCTCTAAGTGATCACGTGATCCATATCAACTAAACCATGTCCGATCATCACGTGAGATGGAGTAGTTTCAACGGTGAACATCACTATGTTGATCATATCTACTATATGATTCACGCTCGACCTTTCGGTCTCCGTGTTCCGAGGCCATATCTGTTATATGCTAGGCTCGTCAAGTTTAACCTGAGTATTCCGCGTGTGCAACTGTTTTGCACCCGTTGTATTTGAACGTAGAGCCTATCACACCCGATCATCACGTGGTGTCTCAGCAAACGGTGCATACTCAGGGAGAACACTTATACTTTGATAATTTAGTGAAGGATCATCTTATAATGCTACCGTCAAACAAAGCAAGATAAGATGCATAAAGGATTAACATCACATGCAATCAATATAAGTGATATGATATGGCCATCATCATCTTGTGCTTGTGATCTCCATCTCCGAAGCACCGTGCTTGTGATCTCCATCTCCGAAGCACCGTCATGATCACCATCGTCACCGGCGCGACACCTTGATCTTCATCGTAGCATCGTTGTCGTCTCGCCAACTTATTGCTTTTACGACTATCGCTACCGCTTAGTGATAAAGTAAAACTATTACATGGCGATTGCATCTCATACAATAAAGCGACAACCATATGGCTCCTGCCAGTTGCCGATAACTCGGTTACAAAACATGATCATCTCATACAACACATTATATCACGTCATGTCTTGACCATATCACATCACAACATGCCCTGCAAAAACAAGTTAGACGTCCTCTACTTTGTTGTTGCATATTTTACGTGGCTGCTACGGGCTTAGCAAGAACCGTTCTTACCTACGCATCAAAACCACAACAATAGTTTGTCAAGTTGGTGCTGTTTTAACCTTCGCAAGGACCGGGCGTAGCCACACTCGGTTCAACAAAGTGAGAGACACAGACACCCACCGGTCACCTTTAAGCAACGAGTGCTCGCAACGGTGAAACCAGTCTCGCGTAAGCGTACGCGTAATGTCGGTCCGGGCCGCTTCATCTCACAATACCGCTGAACCAAAGTATGACATGCTGGTAAGCAGTATGACTTATATCGCCCACAACTCACTTGTGTTCTACTCGTGCATAGCATCAACGCATAAAACCAGGCTCGGATGCCACTGTTGGGGAACGTAGTAATTTCAAAAAAATTCCTACGCACACGCAAGATCATGGTGATGCATAGCAACGAGAGGGGAGAGTGTTGTCCACGTACCCTCGTAGACCGACAGCGGAAGCGTTATCACAACGCGGTTGATGTAGTCGTACGTCTTCACGATCCGACCGATCAAGTACCGAACGTACGGCACCTCCGAGTTCTACACACGTTCAGCTCGATGACGTCCCTCGAACTCCGATCCAGCCGAGTGTTGAGGGAGAGTTTCGTCAGCACGACGGCATGGTGACGATGATGATGTTCCACCGACGCAGGGCTTCGCCTAAGCTCTGCAACGGTATTATCGAGGAGTAATATGGTGGAGGGGGGCACCGCACACGGCTAAGAGATCTCAAGGATCAATTGTTGTGTCTCTGGGGTGCCCCCCGCCCCCGTATATAAAGGAGCAAGGGAGGAGGAGGCCGGCCCTAGGAGGGGGCGCACCAAGTGTGGAGTCCTACTAGGACTCCCTAGTCCTAGTAGGATTCCACCTCCCATATGGAATAGGAAAAGAGGAAGGGAAAAAGAGAAGGAAGGAAGGGGGCGCCCCCTTCCCTAGTCCAATTCGGACCAGACCAAGGGGAGGGGTGCGGCCACCCTTGAGGCCCTTTTCCTTCTTTCCCGTATACCCCAATAAGGCCCAATACGTATTCCCGTAACTCTCCGGTACTCCGAAAAATACCCGAATTACTTGGAACCTTTCCGAAGTCCGAATATAGTCGTCCAATATATCGATCTTTACGTCTCGACCATTTCGAGACTCCTCGTCATATCCCCGATCTCATCCGGGACTCCGAACTCCTTCGGTACATCAAAACTCAATAAAACTGTCATCGTAACGTTAAGCGTGCGGACCCTACGGGATCGAGAACTATGTAGACATGACCGAGACACGTCTCCGGTCAATAACCAATAGCGGGACCTGGATGCCCATATTGGCTCCCACATATTCTATGAAGATCTTTATCGGTCAGACCGCATAACAACATACGTTGTTCCCTTTGTCACCGGTATGTTACTTGCCCGAGATTTGATCGTCGGTATCTCGATACCTAGTTCAATCTCGTTACCGGCAAGTCTCTTTACTCGTTCCGTAACACGTCATCCCGCAACTAACTCATTAGTCACAATGCTTGCAAGGCTTATAGTGATGTGCATTACCGAGTGGGCCTAGAGATACCTCTCCGACAATCGGAGTGACAAATCCTAATCTCGAAATACGCCAACCCAACAAGTACCTTTGGAGACACCTGTAGAGTACCTTTATAATCACCCATTTACGTTGTGACGTTTGGTAGCACACAAAGTGTTCCTCCGGTAAACGGGAGTTGCATAATCTCATAGTCATAGGAACATGTATAAGTCATGAAGAAAGCAATAGCAACATACTAAACGATCGGGTGCTAAGCTAACGGAATGGGTCAAGTCAATCACGTCATTCTCCTAATGAGGTGATCTCGTTAATCAAATGACAACTTATGTCTATGGCTAGGAAACATAACCATCTTTGATTAACGAGCTAGTCAAGTAGAGGCATACTAGTGACACTCTGTTTGTCTATGTATTCACACATGTATTATGTTTCCGGTTAATACAATTCTAGCATGAATAATAAACATTTATCATGATATAAGGAAATAAATAATAACTTTATTAGTGCCGCCACGCGCCGGAGAAGGAGGCTGAGTGCCCTGATCACTCGCCGGAGGAGGAGGCGGAGTGCCCTGACTCGCCGGAGGAGGAGGAGGAGGCGGAGGCGTCCAGTTCGGAAGGTTGATGAGTTCCTTCCGCCATAGGCATGGAGTCTTCAGACAAGAACCCAGCCGAGTCTCCCCGTCACCCGTAGGGTGGTCAAGCGCGAGGTCCTCAAATCCTTCTGTGATTTCATCCACCATCACCCTAGCATATCCTTCTGGAATCGGCCGGCAGTGAAAAGTTGCGCCAGGTTCAGGAGGTGCGACAGAGCCAACAGCTGCCTTGACTTTCAAATTCATCCACTGCGTCATAAGGTGGCAATGCTGAGATTCCGTGATAGCATCCACGGGGTAGCTAACAGGAGCCGTGAAGACATGCTCTTGAAGCAGCTCCGTGGAAGCCACGCTGCTTCTCCGCTGAGATGACGGGGTAGCTTCGGGTGTAGCTTCGGCAGGTCGCGTGCTACGAACTACGTCTCGTTCCTCTAGCGCTTGTACCCTTGCGTGCAGTGCCTGTAGTTGGGTCAACTCCTTTTTCTTCTTCCTCTCCCGACGTTTGTAACCGCCTGCATCGGGAAATCCAGCCTTCCACGAAAGGGAGCCTGGCGTGCCTCGTGTCCGTCCGGGTGCTCAGGATTCCCGAGGGCCTCTATGAGCTCGTCGTTCTCTCTGTCCGAAACGAACGTCCCTTGCTGCACTTTTTCGATATACTCCTGAAGCTTCTCGATGGGTGTGTTCAGCTGCTCGTTGGTCCGAACGCACTTCCCTGTTACAGGGTCCAATTTTCCCCCAACCGCGAAGAACCAAGTCCTGCAACGGTCTGGCTAGCGTCGCGTCTCTGGTTCGATCCCTTTATCAATGAGGTCATTCTCAGCCTTGTCCCACAACGGTCGGGCTTTCAGGTAGCCACCTGACCCCGTGCGATGGTGATGCTTCTTCTTTGCAGCATTTTTCTTGTTTGTCGCTGACATCTTCGCTGCTCTCTCAGATTTCTTGTTGGTGACAAATGCGGGCCACTGATCTTTGATCTTCTCAAATCGGCCGATGAATTCTGGAGTCTTGTCTTGGTCGACAAACGATGATTTCAGCTCATTCTTCCACCTCCTGAATAGCTCAGCCATCTTCTTAAGAGCATAAGCCTTGATCATTGGCTTTTTAACTGGATTCTCCGGATCCTCCTCTGGCGGGAAGGTGAAATTTTCCTGCAGCACGGTCCAAAGATCAGCTTTCTGCCTATCGCTGACATAAGACACCCGAGAGTCTTTGTCCTTAGGCTTCAACCATTGCTCGATGCTGATCGGGATCATGTCCCTAACTAGAACCCCGCACTGAGCATTAAATTTTTGATTGGTCCGGAGGGGTTCAATCGGTTGGCCAGCGCGATCAATTTCGATGATCGTGTACCTTTCATCCGCGCGCAACTTTCTCTTCGGACCTCATCTCGTTACCGAAGTGTTGCTCGATCTGGAGGGCTAGAAAAGAAAAAAAGAAGAAGAGAGTTAATATGTGTACACCAAAAACAACTAATGCATCAATTAGCTATAGTCAGCACATGCTTAATTAATTAATATATATACCTGGCCGGACTCCGTTCGATCACCGGAGCCGTCATCACGGTGTCCTTCCTCCTCCATTCGGTCACCGGAGCCGTCATCACGGTGTCCTTCCTCCTCCATTGTTCGATCATCGTCGTAGCCTGCTTCTTCATCCTGTCTTTCCAGACCATCGGTGCATGTGTCGTTGAGAAACGACAAGACGGCATCACTTCCGTGTGCGATTATCTCCCCCAACACCGCTTCTTTTGCTTCGTCTCGTGGGTGCGGATCCATAGTTTCTGCAAATATTTACAACATGGCAATTATTATTCAAACATGACAGATGGATATATTAGTGGCAAACGTAGAACTAGCTAGCTAAGCACAATAAGGAATCATATTAGTGGCCTGGCCTCGACGCTTATCTAGGGTTTGGGGTGGCCTCGACGCTTATCTAGGGTTTGGGTGGCCTCGACAACGCTTCAAGGGTTTGGGGTGGCCTCAACAACGCTTCAAGGGTTCGGGGTGGCCTCGACGACAACGCTCTTTTAACTTAGTAAATTTGGGTGGCCTCAAGAGAGTTTGTCGATCGGGTAGGGGCGCGGCGGGAGGGGGTAGGAGGCCGACATCATTTTTTTTCAGGGTTTGGGTGTCCTCGAAAGTTTTGGTCGAGCGAGAGGGCCGGGGGGGTGCTCCCGACGTCCCCCCTCACTTTAACGAAGAACTACCTTAAAAAAGACTTGCTTCGCCGCGGGTGCTCGATCGGTGCGACGTGGACTCGGTGGAAACACTTTATGAAAATGCGGTGGTGGCCGGGCCGGGCGGTTTTCTTTTCCTTCTTCATTTTTCCTTTATTTTTTCTTATATGTTTGTTTTCGTTTTCATTCTACATTTTCGTACATATGAAAAAATTAAAGTTTCTATACAAAAGTGCACAATTTTTATGAACAAATTACAACATCTAAATTAATATACATCTAAATAAATATAACTATACATGTGAAATTTTCCTAATCTTAAAACTAAACTAAACATAAACTAAAATAATCTAAAAAACATCTAAAAATAGCATCTAAAAACATCTAAAAATCTAATAGCTAGCACGGCGCAGGGGCGGAGGGGCACGGCGCAGGGGCCGGCGCCGGCGCCGGCGGGGCAGTGCAGGGGTGCAGGGGCGCGGGACAGGGGAGGGGCGTGGGAGCAGGCTGGTGCTCACAGGGGGCGGCGGGGCACGGTGGGCGGCGCGTCGGGTCCGGCAGGGGCGCGAGGGTCGATGCCGTCGTCGGGGCAGAGGGCGTCAGTGGCGGCGGCGGCGACGTTGAGCAGCCTGACGGCGTCGGTGGCAGCGGCGACGGCGATGTCGAGTAGCCTGACGGCGTCGGTGGCGGTGGCGACGGCAAGGTGGAGCAGGGGCGTCGGGCGGTGGCGGCGAGGAGGAGCAGGGGCGTCGGGGGAAGAAGTGATGGATTTGGTCGAAACTGCTAAGTGTTTTCTTATATACCCAGGGCATTGGCACCGGTTCGTGGCACCAACCGGGACCAATGCCCCCTTTAGTCCCGGTTGGTGCCACCAACCGGGACCAAATGTCTCTTTTCAGCAGCCCAAAGGGCGGGAAGCAGAGGCCTTTGGTCCCGGTTGGTGGCACCAACCGGGACTAAAGGGGGGCATTGGTTCCGGTTGGTGTCACGAACCGGTACCAATGCACCCCTTTAGTCCCGGTTGGTGCCACCAACCGGGACCAAAGGCCTTGCACAGCGGGGTGGTGGTGGGAGTTTAGTCCCACCTCGCTAGTTGAGAGGGGCGCGCAGTGGTTTATAAGCCCCACTGCCGCACCCCTCTTGACCTCCTCTCCATTGCAGGCTTACGGGCCTAATTTAGACTGCTATGCATAATGGGCCTACTGGGTCTTCTGCGGGCCTGAATCCTGGCCCATGGATGGGTTTCTAGTCGTATTCAGGCCGTGGTGGCCCAGTAGGTGGCAATATTTTTTTATTTTTTCCCATTTTTTGTTTTCTTTTTTGCTTTATTTTTTGTTTTGTTTCTACTTACAACAAAATACTTATTTATTTTATTTTATTTTGTTTCTAATTACTTATTTATTTTATTTTATGATAATTCTTTTTGCTATTAAAGTTTCTAACAAAAAAGTGCTTTATGAAAATTCTTTTTGCTTTTAATGATTTTGAAAAGAAAATACTTTGATAATTTTAGTTGCATCAATTTTATATAATTTTAGTTTCAATAATACTAGAGGTTGCTTATAATGTTTTGAACAGAAAATACTTTGATAATTTTGGTTTAATAAATTTTATTTATGTTATTAAAGTTTATTTTATTTTATTTTATTTTATTTTGTTTCTACTTATATATTTTATTAAACTTTATATTATTTTGTTTCAAATTACTTATTTATTTTATTTTATGATAATTCTTTTTGCTATTAAATTTTCATGCATTTACTGATTATTTTGAGCTATAAGACCCTGAAATTGAAAAGCATTTCAAATGAACTCTGAAAAGGTTAAAAGTTGGCATGGTATCATCATTTCACCCACATAGCATGTGCAAGAAAGTAGAGAGTGTTACGGCAGAAACTGGATGCACTTCATGTACAAAACGGACAATCTCTTTCGAAGTATTAGGGTTTCATACGAAAACTCGTCTGTTACAAAGGGATTTCATTTTTTTGAACTTATTTGAACTCCATAGTTTTTCTGTGTTCAAAATGCACCATTCAAAGCCACATCATCAATTTTCAACCCTTTCTAACTTCATTTGTTATTTTTCATGCATTTACTGATTTTTTTCAGCTATAAGACCCTGAAATTGCAAAGCACTACAAATGAACTCTGAAAAGGTTGAAAGTTGGCATGGTATCATCATTTCACCCACATAGCATGTGCAAGAAAGTAGAGAGGCTTACGGCAAAAACTGGATGCACTTCGTGTACAAAACGGACAATCTCTTTCGAAGTATCAGGGTTTCATACGGAAACTCGTCTGTTACAAAGGGATTTCATTTTTTTGAACTTATTTGAACTCCATAGTTTTTCTGTGTTCAAAATGCACCATTCAAAGCCACATCATCAATTTTCAACCCTTTCTGACTTCATTTGTTATTTTTCATGCATTTACTGATTTTTTTCAACTATAAGACCCTGAAATTGAAAAGCACTACAAATGAACTCTGAAAAGGTTGAAAGTTGGCATGGTATCATCATTTCACCCACATAGCATGTGCAAGAGAGTAGAGAGGCTTACGGCAAAAACTGGATGCACTTCGTGTACAAAACGGACAATCTCTTTCGAAGTATCAGGGGTTCATACGGAAACTCGTCTGTTACAAAGGGATTTCATTTTTTTGAACTTATTTGAACTCCATAGTTTTTCTGTGTTCAAAATGCACCATTCAAAGCCACATCATCAATTTTCAACCCTTTCTGACTTCATTTGTTATTTTTCATGCATTTACTGATTTTTTCCAGCTATAAGACCCTGAAATTGAAAAGCACTACAAATGAACATGGATAGATAAGTGACCAAATTAATAGTAGTTCATCATCACATTAAAACCAAAGTACATACATAGTTCAAATTGGACAACATATAGCTCTCCAGAGCATCTAGTTAAACCATACATTGAAACTATGTAAAACCTTTCAATGCAACAACAAATGCGATCATAATCACAACTAAGGTAACAATTGATCAAACGGCATAATGATACCAAGCCTCAGTATGAATGGCATATTTTCTAATCTTCCTAATCTTCAACCGCATTGCATCCATCTTGATCTTGTGATCATCGACGACATCCGCAACATGCAACTCCAATATCATCTTCTCCTCCTCATTTTTTTATTTTTTCCTTCAAGTAATTGTTTTCTTCTTCAACTAAATTTAACCTCTCGACAATAGGGTCGGTTGGAATATCCGGTTCAACCACCTCCTACATAAATAAAATCTATGTCACGTTGGTCGGCATAATTGTCATAAATAATAAATGAACCAAACAGTTATAAAAAGATAATATATACCACATCCGAATCATAGACAGGACGAGGGCCGACGGGGGCGGATACCAGAACCATCGCACTATATAATAACAAGGAATAATAAAAGTAAGAAAATTAGACAAGTATCTATCTCAAGTAAGAATTTTTTTCTTTCAGAAAGAAGATAAGAACAAGAGTGAAAGAACATGTGGCGCCCCCATGTTTGGTTTTGGTAATTGACGACAATCTCTATGGACTAATGGTTTCCTTGAGTTATATTTGAAGGTTTTGTCCATAGGCTTTTCTTGGAGTACATGTGTTGGTTTCAAGGAGAGTTTGTGTTGACCAAGGTGCTATTAAGGAATTATCCAAAGATTGGTCATGTGAGAGTTGAGCTTATTGCAAGCATGTCTTGAAGAAGAAGATTGTGTGATCATTCATGTTTACCTTCAAGACATCATCCAAATGAAGAGAGTTGGAAAGATTCTAGGTTGATCAAGACTAAGTCAAGAGTGAATCAAGTTGATCAACTCACAAAGCGTAGAAGATGTACCAAGAGGGATCAAGTGATCCCATGGTATGGTAAGCATTGTCCATTGTGCTTTGTGTACTAACCCATGGTCTATGTGAGAGTTCTATGTGGGGTTAGGTACGTGTTCATGGGCTTGCGTCAAGAGGAAGATATCACTCAACCCATGGAGAGGATGACATCAAGTGGTGATCATCATCAAGATTGCCGTGTGCAAGTTCAAGTGGAGCATCACGAAGAGATCAAGTGCTTGAAGCTTGCCGTCCATTGTGGTGACAATGGACTTGTGAAGATGTGCCGAAGAGGGGCTCACCCATAGTGGACTATGGGGGAGTAATCATCTAGTCTTCATCGAGCCAACGCAATCAAGAAAGATGGTCCAACTTGAGGGAGTCAAGATCGTCATCATCTAGCTCAAGTGGACCATGTGCAAGGCAAAGGTTTGCCCTTTATAGGTTTTCTATTTTACCGGTCTCATGGTGGTAGTTGGGAGACCGGGTTATAGGATCGATAGCCGTACTATCAAGGGGGGCTCTCAAGTGAGTAGCTTGATCGTATCGTTCATCGAGAGCTCAAACCATTGCATCCTTACATCATGTTTCTTGGTTCTTGTTTGGTTCTCTTTGTGAGTCTTAGAGATTATGGTCATCTTGATGACAAGCTTGAGTTCATCGAAAACGGAGTTTGCATGCGTCTTCTATGATGTTTTCGATGTTGGAGGTTTTACCGGTCTTATCCGAGGAAGGGTTCTCACCATTTTATTTTGGGTCTTTTCTCATTTGCTTCTTATTGGTATTTCTATCAATATTGTGTTAGCCCTTGTCGCTAGCTTTCCAACAAACTTGGTTTCGTCGAATTCGGAGTCCGTTTGCAGAAGTTGTGTCAGTTTTGGTGTTCTGAAAAGGCTGCAGCGGTACTACCGCGGACAGGAGCGGATGCAATTTTTTACTACCGCTCTTGGGAGCGGTACTACCTCTTGGAGCAGTACTACCGCGACTACTTCCGTGGCTACTTCCGCTCGGGACCAAAAACTCGTCACAAGTCCAGCGGTGGTAGGCACGGATGTAATTTTTTAGTACCGCTCGCAAGTAGTAGTACCGCTACCCTTAGCAGTAGTACCGCTACCCCTAGCGGTAGTACCGTGAGGTCAAGCGGTACTACCGCTCCGATGGTTCTTCTGGCTTTTTTGCCTCCTCACTGTTGTGTTTCAAAGGGCTACTACCGCCCTAGCGGTAGTACCGCTCCTTGGAACGGTAGTACCACTCGGTGCGGGCTGTGACCATAGCGGTTGGATTTTTCCCCACCTATAAAAGGGGGTCTTCTTCCCCAATGAACCTTATCCTTTGAGCTCGTGTTCTTCCCCCATTGTTGACCTTCTTCGAGCTTGCTAACTCTCAATCCCTCCATGGATTCTTGCTAGTTTTTGAGGGAAAAGAGAGAGGAGATCTAGATCCACATTTCCACCAATCACTTTCTCCTCTATGTGAGGGGAACCCCTTGGATCTCGATCTTGGAGTTCTTGGTGTTCTCCTTCTTGTTCTTCCTCTCATTTTCCTCCCTAGCATTAGTTGCTTCGGTGGGATTTGAGAGAGAAGGACTTGGGCACTCTGTGTGCCCTTGCCATTGCATTTGGTGCATCAGTTTGAGTTCTCCACGGTGATACGTGGAAGTTACAAGTTGAGAAGCTTATTACTCTTGGGTGCTTGGTACCCTTGAGCTTGTTCCTCTTGGGTGCTTGGGCGCCCTAGAAAGTTGGTGGTGTTCGGAGCTCAATCATTGTGGTGTAAAGCTCCGGGCAAGCATCGGGATCTCCAATTAGGTTATGGAGATCGCCCCGAGCAATTTGACGGGTTCCGGTGACCGCCCCCAAGGGTTGCCAAAGTGTATGGGTTCGGTGACCGCCCCCAAGGGTTGCCATTTGTACGGGTTCGGTGACTGCCCTCAATGGTCCCTTAGTGGAATCACGACATCTTGCATTGTGCGAGGGCGTGAGGAGATTACGGTGGCCCTAGTGGCTTCTTGGGGAGCATTGTGCCTCCACATCGCTCCAAACGGAGATTAGCATCCGCAAGGGTGTGAACTTCGGGATACATCGTCGTCTCCACGTGCCTCGGTTATCTCTTACCCGAGCCCTTTACTTATGCACTTTACTTTGCGATAGCCATATTGTTTCTTGTTGAAAGTGCGTTATATCGACTAGAGGGGGGTGAATAGGCGATTTTTATGATTTCTTCACTAAGGAATTTGCTAGTGAGGAAATTTCTTAGCGAAGAACTACTTGCAGCGGAATAAGTACTCAAAAGTATGCACAGCAGAACACAAGCATGGTCATCATGATGAAATGAAGACAAGCACAGAGTACACAAAGCGTAAACACAAGATAACACAGGATGAAAACAAACAGACTGAAGAAATTGAACTGAGGAAATTGAGAAAGTCTTCAGTCAAAGTCTTCAAACACAGATATGAACAAGCATACAACACAGTAATGAGGAAATGAAAGAGTTGAGGAAATAGAACCAGTAAGCTTGGTGAAGACAATGATTTGGTAGACCAGGTCCAACTGCTGTCTCAGTTGTACGTCTGGTTGGAGCGGCTAGGTATTTAAACCTGAGGACACACAGTCCTCACCGTATTCTCCTTGAGCTAAGGTCACACAGACCTCGCCCAATCACTCGTGGTAAGTCTTCAGGTGACTTCCAAACCTTCACAAACTCGGTCACTCGGCGATCCACAATTTCCTCTTGGATGCTCTAGACCATGACGCCTAACCGTCTGGAAGAAGCACAGTCTTCAAAGGTAACAAGCGTCGGATCCACACATGATCAATCTCTTCGGTGATGCTCAATCAATTGGAGTTTGTAGGTGTTTGGGTTTGGGTTTTCCTCACTTGATGATTTTCGCTCAAAGTCCTCGGAGGATGGGATGCTCTCAAATGACAAGTGTCAGTTTCTCTCGGAGCAGCCAACCAACTAGTGGTTGTAGGGGGCGGCTATTTATAGCCTAGGGAGCAGCCCGTCATGATAAGACATAAATGCCCTTCAATGATATGACCGTTAGGTGGGTAGATATTTTGGAACAGCTGGCGCATAGCACAGCAACGGTCGGAAATATGAGTATCATATTCCTCAGGGCTATCATGTTCCTCACTGTGTAGGCAATCCGCACTGGCGAATTCCTAACTCCTCAGTCTGAACAAATTCCTTAGAGACCAGAAGAACTTTGTCTCTGTCACTGAAGAATATGACTGAACTGTATGACATTTCCAATGGCTTCACTCCAAGGGATTGGTAGGTGTAGGATTTTGAGTTGAGCATCACATGGAAATTTTTGCTTAGTATTTCCTCGACCCCCTTTAACAGTACGGTGTTTCCTATGACTCAAGAAAGAGAAAATGAAACTACGAAAACAAAAGTCTTCACGCTTCATGTTCCTCAAATGAATACCAAGTCTTCAAGGTCACACCAATTTCTTCACTTTCAAAGTCTTCAGAAAGTCTTCGGAAATCCAAAGTCTTCAGTCGAAGAACTTCATTTTTAGGGGTCGACTTTCTCTGTAAATATCAAACTCCTCATAGACTTATAGACCTGTGTACACTCATAAACACATTAGTCCCTTAACCTATAAGTCTTCAATACACCAAAATCACTAAGGGGCACTAGATGCACTTACAATCTCCCCCTTTTTGGTGATTGATGACAATATAGGTTAAGTTTTCAACGGGGATAAACATATGAAGTGTAAATACTGATATTGAGGAATTTGATTGCAAGATATAGAAGAACTCCCCTTGAAGATGTGCATAGTGAGGAATTTGCTTTTGAAGCAATGCACACTTGAAGAGTTGAATCATGGAGATCTCCCCCTATATCTTGTAATTCATACACGCATTTGACATAATATATGAAGAATTTGAAATGCATGATGAAATATGGTGACTGATGTTCTTCAGCATGCGTGCAATAACATTAATGAGGAATAAGCATGCAGAAGAACAGCAAAAGTATCAGGCCACCATAGAGTTTAAGTTTACAACTCGATCCAACAAAGTCATCAGAAGAACGAGAGTTGTAACTTAGAAAAAAACGCCCATATAAGATAGACCCGCTTGAAGACTAACTCAAATTTCTCCCCCTTTGTCATCAAATGACCAAAAGGTTTGAAAATGAGGACTAACGCCCCTGAAGAATATCAAGGTGATGAAGGAGCGTTAGCGTTGTTGGGGTCGATTGTTGTAGTAGGGCCTGCCGCAGTGTCGTCCAAGTCTTCATGTTCATCAGTGTCACGTGATGAAGAATAGGAGCTGGTCACCAAGGAAGGAACCTTGACCTTCTTGTACTTCTTCGGAGGAGGTGCAGCCCAGTCAAAATCTTCCTTGAGACCCATTTTCTTCAGATCTTCTTCACCATATATGTGCGACAGAACATCCCAGGTGCGGTTGAGGGTTTCATGAAGGTAGTAATGGTTTTTCTTCACTACATTGTGGGTAGCAGTCATGTTGTGAAGAATTGAACCAAACTGATGCTTGACCCATTTGTGATTGCGATCAACCTTCTGGTGAAGACCGAGGAGAAGCTCACGGTCAATCATCACCCTGGGAGCTGTGCCTTTTGGATTTTGCTTGGGTGCGTTGGCGGCAGAGTCATGGGTGGCAGAGTCATCATTGGTGGAGTAGGATGCATCCTTGCGAAATTGACCATCCAATGGACGAATGCCTTCATCAATTACAGCAGTAGCCTTGCCCTTTTCATCAGCTGAGGAAAATGTCCGTTTGAGGACTTCAATCGGGGGCAAGTAGCTGCAATGGTTGAGAGTATCAGCTTTGTAGTTGAGTGAAGACCTTGTTTTGATGAATCTCATAATCCACGGAGCATAAGGCTTCAACTCAAACGGTTACATTGCGACATTGGCCAGAGTCCTCATGAAGAAATCATGGAAGTTGACGGGAACGCCATGAATGATATTGAAAAGCAGATTGTTCATGATGCCAACGACTTCTTCTTCATTCGAGTCGCGACCCTTGATAGGACTCAATGTCTTCGTCAGAATGCGATAGACAGTCCGAGGCACATATAACAATTCCTTCACTAGGAATTTTGTTCTTGGGGCCTGACCTGGCTTCAATGGCTTCATCAGCACTTGCATATAGTGATCTGTAAGCTCAGGTTCATTGTAGACGCAACAGCCAGCTTCAAGGGGAGGACTGAGAGGCAAAGCACGAAGCAATTCAGTAGTTGGTGCCTTGTAGTGAGTATTTTCAGACATCCAGTCCAGCACCCATGAATTCACATCTTCAGAGTCTCCGGTGATGTGCAGAGTTGCATAAAATTGAAGAATGAGTTCTTCATTCCAATCACATATATCAGTGCAGAAATTTAAGAATCCAGCGTCTAAGAACACTGAGGACTGGCCCGAAGCACGGCAGAGATTCCATATCCACGTGAGGAATGTGCTTATGATCGAAGACTTTGTCTTTGTTGAACAGCACTGAGGAATAGAAATTTGCCTGGCTGGCAGTCCAGAAATGCCTCTTCCTAATGCGAGCAGAGTCATAGGGGTTGTAATCAGTGAAGAATACGTGCTCACCGAAGAAATCATTAGCCTTGAATTTTTGCTTCCTTGAGAATGGATCCTTTGGCTTGGGCAGAGGAGTGTCAGTTAGTTGCATGACAACCTCAAGAATCGCAATCTCAGGTTCTTCATGCTGAGGAATTTCTGGTTCCTCTTCAGTTGGCAGCCTGGTTCTTCAATTCTTCATTTCTTCATTTTCATTTTCTTCAGCACTAGCGGCTGGAATGTCTTCATGAGCTTCATCAGATCCCATTTGAACTGTAGTTGCCGGGGACTGAGGAATTTGTTGCAATGGAGTGAAGAGTGGAGAGTTGGGGTGCTGACTTTCCCAGAAGTCATCATTCATCACTGGTGTGGTACAGCCAATGTCCACATCTTCATCTTCCATTTCTTCAACGCCAGCCTCTTCAGCAGTAAACTGAGGCATAGGCGAGGAAACTGTAGGGGTTGAAGGGATTTTATCCACTTCAATTTCTTCATCCATCTGCTCTGACGAAGCAGCAGAAGGATTTTCTTCATCAGATCCGCTAGGGATCACATATTCTTCATCAAAAGGGACGATTTCCTTTGATGGCATGGAGGAAACTGGAACAACATCAATTGGATTAGCAAATGAGCTTCATTTTCCTCATCTTCTTCGGTGCTGAAGAATCTGAAGGAGCTGATGCTTTCCTTTTCTTCACTGCTGCACGCTCTGCAGCCTTGGTCTTCTTCACATCTGATGCAGATGGAAGGATTGGAGTTGGAGTAGGTGCATGAGGAGCAGAGAAATGTGGTTGATTTTCTTCAGGCACAACTGATGCAGTTGCCCTGACCTCTTCATTTTCTTTAGGCGCACCACTAGTGGATGCCCTGGCAATTTCATCAGCGGCTGGAATGCTGTCATCAGTCCTGGAACTCACATTTTCTTCAGCAGCCTGATTGTCATCAGTGATGCTGGCATGTTTTTCAGTTGGCTGAGCAGATGCTTCAGCCTGAGGAATTTCTTGTTGCGATGGGGCTGCAACATTTGAGGTGAACATCTTAGTCAGTTTGACAAACCTGACCTTGGCTCCTTTCCAATCAGCATAGTAAGCATTGAAATCATCGCTGAGGACTTTGATTTCAGACCGGATCTTTACAAGTTCATCAGTTGTCATAGAGACAACGTTGTTCTTCAGGAATTTCTCCTTCCTGTACTGTGCTTTCTTGAGCTGCCTGGCCTTCTCAAATTTCCATTTTTCTTCTTGGATGAAGGCAGTTAGCATATGACTTTGACCAGGAGTCAGCTTGAAGTCAGGCATAGGAGTGTTTGGGTCCTTGTGCCAGAGATCAATGTAGTCGAGGATCAACTTCGGATCCAAAAGCAGAGGCACATTTGTGCCCTTGGCTCTAGCGGCCCTGACTTGCCTATCTCTGATGATTTCAGCAAGTTCTTCATCATCAGCTTCGTCTTCTTTAGACGGCACTTGGAAGGCGACCTGCTTCTTGTGAGGACTTGGGCGAGAGCCTCGTCCAGCAGTGGTCTTTGTCTTCAGCAGAGAGGATCCTGTTGAAGAATTTGGAGCAGCTGAGGAACTAGCTGAAGCTCCTGAGGCAATAGAGATGCCTGTAGTCCTTTGGCACATGGCAAGATGCACAGGTGCTGAGGATTTGGTTGGAGCAGCTGAGGACTTTGGAGGAGCAGGAGCGGCGTGAGGAATTGGCCGTGAGGGCTTAGCTGAGGAAATTGGCCGCGAGGGCATTGAAGAAGAGGCACTTGGCTTGTGCGCAGGCTTCTTTGCCATGGATTTCTTCGGCCTTACAGAGGCCTCAGCAGCAGCAGCAGTAGAGTCTTTGTTGAATTTCCTCACTGCATCTTTTGCTTGTTTGGCCAACTTGGCCTGGCGCTTGGCCCATTCTTCAGGGAAATCCTCACCGCGCTTGATGCTAGTGGGATCTGCTTCTTGGCTAGGTGCCAATGGTGGTCTTGAGCATGGAGGAGTAACAACGAATTTCTTCATGTATTTTGGAGTCACATACCTGTACTCCCTCCACTCTTTTGCCCATCTCCTCTCTATCCTCTAAATGCGCACCTTGCGCTGATTCTTATCTTCCTCAGGGGGTGTGCAGTACCCAACATAAATGTCTTCAGGGATTTCAAAGGCAGTATTGATTTCAGGCCTCTTTCCTCCTTTCTGTGGCTTCTTTCCATCAGCCATTTTCTCCAGTTGAGGAATTTGAAAAATTGAACTCTCTGAAGAAGTATGCAACTTTTCTTCGAGGAACGCTGCAAATGAGTTAAGTTGATGAGAACCTAGTGATTCAGCACCGGACATGAGTACCTGTGAACAGAGTATAGTTGCGAGGAATTTGGAGAGGTCCGTTCTCAGAAGGTTTTTCAAAAAGAACAAGTTTGAGGAATTTGACCAGATGAGTCTTGAAGAATTTCACTAAGCGTTCTTTGTCTTAGGTTCCAGAGTTGTATAGATCGAAGATCCACACAATTGAGGAATCTTGCAGAAAAATGATGCTTAGAGAAACGAATCAAGAACAGATGACATGTGAGGTGTTTAGTGTGTGAAAAATTTAAAGAATAAACACCTTTGAAGATTTTGTAGAAATCATTTGAATCAAAGAGGGCAGTAAAAGTAACTTTTAATTACCCTGGACGAAGAACACGACGAACTGTGAGGTGGAGAAGTGAAGTTCGTCTGTGCAGATCTTCCACGCCCTAACTCGGCGGAGGAAGACGACTACGGCGGCAGCGGAGTGAAGATTTCCGTGGCCGGCGCGAGTACGGCGGCGACGAGGTCAAGGCAGTGAAGCTCTTCCTCACCGGCGACGATGAAATAGCGGCGGCACTAGGGTTTGAGAATCTCGAGCTGGAGAGAGATCGAGCGGAGTAAAGGAAGTGAGGAAGGGGAGAGGGGGTATTTATAGCCACGGTGAAAAACTGTTCGCCCGAAGAAATTGGACGAACGTGCCCCTGACCCTTCTCATTCGCTTGACATGTGTCACCCACGCACTGAGAAGTGGAGATCGTGTTAGATCGTGGTTGAATAGATAAGTATTTCGTGGGATGCGGAACGGTTTGAGCGGCAAAGCCGAAAATTTGGATAAGATAAGTTAAAAGTTCCGTTCGAAAATTATTCAGCTGACAAGGACACAGTGAAGATTTTGAACGAGTTTCAAATAGAACGCACATGAAGAATTTGTGAATAGATTTGGTTGAGTATAGCATAGAGGGGAAGGGTCCGATCACATTCACTTAGCAGAAAAACCAACTTGAAGAATTAGCCATAAGTGAATGCTGTAGAGGACATAAACTCATATATATATATATATATATATATATATATATATATATATATATATATATATATATATATATATATATATATATATATATATATATATATAGCCAATGAAGAAAAACGACGGAGAAGGTGAAGATAATGCAAAGTTGAAGAATATGAACAACTGAGGAATTTCAAACACTGAGGAAAAACTCAAATTGAAGATTTTCAACTTTTGTGGTGGCGTGACCCACCGTATAAGAATGATGATTTCAGACACCGCGTACAATTGTCGTAGGGTTCTGAGAATCAAATTCTTCATTAATTTCTTCACACTTAGAGTGTTATTCTTCATTGATTGAAGAAAAATGTTTCTTCATGTGTTGCACATCTAAGTCATCAATTTTGCATAAGTGTTAGGATGAGTGTCCTTTTCAAAGAACATTCGAAGATTCTAGGATATTTAGCTCACACCGCAACTTGCTAAATCTCTTCTCATCCAAGGGCTTTGTGAAGATATCGGCTAGCTGTTCTTCAGTCTTCACATGCTCAATAGAAATGTCGCCCTTCAACACATGATCGCGAAGAAAATGATGACGAATCTGAATGTGCTTTGTCTTCGAGTGCTGAACTGGGTTGTGAGAAATCTTCATGGCACTCTCATTGTCACAGAAGAGATGCACATTCTTCACGTTGACGTCGTAGTCCTTGAGAGTTTGCTTCATCCATAGCAATTGAGCACAACAAGAACTAGCAGCAATGTATTCAGCTTCAGCAGTAGACAGTGATACGCAGTTCTGTTTCTTCGAGGACCAACAGACTAAAGATCGTCCGAGGAAATGACATGTACCAGATGTTGACTTGCGGTCCACACGATCACTAGCATAGTCAGAGTCAGAATATCCAATAAGATCAAAAGCCGAGCCCTTGGGGTACCATAATCCAAGTGTTGGTGTGTGAGCTAGATATCGAAGAATATGCTTCACAGCCTTATGGTGTGATTCCTTCGGTGTAGCTTGAAATCGGGCACACATGCAAACACTAAGCATAATATCGGGCCTAGATGCACATAAATACAATAAAGAACCAATCATGGAGCGGTATACCTTTTGATCGAAGTCAATACCATTTTCATCAGTGCACAGATGGCCATTTGTGGGCATCGGAATTTTGACGCCTTTGCAATCTTGCATGCCGAATTTCCTCAGTACATCCTTGAGGTACTTCTCCTGAGATATGAATATGCCATTGCGCTGTTGACGAATTTGAAGACCTAAGAAGAATTTCAACTCTCCCATCATAGACATTTGATATTCTTCACTCATCATATAGGCAAATTCATCACTATAATTGGTCAGTACAGCCAAAGATGATATCATCAACATATATTTGGCACACAAACAATTCACCATCATAAGATTTAGTGAAAAGAGTAGGGTCGAGTGAACCGGGTTTGAAGCCTTTCTTCATGAGGAATTCCTTCAAAGTATCATACCACGCCCGAGGGGCCTGCTTGAGGCCATAGAGGGCCTTATTGAGTCTGAAGACTTTGTCAGGATGCTTTGGATCTTCAAAACCTAGGGGTTGAGCAACATATACTTCTTCCTCAAGCTTACCATTGAGGAATGCACTTTTCACATCCACTTGATATAAAGTGATATCATGATGGTTAGCATAAACAAGTAATATGCGAATAGCTTCAAGTCTAGCAACAGGTGCAAAAGTTTTATCGAAATCAATTCCTTCAACCTGTGTGTAGCCTTGAGCTACTAGCCGTGCCTTGTTCCTCACCACAAGGCCATTTTCATCTTGCTTGTTGCGGTAGATCCACTTTGTGCCAATGATATTGTGCTTGCGAGGATCTGGACGGTTAACCAGTTCCCGGACGTTGTTGAGCTCGAATTGATGTAATTCTTCTTGCATGGCCAGAATCCACTCAGGCTCCAGAAATGCTTCAGCTACCTTAGTGGGCTCTGTGATAGAGACAAAAGCATAGTGCCCACAAAAGTTAGATAAATGTGAAGCTTTTGAGCGTGTGAGAGGACCTGGTGCTTCAATGTCATCGATGATCTTTTCAACTTGCACTTGTTTTGCAACGCGAGGATGAGTTGGTTGTCGTCGAGGAATTTGATCAGCATTTTCTTCAGCACCATTTTCTTCAGCATTTTCTTCAGGTGCATTAGCTCGACTTTCTTCACGTTCAGGAATGAATTCTTCAGCAGATTCTTCGGTAGGAATGACATCCTCAGTAGCCTTGAACTTGATAGTTTCCTCAGGTGCTGGTTCATCTATCACAGAGGGTAGGTGCTCTCTTTGCGAGCCATTAGTTTCATCGAACCGCACATCTACCGTGTTAACAACCTTGTGAAGAACGTTGTTGAAGACTCTGTAGGTGTGCGAGTCCTTTCCGTAACCAAGCATAAAACCTTCATGTGCTTTCGGTGCAAATTTAGCATTGTGATGAGGATCTCTGATCCAACATTTAGCACGGAAGACTTTGAAATAACTCACATTGGGTTTCTTGTCAGTGAGGAGTTCATAGGCAGTCTTCTTGAAGAATTTGTGAAGATATACCCTGTTGATGATGTGGCATGTAGTATAAATGGCCTCAATCCAGAAGTGACGAGGCGTCTTGTACTCATCAAGCATAGTGCGAGCCATCTAAACAAGAGTTCTGTTCTTGTGCTCCACGACGCCATTCTGCTGAGGAGTGTAAGGAGCAGATAACTCATGAGTAATACCAAGTTCATCAAGATAGTCATCAAGACCAGAATTCTTGAACTCAGTTCCGTTGTCACTTCTAATGTGCTTGATCTTCACACCAAAGTTGGTTGAAGCCCTCGAGGAAAATCGTTTGAAGACTTCCTACACTTCATGTTTGTAAGTAACAATGTGTACCCATGTGTATCGAGAGTAATCATCAACAATAACAAAGCCATAGAGAGATGCATCATTTGTGACAGCCGAGTAATGGTTAGGACCAAAGAGGTCCATGTGAAGCAATTCGAATGGTCGAGTAGTGGTCATGATAGTCTTCGCTGGATGCTTAGCCTTGATCATCTTTCCAGCTTCACAAGCTCCACACAAGTGATCCTTGAGGAATTTGACATTCTCAATGCCAATGACATGCTCCTTCTTCGCAAGCTTGTGCAAATTCCTCATGTCTGCATGACCAAGTCGTCGATGCCATAGCCACCCTTCTGAAGCTTTTGCAAGTAGGCACACGGCTGGTTGCGGTCCTGTAGAGAAATCAACAATATACAAGTCTCCTCTCCTAAAGCCTTCGAAGACTTTGGAATTGTCAGCTTCCATAACCACAACACAACGATACTTGCCAAAGACAACTACCATATCAAGATCACAAAGCATTGAGATAGACATGAGGTTGTATCCTAAGGACTCGACAAGCATGACTTTGTCCATGTGTCGATCCTTTGTGATCGCGACCTTACCTAGTCCCAATACCTGACTTTTGCCTTTGTCAGCGAAGATGATATGCTTCAGATGCGATGATGATAAGGGTGCATCCATCAATAGATTCTTGTCACCAGTCATGTGATTAGTACATCCACTATCGAGGACCCACTCAGTGGCTTTGGGTTGATCATCCTGCAGATGAATTAGTGCAGCTTACGAACTTCATATACTTCATCAGTGAAGAATATGACATCACAATTCATCAGACCAATTTCATCAAGCAGTGCAACAGTTAAAAAGTATGAGGACGTGTGAAATGAAAGTTCATTTCTTCATGATTAGCCTGCGTCCTTTCAGGCATTTTTCAGGTCTCCAGCAAATTCTTCAGACGTTTAAGTACGTCTGGAGACCTGACCCTGCATAAAAAATTAGTTCTTTTTCTTCACCACCCACATCTGAAGGGGTGGCAAAGAGTTCACCACTCTGCGAGCTCCATACGATAAAGGTGGCATAGAAGCCAATCCATTTTGTTTCACATAAGAGGAGTTAGGGTAAGCATATGAATAAGCAGAGAAATTCTTCGAGGACTTATGAACATAATGATTAGAAGAATAATGCTCATATTCATAGCCCTTAGCTCTTCCCTGTGAAACAGAGTTGTTAGCACGATAATGTTCATATGAGGACTTTGATCCTTTTGAGGAATTTGATCCATGTGAGGAATTTGGTCCGTATGAGGACTTGGATCCATATGAAGAATTTGGTCCATATGAAGAATTTGATCTGGGGTTCCTATTCTTCACAGGTGGTGTCATGAGGACATTCACCTGAAGACTTTCAAGGAACCTTTTGGGAACCCAGATTTTCTTCATAGGAGAACCGTTCCTGCAATTAGTGCCAACATATCTAGCAAATACTTCACCATTCGGATTTTTAAACAGTTTATAGTTGGAGTCAAATGACTCATCAGAAGAATGAGAAGATTCACATGTAAAGCCAGATAAATTAGATGGATCAACTGGAGGTCCCTTTGCAGCAACCCATGAGGTTTTGGGGTACTGCTCAGGCTTCCAATATGTACCATCAGCATTGAGTTTCCTCTCAAAAGCAATACCCTCTTTCCTAGGGTTCCTGTTGATGATCTGCTTTTTAAGCACATCACAAAGAGTCTGATGCCCTTTGAGGCTTTTGTACATGCCTGTCATGTAAAATTCCTTCAGTCCTGCATCGTCAGTGATACTAGCAATGTCCTCAGATGAGGAATTAGTGATAGCAGAGACAGTTGAAGAATTTGTAGCATTAGAAGCATTTGAACATTCAGGTGAAGAATTAGCATATTCATGTTCAATGCATTTCAAACATGGAGGAACAAATTCTTCCTTAGCAGCGCTGATTTGTTGAGCAAGTAATGAATCGCGCTCCTTCTGAAGATCTTTATAACTCACTCTTAGCTTCTAAAGATCTTGCTTTCTTTGAAGAAATTCATAAGGAAGCTTCTCATGATCAGATAAGAGAGTGTTATGATGACCTTGAAGGTTGTCAAACCTAGTCTGAAGTTTTTGAAGATTTTCAGTCAAGGTTTTAGTGCGATCCATTTCTTCACCCAACATATCATCACTTTTGTCTAGCATGTTTTGAACCTTTTCAAAAGCCCTTTGTTGTTTCACAGCAATCTTAGCAAGTTTAGAGTAGTTGTGCTTGAGGTTTTCATCAGATTCATTCTCACTAGATTCAGAGGAGGTATATTTGAGTACCTTGGCACCCTTTGCCATGAAGCAATAGGTGGGAGCGTAGTCATCATTGCCTTCATCAGCCTTGTTGGTGAGGTCATTTTCTTCAGTGTTGAAGATAGACTTGCTGACGAATGCAGTAGCGAGAGCTAGGCTCGCCACACCGGACTCGGACTCCTCAGATGCCTCTTCTTCCTCATTTTCTTCAGATTCAGCCTCAGAGTCCATTTCCTTGCCAATGAATGCCCGAGCCTTCCTGGAGCTACTCTTCTTGTGAGATGAAGACTTTGAGGATTTTGATGATGAAGATTTTGAGGATTTCTTTGCATCATCAGAATTGTAATCCTTGTATTTCTTATTCTTTGATTACTTTTCCCACTGAGGACAATCTTGAATGTAGTGTCCAGGTTTCTTGCACTTGTGACAAAGCCTCTTCTTGTAGTCACTGGATGAGGAATCATTGCTCCTTGAGGGTCTTCCAAAGCGACCACGTCTTGAGAACTTCTGGAATTTCTTCACGAGCAGTGCTAGTTCATGGCTCAGTTCTTCAGGATCACCAAGGCTGCTGCCAGAGTCTTCATCTTCAAACTCAGAAAGTGCCTTGGCCTTCAGTGCACGTGATCTGCCATAGCTCGAACCATAGAGATCTCTCTTTTCAGCAAGCTGGAACTCATGAGTATTTAGCCTCTCGAGGATATCAGTGGGATCAAGTGACTTGTAATCAGCACACTCTTGTATCATCAATGCCAGAGTATCAAATGAGGAATCAAGCGATCTCAGCAGTTTCTTCACCACCTCATGGTCGGTGATGTCAGTGGCACCAAGTGCTTGAAGCTCATTTGAGATGTCAGTGAGGCGATCGAAGGTTTGTTGAACATTTTCATTGTCGAGTCTTTTGAAGCGGTTGAAGAGATTGCAAAGAACATCAACTCGAGAGTCACGCTGTGTTGAGACTCCTTCATTGACTTTGGACAACCTATCCCAGATAAGCTTAGCAGTTTCCAAAGCACTCACTCTTCCATACTGTCCTTTGCTCAGATGGCCACAAATGATATTCTTCACTTGAGAATCGAGTTGCTTGAATCTCTTCACATCAGCAGCATTCAGAGAAGGTGTGACTGAGGGAACACCATTTTCCACAACATACCAGAGATCATTATCAATTGCCTCAAGATGCATTCGCATCTTATTCTTCCAGTAGGGGTAGTCCATCCCATCGAAGGTAGGACACCCAGCAGAGACCTTGATCATACCTGCGGTCGACATAACTAAAACCCAGGCGGTTAAACCAAAATCACACAGAACAAGGGAGTACCTTGCTCTGATACCAATTGAAAGTGCGTTATATCGACTAGAAGGGGGGTGAATAGGCAATTTTTATGAATTCTTCACTAAGGAATTTGCTAGTGAGGAAATTCCTTAGCGAAGAACTACTTGCAGCGGAATAAGTACTCAAAAGTATGCACAGCAGAACACAAGCATGGTCATCATGATGAAATGAAGACAAGCACAGAGTATAGAAAGCGTAAACACAGGATAACACAGGATGAAAACAAACAGACTGAAGAAATTGAACTGAGGAAATTGAGAAAGTCTTCAAACACAGATATGAACAAGCATACAACACAGTAATGAGGAAATGAAAGAGTTGAGGAAATAGAACCAGTAAGCTTGGTGAAGACAATGATTTGGTAGACCAGTTCCAACTGCTGTCTCAGTTGTACGTCTGGTTGGAGCGGCTAGGTATTTAAACCTGAGGACACACAGTCCTGGACACACAGTCCTCATCGTATTCTCCTTGAGCTAAGGTCACACAGACCTCGCCCAATCACTCGTGGTAAGTCTTCAGGTGACTTCCAAACCTTCACAAACTCGGTCACTCGGCGATCCACAATTTCCTCTTGGATGCTCTAGACCATGACGCCTAACTGTCTGGAAGAAGCACAGTCTTCAAAGGTAACAAGCGTCGGATCCACACAGGATCAATCTCTTCAGTGATGCTCAATCACTTGGGGTTTGTAGGTGTTTGGGTTTGGGTTTTCCTCACTTGATGATTTTTGCTCAAAGTCCTCGGAGGATGGGATGCTCTCAAATGACAAGTGTCAGTTTCTCTCGGAGAAGCCAACCAGCTAGTGGTTGTAGGGGGCGGCTATTTATAGCCTAGGGAGCAGCCCGTCATGATAAGACATAAATGCCCTTCAATGATATGACCGTTAGGTGGGTAGATATTTTGGGACAGCTGGCGCATAGCACAGCATGTTGGGGAACGTAGCAGAAATTCAAAATTTTCTACGCATCACCAAGATCAATCTATGGAGTAATCTAGCAACGAGGGGAAGGGGAGTGCATCTACATACCCTTGTAGATCGCGAGCGGAAGCGTTCAAGAGAACGGGGTTGATGGAGTCGTACTCGTCGTGATCCAAATCACCGATGATCCTAGCGCCGAACGGACGGCACCTCCGCGTTCAACACACATACGGAGCAGCGACGTCTCCTCCTTCTTGATGCAGCAAGGGGGGAGGAGAGGTTGATGGAGATCCAGTGAAACGACGGCGTGGTGGTGGAAGTAGCGGGATCCCGGCAGGGCTTCGCCAAGCGCAAGCGGGGAGGAAGAGGTGTCACGGGAGGGAGAGGGAGGCGCCAGGGCTTAGGTATTGCTGCCCTCCCTCCCCCCCACTATATATGGGGCCAAGGGAGAGGGGGGCGCAGCCTTGGCCCTTCCTCCAAGGAAGGGTGCGGCCAGGGAGGAGTCCATCCTCCCCAAGGCACCTCGGAGGTGCCTTCCCCCTTTAGGACTCTCCCTTTATCTTATCTCTTGGCGCATGGGCTTCTTGGGGCTGGTTCCCTTGGCCCATATAGGCCAAGGCGCACACCCCTACAGCCCATGTCGCCCCCCGGGCTGGTGGACCCCCTTGGTGGACCCCCGGACCCCTTTCGGCACTCCCGGTACAATACCGATAATGCGCGAAACCTTTTCGGCGACCAAAACAAGACTTCCCATATATAAATCTTTACCTCCGGACCATTCTGGAACTCCTCGTGACATCCGGGATCTCATCCGGGACTCCGAACAACTTTCGGGTTACCGCATACTAATATCTCCATAACCCTAGCGTCACGGAACCTTAAGTGTGTAGACCCTACGGGTTCGGGAGACATGCAGACATGACCAAGACGACTCTCCGGTCAATAACCAACAGCGGGATCTGGATACCCATGTTGGCTCCCACATGCTCCTCAATGATCTCATCGGATGAACCACGATGTCGAGGATTCAATCAATCCCGTATACAATTCCCTTTGTCTATCGGTATGGTACTTGCCCGAGATTCGATCGTCGATATCCCGATACCTTGTTCAATCTCGTTACCGGCAAGTCTCTTTACTCGTTCCGTAACACATCATCCCATGATCAACTCCTTGGTCACATTGTGCACATTATGATGATGTCCTACCGAGTGGGCCCAGAGATACCTCTCCGTTTACACGGAGTGACAAATCCCAGTCTCGATTCGTGCCAACCCAACAGCCACTTTCGGAGATACCTGTAGTGCACCTTTATGGCCACCCAGTTACATTGTGACGTTTGGTACACCCAAAGCATTCCTACGGTATCCGGGAGTTGCACAATCTCATGGTCTAAGGAAATGATACTTGACATTAGAAAAGCTCTTAGCAAACGAACTACACGATCTTGTGCTAGGCTTAGGATTGGGTCTTGTCCATCACATCATTCTCCTAATGATGTGATCCCGTTATTAACGAAATCCAATGTCCATGGTCAGGAAACCGTAACCATCTATTGATCAACGAGCTAGTCAACTAGAGGCTTACTAGGGACATGGTGTTGTCTATGTATCCACACATGTATCTGAGTTTCCTATCAATACAATTCTAGCATGGATAATAAATGATTATCATGAACAAGGAAATATAATAATAACCAATTTATTATTGCCTCTAGGGCATATTTCCAACAGTCTCCCACTTGCACTAGAGTCAATAATCTAGTTCACATCACCATGTGATTAACACTCACAGGTCACATCACCATGTGACCAACATCCAAAGAGTTTACTAGAGTCAACAATCTAGTTCACATCACTATGTGATTCACACTCAATGAGTTCTGGTTTGATCATGTTATGCTTGTGAGAGAGGTTATTAGTCAACGGGTCTGAACCTTTCAGATCCGTGTGTGCTTTACGAATATCTATGTCATTTTGTGGATGCTACCACGCGCTACTTGGAGCCATTTCAAATAACTGCTCTACTATACGAATCCGGTTTACTACTCAGAGTCATCCGTATTAGTGTCAAAGTTCGCATCGACGTAACCCTTACGACGAACCCCTTTTCACCTCCATAATCGAGAAAATTCCTTAGTCCACTAGATATTAAGGATAAGTTCGACCGTTGTCATGTGATCCATTCCCGGATCACTATTGTACCCCTTGACCAACTCATGGCAAGGCACACTTCATGTGCGGTACACAACATAGCATACTGTAGAGCCTACGTCTGAAGCATAGGGGACGACCTTCGTCCTTTCTCTCTCTTCTGCTGTGGTCAGGTCTTGAGTCTTACTCAATACTCACACCTTGTAACACAGCCAAGAACTCCTTCTTTGCTGATCTATTTTGAACTCTTTCAAAATCATGTCAAGGTGTGCGTTCTTTGAAAGTATCATCAGGCGTCTTGATCTATCTCTATAGATCTTGATGCCCAATATGTAAGCAGCTTTATCCAGGTCTTCCTTTGAAAAACTCCTTTCAAACAACCCTTTATGCTTTCCAGAAATTCTACATCATTTCGGATCAACAATATGTCATTCACATATACTTATCAGAAATGTTGTAGCGCTCCCACTCACTTTATTGTAAATACAAGTTTCTAACAAACTTTGTATAAACCCAAAAACTTTGATCACTCCATCAAAGCGTATATTCTGACTCCGAGATGCTTGCTCTAGTCCATGGAAGGATCGCTGGAGCTAGCATACCTTTTAGCATCCTTAGGATCGACAAAACCTTTCTGATTGTATCACATACAACCTTTCCTTACGAAAACTGGTAAGGAAACTTGTTTTGACATCCATCTGCTAGATTTCATAAATGCAGCTAATGCTAACATGATTCCGACGGACTTAAGCATCGCTACGGATGAGAAAATCTCATCGTAGTCAACTCCTTGAACTTGTGAAAATACTCTTTGCCACAAGTCGAGCTTCATAGAAGGTAACCTTACCGTCCACGTTCGTCTTCTTCTTAAAGATCCATTTATCTCAATGGCTTGCCGATCATCGGGCAAGTTCACCAAAGTCCATGCTTTGTTCTGATACATGGATCCTATCTCGGATTTCATGGCTTCTAACCATTTGTCGGAATATGGGCCCACCGTCGCTTCTCCATAGCTCGTAGGTTCAGTATTGTCTAACAACATGATATCTAAGACAGGATCACGTACCACTCTGAAGTAGCACGCATCCTCCTCGTCCTACGAGGTTTGGTAGTGACTTGATCCGAAGTTTCATGATCACTATCATAAGCTTCCACTTCAATTGGTGTAGGTGCCACAGGAACAACTTCCTGTGCCTTGCTACACACTAGTTGAAGTGACGGTTCAATAACCTTATCAAGTCTCCACCATCCTCCCACTCAATTCTTTCGAGAGAAACTTTTCCTCGAGAAAGGACTCGTTTCTAGAAGCAATTACTTTTGCTTCCAGATCTGAAATAGGAGGTATACCCAACTGTTTTGGGTATTCTATGAAGATGCATTTATCCGCTTTGGGTTCGAGCTTATCAGCCTGAAACTTTTTCACATAAGCGTCGCAGCCCCAAACTTTTAAGAAACGACAGCTTAGGTTTCTCTAAACCATAGTTCATACGGTGTCGTCTTAATGGAATTGCGTGGTGCCCTATTTAAAGTGAATGCGGTTGTCTCTAATGCCTAACCCATGAACGATAGTGGTAATTCGATAAGAGACATCATGGTATGCACCATATCCAATAGGGTGCAGTTATGATGTTCGGACACACCATCACACTGTGGTGTTCCAGGCGGTATTAATTGTGAAACACTTTCCACAATGTCTTAATTGTGTGCCAAACTCGTAACTCAGATATCTCTATGATCATATCATAGACATTTTATCCTCTTGTCATGACGATCTTCAACTTCACTCTGAAATTACTTGAACCTTTCAATAATTCAGACTTGTGTTTTATCAAGTAAATATTCTCAGCATCTACTCAAATCATCTGTGAAGTAAGAACACAATGATATCCACTGCGTGCCTCAGTACTCATTGGACTGCACACATCAAATGTATTCCTTGTGGTATGATTTGCATGTCTCAAGTGATTCAAAATCAAGTGAGTCCAAACGATCCATCTGTATGGAGTTTCTTCATGCATATATACCAATAGACATGGTTCGCATGTCTCAATCCTTTCAAAAACGAGTGAGTCCAAAGATCCATCAACATGGAGCTTCTTCATGCGTTTTATCCCAATATGACTCAAATAGCAGTGCCACAAGTATGTGGTACTATCACTACTATCTTATATCTTTTGGCATGAACATGTGTATCACTACGATCGAGATTCATTTTAGGTGAAAGACCATTTAAGGTATTATTCAAATAAACAGATGTAGCGACCCGACCCGAATGGATCAATTCTCTGTGCTTAAGTGTCATCCCTGGATCGGTATGCTGACACACACAGTACTCGAGGATTTATAACAGAGGTAAATCACATGTATAAATTAACGTAAATACTATTACCTCAATCCAAAATAGCGGAAGTAACAAGGTTGTGGATTCCCATCAACACCAACGGCAAAGTTGAGTGTAGAAATCGTAACCCTAACGAATCACTTACTCGTCGTAAGATATCCTGCAACATGAAATGTTGCAGCCCGAAAACGGGTCAGCACATGGAATATGCTGGCAAATTCACACCATAGGGAAATGATGAACAAAGGCTATCACTACATGCATATATGGCTGGTGGAAAAGCTCTATGGTTATAATGTTTTTGCGAAAAGCCAATTTTTCCCTACTTCAAAGGAATAAATTTTATTTAACTATCATGGTGGTTGTGAAACATTGAGATGGTTGACAGCATCTCAATCCCAATTAAGTATCATCATTAACCCAATAATATTAATTAAAGTAACATGATGAGATCAACGGGATAATCCAAGAACTAGATACTCAAGATGTCCATAACCGGGGACACGGCTAATCATGATTAGTTTGTACACTCTGCAGAGGTTTGCGCACTTTTCCCCACAAGAATCGATCGCCTCCGCTTGATTCTCGCACTGCATGATGTTTGAGAAACGGATGACCGAGACACAGTCTTTCAGAAACAATCACTCTTTACTCCGGGTGGACCGGTACACCTACTTTCCCCTACATCTGCTAGCCCACCTCTTCAAGAGATCATGTAACCTACTCAACTATGCTAGAGCCCATAATAGCTTGTGGCTGCACACGGAAGTTTCTAGCATGAATAATCTTATGATCCCTTTGAGCCTGGGTGGCGGTCCTTATACAAACAGACAATACTGGATTCTCCAGGTGCCTCAATCCACCCAGATGTGAGTTTTAGTTGCCACCTTAGGTAAACCATTATTAACAATCTCACATCTGTCATGAATATCTCTCAAAACCCAATCCACGTCTACGAGCATAGCATGGCAATATAATAGCAACGTAAAAGTAACTCCCAAGGGTTTGATAAAATAACAGGTAATAGGTACTACCTCAACTACTTCCCAATTCCCACAGTTTAATTAGATCCTAATCATGCAATTGTTTGAGGAATAGATCTAATGCAATAAAACTGGGTATGGAAGGTATGATCAAAGTGTTACTTGCCTGCAATGTTGATGAAGATGATTCACACTCAAAACTCTTGATAGATCTACTCGTCACACTCCGGTCAATCTATCGTAAGCAAGCAATAGTAACCACACATAAGCAATCACTCAAAAGATCAGAAAGAACGAGGAAAACAATTCGGAAAACTTCAAAACCAAGCAATTAACTCTTGCAACATAAAACAATTTCTAACAGTACCAAAATTATGTGAATTTGGCCTTATCAGAAAGTTTAGGTCAAGAGCTTCGGTTTGCAAAAAGAATCAACTCAAACGGAGTTATAAAACTCAAGTTATGATCAAACGAAGTTTGAATTCAAATCTGATCTAATTCAAATTTTAAAACTTTCAAAAACATGTTTAAGTTGTTTTACTGGATAGAGGAGATCATAACGAAGAACTTGGCATTGGTTTCGTTGGATTTGGGTAAACGAGTAAAAAGTTGTGACCGTTTGAAGAACAGTGACTAAACTATAAATAAAATCATCACAGATAGGTGCTTGGCGAAAAATAAACAGAAAAAGGAAAAGCTAAATAATGAACGTTCGTTTATAGGATCTAAACAGTGGACGTTCGCTGTTTAATAAAACCTAAAAAAACAGATCTAGGTTTTCTTAATAAAACCAAAACGAATAATAATAATAATAAATGAACCGGGGCGGTTCACGGTTTATACCGGTTGGGTTTTCATCGAAAACCGGCGATTTTTGGCGGCGGACCGGGTCGGCGGTGGCGGGGTTCGCCGGCGTCGGAGAAGGGCGGCGGGCAGCTCGGGCTCGACCGGAGCGGCGGCTCTGGTGGCCCGCGGCGAGGGCGGAGTGGACGGGGGGGGGCGGCGCTGAGCGGCGGACCCGTTGGCGGTGGTGGCGGCGGCCGAGCGCGCCGGTGGAGCGCGGGGCGAGGCGGCGGATCTCGCCGGCGGCGGCGGCTATGCGGCTCGAGGCGGCGGCGAGAAGAGAGGAGAGAGAGAGAGGTCGGGGCCCGGGGCTCCGGCTTTATAGGAGGGCGGGGCGGCTCCGAGGCGTGGAGGAGGGGCAACGGGAGGCGTGCCCGACGCGGTCACGACGGCGGCGGCGTCGTGCGGGAGGCGGACAGCGGCGGGAGCTCAGGGACGAGCGGTGCCGGGCTGGGCCGTTGGGCTGCGGCCTGGCTCGGGCGCTGGGCCGGCCCAGTCGGCGGCGGGGAGAGAGAGAGGAGAGAGTGAGCAGTGCTGGGCTTCGGCCTGGCACTGTTCGAAAAGAGTTTTTTTTAACATGCAAAAATAAACGAAAAAATAAATTAAAATATTATATAGGCATATAATATATCAAAATTTTCAGAAAAAGATTTCCAACAACATGGACATTTTTGTGAAGTCAAATAAAATCCTTACAAATTTACATAAAGCAAAGAGTGCTACTGCCTTAATAAAATCCAATAAAAATCATTTTAAAAATACCAAAATGATTTCAAATTTATTTCTCTCCAATTTTCTGATTTAGGGAATCATGTTACCCTATTTTCTGTATATTTTATTTTTGGAGAAAAATATTTTGAATAAAACTCAAATAACTCCAATATTGAAAAATAATTTCAATGGGACTTTGATTTTAATCCTTTGAAACTCCCAACTCATATTTCATTTGTTTTGAAGAAGTCATTTTATCTTCTCTCGTGAAAATCATTGAGTTGCATAAAGTTTCAGAAATGGGAAATATTTTCAAAGGAAATTCAAATATTTTCAACACCCCTTGTCATTTAAATAAATGGAAGAAGTCATGTCATCTTCTCTCCAGGGTTTTGTGGTGAAAAGAATTTGAATTCATGGAGATCATAAAAGCAAAATGAAAGTTTGGGAAAGTCCTTTTATTCCCTCTCATTTAACTTTCAAAAGATTTCGAATTCCACTCACTTTCAGTCAATCAATCAAACAATCAATCCAATCTATCTGTTTATTATAACATTCCAAAATTTAGAATTTTGGGATGTTACAAACCTACCACCCTTAAAATGAATCTCGTCCTCGAGATTCGGAGAGGCTAGAAAGAAATAGGTTTGGGGGTCTTCTCAAAATCCATCGGTCATCACCGGGGTCTGGGGTGCTACCACCCTTAAAAGCATTGTTACGGTTCCACCAAAACTCGTATACTCCATCCTTGTTGTTGACAGTGTCAGTCTTCTCAGATTCTCGGAAAAAATCCTTCTCTGGCTCTTTGGGTAGCGGCATAACCTTTTCCTCAATTCTTCTATCTTTCATCTTGGTAAGGTTATTCCGAGACTGGGTCTTCTTAGCTGACGGGTCAGGCGCCAATACTAAACAACTATCGACATCTCCTGGTGGTCAACAATTTATGGTTTCTCCTGCAGGAAAATGGGTCCGGGTTGAACCTCACCGTATAACCTACGATTGGCATCAACTGCCGTGTACAAGGGAAACATTCTTATACCATTCTAAGGTTCAAACAAGGTTTAAATCGTCGTCACTCTACTATAGGTAAGTCACTCAGATTTACCATCCCATATAGCAAAGCGAACAATAAGAGTAAGTCGGTATGGTGATCAATCCATCCCGCACCCAAATCATTACCTTGTATATGGTTTAGCGAATCTCGCATTCTAACACTCGGTCATCCTCGCAAGCATTGCAGAATTTCTCTTGTCGACGAACCAAGTTCGGATAAATCCATGGATTCTGCAAGCCAAACAAACATCTATCGTTCCTTCACAACTCTCAGGTTTTTGCGTTACTCCTATAAAATCGTCTGTCGATAAAATCGTAACTTCTTCCAGGGTCTTCCATTCAACAAGAGTGTGCTTGCTTCTTGGCAGGTCCTGGGCCTGCGGGTTATGGGCCCACCTCATCACTTGTAGTTCTTGAACTTATCATCGAGCAACTGATCATTAATCCAACATCCAACTTCCTGGTATTCTTAAATCCATCCAATTGTACTGTCTTCCTTCCTTCTATTGGCACCAAACTAGGACATGATTACTCAGACTCATCATGGAATTTCCATTGATACATATTTCCAACATCATACCTCTTTTATATCCAATAGTAATTTATCTCTTCATCCTCGGGGGATATCCCACATACCGAGATAAAACTTATACTTATGAAGTCCATACTCCACTTCGTGGAACATCATTATCCTTTCCAGGGTCAAGCGTCCTTACAGGGGAATATTGGCCATCTCTGCATGGCACTTCTTCCGTGAAACACATCATGAACTCATGACAGTCCTTCGGGTGACTCCAACTTGTTGGCCACTTCTCCCATACGTTCCAAAACTCGGTATGGTCCTTCAAATCTCGGGGCTAACTTTCCCTTAACTCCAAATAGTTTAACTCCTCGCAGAGGGAACACACGAAGACATGCTCTGTCTCCAATTTCATAGACTACCTCCTTTACATCCAATAATACTCCATACCCTCATATTCTTGGGGTATCAACATATCGAGATAAAACTCATACTTATTTTGTTCGAAATCCACTTCGTGGAATATCATTACCTTTTTCCAAGGGTCAAGTTTCCTCACAGGGTACTACCACCCTTAAGATGCACAATCTTCCATAGACCATATTTCTCTTATCCTCGAAAATGGTCAAAATCTTTCTTCATAGAGTAACAACTCATAGAATCCAAATCAATACCAATGATGCTAACTTTATTGATTCTCACATTATTACAATCTCCTGCATTCCATTACATGCCTCAATCCGACACCTCACTAATAAAAGAAATGTCCACACTACCACTACTATATTTCTCGTTGCACTCAACTATTTGTCACAAGTCTCCATCTCCTTGGGGCATTCTCTGGCAAAGTGCCCTGCTTCATCACAACGGAAACATATTACTTCTGACATATCTCGGGGTTTCCTTGTGATTATATAGCCTCCTGGGGTCCTCATCTTCCCTTTTGGGCAATCATTGTGGTAGTGTCCTGAATTTTTGCACCTGTAACATGTGATATGACTCAGGTCTCTCTTTGTAGAAATTGGGTTGTTCCTGGGATCCAATCTACTTCTCTTCCTGGACTTTTCCGTTCCAATCAGGGCTTCTATTTCCTGTGGGTCATACTCTACTTCCTCTGTCGGGAATTCTACTAAATCCCCATTCAGACAATTTTGGGAGATGTGTCCTTCTTCTCCACATGAATAGCATGACTTGGTGCAGGGTTTATTTGGTTCTTCTTTGGGTGTGTCCTCCACCTCTTCCTTCATCACAGATTCTTCTAAAATTTCCATGAGGGCTCTTTTCATTGCTTCTTTCTTCTGCTGAACGGTCCTTTGTACCATGGGGTAGATGTGACACTGAGCGGGGTAGTGGGTAGTCCCTTCACACAAGAAACAAGTGATCTGCCGAGTTGGGCATTCTTCAGCTGGGTGACTTCCTTCACAATTAGGGCATTCATCCTTGTGTTCCTTATGGTTGTGTCCTATTTCTCCACAAGGCTTGTATGCACAAGGTTTCTTCATATCCTTTCCATAAGGCTTCAATTTCTGGGACACAAGACGAGATCTTTGTAGAGTCCACTTAAATTCTTTCCAAGTGGTTACTTCTTGCCATCCATTGATGGTTTGGTACATCCTCCACCAAGTAGCAGCACCTCTTTCAAAACATTGAAGAGCATGTCGGGTCATATCCTTTCCGACTATAGGGTTATTCTTCATGTGATCCTCCATGTTCTGAATCCATCGGTCCGTCTCCAATTGACTCATCGGTTCAGAAAATACAAGCTCATCTCCATTCATCCTCTGTTGGGTCCATGGGTTTGGGGTGAGATAAGAGAGGTCGAGAGGGATGCACACAATACAAACAATAGTTTTGAAAAAGACAGATTTTTATTGTGGCTGTCGGAAAAACAACAAACAAATGACAGCTCACAAACGTCGCATCTAACGTAGGTATAACAGGGGTTTGGTCTTCTAAAGGTCAATAAGTCTTCAACGTCGCCAAACTCTTCAAGTCTTGTTAATGTCTCCGATGGCTTCTTCCAATCATGCTTGTCCTTCTCAAGTTCTTTTGCCAAATCATCTCTGTTGACGCGAAGTCTCTCGTGACGTCCTTTAATATTTCTGGAGTTGCATTCCAAACTTCTGGGTTTCAACATCCTTGACATGAACCATGATCCTACTGTCCTTCAGTTCCTGACGAGTCTTTGATGTCTCAAGGTTTTGCTCCTCTAGCTTGGCTACTTTCAGTTTCTGGGTTCTGAGTTCTTCACGAAACACTTCTTTGTCAAATACAGCTTCCTGCAGGTCCATCCTAAACTTCTTGATGTAATACTCCAGATCCTGGTGATACACCGGCTAAGGTTAAAACTTCGTCTTGCTGATAGGTGCTCCATCAGCCTTCTACCATCCAATCCTTCCATGCATATGCATACTTAACTCAACACGGTGACAATATGATAAGCGGGCGATAACCTCATGGGTATCCGTGTTTCTGCTCTTGTCATTACCATGAGCTATCATTCCATAGCTGATATCTCCTGTCTTTGGGTTTCTTAACAAAAACTTTGAGTTTCTAACTCTCCATGTTTCGGTCTTTCTCCGATACACCTTGCTCTCGAGTATTGACAGCTTCCATAGTCTGCCAAGTTCCATAAGGGTAACCTTCCTAGGTCATACACATCTGGCAATTCTTCAGAGCCTTCAAATTCTCCCAGTCTTCGGAGTCTTCAACCATTGTAGTTTCCATTATCATAATGCATGGTAAAATCCTCTTTATTCCAAATGATCTTGGTTGTCCGATATCTTGTCCTTCTTGGAGTGGTCTCATCAGTCGAATCTTCGTGTGGTCAAAAGGGGAAAGGGGTATGGTCTCAATAAAAGGGAATATTTGAATAAGACTCGGAAGAGAGGTAAAAGATCTTTTTGAAAAGGAAAGTTTTTGAGAAAATCCTTCCTATGGGCTTGCCAGTTTCTAGGGTCACGTCCTACAGTCAACATGTGCTCTGATACCATCTTGTAGCGACCCGACCCGAATGGATCAAGTCTCTGTGCTTAAGTGTCATCCCTGGATCGGTATGCTGACACACACAGTACTCGAGGATTTATAACAGAGGTAAATCACATGTATAAATTAACGTAAATACTATTACCTCAATCCAAAATAGCGGAAGTAACAAAGGTTGTGGATTCCCATCAACACCAACGGCAAAGTTGAGTGTAGAAATCGTAACCCTAACGAATCACTTACTCGTCGTAAGATATCCTGCAACATGAAACGTTGCAGCCTGAAAACGGGTCAGCACATGGAATATGCTGGCAAATTCACACCATAGGGAAATGATGAACAAAGGCTATCACTAAATGCATATATGGCTGGTGGAAAAGCTCTATGGTTATAATGTTTTTGCGAAAAGCCAATTTTTCCCTACTTCAAAGGAATAAATTTTATTTAACTATCATGGTGGTTGTGAAACATTGAGATGGTTGACAGCATCTCAATCCCAATTAAGTATCATCATTAACCCAACAATATTAATTAAAGTAACATGATGAGATCAACGGGATAATCCAAGAACTAGATACTCAAGATGTCCATAACCGGGGACACGGCTAATCATGATTAGTTTGTACACTCTGCAAAGGTTTGCGCACTTTTCCCCACAAGACTCGATCGCCTCCGCTTGATTCTCGCACTGCATGATGTTTGAGAAACGGATGACCGAGACACAGTCTTTCAGAAACAATCACTCTTTACTCCGGGTGGACCGGTACACCTACTTTCCCCTACATCTGCTAGCCCACCTCTTCAAGAGATCATGTAACCTACTCAACTATGCTAGAGCCCATAATAGCTTGTGGCTACACACGGAAGTTTCTAGCATGAATAATCTTATGATCCCTTTGAGCCTGGGTGGCGGTCCTTATACAAACAGACAACACTGGATTCTCCAGGTGCCTCAATCCACCCAGATGTGAGTTTTAGTTGCCACCTTAGGTAAACCATTATTAACAATCTCACATCTGTCATGAATATCTCTCAAAACCCAATCCACGTCTACGAGCATAGCATGGCAATATAATAGCAACGTAAAAGTAACTCCCAAGGGTTTGATATAATAACAGGTAATAGGTACTACCTCAACTACTTCCCAATTCCCACAGTTTAATTAGATCCTAATCATGCAATTGTTTGAGGAATAGATCTAATGCAATAAAACTGGGTATGGAAGGTATGATCAAAGTGTTACTTGCCTGCAATGTTGATGAAGATGATTCGCACTCAAAACTCTTGATAGATCTACTCGTCACACTCTGGTCAATCTATCGTAAGCAAGCAATAGTAACCACACATAAGCAATCACTCAAAAGATCAGAAAGAACGAGGAAAACAATTCGGAAAACTTCAAAACCAAGCAATTAACTCTTGCAACATAAAACAATTTCTAACAGTACCAAAATTATGTGAATTTGGCCTTATCAGAAAGTTTAGGTCAAGAGCTTCGGTTTGCAAAAAGAATCAACTCAAACGGAGTTATAAAACTCAAGTTATGATCAAACGAAGTTTGAATTCAAATCTGATCTAATTCAAATTTTAAAACTTTCAAAAACATGTTTAAGTTGTTTTACTAGATAGAGGAGATCATAACGAAGAAGTGGGCGTTGGTATCGTTGGATTTGGGTAAACGAGTAAAAAGTTGTGACCGTTTGAAGAACAGTGACTAAACTATAAATAAAATCATCACAGATAGGTCCCTGGCGAAAAATAAACAGAAAAAGGAAAAGCTAAATAATGAACGTTCGTTTATAGGATCTAAACAGTGGACGTTCGCTGTATAATAAAACCTAAAAAAACAGATCTAGGTTTTCTTAATAAAATCAAAACGAATAATAATAAAAAAATAAACCGGTGCGGTTCACGGTTTATACCGGTTGGGTTTTCATCGAAAACCGACGATTTTTGGCGGCGGACCGGGTCGGCGGTGGCGGGGTTCGCCGGCGTCGGAGAAGGGCGGCGGGCAGCTCGGGCTCGACCGGAGCGGCGGCTCTGGTGGCCCGCGGCGAGGGTGGAGTGGACGGGAGGGGGGGCGGCGCTGAGCGGCGGACCCGTTGGCGGTGGTGGCGGCGGCCGAGCGCGCCGGTGGAGCGCGGGGCGAGGCGGCGGATCTCGCCGGCGGCGGCGGCTGTGCGGCTCGATGCGGCGGCGAGAAGAGAGGAGAGAGAGAGAGGTCGGGGCCCGGGGCTCCGGCTTTATAGGAGGGCGGGGCGGCTCCGAGGCGTGGAGGAGGGGCAACGGGAGGCGTGCCCGACGCGGTCACGACGGCGGCGGCGTCGTGCGGGAGGCGGACAGCGGCGGGAGCTCGGGGACGAGCGGTGCCGGGCTGGGCCGTTGGGCCGCGGCCTGGCTCGGGCGCTGGGCCGGCCCAGTCGGCGGCGGGGAGAGAGAGGAGAGAGAGAGCAGTGCTGGGCTTCGGCCTGGCACTGTTCGAAAAGAGTTTTTTTTTAACATGCAAAAATAAACGAAAAAATAAATTAAAATATTATATAGGCATATAATATATCAAAATTTTCAGAAAAAGATTTCCAACAACATGGACATTTTTGTGAAGTCAAATAAAATCCTCACAAATTTACATAAAGAAAAGAGTGCTACTGCCTTAATAAAATCCAATAAAAATCATTTTAAAAATACCAAAATGATTTCAAATTTATTTCTCTCCAATTTTCTAATGTAGGGAATCATGTTACCCTATTTTTTGTATATTTTATTTTTGGAGAAAAATAATTTGAATAAAACTCAAATAACTCCAATATTGAAAAATAATTTCAATGGGACTTTGATTTTAATCCTTTGAAACTCCCAACTCATATTTCATTTGTTTTGAAGAAGTCATTTTATCTTCTCTCGTGAAAATCATTGAGTTGCATAAAGTTTCAGAAATGGGAAATATGTTCAAAGGAAATTCAAATATTTTCAACACCCCTTGTCATTTAAATAAATGGAAGAAGTCATGTCATCTTCTCTCCAGGGTTTTGTGGTGAAAAGAATTTGAATTCATGGAGATCATAAAAGCAAAATGAAAGTTTGGGAAAGTCCTTTTATTCCCTCTCATTTAACTTTCAAAAGATTTCGAGTTCCACTCACTTTCAGTCAATCAATCAAACAATCAATCCAATCTATCTGTTTATTATAACATTCCAAAATTTAGAATTTTGGGATGTTACAACAGAGTAACCATTATTCTCCTTAAATGAATAACCGTATTGCGATAAACATAATCCAATCATGTTTATGCTCAATGCAAACACCAAATAACAATTATTTAGGTTTAACACCAATCTCGATGGTAGAGGGAGCATGCGATGATTGATCACATCAACCTTGGAAACACTTCCAACACATATCGTCATCTCACCTTTAGCTAGTCTCCGTTTATTCCGCAGCTTTTATTTCGAGTTACTAACACTTAGCAACCGAACCGGTATCTAATACCCTGGTGCTACTAGGAGTACTAGTAAAGTACACATTCATATAATGTATATCCAATATACTTCTGTCGACCTTGCCTACCTTCTCATCTACCAAGTATCTAGGGTAGTTCTGCTTCAGTGACCGTTCCCCTCATTACAGAAGCACTTAGTCTCGGGTTTGGGTTCAACCTTGGGATTCTCCACTAGAGCAGCAAATGATTTTTTGTTTCATGAAGTATCCCTTTTGCCCTTGCCCTTCTAGAAACTAGTGGTTTCACCAACCATCAACAATTGATGCTCCTATTTGATTTCTACTTTCACGGTGTCAAACATCGCGAATAGCTCAAGAATCATCATCTATCCCTGATATGTTATAGTTCATCATGAAGCTCTAATAGCTTGGTGGCAGTGACTATGGAGAACCATCACTATCTCATCTGGAAGATTAACTCCCACTCGATTCAAGCGATTGCAGTACTCAGACAATCTGAGCACATGCTCAACGATTGAGCTTTTCTCCCTTAGTTTGGAGGCTTAAGAAACTTGTCAGAGGTCTCATACCTCTTGACGTGGGCACTAGTCTGAAATCCCAATTTCAATCTTCAGAACATCTCATATGTTCTGCGACATTTCAAAACGTCTTTGGTTCCACAATCTTAAACCGTTAGCATTACGCACTGAACTATCACGTAGTCATCAAAACGTGTATGTCAGATGTTTCGCAACATCTACAGACGACGCTGAGGTTCAGCACACCGAGCGGTGCATTAAGGACATAAGCCTTCTGTGCAGCAATGAGGACAATCCTCAGTTCACGGACCCAGTCCGCATAATTGCTACTATCAACTTTCAACTAATTATTTTTCTAGGAACATATCTTAAACAGTAGAGCTAAAGTGTAAGCTATGACATAATTTGCAAAGACCTTTTGACTATGTTCATGAATTAAGTTCATCTGATTATTTAATGAACTCCCACTCAGATAGACATCCCTCTAGTCATCTAAGTGATACATGATCCGAGTCAAACTAGGTCGTGTCCCATCATCACGTGAGACGGACTAGTCATCATCGGTGAACATCTCCATGTTGATCGCATCTACTATATGACTCATGTTCGACCTTTCGATCTCTTGTGTTCCGAGGCCATGTCTGTACATGCTAGGCTCGTCAAGTCAACCTAAGTGTTTCGCATGTGTTCCGAGGCCATGTCTGTACATGCTAGGCTCGTCAACACCCGTTGTATTCGAACGTTAGAATCTATCACACCCGATCATCACGTGGTGCTTCGAAACAACGAACCTTCGCAACGGTGCACAGTTAGGGGGAACACGTCTCTTGAAATTTTAGTGAGGGATCATCTTATTTATGCTACCGTCGTTCTAAGCAAATAAGATGTAAACATGACAAACATCACATGCAAATCATAAAGTGACGTGATATGGCCAATATAATCCTGCGCCTTTGATCTCCATCTTCGAGGCGCGGCATGATCACCTTCGTCACCGGCATGACACCATGATCTCCATCATCGTGTCTTCATGAAGTTGTCTCGCGAACTATTACTTCTACTACTATGGCTAACGGTTAGCAATAAAGTAAAGTAATTACATGGCGTTTTTCATTGACACGCAGGTCATACAATAAATTAAGACAACTCCTATGGCTCCTGCCGGTTGTCATACTCATCGACATGCAAGTCGTGATTCCTATTACAAGAACATGATCAATCTCATACATCACATATATCATTCATCACATCCTTTTCGCCATATCACATCACATAGCATACCCTGCAAAAACAAGTTAGACGTCCTCTAATTGTTGTTGCATGTTTTACGTGGCTGCTATGGGATTCTAGCAAGAACGTTTCTTACCTACGCAAAAGCCACAACGTGATATGCCAATTTCTATTTACCCTTCATAAGGACCCTTTTCATCGAATCCGATCCGACTAAAGTGGGAGAGACAGACACCCGCTAGCCACCTTATGCAACTAGTGCATGTCAGTCGGTGGAACCTGTCTCACGTAAGAGTACGTGTAAGGTCGGTCCGGGCCGCTTCATCCCACGATGCCGCCGAATCAAGATAAGACTAGTAACGGCAAGTAAATTGACAAAATCGATGCCCACAACTACTTTGTGTTCTACTCGTGCATAGAAACTACGCATAGACCTAGCTCATGATGCCACTGTTGGGGAACGTAGCAGAAATTCAAAATTTTCTACGCATCACCAAGATCAATCTATGGAGTAATCTAGCAACGAGGGGAAGGGGAGTGCATCTACATGCCCTTGTAGATCGCGAGCGGAAGCGTTCAAGAGAACGGGGTTGATGGAGTCGTACTCGTCGTGATCCAAATCACCGATGATCCTAGCGCCGAACGGACGGCACCTCCGCGTTCAACACACGACGGAGCAGCGACGTCTCCTCCTTCTTGATCCAGCAAGGGGGGAGGAGAGGTTGATGGAGATCCAGCGGCACGACGGCGTGGTGGTGGAAGTAGCGGGATCCAGGCAGGGCTTCGCCAAGCGCAAGCGGGGAGGAAGAGGTGTCACGGGAGGGAGAGGGAGGCGCCAGGGCTTAGGTATTGCTGCCCTCCCTCCCCCCCCACTATATATAGGGCCAAGGGAGAGGGGGGGGGGCGCAGCCTTGGCCCTTCCTCCAACGAAGGGGCGGCCAGGGAGGAGTCCATCCTCCCCAAGGCACCTCGGAGGTGCCTTCCCCCTTTAGGACTCTCCCTTTATCTTATCTCTTGGCGCATGGGCCTCTTGGGGCTGGTTCCCTTGGCCAATATAGGCAAGGCGCACACCCCTACAGCCCATGTGGCCCCCCGGGCTGGTGGACCCCCTTGGTGGACCCCCGGACCCCTTTCGGCACTCCCGGTACAATACCGATAATGCGTGAAACCTTTCCGGCGACCAAAACAAGACTTCCCATATATAAATCTTTACCTCCGGACCATTCCGAAACTCCTCGTGACGTCCGGGATCTCATCCGGGACTCCGAACAACTTTCGGGTTACCGCATACTAATATCTCCATAACCCTAGAGTCACCGAACCTTAAGTGTGTAGACCCTACGGGTTCGGGAGACATGCAGACATGACCAAGACGACTCTCCGGTCAATAACCAATAGCGGGATCTGGATACCCATGTTGGCTCCCACATGCTCCTCGATGATCTCATCGGATGAACCACGATGTCGAGGATTCAATCAATCCTGTATACAATTCCCTTTGTCTATCGGTATGGTACTTGCCCGAGATTCGATCATCGGTATCCCGATACCTTGTTCAATCTCGTTACCGGCAAGTCTCTTTACTCGTTCCGTAACACATCATCCCGTGATCAACTCCTTGGTCTCATTGTGCACATTATGATGATGTCCTACCGAGTGGGCCCAGAGATACCTCTCCGTTTACACGGAGTGACAAATCCCAGTCTCGATTCGTGCCAACCCAACAGACACTTTCGGAGATACCTGTAGTGCACCTTTATGGCCACCCAGTTACGTTGTGACGTTTGGTACACCCAAAGCATTCCTACGGTATCCAGGAGTTGCACAATCTCATGGTCTAAGGAAATGATACTTGACATTAGAAAAGCTCTTAGCAAACGAACTACACGATCTTGTGCTAGGCTTAGGATTGGGTCTTGTCCATCACATCATTCTCCTAATGATGTGATCCCGTTATTAACGACATCCAATGTCCATGGTCAGGAAACCGTAACCATCTATTGATCAACGAGCTAGTCAACTAGAGGCTTACTAGGGACATGGTGTTGTCTATGTATCCACACATGTATCTGAGTTTCCTATCAATACAATTCTAGCATGGATAATAAACGATTATCATGAACAAGGAAATATAATAATAACCAATTTATTATTGCCTCTAGGGCATATTTCCAACACAGCAACGGTCGGAAATTTGAGTATCAAATTCCTCAGGGCTATCATGTTCCTCACTGTGTAGGCAATCCGCACCTGCGAATTCCTAACTCCTCAGTCAGAACAAATTCCTCAGAGACCAGAAGAACTTTGTCTCTGTCACTGAAGAATATGACTGAACTGTATGAGATTTCCAATGGCTTCACTCGAAGGGATTGGTAGGTGTAGGATTTTGAGTTGAGCATCACATGGAAAATTTTCCTTAGTATTTCCTCTACCCCCTTTAACAGTACGGTGTTTCCTATGACTCAAGAAAGAGAAAATGAAACTACGAAAACAAAAGTCTTCACGCTTCATGTTCCTCAAATGAATACCAAGTCTTCAAGGTCACACCAATTTCTTCACTTTCAAAGTCTTCAGAAAGTCTTTAGAAATCCAAAGTCTTCAGTCGAAGAACTTCATTTTTAGGGGTCGACTTTCTCTGTAAATATCAAACTCCTCATAGACTTATAGACCTGTGTACACTCATAAACACATTAGTCCCTTAACCTATAAGTCTTCAATACACCAAAATCACTAAGGGGCACTAGATGCACTTACACTTGTCATATATCTTGCTATCACCTAAGTAGTTTTTCTTGCTTAGCATAAGTTGTTGGTGCACATAGGTGAGCCTAGCTGTTGTAGGTTTTGTGCTTGACAAATTAACCGCTAGGTTTATTCCGCATTTGTTCAAGCCTCAACCGTAATTATTTTAAAGCGCCTATTCACCCCCCTCTAGGCGACATCCACGATCTTTCAATTGGTATCAGAGCCTCGTCTCTCTTTGTTAGGCTTAACCGCCTAGAGAGGTAAGATGTCGACTAGGGGATTAGGATTCTGTGACACACTTAGTTTCGATGGCACAAATTTTGATGTTTGGGTAATTCGCATGCTTAATCTCTTTAGGGTCATGGACCCAAATTTAGAGCGAATTGTAGATATGGGTTTTTCTCCTCCAAAAGATCCCCAAAGATTATCTTTAGAGGATGAGAAAAACTCTTATCTCAATGCTCAAGCTTCTAATATGCTTTTTGATGCTTTGAGCAATGTAGTTATATTTTAACTCATGCCTTCCCGGGATGCTCATGAGTTGTGGACAAAGCTTCAAGATAAATATGGCGTGTCCAAGTTTTGTGGGGATGATTGTTCTCCCTCCACCTCTGGTTGTGTTGTGTTCTCAACTTCTTCTACTTCACCTACATGTGGTTTGCCACAAGGTAATGACATGGTGAGTAGTGGTGTTCATTGCAATGATGATAGTGGGCTTAGTTTTGATAATCCTTCATCACTTTCTTGTTGCGATGCTTCATCTTTGGACTCTAGCACTTCGAGCACTCCAAATGTTTCACATGCTTGTGTTGACAGTCCTTGCATATCATGTACAAATTGCTTGACTAAATCTCATGATGATATGCTTGCTATGTCTTGTTGGCATGATAAAAATGCATGTATTTCCTCGAGTTGTTGTGCTAACAATGTAGAGGAAACCCAACACTCCATGGAACAAGATGTGGTCTTGAATGGTGCTTCAAGGGATCCCACATCATCATCTATTGCTTTTTGCCTTATGGCCAAGGCTTCAAAGGTATCTCCCACTTTGAATCCCAATATATCTTGTGATAATATTGATGATGGCAAGAGTGATGATGATGTCGATTATGATGAAGAGAATGATGATGTTGCCTCCTTAAAAGTTAAGGGGGAAATAATTTTTAAAGCTCTTCTTAAGAATAAAATTGCTCGTTCCAACTTCATGGAAATCATGTCTATTGCTATTGAGGGCAAGAAATATATTGATGAGTTGGAATCTCGTCTTGAGGAGCATGAGGTCACCATTGATAAAATGGAAGGTCATGAGCGTGATTACGCTAATGAGATTGCAGACTTCTCTCAAGCTCTTGAACTTGAACAAACCACCAAGGAATCTCTTGAGGAGACTTTTGCTCTAGAGTTATCTAGAGTGAAGGAATCTCATGATAGAGCTCTTGAGGTGGCCAATGTTTTTGAAACTAAAAATGCTAAGCTTGAAGTTGCTCATGCTAGACTCCTTGAGGATTTTGAGCACCTCGAAAATGGCTCAAGGGTCATCAAGGGTGAGCTCATCAAACTCACCGAGTCTCATGCTCAACTTGAAGCTTTTTATTTAAAAGAGCTTGCCAAGTTGCCTTCTCCTCTTGTTGTTAATGATGATGCTTGTGCTACTAACTCTATTTCTTGTGAAGCATCCATTTTAAAGGAGAACGTTGAGCTACGGGCTCAACTTGAGTTGCTATCTAGCAATTATGGGAAATTGGAAGAAAGCCATGAAAAGCTCTCAAGCTCTCATGATGATCTTCTAGTATCCCATAATGTGCTAAAGATAGCTCATGAGGCCATGATTGCTAAGGTAACATCTAGTGAGCCTCATGTGGACACTATCACTACTTTTAGTCAAAATGCTATATTGCCTTGTGCTAGTCCTCGCGATTCATCCATGCATAACGTTGGTACATCTTGTGATGAATTGCTTTCCTTGCCTTGTTGCTCTAACGATGAAGCTTATACTTCCGATAGTGCTTGTGTTGAGACTAACCATGTAGAGGAAATCAAAGAGCTCAAGGCCCAAGTCACTTCTTTGAAGAAAGACTTGGAAAAGAGTCATGAAGGGAAATTTACACTCAACAACATCTTGAGAGTGCAAAAATCCCCCAATGACAAAGGCGGACTTGGATTCAACTCCAACAAGAAGAAGAAGTCCAAGATGAACAAAAAGAAGGGCCAAGAACAAGTCAAGAATTCGGCCAAGATTGTTTGCTTCAAGTGCAAAGTAGAAGGGCATCATGTTAGATCTTGCCCAATGAAGAAGAAGGCCATTAGTGACAAGCAACACGGGAAGCGGCCACAAGTTCGATCTCATGCTCAACCACAAGTTGAAGAAAGTCCTCTTCCCAAGAATCCTCAAGCTAATGCTTCTCAAGTTGAGAAATCAAGTGAGAAGAAAGTGAAGAGTAGACGTTGCTACTTATGTCGTGAGAAAGGTCACCTCGCCTCTTCATGCAGTAGTGGTAACTTATCCAACCCAATTATTATTGATGATATCTATTCTCTTGGGAAGGATAATGTTGGCCATGTGTTTGCCAAATTTGTTGGTTCTCAAAGTGGTGTCAAGAAAAGAACCATTTGGGTAGCCAAGCCTATTGTGACTAACCTCTTAGGACCCAACTTGGTTGGGGACCAACTAGCTCAAACTTGATCAATAGGTGTTGTTGGAGGGCATTGGAGACTTGGCTACATTATGAAGATTTAAGGGGACTTCATCATTCTTATTGTCTCAAGCCAAGTCAATTGGGTTATCAAGTTTCTATTCTAGATCCAATGTGCCTCCTTCCGGTAACTTGTACTTAAATTGTTTACATCGAAAGTTACTTGCCCCTTTGCATGTTTTGGTTTTGTTCCTTGCATGTGGTTGTATATGTTGTGCCTCCAATTTGCTTATCTTGAGTAATCAAGTATGTGTGTGTTGGTTTGCACATCATGTACGTGTGTGTAGTGCGTTGAGCCTTTGCGCATCTTGTTTGTATGTTAGTTGGCTCCTGTGAGAGATTAATGGAACATCCCATTTTGGGGGAGTGATGTGCTTTGTGCACCTCACGGTCCCATAAATGTGCCTAGTATTGATATTGCAAGCTTATCTAGTCACTATGTGGTATGTCTTCTCATGAGAAATTCAAATTCTAAATAGTCCATTAATTATCTCTTGTTGGATCCTCTTTTTGCCTCTTGTTAAGTTTTCTTTAATTGGTATCACATTATGGGGGAGTAATATGCTATGTATATTACTAGCCTAGAAAATGTGTACATTTGAGATATTGTCACCTAGAATTGATATTGTAAATTATCTTGTTCCTACGTGGCATGTTAGCTCTACAAGTTGCAATTTGCTTGTGTTTGGTGTGAAGATGATGTCGGATATCCTTGCTATCTACCACCGGGAATTATTTCCAAATACTTCTTGTCTTTTGACAATTGGTACTCACTTATGTGTGGTAGAAATTATTGATCATCTTCACGTTGGCGTTTGCTTTTTATTTGCCTTATCTCTTGCCAAGTTTGTGTCAACTCCCATTGCCTTCCGTGCCACTTGAGGATCTTGTTGTTTTCTTGATCTTGTCTAGTGTTTTCCTTGATATAGTGAATGTGGTGATCCTACCTTGTGCATTTTGTATTCAAATGCAAATTCTCTATAATGCACAACTCGTGGGGGAGCTATCCTATTTTCTATAAAACACTAAACTTGTGATCCATTTTAAGTGTGTGTTGGTGGACGGCAAGCCGTTTCTTTTTGGTACTTGTGCCATCATGAAACTTTGTAGAGAGCTTGGTTTGTTTGGAACCATCCTCTCTTTTGGGAGTTTGATATCATTTTGTGGGTTCCAATGGATATCTCATTCCTTGATGTATCTTTTAATGATATCTTCCAAGTGATGATTTCTCCATTTGGTATTCTTTTCACTTGGTATTTCCTTGTATTTTGGTATCGGTTCTTGAAAGTCTTGAGCATGCATATTAACTTCATGTAGTTTCCATGGCATGCTTTCTCTCTTTGACCCAATATATAGGAGAAACTCCACCAAGTCTCAAATTGGATGAGATGTGCATGAATTTCATTTCCATATCTATATGCACATATTTATGTGGAGTTTGTCCTATGTATTGTTGGTGTTTCTAACTCTTTGGTCCCAATGAGTTTGGGTACCATTTTGTTTGTGTTGTTGTTCGAGGAACAATTGGAGATGCATTGGATGCTCGGCTCACTCACAAGGAAGGTGTTGTCACCATGTGCTTTTTGAAGTCAAGCTAGGATGATCAATGAACTACTTTGTACCTTCAATTGGTATCTACTACATCCTTCCAATGTTAACTCGGTAACAAGTATCTTCATATACTTCATGCACACATTTCTTGCATCAACCTTGTGTAGGTTGTATCATGGCATGTTATTCATTCTCTCTTGTGATACTTGTTTCCTTTCTCAAAGCATCCCAACAATGATCTCTTGTTGCTAGTTGTGATGTCTTTGATGGTTGTGTGGTAGGAATTCATTTATGTACAATAAGACCATATCTAGCCATGTGCTATGCTTCCAAGCAAATATCTTATTGGTATATCTATGACTTCCTTTTGGATATCTTGTTCCTTCGTGTGTAACTATTTCGGGTGGACATCCTTCTTTGTAGATATATATCATCATGATCTCGTCTACCTAGAACCTTATACACTTGAGAGAAATTACATCTCTAGATGATATCCTTTCTTTCACGTCCACCTTGTCTTTCTTGTTTTTTCTTTGGTGGCTCCGTGAAAGCTTTTGCCTTGAGTGCATGTCTTATCTCGTTGCATCTTGATGCACTCCTGTGTGGTGAAGATTATTTTCCTCATGCTTATCTCTACGAGGCTTTTGCCATCTTAATTGGTATCCCTCGTCTTGATGAGGCTTTCATCTTCTATCTTCACCATGCGTTGTCACAAGTGTTGGTTATTCATTTTGCATTTTTAGTGTGCTTGTGAACCCTTTTGCTTTGTGTGTGTGGGGAGGACATGTCATGCACCTTGTATCTCCATTATCCAAGACTATGTTGATGCTTAATGCTCATTCGTACATTAGTCTTCTCAAGTGCTTTGCCATGACTCACACACATCATTTTGGTTGAGCCTACTCTTAAGTTGCCTCTTTTATATTTTTCTCAACCATTTGTTTGTTGCAAGTGCTAGGCTTTGTTTCCTATATGCTCACTTGCACTTGTTGTGAGTTTCTATTGATTTTCGGGGAGTGATGATCCTATTTTGTGCACTCGGTATCCTAATGCAAATATTGTAAGAAGTCCACAAATCATGGAGAGCTTCACTAGTGTCTTTAGAACACTCTGTTGCTCTCTTGCACTTGTCGTGAGGTTCTATTGATCTTGGGGGAGTGACGATCCTATTTTGTGCTCGTTGTATCCAGTTACAAAACTAAATTGTGCACAAATCATGGGGAGCTTCTCTAGTTTCTCTAGAACACTCCTTTGCTCATATCATAATTTATTTCATTCATGTGGCACGTAGGATCATTGGTCTAGTTGTCTCAATTGATATCCGTTGATTGCTTGCTTCAATTGGTATCTTTTGATTGCTTGTTTGCTTGTTTCTCTCTTTCTTATGTCTTTGTGGCATATCTTTCTTTTGTAAACTTTGGGCCTAAATATAGTTTGTTTTCCTCCAAGTATTTACCGTCAAACTTGTGTATTGCATTCCACTCTCTTGTTGAGAAATACACCAATTATGGAGGAACACAATTTATATTGGACTTCTAAGCTTTTCTCCCATTTTGGCAATCGATGCCAATGGGGGAGAAGTTTTAGAGAGTTTTGTGGAGAAGTTTAGAGAATTCTCTCCTCTTGCTTTGGTTTTGTTCCTAAGCATTTGCATCTCTTACTCATGCATCATTGGTTGTTGCATTGCATGGTGATGCATAATTCCTTATATAAACTCTTTTGAAAGTGATTGTCATCAATTACCAAAATGGGGGAGATTGAAAGAACATGTGGTGTCCCCATGTTTGGTTTTGGTAATTGACGACAATCTCTATGGACTAATGGTTGCCTTGAGTTATATTTGAAGGTTTTGTCCATAGGCTTTTCTTGGAGTACATGTGTTGGTTTCAAGGAGAGTTTGTGTTGACCAAGGTGCTATTAAGGAATTATCCAAAGATTGGTCATGTGAGAGTTGAGCTTATTGCAAGCATGTCTTGAAGAAGAAGATTGTGTGATCATTCATGTTTACCTTTAAGACATCATCCAAATGAAGAGAGTTGGAAAGATTCTACGTTGATCAAGACTAAGTCAAGAGTGAATCAAGTTGATCAACTCACAAAGCGTAGAAGATGTACCGAGAGGGATCAAGTGATCCCATGGTATGGTAAGCATTGTCCATTGTGCTTTGTGTACTAACCCATGGTCTATGTGAGAGTTCTATGTGGGGTTAGGTACGTGTTCATGGGCTTGCGTCAAGAGGAAGATATCACTCAACCCATGGAGAGGATGACATCAAGTGGCGATCGTCATCAAGATTGCCGTGTGCAAGTTCAAGTGGAGCGTCAAGAAGAGATCAAGTGCTTGAAGCTTGCCGTCCATTGTGGTGACAATGGACCTGTGAAGACGTGCCGAAGAGTGGCTCACCCATAGTGGACTATGGGGGAGTAATCATCTAGTCTTCATCGAGCCAACGCAATCAAGAAAGGTTGTCCAACTTGAGGGAGTCAAGATCGTCATCATCTAGCTCAAGTGGACCATGTGCAAGGCAAATGTTTGCCCTTGATAGGTTTTCTATTTTACCGGTCTCATGGTGGTAGTTGGGAGACCGGGTTATAGGATCGATAGCCATACTATCAAGGGGGGCTCTCAAGTGAGTAGCTTGATCGTATCGTTCGTCGAGAGCTCAAACCATTGCATCCTTGCTTCATGTTTCTTGGTTCTTGTTTGGTTCTCTTTGTGAGTCTTAGAGCTTATGGTCATCTTGATGACAAGCTTGAGTTCATCGAAAACGGAGTTTGCATGCGTCTTCTATGATGTTTTCGATGTTGGAGGTTTTACCGGTCTTATCCGAGGAAGGGTTCTCACCATTTTCTTTTGGGCCTTTTCTCATTTGCTTCTTATTGGTATTTCTATCAAGATTGTGTTAGCCCTTGTCGCTAGCTTTCCAACAAACTTGGTTTCGTCGAATTCGGAGTCCGTTTGCAGAAGTTGTGTAAGTTTTGGTGTTCTGAAAAGGCTGCAGCGGTACTACCGCGGACAGGAGCGGATGTAGTTTTTTACTACCGCTCTTGGGAGCGGTACTACCGCTCTTGGGAGCGGTACTACTGCTTGGAGTAGTACTACCGCGGCTACTTCCGTGGCTACTTCCGCTCGGGACCAAAAACTCGTCACAAGTCCAGCGGTGGTAGGCACGGATGTAATTTTTTAGTACCGCTCGCAAGCAGTAGTACCGCTACCCCTAGCGGTAGTACCGTGAGGTCAAGCGGTACTACCGCTCCGATGGTTCTTCTGGCTTTTTTGCCTCCTCGCTGTTGTGTTTCAAAGGGCTACTACCGCCCTAGCGGTACTACCGCTCCTTGGAGCGGTAGTACCGCTAGGGCGGTAGTAGCCCTTTGAAACACAACAGCGAGGAGGCAAAAAAGCCAAAAGTACCGCTCGGTGCGGGCTGTGACCATAACGGTTGGATTTTTCCCCACCTATAAAAGGGGGTCTTCTTCCCCAATGAACCTTATCCTTTGAGCTCGTGTTCTTCCCCCATTGTTGACCTTCTTCGAGCTTGCTAACTCTCAATCCCTCCATGGATTCTTGCTAGTTTTTGAGGGAAAAGCGAGAGGAGATCTAGATCCACATTTCCACCAATCACTTTCTCCTCTATGTGAGGGGAACCCCTTGGATCTAGATCTTGGAGTTCTTTGTGTTCTCCTTCTTGTTCTTCCTCTCATTTTCCTCCCTAGCATTAGTTGCTTCGGTGGGATTTGAGAGAGAAGGACTTGGGCACTCCGTGTGCCCTTGCCATTGCATTTGGTGCATCGGTTTGAGTTCTCCACGGTGATACGTGGAAGTTACAAGTTGAGAAGCTTATTACTCTTGGGTGCTTGGTACCCTTGAGCTTGTTCCTCTTGGGTGCTTGGGCGCCCTAGAGGGTCGGTGGTGTTCGGAGCTTAATCATTGTGGTGTAAAGCTCCGGGCAAGCGTCGGGGTCTCCAATTAGGTTGTGGAGATCGCCCCGAGCAATTTGACGGGTTCCGGTGACCGCCCCCAAGGGTTGCCAAAGTGTACGGGTTCGGTGACCGCCCCCAAGGGTTGCCATTTGTACGGGTTCGGTGACCGCCCTCAAGGGTCCCTTAGTGGAATCACGGCATCTTGCATTGTGCGAGGGCGTGAGGAGATTACGGTGGCCCTAGTGGCTTCTTGGGGAGCATTGTGCCTCCACACCACTCCAAACGGAGATTAGCATCCGCAAGGGTGTGAACTCCGGGATACATCGTCGTCTCCGCATGCCTGGGTTATCTCTTACCCGAGCCCTTTACTTATGCACTTTACTTTGTGATAGCCATATTCTTTCTTGTCATATATCTTGCTATCACCTAAGTAGTTTTTTTTGCTTAGCATAAGTTGTTGGTGCACATAGGTGAGCCTAGTTGTTGTAGGTTTTGTGCTTGACAAATTAACCGTTGGGTTTATTCCGCATTTGTTCAAGCCTCAACCGTAATTATTTTAAAGCGCATATTCACCCCCCTCTAGGCGACATCCACGATCTTTCAAAGAGGCTCACCACGGTGGTGCCGGCGACGAGATCGGCGCGGGCGATCGAAGGCGGTGAAGACGGGGACGGGACGTGACGGACCGCTAAACCTAGAAAAATCTCGGGGAAAATGGAGCTCGGAGGTCGAGTTTCGAGAGAAGAAATATTAACTAGTGTGGTTCGGACATTTCATCGAACACCTATGTGCATAGGAGGTGAGCTAGAGCACCCAAAAGCCCTCACCTCGCCGGCCAGCAAAAAACAGAGCAGTGCGGAGTGCTCTGATCGCCGGCGATGGTCTATATATAGGCAACTCATTTGTCCCGGTTCGTGACTGGAACCGGGACTAATGGATGTGGGCCAGGAGCGAGGCCCACTGGTCCCGGTTCGTGCCTAGAACCGGGATAAATGGGTCCAGACGAACCGGGACCAAAGCCCACGAGGCCCCGGCCGGCCACCTGGGCTCACGAACCGGGACGAATGCCCCCATTGATCCCGGTTCGTATAAAAACCGGGACTAATGGACTGGCCAGACCCGAACGAAAACCCCTTTTTCTACTAGTGCATCTTAATTACGTTGTCAGTCAATGCCAAAATTGGTGTCAACGTAACTAAGGTGCAATCCTTTTTTTAATACATTGTATAGTCGGCAGGGATAACACATCGAACATTTGTAGAATTTTCCTTGAGTGTAGTCGGCGTAGAAGTTTGGCATTGTGCACGGCACATGGCAATCCTGGCGCGCGCGAGCGCACACACAGCGGGTTCTTCGGCCTTGTAACAGATGGGACAAAATTCATGCATGGCAGGCATATATGGGTGCAGCTGGCCGGGCCGTTGAAGCATCACATCGTGATGCATGCATGCATGCAAGTATGTGTGATCTGTGTATATCCCTGCTGGGCTGGCTGGTCCACTCGTGCTGGCACTATGGACACGAACGTACGCTGTACGCACACAACCCGTGCATGGCGTTGCGTGTCCGGCCGGCCGGCCGCGTGCAATACAGTAGCACCCCGCCATTGCTATTCTTGCACGCCAGAACCAGGCTGAACATGGGGCGGGCCGTGCATACCCGATCGAGAGAAGTTTCACTGGCACTCTTTCCAGCCACTAGCTGACACATATACAAGCTTTGGCCACACCTTTCTAATTTTTCCTTCTGACCTCCAAACAGTGGGACAGGCCCCTACTGCAATCATATGTTTTCAATTGTTTGCATGCATGCAATCAAGCAACCTTGAAACCTAACCAGATGGAACCAATCTAGTCACAAAATCAATAAAACAGAGTGAGAGTCTGAGAAATAGAATGAAAAATCTACACAACTTTTCATTATGAAAGCTCTACACGATTCAGTGGGAAAAATAACCGTTGGATCTTAATTATATGGGCCTAAAGCCAAATGATTTAATAAAACCCTAGAAAATCTCAAAGTCTCATTTGACTTGTATGGCATGTGCAAGCAAAAAATAGTCACGTGTCGCCCGTGGAGGAGAAGAAGACACCAACATATAACATGTTTTGTTATATTTCTCCTTGTAGAACTGGAAAAAGGGCAACAATATGTGCCCGCCTTGCTCCCGTGCTTGCCTCGACACACCAAACTCCCGTTCTCCATGTTTCGTGATCGAGCTGAGCTAGTTTAGTGAGTGGTTCATTAGAAGATTGAATTTTTTATATTTCAGATGATGGGAATTATAGTATCATTAATTGTCTCCCGTGTGGCCTCATGACCTTGGGAGGGGGCCATAGGCCGAGAGAAACTCGCACCATCACACGGAGCCCAACTCTGTCTACTATTTCTCGCCAATTGCCCAAATTATTTTACTGTGCAATATCTCATCATGGTGGTATGGAAGAGCAAGCATCTGAAACCGTGTATGTTGAGAACCTATGTCGGCGAGGCACGATAGGGTTTGGGCCTTTGGGGGGCTATCACTGCGACCAACACATATGTGCTATCATCTCATTATAAGAATTTGTTTCGCTTCGTATGCAAAAAGATAGATATGCTACTTTATTACTCCCTCCGTCCCAAAATTCTTGTCTTAGATTTGTCTAGATACGGATGTATCTAATACTAAAACGTGACTTGATACATCCGTATTTAGACAAATCTAAGACAAGAATTTTGGGACGGAGGGAGTACTTGTCGCAAACTTGCATGCATGATGAGGACATATCCAGTACTCCACACGGTAGTACCTCGGTGCACCCACGTAGTTTTGCATATTTAAGAGTTATTAAATATTGTGATATGAATTCACAACACTAATAATACATGTATATGTCACGTCACAAAATTAAATATATACCCAAACCAATATATGTAGCTCGAGAAAAAAAAGGTCAAATTTTAGCATTGATAGTTTTTATGGGCCAAATCCACAGCCCAGTTTGAAGTGAATACGTACTACTCAGAACCCATTTGTATGTTTCATTTCATGAGCCATGTTCAACTTCAGATATGAATTTTGTGACAATGATTGATACATAATTTATATATGCATTTAATTTCTGTTGGATTTTTGTGTGACTTTTACGATGAAGTATTTGGATTTTTCTGGAGATACTATGTTCTCCATGTATGACTAGTTCTGCTAGCACACTTGCCATGATATTAATCTTAACCTAAACTCATTCCAAATTTCCTCATCATTTTAGCAATAACTCTGATGTTCCCCATCTTCATTTCGTATGAATTTCCAGTTTCAAGCAGATGTATTCACCTTTCCTTTTACCTTACTTATCAAATCAAATTTGTACTTAAAACTTTGTGTCAATGCATTGATATCGATAGTGTCGATCCACCAAACATTTCCATAACAAGAGTGTGATGCTTACTAACTTTTTCTTGAAATGAAGGGCTTACTAACTTCATGGCGGGGTGTATAATTAAGCGCTTGTGAGCCCTCCTAAACAGGGCACCCGCTAGTTTCCTAATCGATCCCTGGTAGCTAGTGCCCCCTATACGCAACGATCCAAGGATCGATCCATCGGCTAGCTGCATGGTGTGAGGGTGGACAGACGATAGATAGCTACGCGTAGGTCGGCACGGGAAGCCGCCAAGGCAGCCCGTGTATGACGGCATCTTGATTTGAACGGGGACAAAGCATCTGCAGCTTGCATCTACACGGGCTAGCGCTGGCTAGTCTAGCTGCTTGCAGGAAGAGTAAGCAAGTTGCAGGTATACGGGCAACTCTGCTGGCCTCTAGCAATCATCATGCCTTGCTAGCTTGTGTGTGTAAATGTAATCGCTGGATTAATCTGTGGATGGAGCTAACACACATGCATGGAGTATCTATCTAGGCTAGAAATATCTGACATGTTATAGATCTATCTAGGCTAGAAATATCTGCCATAGCTGGCTAAGATTTCCACAGGTCAATTCGCTCTCCACCTTCCTGGGGTGAAAAGCTATTGTCTGGCCAATGTGGTTGGATCTAGCGACGAATCTCACGTGTGTAGGTATTTTCTTCTTCTTCTTCTTTTGTACTCTAGTAATAATTTGTCTGTGTTTATCGATATAGGTTGACACTAATACAATACTGTCATTTACTGGGAAAATAATTAATTTTGGTGCATGCATTGTTTATTCCTGTTTGTGTCCCTACGTATATATACATACATAATCTAGTTCTCCGGGTTGCAATCATACTCATCGTACGTACGTAATCTAATTATATCCGGGTTGCAATCACACGTACGTACGCTAATCTAATTCTCCTGATTAAGCTTTCAAGTGGCAATCATGCAGTTGCCTATTCGAGGCTACGTAGTAGAATGTAAGAGCAGGGAAACCTCTTCGTGGAGTAGTGAGTATACTCCACACTCCGTCATGTCGACCAAGACAGTACACGATCGAGCAGGTCGCCTCGTCGCTCCACCACCTCACGCTCGCCTATATAAGCACCCCCACTTTCTTCTTCTTCCTCAGACCAGCTAGGACATTGTCTTAGCCAAGAGCACGAAGCTTGATCGGGTAGTGGATAGCACGTACTCCGAGCTAGCTACACCTCAAGCTCGAAGAGCATGGTCCGCATTGCGCCGCTCCTGCTGGTGGCGCTGCTCTCTCTAGCCGTGCAGCTCGCGCCGTCCGCAGCCTGCCCATCCTGCCCCAAGCCAAAGCCTCCCCCGCCGCCGCCGCGTAAGGTCAAGCCCTCCGTGCCCTGCCCTCCTCCGCCGCACTCTCCTACACCCAAGCCCTCGCCGCCGCACACTCCTACGCCCAAGCCCTCGCCACCGCACACTCCTACGCCCAAGCCGTCGCCACCGCACACTCCTAGTCCTACGCCCAAGCCCTCGCCGCCGCACACACCGCCGTACACCCCAACTCCGGTTAAGCCGCCGCCAGTCACTCCTACCCCAACCCCAACTCCGGTTAAGCCGCCGCCAGTCACTCCTACCCCTACCCCAACTCCGGTTAAGCCGCCCCCAGTCACTCCTACCCCTACCCCTACCCCAACTCCGGTTAAGCCGCCGCCAGTTACTCCTACTCCTACGCCAAGTCCGGTGAAGCCGCCGCCTGCTGGAACTCCACCATCTCCTGTCAGCCCGTCGCCGCCACCATCTTCGCCTCCAGGCAAGTGCCCGGTGGACACACTGAAGCTGCTGGGGTGCGTGGATGCCCTCAACGGGCTTGTGCACGCGGTGATCGGCAGCAGCGCCAGCGATAAGTGCTGCCCTTTGTTGTCCGGCGTGACCGGCCTCGACGCAGCGCTCTGCCTATGCACCACAATCGAGCTCAAGGCACTCAACATCAACCTCGTGCTGCCAATCGCCATCCAGGTGCTCGTCAACCAATGCGGCAAGACGGTGCCCAGCGACTTCCAGTGCCCTGCGCCAACGCCTGCCACTCCGCCGCCGACACCAGCAGTGCCGCCATCACCTGTCCCACCATCGCCGTCTCCACCAACCCCTGTCACTCCATCGCCGACGCCACCATCCCCAGCTCCGGTCTCGCCGCCGTCCCCTGTGGTCCCGGCCCCAGTCCCAGCGACACCACCGCCATCGCCGTCGACGGGCAAGTGCCCTATCGACACGCTGAAGCTGCTGGGGTGCGTGGATGCCCTCAACGGGCTTGTGCACGCGGTGATCGGCAGCAGCGCCAGCGATACCTGCTGCCCTTTGTTGTCCGGCGTGACCGGCCTCGACGCAGCGCTCTGCCTATGCACCACAATCGAGCTCAAGGCACTCAACATCAACCTCGTGCTACCAATCGCCATCCAGGTGCTCGTCAACCAATGCGGCAAGACGGTGCCCGGCGACTTCAAGTGCCCTTCGCCAACGCCTGCCACTCCGCCGCCGACACCGGCAGTGCCGCCGTCACCTGTCCCACCATCGCCGACGCCACCAACCCCTGTCACTCCATCGCCGACGCCACCATCCCCTGTCACTCCATCGCCAGCTCCAGTTAAGCCGCCGTCCCCAGTCCCAGCGACACCACCGCCATCGCCGTCGACGGGCCAGTGCCCCATCGATACGCTGAAACTGTTGGGGTGCGTGGACGCGCTCAACGGGCTGGTGCACGCGGTGATCGGCAGCAGCGCTAGCGACAGCTGCTGCCCGCTGTTATCCGGCGTGGCTGACCTCGACGCCGCGCTCTGCCTCTGCACCACCATCAAGCTCAAGGCGCTCAACATCAACCTCGTGCTGCCCATCGCCATCGATCTGCTGGTCAACCAGTGCGGCAAGACGGTGCCCAAGGACTTCCAGTGCCCTAGTTAAGCTCCAACGAGTAGAATATCAACTATCAGTACCACCCGTATCTGCATGCGATGCATGGATCGCTTAAATTCTCTTGTGTGGTCACGTATGTAGTGATCTTTATGTACGAGCATGTGCAGCCCTGACGTACTACCTACTTGTGATGTGGAGCTGTAGAACATGCTTGGATTTTGTGTAATTGTGTATCAAATAATAACCGTGTAGCGCGTTGTGGATTTCAATCGGTTTGTAGCGTCTTCTTAAAAACAATTATGAATCGAATGTGTTGTAATTTGAATGAAGTTGTCACATATATACGTGTCCTCTTTTGTGTGTGTTGTTGAAATAGGTATTAAATAAAAAATTATCTTGCATTTGATTCTTACACGAACTGATCAATATGCTCTAAATCCATGTGCTTGAAATGGAGAAGAGAGATGTGGATTTGGGGCTCTCAGATTGTATCCATTTCCTCGTGCTTGGACCAGAAGAGATACTATATTAAATACTACTAGTCCTTGACTTTTACTACTCAACAAAATAATACTACTACTTTAGTGCAATAAGAAATACTACAAGTCTACAAATCTCGATAAGAAATACTACTACTACTTGACTATACTAAAGGCCAGAACTGTGTAAGAAGGTGCCTCTCTAGTCAGCCCGTGAGCCTGCATATGTATGCATGTATCTGGGCTCTGGGCCGGGGTCTGCCTGCTGTACGTCCTCGGCCGGCATGCAGGTGTGACAAAGCAGGTTCCAATCGCTGCAGCATTGGCGACACGCGGGTTCAAAACCGGATAAACAACGCCAATAAAATTATGACGTGAGTGAACCAGGCACGCATATGCAGGAAAAAGTCCAAAATGAACCCTGAACTCGTAGCCCGTAGCTAAATCGAACCCCCAACTCCTAATCCCGGTAATCAGCACACCCAACTCTCTTATCCCGGTCCAAAATGAACCCTGAGTCCACTTCCAAACAGGGATTGATGAGGTGGCAGACCTAAGCCGGGATCGGTGGCTGTTGGGCATGTTGCGGAGTAAAGTTGGGCCGGCCCATAAGGCCCAGAGCGCTCCCCTGCTCTTAATCAGAGCCAGCCCACGCAAGGGGCAGTCAATCCCCACTCGAGGCCTCCCCTGAAATTCCCCTGCTCGAGCGGCGGCAATGGCGACGGGTGGGTGATCGGCTCCGGCGGCGGCGATCGTGACGGCTTGACGACGAGCGACATCAAAGGTACTGTCTCCGACGTCCTCCTCCTCCTGTGGCTGCAATTTAAGCTGTCACCGCAGTGTTAGTGTTAGGGTTCCAGAGAGAAAAATTGGGGCTTTGGTGCGATTACAGAGTTAGGGTTTTTGGCGATTTTGTCAGTCCAGTTGCTCGGATTAGCACAATGTAGTGATATACTCTTGTTTGTTGCAGCTCAATCATGGACCCTAGTGAGATTTTGAATGTCAGATTTCATTTTGGGGGCCAGTTCATCCACATTGGTCCTGTTTTGGATTATGTGGGGGGAGATGAAGCACTTTCATTGATTGAGAGGGACAAGTTGTCATTGTTTGAAGTTCAAGGGCATTTGAAAGACCATCTGGAGTTCAAGGAATCGATGAAGTTGTATTTTCATGTTCCTGGGAAAGAACTAGCTGATGGTTTGAGGTTTTTGTTTGATGACAGTGGTTGTGCTAGCATGTCAGACTACATTTGTGTTGGAGATGTAGCTGACATTTATGTGGAATACCATGGGGAGCAGGACAGTGAGAGTAGCAGCAGTGCTAGTGATTATGAGAATGAGATTGTTGATGTTGATATGGATGATGATGAAGCTGAAGAACCTGACATGGTCATTACTGCAGAACCAGATGATAATGGTGTGCTCACTCAAATGAACAACATCCAATTTGAGCATCCTAGGGCAAGCAAAACCACAGTGGCAAATGAGGTTGATGAAGTGGCAGGAACTCAGTTGATATGTTCTCAAATATGCAGTCCAGATGAAGTGCCAGATGCAGTGCATTTTCAGAACAATTTGAGGACAGATGCAGTGAACTTTCAGAGGAATGTGAGGACAGAGGAAGTGAAGGATCAGAGCAACAACCCAGCAGATCAAGTGAATGTTGAGAGCAACAATGCAGTTTCAGGTAGTGATTCTGAAGAAGATACAGAGTACATACCACACAGTGAGGACAGTGGAGAAAATTCAGAGGTTGTTGAGCTCAGAAGGCATGCTAGAAAATTTAAGAAGAGGATGAGAGATACAAAGAGTTGGCTTGCAGGTGATTCAACAGCTCCTATTCCTATTGACTTAATTGCAAATATGGAAGATCAGTTAGAGGGAGAGGAGAAACAGTGGGGCTATGACTCATCTGATGAGGATTATTCTTATGATGAAGATTCTGATGGGCACATGGTGAGGAGGAAGAGCCAGTATCCAAGATACAATAATGACTCAGAAATTCCACACTTTGCATTGACAATGGTATTCAGGAGCAAGAATCAGCTTGTGAAAGCATTGAAGAAATATGGGATTGTGACAAAAAAAAGCATTGTGTTCTTGAAGTCAGAGAGTAACAGAGTTAGGTCTAAGTGTGGATGGCCTGGCTGCCCTTGGCTTATTTATGGAACCAAAACCTCAAGAACAAGCAGGTTTCAAATCATAACATTTAATGATGAGCACCATTGTGCACAAAACAGGGAGAACAGACTTGTGACAGCTAAGGTTATTGCTGAAAGATATGAGCACTTCATTTTAGCTAATCCAATGTGGAAAATTGAGAGCATGAAAGCAACAGTTCTTCAGGACATGTTTGCTGATGTATCAACTTCTAAGTGAAAGCATGCAAAGAAGCTTGTCATGGACAAGTTAAGGGCTGGAATGAAGAATGAATACACCAGGGTTTTTGATTATCAGCTGGAGCTACTTACAAGTAATCCTGGAAGCACTGTTGCAGTCTGTTTGGATCCAACAAACATGGAACAGAACATATTTCAGAGTTTCTATGTCTGCTTTAATGCACTGAAGTAGGGATTTAAGGCTGGCTGCAGGAAAGTGATTGGTTTAGATGGTTGTTTTTTTAAAGGTGCTGTCAAAGGAGAGCTATTGTGTGCTGTTGCAAGAGATGCAAACAATCAAATGTATCCAGTGGCATGGGCAGTTGTTGAGAGGGAAACTAATGATACATGGAAGTGGTTCATTGCCCTGCTTATTAAAGATCTTGAGATTAATGACAATGGAGCTGGCTGGGTGTTCATTTCAGATCAGCAGAAGGGACTGATAAATGCAATGAAGGATTATTTGCCAAATGCAGAGCACAGAATGTGTGCTAGGCATATCTATGCCAACTGGAGGAAGAAGCATAGGGAACATCAGTGGCAGAAGAAGTTCTGGGCAGTTGCCAAAGCAGCAAACAAGCAGGACTTCAACTACTATAAAGCAAAGCTTGCCCAAGAAACTCCAGAAGGTGCAAAAGACATCATGAGAACAGAGCCAGTGCACTGGGCAAGGGCTTTTTTTTCCAGTGGGATCCAATTGTGAGTCTGTTGATAATAATTTGTGTGAATCCTTCAATCATGCAATTGTTGAAGCAAGGTTTTATCCAATAATTTCAATGCAAGAAAAAAATAAGGAAAAAGGTTATGGTTAGAATTCAGGAACAAAGGGAAAAAGGTCTGAACTTCCATGGAAAAATATGTCCAAGTGCATTCAAGAAATTGAAGAGCAGCATTGCAAGAACCCAGTTTATGGAAGTACTTTGGAATGGCAAAGATGGATTTGAAGTGAAACTTGTCACTGGGAGAAAAAGGCAGTACACAGTGAGTCTTGACAACTGGACATGTTCATGTGGCTACTTCCAGCTAGCAAGTCTACCTTGTTCCCATGCAATAACAGCTATCTACAAGTCTGGAAAAAAAGTGGAAGATTTCATTGCCCCTTGCTATTTTGTTGATGTTTTCAACAAAATTTATGAACATTGTTTGATGCCTGTGGAAGGTGAGGAAATGTGGCCAGTTTCTGAGAAACCTAGGCCTCAAGCTCCAGCATATGCAACCATACCAGATAGCATGCCAGGCAGGCCTAAGAATAATGATAGAAGGAGAGAAGAAAGTGAGAAACCTAAGCCTAGCAAAAAAATGACCAAGCATGGCACTGTAATTATTTGCTCAATGTGTGGCACTGCTGGACACAACAAAACAGGTTGCAAGCAAAACCCATACAGAGGCAAAAAGAAGAAGACTACCAAAAAAAGGGACACAACAAAGGTGAGTTTTATTTTTTCCATGCATTTCTCTGGATTTAAATGATTTAAGTTGGATCTCTGCAATTTAAATTATCTAAGTTAACATCACTTCAAATATTTTGACATGTAGCAAACTGGAGCTAGTGCACCTGCTACTGGCCCAACAACTGCATTTGCAGCAGCTACTGCCCCAGCAAGAAGTTTTGCAACAACTACTGCCCAAGCAAGAGCCTCTACACCAGCCACTGGCCAAGCAAGAGCATCTGCAGCAGCCACTGCCCCAGGAAGAGCATCTGCACCAGCCACTGGCCAAGCAAGAGCATCTGCAGCAGCCACTGCCCCAGGAAGAGCATCTGCATTTAAGCCCCCAAGAGCAAGAGCTGGCCAAACAAGTGCACAACCTGGGCCATCTACTGGCTATAAGAGAAAAAGAGCTCCTGCATCATCTATTCCTAGCTTCAAGTACTTTACTGCTAGTGGCAATGTGTAATCTTGCCTAGTTTCATTTGTTGCAAACATTAAGGTTGTGTTGCAACAGAAATCTTTTGCAATGCCAGGCATATTAAGGCTATGGTCCTAGCTTTTGTAATCTATTTGCAAACATGGATTTGATGTTGCAGATTCTATCTACTTATAATGTCAAAGATGTTTGCTACAATTTTCTTATGATGTTGTTTGCAAATGCTCAGGGTAAATGATATTTGCTATAATTTTCTTATTACAATTGGCAGCAAATGCAAATGCTATCTTATATTGTGTACATTCCAATGATCAGAGAAGTAATATATAACTTGGTTGCAATTGACTGCCAGATCACAAATTTCATTCCATACATTGCATTTCAAACAGAGTTCCACAACTAGATAGATAATTGGAATGATCCATACAGATAATTGGAATGACAGATAATTGCATTGCATACAAGATCCATACATTGCACATGCATACACTTGTGAGATCACAGCAACTTGACATTCAGTTCACTACAAATTTCCCTAGCACTAAACCAAGCACAAAGACAATCAGGACAAATATCACATTCATATACTTGCTCTTCATTGCATCTATTTCTTCATTCTTCAACCTCAACTGCTCTTGCAGAGACATAGCCAGCATTTCACCTCCTGCTTCATCCTCACTCATAGCCGCAGCTGCAAATGCATCTTCAGTTCGAGCAACAGTACCTCCACCCTTCAACCTCCACACCTCATCTCTCAAATCTCCAATTAAGTCACTAAAAAACTTTGGCAACGGATCATCATGCCATTCAACATACCCACAACCACCATGCTACGCAATTGAACAAAAGAAATAAATCAGAATGAGGGGATGAGGAAGAACAGAAGAATGAGCAGAAAATCGGGGCTAACCACTGCATTGACGCACGCGTAATACCTCCTCCCCGGGTTCTGACGGCTCCAAGAAATCCATCTCGGTGCTTTCCGCCGCGGATTGCAGTGGCATAACTTCGCCGGCTCGTACGCCATAGGCTGCTCACGATAGCGCACCGGCGACCTCGCATCCGTGTCCCTCCTTCCCGACGCTCGCCGGAATCCAGGAGCAGAAGAACCGCCTGATGACCACGACATCCAGTGTCCGCCGGCGCCGCCGCCGCCGCACCAATTGCCCACTCCTCTCTCCCTGGCCGCCGCCGGGCTAACCCTAGTTGTGCTGAGGAAATCCCCAATTCGATTTGGATCGGGATATATCCCACCCGCGCGCGCACCGGTCAACTGGCCCACCTGACAGAAGAATCCTAGTTGACTATGCCACGTAAGCGTTTTCCTGCCCAAATCGACTGCAGGGTTCATTTTGGACCGGGATTAGAGAGTTGAGAGTGCTGATTACCGGGATTAGGAGTTGAGGGTTCGATTTAGCTAGGGTCTACGAGTTCAGGGTTTATTTTGGACTTTTTCCCGCATATGCATGTGAGCATGCCCCCACACACTGAGAGAACAAGCAAACAAATAAACACCAGACAGCAGTCCCTACCAGACAGCACATTGCGTGCACGGTAATGTGCTGGGCCGTGCAACTGTGCGAGCGCGCGTACGCCAGGATTAAATTAATCGAGCTGCTGGGCCGGTTCTCACTCAACGATCGAGGGCTTGTGCCTCCAAGAAGGGCCTGTCCCCATGGCCGACCACAAACCTGCACTGTCCTACCCACAAACCCGGACGGGGCCGTAAGATCTGCCCATATCTTTCGGGTTTGTAATCACGTGAAACTGTGAAAGTTGGTCCATATAAAAACACAATGTGGCAATCAAAGAAGGGAGCAACTAGTTAACGAGCGGTTCGGGAGCACTCCGCGCGTGACAAGTGTCGCGCGCAGAGCGCTCCCGCAAAGGAAACCAAGTTGCGCGGTTGGTTCCCGGTTTCCCTTTCCAGTTTGTGGTTTGGTGCGTTTTGCAGTTTGACCCTCGAACTACCAGAATTTTTCGTTTTCCCTTTCCGCGCGAAAACACAAAGAAAATACCAGCTCGCGCGGTTGGTTCCCTGCTTCCCTTTCTCGTTTCCCTTTTTGTTCCCATTATATTTCCGGGTAATGGAGATTTATGGGATAGTTACGGGCGGGGACTACCACCACTATCAAATGTGACCTTTCAAATAAAGAAAAAAAATAACTTTTTAATGTAAAGCGGCAGTCTCCAGAATCGTTCAATCGTGTGACTTCTTTATAGGCACAGGTGAACACTAGGAGAGGCACGGGTGTATAACTTTACTAAATTGAAGAAAAGCACCTTCTGCTCGCCTTCGGCTCGTTCAATTTTCATAAACATCTTGAAGAGGGGGCATAAGTCGAAGTGTGTGTTGGTCGTGCGGCGTGCTGGTTCGTGCGGCGCGTTGTACGTCGTGGTGTGACAAGGCGCCTCCGGCACGAGGGAACCTCTGGCTCGCCTTCGGCTCGTTCAATTTTCATAAACATCTTGAAGGGGGGCATAGGTCGAAGTGTGTGTTGGTCGTGCGACGTGCTGGTTCGTGCGGCGCGTTGTACGTCTTGGTGTGACAAAGCGCCTTCGGCGCGAGGGAAACTCCGGCTCGCCTTCGGCTCGTTCAATATTCATAAACATCTTGAAGGGAGGGCATAGGTCGAAGTGTGTGTTGGTCGTGCGGCGTGCTGGTTCGTGCAGCGCGTTGTACGTCGTGGTGTGACAAGGCGCCTCCGGCGCGAGGGAACCTCCAGCTCGCCTTCGGCTCGTTCAATTTTCATAAACATCTTAAAGGGGGGGCATAGGTCGAAGTGTGTGTTGGTCGTGCGGCGTGCTGGTTCGTGCGGCGCGTTGTACGTCGTGGTGTGACAAGGCGCCTCCGGCGCGAGGGAACCTCCGGCCCGCCTTCGGCTCGTTCAATTTTCATAAACATCTTGAAGGGGGGCATAGGTCGAAGTGTGTGTTGGTCGTGCGGCGTGCTCGTTCGTGCGGCACATTGTACGTCGTGGTGTGACAAGGCGCCTCCGGCGCGAGGGAACCTCCGGCTCGCCTTCGGCTCGTTCAATTTTCATAAACATCTTGAAGGGGGGGGCAAAGGTCGAAGTGTGTGTTGGTCGTCCTGCGTGCTGGTTCGTGGGGGCGTTGTACGTCGTGGTGTGACACGGCGCCTCCGGCGCGAGGGAACCTCCGGCTCGCCTTCGGCTCGTTCAATTTTCATAAACATCTTGAAGGGGGGCATAGGTCGAACTGTGTGTTGGTCGTGCGGCGTGCTGGTTCGTGCGGCGCGTTGGTTGTACGTCGTGGTGTGACAAGGCGCCTCCGGCGCGGGGGAATCTCCGGCTCGTTCAATTTTCATAAACATCTTGAAGGGGGGGCATAGGTCGAAGTGTGTGTTGGTCGTGCGGCGTGCTGGTTTGTGCGGCGCGTTGTACGTCGTGGTGTGACAAGGCGCCTCCGGCGCGAGGGAACCTTCGGCTCACCTTCAGCTCGTTCAATTTTCATAAACATCTTGAAGGGGGGCATAGGTCGAAGTGTGTGTTGGTCGTGCGGCGTGCTGGTTCGTGCGGCGCGTTGTACGTCGTGGTGTGACAAGGCGCCTCTGGCGCGAGGGAACCTCCGGCTCGCCTTCGGCTCGTTCAATTTTCATAAACATCTTGAAGGGGGGCATAGGTCAAAGTGTGTGTTGGTCGTGCGGCGTGTTGGTTCGTGCGGCGCGTTGTACATCGTGGTGTGACACGGCGCCTCCGGCGCGAGGGAACCTCCGGCTCACCTTCGGCTCGTTCAATTTTCATAAACATCTTGAAGGGGGGGCATAGGTCGAAGTGTGTGTTGGTCGTGCGGCGTGCGGCTGGTTCGTGCAGCGCGTTGGTTGTACGTCGTGGTGTGACAAGGCGCCTCCGACGCGAGGGAACCTCCGGATCGCCTTCGGCTCGTTCAATTTTCATAAACATCTTGAAGGGGGGGACATAGGTCGAAGTGTGTGTTGGTCGTGCGGCGTGCTGGTTCGTGCGGCGCGTTGTACGTCGTGGTGTGACACGGCGCCTCCGGCGCGAGGGAACCTCCGGCTCGCCTTCGGCTCGTTCAATTTTCATAAACATCTTGAAGGGGGGCATAGGTCGAAGTGTGTGTTGGTCGTGCGGCGTGCTAGTTCGTGCGGCGCGTTGGTTGTACGTCGTGGTGTGACAAGGCGCCTCCGGCACGATGGAACCTCCGGCTCGTTCAATTTTCATAAACATCTTGAAGGGGGGGCATATGTCAAAGTGTGTGTTGGTCGTGCGGCGTGCTGGTTCGTGCGGCGCGTTGTACGTCGTGGTGTGACACGGCGCCTCCGGCGCGAGGGAACCTCCGGCTCGCCTTCGGCTCGTTCAATTTTCATAAACATCTTGAAGGGGGGCATAGGTCGAAGTGTGTGTTGGTCGTGCGGCGTGCGGCTGGTTCGTGCGGTGCGTTGGTTGTACGTCGTGGTGTGACAAGGCGCCTCCGGCGCGAGGGAACCTGCTTGTTTAATTTTTATATAGCAGGTTGTGCAAAAGGCAAGCTGCTTTGTTTCGAAAGGCACGGGATTGAAGCATGTGCAGTCACGTCTGCTTAAGAGCTAGGTTTGTGCGTGCATTCACATGTGTGCATACTACGAAGGCATTGGTATGTTGCCTCCGGAGGCACGGGTTTGAAGCATGTGAAGTCACATGAAGTCATTGGTATGTTGCCTCTAGAGGCACGGGTTTGAAGCATGTGAAGTCACGTGTGCGTAGGAGCTAGCCACGGTTGAGGCGTTCTTGGTATTTGTGTGTGGATATTGCCCGGATGCATGGTGACCCAGGCTTTGGTGGCACAAGGCCATGTCACCTCTGGAGGCACGGGAGGGTGGTCTCCAGAGTCACGCGTAAGGGTATGTGTGTGTGTGGATATTGCCCGGAGGCATGGTGACCCAGGGTTTGGTGGCACAAGGCCACGGGAGGGTGGTTTCCAGAGTCACGTGTAAGGGTTCGTTTTGGGAGTCACTGCTGTCGTACAAATAAGAAGAGGCATTGTTGTTTATAGTTTACTGGCACTCTCTGATGATGTAAGAGGCACTGTTGTCGAAATAGTTCTATTTTCAACATGAACACGCAATTTCTAACTACATTACATAGAAATGTGAGTTACTGATAAACTTTTTTGTCACGTCTAGATAGAATTAGCCTCGCGGGCTAAATCAAAAGTTTTAGTCTTCATTTTTGCTCAAGATCTTGCTAATCTCGTCACCCATTTCACTAAGTTTGACTTGATTCATCTCGCTACTTAAGAGAATGTACATTGCCTCTGCCCTCTAGTCTTCGACCTCATCCTGTGAAATTTTGCCGAGAAGGGAAGTATATTATTAGAGTTTGTGCATATAACTTGTTTATAAGTAAATCTATATAAACTTACTGTCAAATCTTCCAGGTCTTCGACAAACTTTTCACCATTGTAGAGGAATGCAAGCTTTAAAACAACAAATTTTGATTCTCCCTTTTCTACCACTGGAACATCTTGCACGGTATGAATCTGCCATCTTGTACCCTTGGCATTCATTGTTTGTCCTAGTATGGTGTTGAAGACTTCTTTAAACCTAGGTACCTGGGAATATTGCATTTTGTAATTAATTGTTTTAATATTACAACTTGTAAAACTGAAAAAATTGTTATGTATAAATGCTTACGATTGCCGACTTATGAACATGATATTCCTGAAACTGTCTTTCTCTTTCTTTTTTAGCATCTTCATTTTCCTGAAGAACTCGAGATGCTTCTTTTAGATCCAATTTATCCATGTCTATCTTTTCTTTCTCAAATTCCTCTGGAGTCGTTTCTCGAGGATCAATAATGTGAACTTTGTGTTTGTATTTGTCCAGCACATATAGTACATAGCGGTCATGCTTCTCCATTGGAATGAATATCTGCGTACAAAATACTTGTTGCTTAGATGATAGTTTAATATAAAGTAATTTAATAGAACGCATATTTTGTGATTTTGTCATGGAGGAAAGGGTTGTTACCATGTTTGCTGTTGAGAGCTTTTTGCGTTGATTTTCCTTGAAATACATGGGAACCAGCTGATTCTTTGTTTTTTGTAATTCATTTTTAAATTTTGTAATACCAGTTTTGTGTTTCTTTAAATCCAATATATGTTGCAAACAATATTTATGATGAAAAAACTGTTAGAAAGAAGAGCTGTGTAACAATATAAAAAGAGTAGGTGTTGCAATATAGACAAGATTTTGCTTTTTAAAGGTTTACCTTTGCAAAGTTTGGGCCTAATATTACTCTGTCACTCTGTTTTGAATCTTGTCTGCTTTCCCAGATTTCTGCTATGTCATCAAGGACCCTCTTTTCCATATGATGTGGTATGTTCGTCTGTGTTGGTCTTGGACCAAATACTGCCTTCAGTTGGGCTCCAGTAAGTTGCGTGCTTTCACTGCCCCTGCGGATGCGCCTAAATATAGTTTTGCTGCGACAGGGAGATTAAATAATTTTGGAGGTCACGGTCAGTGAGAAACAAATTTTTACATTATTTTTGGCCTATGTCCAACTATTTTGAGGTGCAATAGAAAACAACTCACTTTTTGTATTCCTCCTGCTAGCTGTCGCTCATGACTAGATGGAAGAGGTCGAACGCCTCCGTTGTGTGTTGGAAGCAATGAGAATGTTTTGGGTATGGACTGGTGCTTCGTCTTTTTTCCCTTCTAGTTTCATCTGTTTCTGTCAGCGGAAGCAGATATGTAATATGTAAGCTCTTGTGATACGAAAGACATTGGTGAACCGTGGGATGGGTAGGTTATTACAAAAAAAAGATAAGTAGAAATGATTTTCTTACCTTTGTTGGTGGAAAAGAACTTTGAAGTTTCTAGTTTGAATTCTTTGATTCTTCCAGGTAGTTCCTTGCACTTTACTTGGTTTGTTTCACCAAATATGGCTGTAAAAAGGAACTCTGGTTTCCACTCGGCATCTACGTTGCTTTGCTGCATGGAGGTCATTGGATATTCTTTTATTTTTCTTTCAAGAGATAATTGAAGTATTCAAGTAGTGCTGCTTGTAAAAATTAAAATTGTTGCTCTCGTACTATTCACTTACATCGAAATCCTCATCATCTTTTATGAGATCAATGCCATTCCAGTATTTTGCAAATTGAACCATGAAGTGTCCGCATTGGGTACCCTGCTGTTTGGGCACACAAACTCTGTTAGGTGTTTCTGCTATCCTCGACCAGTTCGGTTTGCCGTTGGCTCATAGCTCTGCTTCGTCGTAATGCTTCTTCATGAGTGCGTGCATCCTTTTAATCTGTGATTACAGTTTGGTGTTATTGTTGGGTTTTGGCATTAAACAAGGGAATGCAGGAATTGGAAAACCAATTAGAAAACAAGGTTGAATTGACGTACAAGTTCTGGGTGATCCTTATGGTGTGTTTTCCATGTATTTTTTCCGTCTCCGTCTCTGTAATTCAGTGAGTGAAGTATGTCGATGGAGCTCGTGTACTTGTTGAGCACGTACAGTGTGTAGTGTTTAGCTGTGTTTTGAGGTATCATAATCTGCGGTGTTTGGAGACAGAGTGAGTTAAAGTTCATTCTTGTCAGGAGAATTAAATGACATGTAAATTTGCAATCTGTAGGAAAAATGAATTATGTTCGTATATTTCTATTAACTTACCAGCTTTTTCTTTAAAAGTTCCTTCCCTGTTACAAGGGGTGCAAACTGTTTCAATGCTTCGTCCTCATTGAATTCTGCTAGTCCTCCTTTTCCTCCAATTTTAACACCGAGCACGATCTGCGACCAATTTTTTTTCTACTTTTTAGTACAATCTTTGTAATCACTGAAATGATGCAAGTATTTTTGTCAAATTGGACTTCATACGTTTGCAAATTCTGCGGGAAGTATGGCTTTATCGGTTGTGTTGTATTGTTGCTGCACTGTCCATTCTTCGAACAATGCGTTTGCGATGGATCCCTCCATCTGTCCATGATCTCCTTTCCGTAGCTGTTCCATTATTTGTTTTCCTGTAATCCAATCGGGTCGCTTCGAGCTAATATATACGTTTAGACTGCAAGCAGAAAAAGTTTATACATTGGTTAGGTTGGTTTAAAAAGGGGCAACATTTCTTTGTTTTTTTGTTGTGACAAGAGAAAGTACTTACTCTCCGCATTCGTCCTGTCCTTATTTGCTGAATAGGTATTCATGAAGTGCTCTGGCTTCGTTCATAAATTTGAAATCTCCTGGGACAAAAGTAGGAATTTTTCCATGCAGCCTTCTTGAAGGCTTTACCGGTCTCTTCTTGACCGAGATTTTCTTGTCTGAGCTGTTCTCGGATGATTGAGGCATTGAATGTTCTCCTGATTCTTGCTGCAAGATTGTCAGATACTGCGTGGGATCTTTGTTGAATTCATAGCTTTCATGGTCATTCAGCCATGTTTTGATTACATCGAATTCAACGCCCATCTTTACATGCTCGTTGTATTCCTCTAGTTGGAGCGGGTTAAGCCTGAAAGAAATTCATCAACTTCATTGTGCTTTTCCATTGTTTTGGGTTTAGGAACTCTAGAGAGATGGTGCTGGAGGTGCCTTGCTGATTGCTTGTCGAGCCTGTTACTTCTTGAAGAAGAACAGGTTGTTTCTTCTGCTCGGAAACCTGTTCTTGTGTATTTGGTACGTCGTTGCTTGTGCCATCCTCTTTTAAATCAGTGCCTGTTTGTTCAAGTTGATCTGTGCTCGGGGTATTGCTGTTGATATTTTGCTCGTCCGTTTGCTCTTCAACATGGTGTGGTATCTTGTCGACTGGTGGTGGTTGATCTGGTTCTATTGGTGGATCCTTTTCTTCGTGGTCTGTGCAAGATTCTTGGGCGACGGCGTGTCTGCTGACATCCACAACCTCTTTGTGTTTACTGGATATATCAATAACTTCATGCTCTTTTGTGGTTGTCGCATGCATAATATGTTCTTTTGGCTCGGGAATTGGCGGAAACTCTTCCAGTACGCAACATTCTGTCTGTTGCATTTCTTTGTCTCCCATATCGACTTCGTACTTCAACATATCTGTTAGAATCAAAAAATAATAATAAAAAAAAGAATATTACTTCTTCTAGTGTGACAAAATTGTAAGGATTAGTTTCTGAAAAGACTAACCTGTTGTACACTTGATTAATGACACTTTGGTATTCCCTCTGTGTTGACTGATTAGTTGATATAGAATTTTTTTTCCTCAACTCTGGTACTTGTTCTGGCTCTAAGTTTGCTGCTGTTCCATCATTGGAGTAGTGCTTCAGGTTCATGTATATATAGAATGCGCAGTCCATTCTGCATGTAGAGGAATGGTACTAGTAAGATTGTTGCATTCAAGAAACGGAAAGAAGAGAAGTGTTGGAGCAATGGTAGTGGTAATTGTTGCATTGAAAACACGAAAGAACAGAATTATTTCAGCAATTGTAGTATTGAATCTTGCATTGAAAAAAAGAAAGAAGTGAATTGTTGGAAGTGCTTACGTGTCTTCTTCTTGAAGTGGCACCTGCAGTTTGACCCTTTTGAAATGGTCGATGCTTTTTTGTGAAAGTTGTAGCTCTGTGCTTACGTGCTTCCATATTTTCATTAATTTGCTGGTTACATTGTTGAAGAATTCTATTGTGCCTGAATATGCAGTTGAAGAGTCAAGGAGTTCAAAGCGCTGTTTTTACATGTTAACTGTAATGGTGAAGTAATGACTTGTATTTTCGTCTTGCTCAAACCCGCGCAACGAACATGGTAGAAGGAACTGCAAAACAAAAAATAAAAAGAAAATATTTGGAAATCTTCTTATATTTAGAAACATAAAATAAAAAGAGAACTTTGCATAACATATACGCAAGCTGATCTGCTTACCATGTTATAATCTTGCAGCTTTTCGTCTTCTTGCATGTTGAAAAATGATGTAAGCCTGGCAGGTAGTAATTTTTTTCTAATGTGTTCTTGATCATTATTTCTGTAGCACATTGGATCTTCGTCGTCGGCTTCCTTTATCGAGTGCTGCTTGTTTTGTCACATATACACAAAGGGAATTTGTCAGTTCAGTTATAGGGGAAGTTTATCTATTTATAAAGTCATATATATTGTTTTAAACGTGATTCTTTTGCCGTGATCTTTACTTACAGTGTTGCTTAACGACAGAATCTTTCTCCCTGTGCCATTTAGTTGTTTTCTCAAGATTGTTAGCATGGGCTCGATTGCTTCGGTGCGTACTGATTTACCGACCTTGAAGCTTTCGGCGACATGGCCTAGATTGACATCAAACTTGTTTGTTGTAATGAAAAGCTCATCCCTGCAAAGTATATTTAGAAAAATGTTGTAGTTTACACATGATACAGTCAAAATGATCGTGTGTAATAATGTGTTTTGTGTTAGTTGCATGAACTTACATTTCTCTCTGTGTCCATGGCTTGCATACAGCGTTGTACAGGTCTTCGATGGCTTTGTTGACGGAATCACTATCTTTATCTCCTTTCTCCATTGTGCCTGCGATGATTTTGAATTTAATGTAAATAATTCCAAGTCACAATATCACAAGATAGGAATTAAGTTTCTATTGTCTTGCCTGCTTCGATGCTAGAAGATATGTCCTGTCCAGTGTTGTTCCTTTCTTGTTCACCTTCTGCTTCTTGCGGCATGTTATGTTCTTCTTTTTGCATTGTACCCTTTTGTTCAGTTTTTGCTGCATCCTCATTTGAGTCGTCTGTGTCTTTCTTAGCATCATGTTTTTCCTTGTCAACCGTCGTGTCTTGCTGGTGGTCTTTTCCGTCTTGTTTTTCAGTCTCGGCCTGGTTGGCACTGACTTCTCTGCCAGGGGAATTGGCATCGTACGACGGTGTAGGGTTTTCTTCGATGGTTTCTGCTTCTTTCTCTGGAACAATGTGTGTGTCCGCTTCATTGCTTGTATCTCCGTGGTCGCCTTCTTCGTGTTTCTGCGTTATCATTGAAAAAGCATTGAAATAATTTAAGTTGCTACTTTATTTTAATTATAGCAGCTGTTATGGGAAAATAGCGAAGCGTTTGGTGCGTTGTTTGAGCTATTTTGATTGTGATTAAGTCGTGTAATTTTGTGGAAATATTTTGTGCAACTTCACCTGTTGAGCCGTCGTTGGTGATTCTGACTGTTCCACCCGTTCTTCGTCGAGTGTAGTTTCTTGGGTATCCTCCTGTTCTTTGTTTTGGTGTTCATCACCACTGTCATGATTTTTGTCTTGCAGCTGTTCAATCATAAAGGTGGCTAAGTTTGAGTGCATTTTATTTCTCATGGAACTACTTTATATTTTCGTAGAATCAGCTTATGTAACTTTACCTCCTCAATCGTTGCTGCTGAATGTTGTGCTTGTTCTTCGTTGAGTGGAGGTTTTTGGGCATCTTCTTCTTCTTTCTTTTGTAGTTCATTGCCGCTGCCGTCGTTTTTGTCTTGTAGCTTTTGAAACACACAGGTGGCTAAGTGGCAGTGCATTTGAGGTTCCACATAGCTATTTTATACTTTGATAGGTTCAACGTATGTAACTTTACCTTTTCAGTCGTTGTTGCTGCTGCCGTCTCTGCTGCGTGTTTTTCGGTGAGTGAATATTTTGGGGCTTGGTCTTCTGTTACATTGATGACTGCCTTTTGAAGAACATGTTGCCCTTCTTCAGTGTCCTCCTTTTGCTCATTGGTCTCCTCTCTCTACGATGCAGGAAAGTAGTGAAATGTCAAATGCGTGTTTTTGAACTATAAGTTCATGAAGAGGTATTATGTGTTTTCACCTCTGTATTTGTTGTTGTTACTGCTGATTCTTCGTTCAGTGGTGGTTTTGGGTCCTTCTCTTGCTCTTTATTTTGCTGTTCATCGTCACTGACCTTGTTTTTTTCTTGCAGCTGTTCAAACATAGAGGCGGCAAAGTGAGAGTCCATTGGAGTGAATACAAATGTGGTAGGTTGGAGTTTATTTGATTGTGCACGCAGCAATTTTATAATTTCATAGTTGCAGGTTTCGTATGTTTACCTTTTCAGTCGTTGACGCTGCCGTTGTCTCTGGTACCTGTTGTTTGGTGAGTGAATTTTTTGTGGCTTGGTCTTCAGTGGCATTATTGTCTATCGTTTGAAGAACATGTTCGGGTTGTTCATTGGGCTCCTCTGGTTGTGTTTGATGGTCTTGATTGTTGATGGTTTCTTGAGCTTCTTGTGCCTGCACCAACACAAAAAATATTTAAGAAATGGGTGCATTTATGACTGTTCAGTTACAATTTTTTTATAAGACCTCTATCTCTGGAGTTGCAGGACTGTCTACTACTTGTACTACGGCTTCTCCTTGTCTCGTGTTGTCCTCTAGTTTTTCTTGTTGAATGTCTATGCCAGTGCTTTTGCTTGCTTCCTCTTCCTATTTAATAAAAATTGAAATCATAGATTGAACTTCATTTGTGTCTGAGCTTTGTAACCTCACCTCTTCAGATGTTGTTGTTTGAAGTTCTTGATCTTCGAGATCAGCGTACTCGTTTGTTTCCTGCATTTGTTCAAAGAAAAGGGTGAGACATCCCTTATAATCTTTGTGTTGCCGTGGCGGGGTGTATTAGGTAGTTCAGACATCATAAAAATATTTTGAAAAGTGGTTGTTGTTGTTGAATTTTTACCTCCGTGTTGATGACTGGGTTATTTGTGCCTGCATCTACTGTTTCTTTGTCAGGTATAACAGTCTCTTGTTTCTCATCGGCTGGGATGTCTTGCGCTTTCTCCTTTGTACTCGTGATGGTGATCTGCAATGGTGTGGCGCTGGAAATCTCTTGTACACAAAGTTCCTGTTCTGTGACGCCTTCGTCTGTTTGAGGTTCACTATGGGGTTCAATTTCAACACGGTTTGTCTCTTGGTCTTGCAGTGCTTGTGATACCTGGAGATCAAACAATATGAGTTTGTGGTTCACTGTCTTTCCTGCCATTTATGAGTTTTTGGTGTGGGTAATAGTGGGCTATGGAAGTTTACCTCCTCTTCGTTGTTTTCTTCTTCTTTGTCGTTTGTTATGCTAACGGTTGATTGTGGGTTAGCCTCTTGCATTTGGTTGCGGGGCTGCTGACTTGATTGTTCTTCAGTTGAGCCTATATTTTGTTGGAGGTTTGTCAGTTAACTTATAACTCTATCCGGTTTTGAAAGGAAAAATGGATGTTCATACTGACCTCTTCACAGGTTCTGACGTCGATCGTATCTTGTGCTTGTGTTGGGGTAGTTGTTGTTGTAGCATTGTCTGTTGTGAGGTTGCTTTGTTTGTTCCGTTCATTCGTGTTTTTGGGGTTGTTGACACCATCCTGCTGTTGGAGTTCATCTTGGCCTGGCGTGCTATTGGTACGTTCCTGAAAGCATTGAGGCAATTCTTTTCAGTTGAGGTATGAAAACAGGGGTTTGCTTTAGGGTGCGTATGGCACCATGCATTACTATTTACTTACCTGTTTTTGCCGCTTTATCTTGTTCTTGTCAATGCCTATGTACCTTGATTTTGTTCTTCTCTTCCTCTCTTCATCTTCTTCTTCTTCTTTTTTTCTCCTTTCGCTTGGTTCTGTTGTGGCTACGATTTCATTCGTGCGGTTGGCATCAGCTAGTCTACTTGAGGCTGCTAGATCTGCTTGCTCTAGTGTCTGCAGGGTCGCGTTGTCTGTCAGGTACCTTGTGCAAACTATGTCCTGAAATTGTCTGAGTTGTTCTAATGAATCCATCAGGGCAATTGTTTGTTGCACGACTAGGTTCTTGTTTTTTTCATCCAATATCTTTTCCTTTTCGTTGCATTGGTTTTCAGCCCTAGTGGTTATTGCGGGTATCTGTTCTGCTTCATGGAGTACTTTTTCCAACAATTTGTTTATCATTTGGAATATTTCTTCTGCTCCTGTGCTGATGCTTTTGTTTGGTTCCCTGCTTCCACTGGTGCCGACACGTGGTTCGCGCCGGCGTTTGGGTGGAGGTGGTAGCAGTTTGGTCATGTTCTGGTGTTGCTGTTGTTTGCGATGTTCTCCTGCTATCTGGTGAATTGAAGACGAAGTTGATGCTGTGTTGGCATAGAAGATCCTCTCTGCTGTTCCTTTCCATGTCTGCATCGTTTTTGTGGAATGTAGTTGATTAGAATGGAAACCGTTTTCAAAAAGGGAAGGACTGATTTATGTACAATAGAGCTATACCTGTATTTTGCCAAATTCATAGTCATCTGGTCATGCTTTTCCGTCCCTTTTCATGTCTGCTCTAGCTATTTTCGCTAGGTCACTCTCTTTGAGATGGTTTGCTCGTGGTAATGAGGTCTTGTCCATTGTCTTTGCAATCTTCCGCATTTCTTTTTGTCGGTTGGCAGCAGTAGGGAGTCGAGGTACATGATTACTGGCCCCTGTGCCAAACCATTGACATGCTTTTTGTTCTTTTCTTCCTGAGGCAAATTTCTGTGTTTCTGCCATATCTTGGCTCCTTCCTTAATACATTCGATGATTACCTTGCAGAAATCCATCTTTGCCATCTCTGGATAGTCCATGTCCTCTACCATTATAGCTTGTCGAGCGAAGATAGCGGCGCTTGACCCGCAGACAACATTGTGGAAAAAAATAAGGAAAAATATTTTAACCGATTTCCTGTTTGACTGTTCGTCATCTAGTTCCACCAATTTTTTAGCTCCGTGAATAGTTCTTTTGGTTTGAAATCTGTATGTTTGAAGCCAAGGTCTGACATCAGTTCTTTCATTGAAGTTGGGCTCTTCGCTGGCCTTGGTGCTGACTTTTCCGTGCCGTTTGGGTATCCAAACACCTTGTGTATAGCTTCCTTGGTAATCTTGATTTTCTTGTCTTCGGTACCATCACCGAAGGTTATTGTCATGCTTTCTGTGTCCAGGTTGTCGTAGATGTGTGCTGCAAGTGGTCTGCAGATGGAGCCCGTTATTTTGCAGTTCTCTATGCTGCCAAATCCTGCCGTCCTAATATCTTGCTTGTGACGGTCTTTAAGTAAATTCCATGCTTTCTTGACATGAGCGAATGCTGCCCCTGCCTTGATTTGGCATTTCTTTTCGTTCGTTTCTTGCTGTTCTTCGTCAACTGTTGGTGCTGCCAATTCTTTTCCGCTAGTCTTTCTCCTCTTTCTGTCCTTGTGTCCTGATTTGTTCTATTTCAGAAGACAAAAAGAAAGGGTTTCGTTAGAAAGGAACGTTAGATCCTGAGTGCTGAATAGTGGTATTCAAAATTAGTACATAAGTGTGTTTTTACATCGTCATCATGTTCTGCGTCGCTGTCATGCTCTTCGGCATCATCGCCGTCTGTAGGAATGAAATCTGTATCATGTTCCCTATCATCGTCGTTATCATTGGTATCTGAACCTTTGCCGTTGGTATCGTCTTGTTCTTTTTCTACCCTTTGTCGTTTGTTTTTCTTCTTGCGTTCACCTTGTTTCTTCGTGGCGGTTGGTGCTGTTGGCGGGAGTACCATTAGAGGTAATGGCTGATGCTGCAAGGTACTAGTGTCGACGATGTTTTCAGCATTGTCCTTTTGCTTTTGCCTTTTTGCTCCAGGAGTAAAAACAGTGCTTGTATCTGATTTTCTCTTTTTTTGCTTGTTGCTAGATGTTTAATCCTGTTGAGCCTGGTGTACGTTATCATTTCTTCCGCAGGTGGTTTGTTCCTCATGTTTTGTTCTGTGTCCTTTTCTGATGAATGAGGAGACATGGTGCCTGTTTCTGCACTTTGAATATCACCGTCTTCGT